>NC_090317.1:65023824-65676324 GCF_039906515.1 Pseudorca crassidens
AAACCTACCTAAGGAGACAAAAGACCTGTATGCAGAAAATTATGACACTGATGAAAGAAATTAAAGATGATACAAATAGATGGAGAGATATACCATGTTCTTGGATTGGAAGAATCAACATTGTGAAAATGACTCTACTACCCAAAGCAATCTATAGATTTAATGCAATCCCTATCAAACAACCACTGGCATTTTTCACAGAACTAGAACAAAAAATGTCACAATTTGTATGGAAACACAAAAGATGCTGAATAGTCAAAGCAATCTTGAGAACGAAAAACAGAGCTGGAGGAATCAGGCTCCCAGACTTCAGACTATACTACAAAGCTACAGTTATCAACACAGTATGGTACTGGTACAGAAACAGAAATATAGATCAATGGAACAGGATAGAAAGCCCAGAGATAAACCCACGCACATATGGTCACCTTATCTTTGATAAAGGAGGCAGGAATGTACAGTGGAGAAAGGACAGCCTCTTCAATAAGTGGTGCTGGGAAAACTGGACAGCTACATGTAAAAGTATGAGATTAGATCACTCCCTAACACCATACACAAAAATAAGCTCAAAATGGATTAAAGACCTAAATGCAAGGCTGGAAACATTCAAACTCTTAGAGGAAAACCTAGGCAGAACACTCTATGACATAAATCACAGCAAGATCCTTTTTGACCCACCTCCTAGAGAAATGGAAATAAAAACAAAAATAAACAAATGGGACCTAATGAAACTTCAAAGCTTTTGCACAGCCAAGGAATCCATAAACAAGACCAATAGACAACTCTCAGATTGGGAGAGAATATTTGCAAATGAAACAAGTGACAAAGGATTAATCTCCAAAATTTATAAGCAACTCATGCAGCTCAATAACAAAAAAACAAACAACCCAATCCAAAAATGGGCAGAAGACCTAAATAGACATTTCTCCAAAGAAGGTATACAGACTGCCAACAAACACATGAAAGAATGCTCAACATCATTAATCATGAGAGAAATGCAAATCAAAACTACAATGAGATATCATCTCACACCAGTCAGAATGGCCATCATCAAAAAATCTAGAAACAATAAATGCTGGAGAGGGTGTGGAGAAAAGGGAACACTCTTGCACTGCTGGTGGGAATGTGAATTGGTTCAGCCACTATGGAGAACAGTATGGAGGTTCCTTAAAAAACTACAAATAGAACTACCATATGACCCAGCAATCCCACTACTGGGCATATACCCTGAGAAAACCAAAATTCAAAAAGAGTCATGTACCAAAATGTTCATTGCAGCTCTATTTACAATAGCCCGGAGATGGAAACAACCTAAGTGCCCGTCATCGGATGAATGGATAAAGAAGATGTGGCACATATATACAATGGAATATTACTCAGCCATAAAAAGAAACGAAATTGAGCTATTTGTAATGAGGTGGATAGACCTAGAGTCTGTCATACAGAGTGAAGTAAGTCAGAAAGAAAAAGACAAATACCGTATGCTAACACATATATATGGAATTTAAGAAAAATATGTCATGAAGAACCTAGGGGTAAAGCAGGAATAAAGACGCAGACCTCTTAGAGAACGGACTTGAGGTTATGGGGAGGGGGAAGGGTGAGCTGTGACAGGGCGAGAGAGAGTCATGGGCATATACACACTAACAAAGGCAGTAAGGTAGATAGCTAGTGGGAAGCAGCCGCATGGCACAGGGATATTGGCTCGGTGCTTTGTGACAGCCTGGAGGGGTGGGATGGGGAGGGTGGGAGGGAGGGAGACGCAACAGGGAAGACATATGGGAACATATGTTTATGTATGACTGATTCACTTTGTTATAAAGCAGAAACTAACACACCATTGTAAAGCAATTATACCCCAATAAAGATGTTAAAAAAAAAAAAATGGGCAGATTTGAATAGACATTTCTCCAAAGAAGACATACAGATGACCAAAGAGCACATGAAAAGATGCTCTACATCACTAATTATTATAGAAATGCAAATCAAATCTTCAATGAGGTATCACCTCACACCAGTCAGAATGACCATCATCAAAAAGTCTACAAACAATAAATGCTGGACAAGGTGTGGAGAAAAGGGAACCCTCTTACACTGTTGGTGGGAATGTAAATTGGTACAGCCACTATGGGGAAAAATATGCCGGTTCCTTAAGAAACTAAAAATAGAGCTACCATATGGTCCAGCAATCCCACTCCTGGACATATATATGGAAAACATGGTTCAAAAGGCTACATGTATCCCAATGTTCATTGAAGCACTGTTTACAATAGCTAAGACATGAAAGCAACATAAATGTCCTTTGACAGATAAAGGATAAAGATATTATGCACCCAGGTGTTCATTGCAGCATTGTTTATAATAGCCAAGATATTTAAACAACCTGTGTCCATTGGCAGATGAATGGATAAAGAAACTGTGGTGCATACATACACAATGGAACATTATTTGGCCATAGGAAAGAACTAAATCTTGCCATGTGTGACAAAATGGATGGAACTTGAGGACATTATCTAAGTGAAATATGTCAGACAAATATTACATGATCTCACTTATATGTGGAATTAAAAACAAAAAACAAAAACAGAAAACCAAAAAACAAAGAAAACCAAGCTTGTATATACAGAACACAGATAGGTGGTTGCCAGAGGCAAGGTGGGGGGTGGCTGAAATAGGTGAAGGTAGTCAAAAGGTACAAACTTCCAGTTATAAAATAAATAAGTCATGGGAATGTAATGTACAGCACGACAACTACAGTTAATAATACTGTATTGCCAGTGGAATATTACTCAGCCACAAAAAGGAATGAAATTGCATAATTTGTAGAGATATGAATGGACTTAGTGTCATACAGAGTGAAGTAAGTCAGAAAGAGAAACACAAATATTGTACATTAACACATACATGTGCAATCTAGAAAAATGGTATAGGTGCTCTCATTTGCAAAGCAGAAATACAGACACAGACGTAGAGAATAAATATATGGATACCAAGGGGAAAGGGGGTGGTGGTGGGAAGAATTGGGAGATTGGGATTGACACATATACACTATTGATACTATGCATAAAATAGATAGCTAATGAGAACCTACTGTATAGCACAGGAAACTCTACTCAATGCTCTGTGGTTACCTAAATGGGGAGGAAATCCAAAAAAGAGGGGATGTATGTATACATAGAACTGATGTACTTTGTTGTACAGTAGAAACAAACACAACATTGTAAAGCAACTATACTCCAATAAAAATTAATTAAAAAAATAATACTGTATTGCATAGTTGAAAGTTGCTAAGAGAGTAAATCTTAAAAGTTCTCATCACAATAAAAAAATTTGTAACTACATATGATGATGGATGTTAACGACACTTATTGTGGTGATCATTTCACAATGTATACACTTATTGAATCATTATATCGCACACCTGAAACTAATATAATATTGTATGTTGATTTTACCTTAATTAAAAAGTTAATAATTCTTTTGAACCATGAAAAAAAAGAAAAGAAAAGAAAGTGTGCTACATATATACAATGGAATATTATTCAGCCTTTAAAAATAATGAATAATGCCATTTGCAGGACCATAGATGGACCTGGAGATTATCATACTAAGTGAAGTAAGCAGACAGAGAAAGACAAATATCATATGATATCGCTTATATGCGGAATCTAAAAAATGATACAAAAGAATATATTTACAAAACAGAAACAGACTCACAGTCTTACAGAATGAGATTATGATTACCGGGGAAGGGGGAAGGGGGAGGATAGATTGGGAGTTTGGGATTGACATTACACACTGCTGTATTTAAAATAAATAACCAACAAGGAGCTATTGTATAGCACAGGGAAGTCTGATCGATATTCTCTAATAACTTATATGGGAAAATAACTTGAAAAATAATAGATACATGTATATATATAACTGAATCACTTTGCTGTACACCTAAAACTGACACATTTTCAATCAATTATGCTCCTATAAAGAAAAAAGAAATGAGAATACCTACATTTAATGTTGTTATAGCAATTAAATGAAATAATGTATATTAATTGCCTATCTTAATTCTGGCATATAAGATACCCAAATGTGGCAAGGTAAGATACAGAGATGAAACATCTGAACAGGAAGTTAAGAGACATGAAAAATAGAATGAGAAGGTCTTTCATAAGACTAATGTTCCAGGAGGAAAATAATAGAGTGAATGGCTGAGAGACAATATTCAAAGTGGTAACGGCTAAGAATTTTCATTGTTGAAAAACTCTAAGGATCCTCACATTCCAGAAGTACGAGTTCTGAGAGTGATAAATGAAATAAAATTCAAATCTAGACTCATATTAGTGAAGTCACAGAACTCAAAGTCAAAAGGACCTTAAAAAAAACCAGGGAGAGGCTGGACAGGAAGATGGCGGAAGAGTAAGAAGCGGAGATAACCTTCCTCCCCACAGATACACCAGAAATATATCTACACGTGGAACAACTCCTACAGAACACCTACTGAACGCTGGCAGAAGACCTCAGACCTCCCAAAAGGCAAGAAAGTCCCCACAAACCTGGGTAGGGCAAAAGAAAAAAGAATAAAGCGACAAAAGGATAGGGACGGGACCTGCACCAGTGGGAGGGAGCTGTGAAGGATGAAAGGTTTCTATACACTGGGAAGCCCCTGCGTGGGCGGAGACTGTGGGTGGCAGAGGGGGAAAGCTTCGGAGCCGCGGAGGAGAGCACAGCAACAGGGGGGCAGAGGGCAAAGCGGAGAGATTCCCGCACAGAGGATCGGTGCCGACCTGCACTCAACAGCCCGAGAGGCTTGTCTGCTCACCCGCCGGGACAGGCGGGGCTGGGAGCTGAGGCTTGGGCTTCGGTCAGAGCACAGGGAGAGCACTGGGGTTGGTGGCATGAACACAGCCTGCAGGGGGTTAGTGCACCACGGCTAGCCGCGAGGGAGTCTGGGGAAAAGTCTGGACCTGCCGAAGAGGCAAGAGACATTTTCTTCCCTCTTTGTTTCCTGGTGCGCGAGGAGAGGGGATTAAGAACGCTGCTTAAAGGAGATCCAGAGATGGGCATAAGACGCTAAGGCTACTGCTGCCACCACCAAGAAGCCTGTGTGCGAGCACAGGTCATTATCCACACCTCCCCTCCCGGGAGCCTGTGCAGCCCACCACAGCTAGGGTCCCGTGATCCAGGGACAACTTCCCCGGAAGAACACACGGCCCGCCTCAAGCTAGTGCAACGTCATGCAGGCCTCTGTTGCCACAGGCTCACCCCGCATCTGTACCCCTCCCTCCCCCTGGCCTGAGTGAGACAGAGTCCCCAAAGCAGCTGCTATTTTAACCTCGTCCTGTCTGAGAGAAGAACAGATGACCTCAGCGACCTACACGCAGAGGCAGGGCCAAATCCAAAGCTGAGCCCCTGGAGCTGTGAGAACAAAGAAGAGAAAGGGAAATCTCTCCCAGCAGCCTCAGAATCAGTGGATTAAAACTCCACAATCAATTTGATGTACCCTGCCTCTGTGGAATATATGAATAGACAACGAATCATCCCAAAATGAGGAGGTGGATTTTGAGAGCAAGATTTATTATTTTTTACCCTTTTACCCTTTTTCTGAGTGTGTATGTGTATGCTTCTGCATGAGATTTTGTCTGTATAGGTTTACTTCCATCATTTGTCCTAGGGTTCTATCCGTCCATTATTTTCTTTTTCTCAAAATGTTTTATTCTTAATAATTATTTTTAATTTTAATACATTTATTTTATTTTACCTTACTTTATTTTATTTTATCTTCTTTCTTTCTTTCTTTACTTCCTTCCCTCCTTCCTTCCTCCCTCCCTCCCTCCCTCCTCTCTTTCTTTCTTTCTTTCTTTCTTTCTTTCTTTCTTTCTTTCTTTCTTTCTTTTTCTCTTTCTTTCTACTTTTTCTCCATTTTATTCTAAGCCGTGTGGATGAAAGGCTTTTGGGGCCGTGTGGATGAAAGGCTTTTGGGGCTGCAGCCAGGACTCAGTTCTAAGCCTCTGAGATGGGAGAGCCAAATTCAGGACACTGGTCCACAAGAGACCTCACAGCTCCACGTAATATCAAACGGCGAAAATCTCCCAGATATTTCCATCATAACACCAGCACCCAGCTTCATTCAACATCACCAAGCTACAGTGCTGGACACCCTATGCCAAACAACTAGCAAGACAGGAACACAGCCCCACCCATTAGCAGAGAGGTTGCTTAAAATCATAATATGCCCACAGACACCCCAAAACACACCACCAGAGGTGGACCTGCCCACAACAAAGACAAGATCCAGCCTCATCCACCAGAACACAGGCACTAGTCCCCTCCACCAGGGAGACTACACAATCCACTGAAACAACTTTAGCCACAGGGGACAGACACCAAGAACAACGGGAACTACGAACATGCACCCTTCAAAAAGGAGGCTACAAAAACAGTAAGATAAGCAAAATGAGAAGACATAAAAACACACAGCAGAAGAAGGAGCAAGATAAAAACCTACAAGACCTAGCAAATGAAGAGGAAATAAGCAGTCTACCTGAAAAAGAATTCAGAATAATGATAGTAAAGTTGATCCAAAATCTTGGAAATAGAATAGACAAAATGCAAGAAACAAACAATGATGAACAACACAATAAATTAAATTAAAAATACTCTAGATGGGATCAAGGGCAGAATAACTACGGCAGAAGAACCGATAAGTGCCCTGGAAGATAAAATAGTGGAAATAACTAGTGCAGAGCAGAATAAAGAAAAAAGAATGAAAAGAACTGAGGACAGTCTCAGAGACCTCTGTGACAACATTAAACACACCAACATTCGAATTATAGGTCTTCCAGAAGAAGAAGAGAAAAAGAAAGGGACTGAGAATATATTTGAAGAGATTATAATTGAAAACTTCCCTAATATGGGAAAGGAAATAGTTAATCAAGTCCAGGAAGCACAGAGAGTCCCATACAGGATAAATCCAAGGAGAAATATGCCAAGACACATATTAATCAAACTGTCAAAAATTAAATACAAAGAAAACAAATTAAAAGCAGCAAGGGAAAAACAACAAATAACACACAAGGGAATCCCCATAAGGTTAACAGCTGATTTTTCAGCAGAAACTCTGCAAGCCAGAAGTGACTGGCAGGACATATTTTATGTGATGAAGGAGAAAAAACTGCAGCCAAGATTACTCTACCCAGCAAGGATCTCATTCAGATTTGATGGAGAAATTAAAACCTTTACATACAAGCAAAAGCTAAGAGAGTTCAGCACCACAAAACCAGCTTTACAACAACTGCTATAGGAACTTCTCTAGGCAAGAAACACAAGAGAAGGAAGAGACCTAAAATACAAAACTCAAAACAGTTAAAAAAATGGGAATAGGAACATACATATCGATAATTACCTTAAATGTAAGTGGACTAAATGCTCCCACCAAAAGACACAGATTGGCTGAATGGATACAAAAACAAGACCCATATATCTGCTGTCTACAATACACACACTTCAGACCTAGAGACACATACAGACTGAAAATAAAGGGATGGAAAAAGATATTCCATGCAAATGGAAACCAAAAGAAAGCTGGGGTAGCAATTCTCATATCAGACAAAATAGACTTTAAAATAAAGACTATTAGAAGAGACAAAGAAGGACACTACATAATGATCAAGGGACCGATCCAAGAGGAATATATAAAAATAGTAAATATTTATGCACCCAACATTGGAGCACCTCAATACATAAGGCAAATACTAACAACCATAAAAGGGGAAATCGACAGTAACACATTCATAGTAGGGGACTTAAACACCCCACTTTCACCAGTGGATAGATCAGCCAAAATGAAAATAAATAAGAAACACAAGCTTTAAATGATACATTAAACAAGATGGACTTAATTGTTATATATAGGACATTCCATCCAAAAACAGCAGAATAAACATTCTTCTCAAGTGCTCATGGAACATTCTCCAGGATAGATCATATCCTGGGTCACAAATCAAGCCTTGGTAAATTTAAGAAAATTGAAATTTTATCAAGTATCCTTTCCGACCACAATGCTATGAGACTAGATATCAAATACAGGAAAAGATCTGTAAAAAATACAAACACATGGAGGCTAAACAATACACTACTTAATAACGAAGTTATCACTAAAGAAATCAAAGAGGAAATTAAAAATACCTAGAAACAAATGACAATGGAGACACAACAACCCAAAACCTATGGGATGCAGCAACAACAGTTCTAAGAGGGAAGTTTATAGCCACACAATCCTACCTTAAGAAACAGGAAACATCTTGAATAAACAACCTAACCTTGCACCAAAAGCAATTAGAGAAAGAAGGACAAAAAAAACCCTCCAAAGTTAGCAGAAGGAAAGAAATGATAGAAATCAGATCAGAAATAAATGAAAAAGGAATGAAGGAAATTATAGCAAAGATCAATAAAACTAAAAGCTGAATCCTTTAGAAAATAAACAAAATCAATAAACCATTAGCCAGGCTCATCAAGAAAAAAAGGGAGAAGACTCAAATCAGTAGAATTAGAAATGAAAAAGGAGAAGTAACAACTGACACTGCAGAAATACAAAAGATCATTAGAGATTACTACAAGCAACTCTATGCCAATAAAATGGACAACCTGGAAGAAATGGACAAATTCTTAGAAATGCACAACCTCCAAGACTAAATCAGGAAGAAATAGAAAATATGAACAGACCAATCACAAGCACTGAAATTGAAACTGTGATTAAAAATCTTCCAACAAACAAAAGCACAGGACCAGAGGGCTTCACAGGCGAATTCTATCAAATATTTAGAGAAGAGCTAACACCTATCCTTCTCAAACTCTTCCAAAATATAGCAGAGGGAGGAACCCTCCAAAACTCATTCAACGAGGCCACCATCACCCTGATACCAAACCCAGACAAGGATGTCACAAAGAAAGAAAACTACAGGCCAATATCACTGATGAACATAGATGCAAAAACCCTCAACAAAATACTAGCGAACAGAATCCAGCAGCACATTAAAAGGATCATACACCATGACCAAGTGGGGTTTATTCCAGGAATGCAAGGATTCTTCAATATATTCAAATCAAACAACGTGACACACCATATTAACAAGTTGAAGGAGAAAAACCATATGATCCTCTCAATAGATACAGAGAAAGCTTTTGACAAAACTCAACACACATTTATGATAAAAACACTGCAGAACATAGGCATAGAGGGAAATTTCCTCAACATAATAAAGGTCATATATAACAAACCCACAGCCAACATCGTCCTCAATAGTGAAAAACTGAAAGCATTTGCACTAAGATCAGGAACAATACAAGGTTGCCCACTCTCACCATTCTTATTCCACATAGTTTTGGAAGTTTTATCCACAGCAATCAGAGAAGGAAAGGATATAAAACGAATCCAAATCTGAAAATAGGAAGTAAAGCTGTTACTGTTTGCAGATGACTTGATACTACACATAGAGTACCCTAAAGATGCTAGCAGATAACTACTAGAGCTAATCAATGAATTTGGTAAAGTAGCAGGATACAAAATTAATGCACAGAAAGCTCTGACATTCCTATACACTAATAATGTATAGTGTATTCCTATACACTAAACCTACCTAAGGAGACAAAAGACCTGTATGCAGAAAATTATGACACTGATGAAAGAAATTAAAGATGATACAAATAGATGGAGAGATATACCATGTTCTTGGATTGGAAGAATCAACATTGTGAAAATGACTCTACTACCCAAAGCAATCTATAGATTTAATGCAATCCCTATCAAACAACCACTGGCATTTTTCACAGAACTAGAACAAAAAATGTCACAATTTGTATGGAAACACAAAAGATGCTGAATAGTCAAAGCAATCTTGAGAACGAAAAACAGAGCTGGAGGAATCAGGCTCCCAGACTTCAGACTATACTACAAAGCTACAGTTATCAACACAGTATGGTACTGGTACAGAAACAGAAATATAGATCAATGGAACAGGATAGAAAGCCCAGAGATAAACCCACGCACATATGGTCACCTTATCTTTGATAAAGGAGGCAGGAATGTACAGTGGAGAAAGGACAGCCTCTTCAATAAGTGGTGCTGGGAAAACTGGACAGCTACATGTAAAAGTATGAGATTAGATCACTCCCTAACACCATACACAAAAATAAGCTCAAAATGGATTAAAGACCTAAATGCAAGGCTGGAAACATTCAAACTCTTAGAGGAAAACCTAGGCAGAACACTCTATGACATAAATCACAGCAAGATCCTTTTTGACCCACCTCCTAGAGAAATGGAAATAAAAACAAAAATAAACAAATGGGACCTAATGAAACTTCAAAGCTTTTGCACAGCCAAGGAATCCATAAACAAGACCAATAGACAACTCTCAGATTGGGAGAGAATATTTGCAAATGAAACAAGTGACAAAGGATTAATCTCCAAAATTTATAAGCAACTCATGCAGCTCAATAACAAAAAAACAAACAACCCAATCCAAAAATGGGCAGAAGACCTAAATAGACATTTCTCCAAAGAAGGTATACAGACTGCCAACAAACACATGAAAGAATGCTCAACATCATTAATCATGAGAGAAATGCAAATCAAAACTACAATGAGATATCATCTCACACCAGTCAGAATGGCCATCATCAAAAAATCTAGAAACAATAAATGCTGGAGAGGGTGTGGAGAAAAGGGAACACTCTTGCACTGCTGGTGGGAATGTGAATTGGTTCAGCCACTATGGAGAACAGTATGGAGGTTCCTTAAAAAACTACAAATAGAACTACCATATGACCCAGCAATCCCACTACTGGGCATATACCCTGAGAAAACCAAAATTCAAAAAGAGTCATGTACCAAAATGTTCATTGCAGCTCTATTTACAATAGCCCGGAGATGGAAACAACCTAAGTGCCCGTCATCGGATGAATGGATAAAGAAGATGTGGCACATATATACAATGGAATATTACTCAGCCATAAAAAGAAACGAAATTGAGCTATTTGTAATGAGGTGGATAGACCTAGAGTCTGTCATACAGAGTGAAGTAAGTCAGAAAGAAAAAGACAAATACCGTATGCTAACACATATATATGGAATTTAAGAAAAATATGTCATGAAGAACCTAGGGGTAAAGCAGGAATAAAGACGCAGACCTCTTAGAGAACGGACTTGAGGTTATGGGGAGGGGGAAGGGTGAGCTGTGACAGGGCGAGAGAGAGTCATGGGCATATACACACTAACAAAGGCAGTAAGGTAGATAGCTAGTGGGAAGCAGCCGCATGGCACAGGGATATTGGCTCGGTGCTTTGTGACAGCCTGGAGGGGTGGGATGGGGAGGGTGGGAGGGAGGGAGACGCAACAGGGAAGACATATGGGAACATATGTTTATGTATGACTGATTCACTTTGTTATAAAGCAGAAACTAACACACCATTGTAAAGCAATTATACCCCAATAAAGATGTTAAAAAAAAAAAAATGGGCAGATTTGAATAGACATTTCTCCAAAGAAGACATACAGATGACCAAAGAGCACATGAAAAGATGCTCTACATCACTAATTATTATAGAAATGCAAATCAAATCTTCAATGAGGTATCACCTCACACCAGTCAGAATGACCATCATCAAAAAGTCTACAAACAATAAATGCTGGACAAGGTGTGGAGAAAAGGGAACCCTCTTACACTGTTGGTGGGAATGTAAATTGGTACAGCCACTATGGGGAAAAATATGCCGGTTCCTTAAGAAACTAAAAATAGAGCTACCATATGGTCCAGCAATCCCACTCCTGGACATATATATGGAAAACATGGTTCAAAAGGCTACATGTATCCCAATGTTCATTGAAGCACTGTTTACAATAGCTAAGACATGAAAGCAACATAAATGTCCTTTGACAGATAAAGGATAAAGATATTATGCACCCAGGTGTTCATTGCAGCATTGTTTATAATAGCCAAGATATTTAAACAACCTGTGTCCATTGGCAGATGAATGGATAAAGAAACTGTGGTGCATACATACACAATGGAACATTATTTGGCCATAGGAAAGAACTAAATCTTGCCATGTGTGACAAAATGGATGGAACTTGAGGACATTATCTAAGTGAAATATGTCAGACAAATATTACATGATCTCACTTATATGTGGAATTAAAAACAAAAAACAAAAACAGAAAACCAAAAAACAAAGAAAACCAAGCTTGTATATACAGAACACAGATAGGTGGTTGCCAGAGGCAAGGTGGGGGGTGGCTGAAATAGGTGAAGGTAGTCAAAAGGTACAAACTTCCAGTTATAAAATAAATAAGTCATGGGAATGTAATGTACAGCACGACAACTACAGTTAATAATACTGTATTGCCAGTGGAATATTACTCAGCCACAAAAAGGAATGAAATTGCATAATTTGTAGAGATATGAATGGACTTAGTGTCATACAGAGTGAAGTAAGTCAGAAAGAGAAACACAAATATTGTACATTAACACATACATGTGCAATCTAGAAAAATGGTATAGGTGCTCTCATTTGCAAAGCAGAAATACAGACACAGACGTAGAGAATAAATATATGGATACCAAGGGGGAAAGGGGGTGGTGGTGGGAAGAATTGGGAGATTGGGATTGACACATATACACTATTGATACTATGCATAAAATAGATAGCTAATGAGAACCTACTGTATAGCACAGGAAACTCTACTCAATGCTCTGTGGTTACCTAAATGGGGAGGAAATCCAAAAAAGAGGGGATGTATGTATACATAGAACTGATGTACTTTGTTGTACAGTAGAAACAAACACAACATTGTAAAGCAACTATACTCCAATAAAAATTAATTAAAAAAATAATACTGTATTGCATAGTTGAAAGTTGCTAAGAGAGTAAATCTTAAAAGTTCTCATCACAATAAAAAAATTTGTAACTACATATGATGATGGATGTTAACGACACTTATTGTGGTGATCATTTCACAATGTATACACTTATTGAATCATTATATCGCACACCTGAAACTAATATAATATTGTATGTTGATTTTACCTTAATTAAAAAGTTAATAATTCTTTTGAACCATGAAAAAAAAGAAAAGAAAAGAAAGTGTGCTACATATATACAATGGAATATTATTCAGCCTTTAAAAATAATGAAATAATGCCATTTGCAGGACCATAGATGGACCTGGAGATTATCATACTAAGTGAAGTAAGCAGACAGAGAAAGACAAATATCATATGATATCGCTTATATGCGGAATCTAAAAAAATGATACAAAAGAATATATTTACAAAACAGAAACAGACTCACAGTCTTACAGAATGAGATTATGATTACCGGGGGAAGGGGGAAGGGGGAGGATAGATTGGGAGTTTGGGATTGACATTACACACTGCTGTATTTAAAATAAATAACCAACAAGGAGCTATTGTATAGCACAGGGAAGTCTGATCGATATTCTCTAATAACTTATATGGGAAAATAACTTGAAAAATAATAGATACATGTATATATATAACTGAATCACTTTGCTGTACACCTAAAACTGACACATTTTCAATCAATTATGCTCCTATAAAGAAAAAAGAAATGAGAATACCTACATTTAATGTTGTTATAGCAATTAAATGAAATAATGTATATTAATTGCCTATCTTAATTTCTGGCATATAAGATACCCAAAATGTGGCAAGGTAAGATACAGAGATGAAACATCTGAACAGGAAGTTAAGAGACATGAAAAATAGAATGAGAAGGTCTTTCATAAGACTAATGTTCCAGGAGGAAAATAATAGAGTGAATGGCTGAGAGACAATATTCAAAGTGGTAACGGCTAAGAATTTTCATTGTTGAAAAACTCTAAGGATCCTCACATTCCAGAAGTACGAGTTCTGAGAGTGATAAATGAAATAAAATTCAAATCTAGACTCATATTAGTGAAGTCACAGAACTCAAAGTCAAAAGGACCTTAAAAAAAACCAGGGAGAGGCTGGACAGGAAGATGGCGGAAGAGTAAGAAGCGGAGATAACCTTCCTCCCCACAGATACACCAGAAATATATCTACACGTGGAACAACTCCTACAGAACACCTACTGAACGCTGGCAGAAGACCTCAGACCTCCCAAAAGGCAAGAAAGTCCCCACAAACCTGGGTAGGGCAAAAGAAAAAAGAATAAAGCGACAAAAGGATAGGGACGGGACCTGCACCAGTGGGAGGGAGCTGTGAAGGATGAAAGGTTTCTATACACTGGGAAGCCCCTGCGTGGGCGGAGACTGTGGGTGGCAGAGGGGGAAAGCTTCGGAGCCGCGGAGGAGAGCACAGCAACAGGGGGGCAGAGGGCAAAGCGGAGAGATTCCCGCACAGAGGATCGGTGCCGACCTGCACTCAACAGCCCGAGAGGCTTGTCTGCTCACCCGCCGGGACAGGCGGGGCTGGGAGCTGAGGCTTGGGCTTCGGTCAGAGCACAGGGAGAGCACTGGGGTTGGTGGCATGAACACAGCCTGCAGGGGGTTAGTGCACCACGGCTAGCCGCGAGGGAGTCTGGGGAAAAGTCTGGACCTGCCGAAGAGGCAAGAGACATTTTCTTCCCTCTTTGTTTCCTGGTGCGCGAGGAGAGGGGATTAAGAACGCTGCTTAAAGGAGATCCAGAGATGGGCATAAGACGCTAAGGCTACTGCTGCCACCACCAAGAAGCCTGTGTGCGAGCACAGGTCATTATCCACACCTCCCCTCCCGGGAGCCTGTGCAGCCCACCACAGCTAGGGTCCCGTGATCCAGGGACAACTTCCCCGGAAGAACACACGGCCCGCCTCAAGCTAGTGCAACGTCATGCAGGCCTCTGTTGCCACAGGCTCACCCCGCATCTGTACCCCTCCCTCCCCCTGGCCTGAGTGAGACAGAGTCCCCAAAGCAGCTGCTATTTTAACCTCGTCCTGTCTGAGAGAAGAACAGATGACCTCAGCGACCTACACGCAGAGGCAGGGCCAAATCCAAAGCTGAGCCCCTGGAGCTGTGAGAACAAAGAAGAGAAAGGGAAATCTCTCCCAGCAGCCTCAGAATCAGTGGATTAAAACTCCACAATCAATTTGATGTACCCTGCCTCTGTGGAATATATGAATAGACAACGAATCATCCCAAAATGAGGAGGTGGATTTTGAGAGCAAGATTTATTATTTTTTACCCTTTTACCCTTTTTCTGAGTGTGTATGTGTATGCTTCTGCATGAGATTTTGTCTGTATAGGTTTACTTCCATCATTTGTCCTAGGGTTCTATCCGTCCATTATTTTCTTTTTCTCAAAATGTTTTATTCTTAATAATTATTTTTAATTTTAATACATTTATTTTATTTTACCTTACTTTATTTTATTTTATCTTCTTTCTTTCTTTCTTTACTTCCTTCCCTCCTTCCTTCCTCCCTCCCTCCCTCCCTCCTCTCTTTCTTTCTTTCTTTCTTTCTTTCTTTCTTTCTTTCTTTCTTTCTTTTTCTCTTTCTTTCTACTTTTTCTCCATTTTATTCTAAGCCGTGTGGATGAAAGGCTTTTGGGGCTGCAGCCAGGACTCAGTTCTAAGCCTCTGAGATGGGAGAGCCAAATTCAGGACACTGGTCCACAAGAGACCTCACAGCTCCACGTAATATCAAACGGCGAAAATCTCCCAGATATTTCCATCATAACACCAGCACCCAGCTTCATTCAACATCACCAAGCTACAGTGCTGGACACCCTATGCCAAACAACTAGCAAGACAGGAACACAGCCCCACCCATTAGCAGAGAGGTTGCTTAAAATCATAATATGCCCACAGACACCCCAAAACACACCACCAGAGGTGGACCTGCCCACAACAAAGACAAGATCCAGCCTCATCCACCAGAACACAGGCACTAGTCCCCTCCACCAGGGAGACTACACAATCCACTGAAACAACTTTAGCCACAGGGGACAGACACCAAGAACAACGGGAACTACGAACATGCACCCTTCAAAAAGGAGGCTACAAAAACAGTAAGATAAGCAAAATGAGAAGACATAAAAACACACAGCAGAAGAAGGAGCAAGATAAAAACCTACAAGACCTAGCAAATGAAGAGGAAATAAGCAGTCTACCTGAAAAAGAATTCAGAATAATGATAGTAAAGTTGATCCAAAATCTTGGAAATAGAATAGACAAAATGCAAGAAACAAACAATGATGAACAACACAATAAATTAAATTAAAAATACTCTAGATGGGATCAAGGGCAGAATAACTACGGCAGAAGAACCGATAAGTGCCCTGGAAGATAAAATAGTGGAAATAACTAGTGCAGAGCAGAATAAAGAAAAAAGAATGAAAAGAACTGAGGACATTCTCAGAGACCTCTGTGACAACATTAAACACACCAACATTCGAATTATAGGTCTTCCAGAAGAAGAAGAGAAAAAGAAAGGGACTGAGAATATATTTGAAGAGATTATAATTGAAAACTTCCCTAATATGGGAAAGGAAATAGTTAATCAAGTCCAGGAAGCACAGAGAGTCCCATACAGGATAAATCCAAGGAGAAATATGCCAAGACACATATTAATCAAACTGTCAAAAATTAAATACAAAGAAAACAAATTAAAAGCAGCAAGGGAAAAACAACAAATAACACACAAGGGAATCCCCATAAGGTTAACAGCTGATTTTTCAGCAGAAACTCTGCAAGCCAGAAGTGACTGGCAGGACATATTTTATGTGATGAAGGAGAAAAAACTGCAGCCAAGATTACTCTACCCAGCAAGGATCTCATTCAGATTTGATGGAGAAATTAAAACCTTTACATACAAGCAAAAGCTAAGAGAGTTCAGCACCACAAAACCAGCTTTACAACAACTGCTATAGGAACTTCTCTAGGCAAGAAACACAAGAGAAGGAAGAGACCTAAAATACAAAACTCAAAACAGTTAAAAAAATGGGAATAGGAACATACATATCGATAATTACCTTAAATGTAAGTGGACTAAATGCTCCCACCAAAAGACACAGATTGGCTGAATGGATACAAAAACAAGACCCATATATCTGCTGTCTACAATACACACACTTCAGACCTAGAGACACATACAGACTGAAAATAAAGGGATGGAAAAAGATATTCCATGCAAATGGAAACCAAAAGAAAGCTGGGGTAGCAATTCTCATATCAGACAAAATAGACTTTAAAATAAAGACTATTAGAAGAGACAAAGAAGGACACTACATAATGATCAAGGGACCGATCCAAGAGGAATATATAAAAATAGTAAATATTTATGCACCCAACATTGGAGCACCTCAATACATAAGGCAAATACTAACAACCATAAAAGGGGAAATCGACAGTAACACATTCATAGTAGGGGACTTAAACACCCCACTTTCACCAGTGGATAGATCAGCCAAAATGAAAATAAATAAGAAACACAAGCTTTAAATGATACATTAAACAAGATGGACTTAATTGTTATATATAGGACATTCCATCCAAAAACAGCAGAATAAACATTCTTCTCAAGTGCTCATGGAACATTCTCCAGGATAGATCATATCCTGGGTCACAAATCAAGCCTTGGTAAATTTAAGAAAATTGAAATTTTATCAAGTATCCTTTCCGACCACAATGCTATGAGACTAGATATCAAATACAGGAAAAGATCTGTAAAAAATACAAACACATGGAGGCTAAACAATACACTACTTAATAACGAAGTTATCACTAAAGAAATCAAAGAGGAAATTAAAAATACCTAGAAACAAATGACAATGGAGACACAACAACCCAAAACCTATGGGATGCAGCAACAACAGTTCTAAGAGGGAAGTTTATAGCCACACAATCCTACCTTAAGAAACAGGAAACATCTTGAATAAACAACCTAACCTTGCACCAAAAGCAATTAGAGAAAGAAGGACAAAAAAAACCCTCCAAAGTTAGCAGAAGGAAAGAAATGATAGAAATCAGATCAGAAATAAATGAAAAAGGAATGAAGGAAATTATAGCAAAGATCAATAAAACTAAAAGCTGAATCCTTTAGAAAATAAACAAAATCAATAAACCATTAGCCAGGCTCATCAAGAAAAAAAGGGAGAAGACTCAAATCAGTAGAATTAGAAATGAAAAAGGAGAAGTAACAACTGACACTGCAGAAATACAAAAGATCATTAGAGATTACTACAAGCAACTCTATGCCAATAAAATGGACAACCTGGAAGAAATGGACAAATTCTTAGAAATGCACAACCTCCAAGACTAAATCAGGAAGAAATAGAAAATATGAACAGACCAATCACAAGCACTGAAATTGAAACTGTGATTAAAAATCTTCCAACAAACAAAAGCACAGGACCAGAGGGCTTCACAGGCGAATTCTATCAAATATTTAGAGAAGAGCTAACACCTATCCTTCTCAAACTCTTCCAAAATATAGCAGAGGGAGGAACCCTCCAAAACTCATTCAACGAGGCCACCATCACCCTGATACCAAACCCAGACAAGGATGTCACAAAGAAAGAAAACTACAGGCCAATATCACTGATGAACATAGATGCAAAAACCCTCAACAAAATACTAGCGAACAGAATCCAGCAGCACATTAAAAGGATCATACACCATGACCAAGTGGGGTTTATTCCAGGAATGCAAGGATTCTTCAATATATTCAAATCAAACAACGTGACACACCATATTAACAAGTTGAAGGAGAAAAACCATATGATCCTCTCAATAGATACAGAGAAAGCTTTTGACAAAACTCAACACACATTTATGATAAAAACACTGCAGAACATAGGCATAGAGGGAAATTTCCTCAACATAATAAAGGTCATATATAACAAACCCACAGCCAACATCGTCCTCAATAGTGAAAAACTGAAAGCATTTGCACTAAGATCAGGAACAATACAAGGTTGCCCACTCTCACCATTCTTATTCCACATAGTTTTGGAAGTTTTATCCACAGCAATCAGAGAAGGAAAGGATATAAAACGAATCCAAATCTGAAAATAGGAAGTAAAGCTGTTACTGTTTGCAGATGACTTGATACTACACATAGAGTACCCTAAAGATGCTAGCAGATAACTACTAGAGCTAATCAATGAATTTGGTAAAGTAGCAGGATACAAAATTAATGCACAGAAAGCTCTGACATTCCTATACACTAATAATGTATAGTGTATTCCTATACACTAAACCTACCTAAGGAGACAAAAGACCTGTATGCAGAAAATTATGACACTGATGAAAGAAATTAAAGATGATACAAATAGATGGAGAGATATACCATGTTCTTGGATTGGAAGAATCAACATTGTGAAAATGACTCTACTACCCAAAGCAATCTATAGATTTAATGCAATCCCTATCAAACAACCACTGGCATTTTTCACAGAACTAGAACAAAAAATGTCACAATTTGTATGGAAACACAAAAGATGCTGAATAGTCAAAGCAATCTTGAGAACGAAAAACAGAGCTGGAGGAATCAGGCTCCCAGACTTCAGACTATACTACAAAGCTACAGTTATCAACACAGTATGGTACTGGTACAGAAACAGAAATATAGATCAATGGAACAGGATAGAAAGCCCAGAGATAAACCCACGCACATATGGTCACCTTATCTTTGATAAAGGAGGCAGGAATGTACAGTGGAGAAAGGACAGCCTCTTCAATAAGTGGTGCTGGGAAAACTGGACAGCTACATGTAAAAGTATGAGATTAGATCACTCCCTAACACCATACACAAAAATAAGCTCAAAATGGATTAAAGACCTAAATGCAAGGCTGGAAACATTCAAACTCTTAGAGGAAAACCTAGGCAGAACACTCTATGACATAAATCACAGCAAGATCCTTTTTGACCCACCTCCTAGAGAAATGGAAATAAAAACAAAAATAAACAAATGGGACCTAATGAAACTTCAAAGCTTTTGCACAGCCAAGGAATCCATAAACAAGACCAATAGACAACTCTCAGATTGGGAGAGAATATTTGCAAATGAAACAAGTGACAAAGGATTAATCTCCAAAATTTATAAGCAACTCATGCAGCTCAATAACAAAAAAACAAACAACCCAATCCAAAAATGGGCAGAAGACCTAAATAGACATTTCTCCAAAGAAGGTATACAGACTGCCAACAAACACATGAAAGAATGCTCAACATCATTAATCATGAGAGAAATGCAAATCAAAACTACAATGAGATATCATCTCACACCAGTCAGAATGGCCATCATCAAAAAATCTAGAAACAATAAATGCTGGAGAGGGTGTGGAGAAAAGGGAACACTCTTGCACTGCTGGTGGGAATGTGAATTGGTTCAGCCACTATGGAGAACAGTATGGAGGTTCCTTAAAAAACTACAAATAGAACTACCATATGACCCAGCAATCCCACTACTGGGCATATACCCTGAGAAAACCAAAATTCAAAAAGAGTCATGTACCAAAATGTTCATTGCAGCTCTATTTACAATAGCCCGGAGATGGAAACAACCTAAGTGCCCGTCATCGGATGAATGGATAAAGAAGATGTGGCACATATATACAATGGAATATTACTCAGCCATAAAAAGAAACGAAATTGAGCTATTTGTAATGAGGTGGATAGACCTAGAGTCTGTCATACAGAGTGAAGTAAGTCAGAAAGAAAAAGACAAATACCGTATGCTAACACATATATATGGAATTTAAGAAAAATATGTCATGAAGAACCTAGGGGTAAAGCAGGAATAAAGACGCAGACCTCTTAGAGAACGGACTTGAGGTTATGGGGAGGGGGAAGGGTGAGCTGTGACAGGGCGAGAGAGAGTCATGGGCATATACACACTAACAAAGGCAGTAAGGTAGATAGCTAGTGGGAAGCAGCCGCATGGCACAGGGATATTGGCTCGGTGCTTTGTGACAGCCTGGAGGGGTGGGATGGGGAGGGTGGGAGGGAGGGAGACGCAACAGGGAAGACATATGGGAACATATGTTTATGTATGACTGATTCACTTTGTTATAAAGCAGAAACTAACACACCATTGTAAAGCAATTATACCCCAATAAAGATGTTAAAAAAAAAAAAATGGGCAGATTTGAATAGACATTTCTCCAAAGAAGACATACAGATGACCAAAGAGCACATGAAAAGATGCTCTACATCACTAATTATTATAGAAATGCAAATCAAATCTTCAATGAGGTATCACCTCACACCAGTCAGAATGACCATCATCAAAAAGTCTACAAACAATAAATGCTGGACAAGGTGTGGAGAAAAGGGAACCCTCTTACACTGTTGGTGGGAATGTAAATTGGTACAGCCACTATGGGGAAAAATATGCCGGTTCCTTAAGAAACTAAAAATAGAGCTACCATATGGTCCAGCAATCCCACTCCTGGACATATATATGGAAAACATGGTTCAAAAGGCTACATGTATCCCAATGTTCATTGAAGCACTGTTTACAATAGCTAAGACATGAAAGCAACATAAATGTCCTTTGACAGATAAAGGATAAAGATATTATGCACCCAGGTGTTCATTGCAGCATTGTTTATAATAGCCAAGATATTTAAACAACCTGTGTCCATTGGCAGATGAATGGATAAAGAAACTGTGGTGCATACATACACAATGGAACATTATTTGGCCATAGGAAAGAACTAAATCTTGCCATGTGTGACAAAATGGATGGAACTTGAGGACATTATCTAAGTGAAATATGTCAGACAAATATTACATGATCTCACTTATATGTGGAATTAAAAACAAAAAACAAAAACAGAAAACCAAAAAACAAAGAAAACCAAGCTTGTATATACAGAACACAGATAGGTGGTTGCCAGAGGCAAGGTGGGGGGTGGCTGAAATAGGTGAAGGTAGTCAAAAGGTACAAACTTCCAGTTATAAAATAAATAAGTCATGGGAATGTAATGTACAGCACGACAACTACAGTTAATAATACTGTATTGCCAGTGGAATATTACTCAGCCACAAAAAGGAATGAAATTGCATAATTTGTAGAGATATGAATGGACTTAGTGTCATACAGAGTGAAGTAAGTCAGAAAGAGAAACACAAATATTGTACATTAACACATACATGTGCAATCTAGAAAAATGGTATAGGTGCTCTCATTTGCAAAGCAGAAATACAGACACAGACGTAGAGAATAAATATATGGATACCAAGGGGGAAAGGGGGTGGTGGTGGGAAGAATTGGGAGATTGGGATTGACACATATACACTATTGATACTATGCATAAAATAGATAGCTAATGAGAACCTACTGTATAGCACAGGAAACTCTACTCAATGCTCTGTGGTTACCTAAATGGGGAGGAAATCCAAAAAAGAGGGGATGTATGTATACATAGAACTGATGTACTTTGTTGTACAGTAGAAACAAACACAACATTGTAAAGCAACTATACTCCAATAAAAATTAATTAAAAAAATAATACTGTATTGCATAGTTGAAAGTTGCTAAGAGAGTAAATCTTAAAAGTTCTCATCACAATAAAAAAATTTGTAACTACATATGATGATGGATGTTAACGACACTTATTGTGGTGATCATTTCACAATGTATACACTTATTGAATCATTATATCGCACACCTGAAACTAATATAATATTGTATGTTGATTTTACCTTAATTAAAAAGTTAATAATTCTTTTGAACCATGAAAAAAAAGAAAAGAAAAGAAAGTGTGCTACATATATACAATGGAATATTATTCAGCCTTTAAAAATAATGAAATAATGCCATTTGCAGGACCATAGATGGACCTGGAGATTATCATACTAAGTGAAGTAAGCAGACAGAGAAAGACAAATATCATATGATATCGCTTATATGCGGAATCTAAAAAAATGATACAAAAGAATATATTTACAAAACAGAAACAGACTCACAGTCTTACAGAATGAGATTATGATTACCGGGGGAAGGGGGAAGGGGGAGGATAGATTGGGAGTTTGGGATTGACATTACACACTGCTGTATTTAAAATAAATAACCAACAAGGAGCTATTGTATAGCACAGGGAAGTCTGATCGATATTCTCTAATAACTTATATGGGAAAATAACTTGAAAAATAATAGATACATGTATATATATAACTGAATCACTTTGCTGTACACCTAAAACTGACACATTTTCAATCAATTATGCTCCTATAAAGAAAAAAGAAATGAGAATACCTACATTTAATGTTGTTATAGCAATTAAATGAAATAATGTATATTAATTGCCTATCTTAATTTCTGGCATATAAGATACCCAAAATGTGGCAAGGTAAGATACAGAGATGAAACATCTGAACAGGAAGTTAAGAGACATGAAAAATAGAATGAGAAGGTCTTTCATAAGACTAATGTTCCAGGAGGAAAATAATAGAGTGAATGGCTGAGAGACAATATTCAAAGTGGTAACGGCTAAGAATTTTCATTGTTGAAAAACTCTAAGGATCCTCACATTCCAGAAGTACGAGTTCTGAGAGTGATAAATGAAATAAAATTCAAATCTAGACTCATATTAGTGAAGTCACAGAACTCAAAGTCAAAAGGACCTTAAAAAAAACCAGGGAGAGGCTGGACAGGAAGATGGCGGAAGAGTAAGAAGCGGAGATAACCTTCCTCCCCACAGATACACCAGAAATATATCTACACGTGGAACAACTCCTACAGAACACCTACTGAACGCTGGCAGAAGACCTCAGACCTCCCAAAAGGCAAGAAAGTCCCCACAAACCTGGGTAGGGCAAAAGAAAAAAGAATAAAGCGACAAAAGGATAGGGACGGGACCTGCACCAGTGGGAGGGAGCTGTGAAGGATGAAAGGTTTCTATACACTGGGAAGCCCCTGCGTGGGCGGAGACTGTGGGTGGCAGAGGGGGAAAGCTTCGGAGCCGCGGAGGAGAGCACAGCAACAGGGGGGCAGAGGGCAAAGCGGAGAGATTCCCGCACAGAGGATCGGTGCCGACCTGCACTCAACAGCCCGAGAGGCTTGTCTGCTCACCCGCCGGGACAGGCGGGGCTGGGAGCTGAGGCTTGGGCTTCGGTCAGAGCACAGGGAGAGCACTGGGGTTGGTGGCATGAACACAGCCTGCAGGGGGTTAGTGCACCACGGCTAGCCGCGAGGGAGTCTGGGGAAAAGTCTGGACCTGCCGAAGAGGCAAGAGACATTTTCTTCCCTCTTTGTTTCCTGGTGCGCGAGGAGAGGGGATTAAGAACGCTGCTTAAAGGAGATCCAGAGATGGGCATAAGACGCTAAGGCTACTGCTGCCACCACCAAGAAGCCTGTGTGCGAGCACAGGTCATTATCCACACCTCCCCTCCCGGGAGCCTGTGCAGCCCACCACAGCTAGGGTCCCGTGATCCAGGGACAACTTCCCCGGAAGAACACACGGCCCGCCTCAAGCTAGTGCAACGTCATGCAGGCCTCTGTTGCCACAGGCTCACCCCGCATCTGTACCCCTCCCTCCCCCTGGCCTGAGTGAGACAGAGTCCCCAAAGCAGCTGCTATTTTAACCTCGTCCTGTCTGAGAGAAGAACAGATGACCTCAGCGACCTACACGCAGAGGCAGGGCCAAATCCAAAGCTGAGCCCCTGGAGCTGTGAGAACAAAGAAGAGAAAGGGAAATCTCTCCCAGCAGCCTCAGAATCAGTGGATTAAAACTCCACAATCAATTTGATGTACCCTGCCTCTGTGGAATATATGAATAGACAACGAATCATCCCAAAATGAGGAGGTGGATTTTGAGAGCAAGATTTATTATTTTTTACCCTTTTACCCTTTTTCTGAGTGTGTATGTGTATGCTTCTGCATGAGATTTTGTCTGTATAGGTTTACTTCCATCATTTGTCCTAGGGTTCTATCCGTCCATTATTTTCTTTTTCTCAAAATGTTTTATTCTTAATAATTATTTTTAATTTTAATACATTTATTTTATTTTACCTTACTTTATTTTATTTTATCTTCTTTCTTTCTTTCTTTACTTCCTTCCCTCCTTCCTTCCTCCCTCCCTCCCTCCCTCCTCTCTTTCTTTCTTTCTTTCTTTCTTTCTTTCTTTCTTTCTTTCTTTCTTTCTTTCTTTCTTTCTTTTTCTCTTTCTTTCTACTTTTTCTCCATTTTATTCTAAGCCGTGTGGATGAAAGGCTTTTGGGGCTGCAGCCAGGACTCAGTTCTAAGCCTCTGAGATGGGAGAGCCAAATTCAGGACACTGGTCCACAAGAGACCTCACAGCTCCACGTAATATCAAACGGCGAAAATCTCCCAGATATTTCCATCATAACACCAGCACCCAGCTTCATTCAACATCACCAAGCTACAGTGCTGGACACCCTATGCCAAACAACTAGCAAGACAGGAACACAGCCCCACCCATTAGCAGAGAGGTTGCTTAAAATCATAATATGCCCACAGACACCCCAAAACACACCACCAGAGGTGGACCTGCCCACAACAAAGACAAGATCCAGCCTCATCCACCAGAACACAGGCACTAGTCCCCTCCACCAGGGAGACTACACAATCCACTGAAACAACTTTAGCCACAGGGGACAGACACCAAGAACAACGGGAACTACGAACATGCACCCTTCAAAAAGGAGGCTACAAAAACAGTAAGATAAGCAAAATGAGAAGACATAAAAACACACAGCAGAAGAAGGAGCAAGATAAAAACCTACAAGACCTAGCAAATGAAGAGGAAATAAGCAGTCTACCTGAAAAAGAATTCAGAATAATGATAGTAAAGTTGATCCAAAATCTTGGAAATAGAATAGACAAAATGCAAGAAACAAACAATGATGAACAACACAATAAATTAAATTAAAAATACTCTAGATGGGATCAAGGGCAGAATAACTACGGCAGAAGAACCGATAAGTGCCCTGGAAGATAAAATAGTGGAAATAACTAGTGCAGAGCAGAATAAAGAAAAAAGAATGAAAAGAACTGAGGACAGTCTCAGAGACCTCTGTGACAACATTAAACACACCAACATTCGAATTATAGGTCTTCCAGAAGAAGAAGAGAAAAAGAAAGGGACTGAGAATATATTTGAAGAGATTATAATTGAAAACTTCCCTAATATGGGAAAGGAAATAGTTAATCAAGTCCAGGAAGCACAGAGAGTCCCATACAGGATAAATCCAAGGAGAAATATGCCAAGACACATATTAATCAAACTGTCAAAAATTAAATACAAAGAAAACAAATTAAAAGCAGCAAGGGAAAAACAACAAATAACACACAAGGGAATCCCCATAAGGTTAACAGCTGATTTTTCAGCAGAAACTCTGCAAGCCAGAAGTGACTGGCAGGACATATTTTATGTGATGAAGGAGAAAAAACTGCAGCCAAGATTACTCTACCCAGCAAGGATCTCATTCAGATTTGATGGAGAAATTAAAACCTTTACATACAAGCAAAAGCTAAGAGAGTTCAGCACCACAAAACCAGCTTTACAACAACTGCTATAGGAACTTCTCTAGGCAAGAAACACAAGAGAAGGAAGAGACCTAAAATACAAAACTCAAAACAGTTAAAAAAATGGGAATAGGAACATACATATCGATAATTACCTTAAATGTAAGTGGACTAAATGCTCCCACCAAAAGACACAGATTGGCTGAATGGATACAAAAACAAGACCCATATATCTGCTGTCTACAATACACACACTTCAGACCTAGAGACACATACAGACTGAAAATAAAGGGATGGAAAAAGATATTCCATGCAAATGGAAACCAAAAGAAAGCTGGGGTAGCAATTCTCATATCAGACAAAATAGACTTTAAAATAAAGACTATTAGAAGAGACAAAGAAGGACACTACATAATGATCAAGGGACCGATCCAAGAGGAATATATAAAAATAGTAAATATTTATGCACCCAACATTGGAGCACCTCAATACATAAGGCAAATACTAACAACCATAAAAGGGGAAATCGACAGTAACACATTCATAGTAGGGGACTTAAACACCCCACTTTCACCAGTGGATAGATCAGCCAAAATGAAAATAAATAAGAAACACAAGCTTTAAATGATACATTAAACAAGATGGACTTAATTGTTATATATAGGACATTCCATCCAAAAACAGCAGAATAAACATTCTTCTCAAGTGCTCATGGAACATTCTCCAGGATAGATCATATCCTGGGTCACAAATCAAGCCTTGGTAAATTTAAGAAAATTGAAATTTTATCAAGTATCCTTTCCGACCACAATGCTATGAGACTAGATATCAAATACAGGAAAAGATCTGTAAAAAATACAAACACATGGAGGCTAAACAATACACTACTTAATAACGAAGTTATCACTAAAGAAATCAAAGAGGAAATTAAAAATACCTAGAAACAAATGACAATGGAGACACAACAACCCAAAACCTATGGGATGCAGCAACAACAGTTCTAAGAGGGAAGTTTATAGCCACACAATCCTACCTTAAGAAACAGGAAACATCTTGAATAAACAACCTAACCTTGCACCAAAAGCAATTAGAGAAAGAAGGACAAAAAAAACCCTCCAAAGTTAGCAGAAGGAAAGAAATGATAGAAATCAGATCAGAAATAAATGAAAAAGGAATGAAGGAAATTATAGCAAAGATCAATAAAACTAAAAGCTGAATCCTTTAGAAAATAAACAAAATCAATAAACCATTAGCCAGGCTCATCAAGAAAAAAAGGGAGAAGACTCAAATCAGTAGAATTAGAAATGAAAAAGGAGAAGTAACAACTGACACTGCAGAAATACAAAAGATCATTAGAGATTACTACAAGCAACTCTATGCCAATAAAATGGACAACCTGGAAGAAATGGACAAATTCTTAGAAATGCACAACCTCCAAGACTAAATCAGGAAGAAATAGAAAATATGAACAGACCAATCACAAGCACTGAAATTGAAACTGTGATTAAAAATCTTCCAACAAACAAAAGCACAGGACCAGAGGGCTTCACAGGCGAATTCTATCAAATATTTAGAGAAGAGCTAACACCTATCCTTCTCAAACTCTTCCAAAATATAGCAGAGGGAGGAACCCTCCAAAACTCATTCAACGAGGCCACCATCACCCTGATACCAAACCCAGACAAGGATGTCACAAAGAAAGAAAACTACAGGCCAATATCACTGATGAACATAGATGCAAAAACCCTCAACAAAATACTAGCGAACAGAATCCAGCAGCACATTAAAAGGATCATACACCATGACCAAGTGGGGTTTATTCCAGGAATGCAAGGATTCTTCAATATATTCAAATCAAACAACGTGACACACCATATTAACAAGTTGAAGGAGAAAAACCATATGATCCTCTCAATAGATACAGAGAAAGCTTTTGACAAAACTCAACACACATTTATGATAAAAACACTGCAGAACATAGGCATAGAGGGAAATTTCCTCAACATAATAAAGGTCATATATAACAAACCCACAGCCAACATCGTCCTCAATAGTGAAAAACTGAAAGCATTTGCACTAAGATCAGGAACAATACAAGGTTGCCCACTCTCACCATTCTTATTCCACATAGTTTTGGAAGTTTTATCCACAGCAATCAGAGAAGGAAAGGATATAAAACGAATCCAAATCTGAAAATAGGAAGTAAAGCTGTTACTGTTTGCAGATGACTTGATACTACACATAGAGTACCCTAAAGATGCTAGCAGATAACTACTAGAGCTAATCAATGAATTTGGTAAAGTAGCAGGATACAAAATTAATGCACAGAAAGCTCTGACATTCCTATACACTAATAATGTATAGTGTATTCCTATACACTAAACCTACCTAAGGAGACAAAAGACCTGTATGCAGAAAATTATGACACTGATGAAAGAAATTAAAGATGATACAAATAGATGGAGAGATATACCATGTTCTTGGATTGGAAGAATCAACATTGTGAAAATGACTCTACTACCCAAAGCAATCTATAGATTTAATGCAATCCCTATCAAACAACCACTGGCATTTTTCACAGAACTAGAACAAAAAATGTCACAATTTGTATGGAAACACAAAAGATGCTGAATAGTCAAAGCAATCTTGAGAACGAAAAACAGAGCTGGAGGAATCAGGCTCCCAGACTTCAGACTATACTACAAAGCTACAGTTATCAACACAGTATGGTACTGGTACAGAAACAGAAATATAGATCAATGGAACAGGATAGAAAGCCCAGAGATAAACCCACGCACATATGGTCACCTTATCTTTGATAAAGGAGGCAGGAATGTACAGTGGAGAAAGGACAGCCTCTTCAATAAGTGGTGCTGGGAAAACTGGACAGCTACATGTAAAAGTATGAGATTAGATCACTCCCTAACACCATACACAAAAATAAGCTCAAAATGGATTAAAGACCTAAATGCAAGGCTGGAAACATTCAAACTCTTAGAGGAAAACCTAGGCAGAACACTCTATGACATAAATCACAGCAAGATCCTTTTTGACCCACCTCCTAGAGAAATGGAAATAAAAACAAAAATAAACAAATGGGACCTAATGAAACTTCAAAGCTTTTGCACAGCCAAGGAATCCATAAACAAGACCAATAGACAACTCTCAGATTGGGAGAGAATATTTGCAAATGAAACAAGTGACAAAGGATTAATCTCCAAAATTTATAAGCAACTCATGCAGCTCAATAACAAAAAAACAAACAACCCAATCCAAAAATGGGCAGAAGACCTAAATAGACATTTCTCCAAAGAAGGTATACAGACTGCCAACAAACACATGAAAGAATGCTCAACATCATTAATCATGAGAGAAATGCAAATCAAAACTACAATGAGATATCATCTCACACCAGTCAGAATGGCCATCATCAAAAAATCTAGAAACAATAAATGCTGGAGAGGGTGTGGAGAAAAGGGAACACTCTTGAACTGCTGCTGGGATTGTGAATTGGTACAGCCACTATGGATAACAGTATGGAGGTTCCTTAACAAACTACAAATAGAACTACCATATGACCCAGCAATCCCACTACTGAGCATATACCCTGAGAATGCCATAATTCAAAAAGAGTCATGTACCAAAATGTTCATTTTAGCTCTATTTACAATAGTGCGGAGATGGAAACAACCTAAGTTTCCATCATCGGATGAATGGATAGAGAAGATGTGGCACATATATACAATGGAATGTTACTCAGCCATAAAAAGAAACGAAATTGAGTTATTTGTAGTGAGGTGGATGGACCTAGAGTCTGTCATACAGAGTGAAGTAAGTCAGAAAGAGAAAGATAAATACCGTATGCTGACACATATATATGGAATTTAAGAAAGAAAAATGTCATGAAGAGCTTAGGGGTAAGACAGGAATAAAGACACAGACCTACTAGAGAATGGACTTGAGGATATGGGGTGGGGGAAGGTTAAGCTGTGACAAAGCGAGAGATTGGCATGGACATATATACACTACCAAACGTTAAATAGATAGCTAGTGCGAAGCAGGCGCATAGCACAGGGAGATCAGCTTGGTGCTTTGTTACCACCTAGAGGGGTGGGATAGGGAGGGTGGGAGGGAGGGAGATACTAGAGGGAAGAGATATGGGAACATATGTGTATGTATAACTGATTCATTTTGTTATAAAGCCAAAACTAACACACCATTGTAAAGCAATTATACTCCAATAAATATGTAAAAATAAATAAACGGAGAAAGACACATTACCTATAAAGAAACCCTAAGTATACTAACAGAAGACTTCTCATAAGTAATAATACGGTTACAATTAAGATGGTGTGAATACATTTCACACTATATCCCCCACGTATTACATGTAAAATCTCTCGACTTAATACATGAGGCAAGTCTCTTATGACTGTGGGAAATAAGTACAACAGGAAGATTGGGAGAGAAATCAAAACTTGAAGAAGGATAGATACAATGGTGATTTTCCTTTCTTTTTCCTACCATATCTCTCAGTCTTAATTAAACTTGGCTTGAATGCTGGGACTGTACAGTTTCCAGGAATATAAAAATCTCCAAAGAAACATTCTTTTCATGGTCAGATGTCTATGAGATGGGCCGGAAATAGGGGTGACTCAGTTGTGGGATTGAGACAGTAGGGAAATTTTCATTTTTGGTTTTTATTTGTGTGTTTGTTTACTGGAAAGTCCCAGACTTCAAGCTGCACTCCTGTGATAGTATAGGTAAGGCATCCATGGCCTTATAGGCACCAAATGCTCTGAGAAAAAGAAAAGTATCTTTCTCCCTGACCAAAAGAATTGGGAAAAAATATACCTGTAGTTTTAAGAGTGTAGGTGGAAGTACCCATTTTCTTTTTCTCTCTTTCTTCTTGCAACTTTTTCCTTGGAGATGAAATCAGTTGTGGAAATGCATGGCAGCATGAGGAGGCTAAAATTATAGCTTTTGAGCCAGAGCATAGAAAAGGGGATCCCTGGGAGCTACTGCATGTGGGGGAAATTACACAAAAGAGGGGGTTCAATCAAGAGATCCCCTGAAGCTGCCTGTGAAATCCAAGGCTCACTTCTGGGCTGCACATGCATGGAAATGATCGCAAATGGCATACCAAAGGCTTTTAAAGTTGAAATATGGTGTAGAGGTGTAGACCCCTACCAAGGTTGCAGACTGGCCACTGTGGGAGATAGGTGCACAAGAGGCATAGATTTTGATAATACTGATCTGATCCTATGGCTTCTTTCGGCTAATAGAATGCAGAAGACATAATGATATGCCTATTCCACATGGAGGCCTCAAAAGGCACTGTGCATTTCCATTGGTTCTATTGGAATCTTGCCTATCCACCTTGTGAATAAGCTTGGACTAGTGTGACAGAGGATGAAAGATCATATGGAATAAAGTCAAGATGACTGAACCAAGATCATCCTAGCTCAGGTAACCCTCATTCAACCTGGCAGCAGAACACAGATGCATGAGTGTGTCTAGTCAAGACCTGAAGGATTATCCAGCTTAACCCAGCCCTAATTGTGGATCCAAAGAGTAGTGAGCTAAATAACTCGTTGTTATAAGCCATTAATTTTTGGGGTGGTTTGTTATGCAAAAAACCCACAGTAACCTGGTAGAGAAAGGGAAAAAGCACGAAAAATTATGACTAGGGAGATTTAATGACCCAGGACTAAAAGAATAATTTCAAATATCACTTCTGTCTGTATTTCATTAGCTAGAACTTGGTTAGCTGGTCACACCTAACTGCAAGATAAGATGGAAATTAATTTATTGTTGTAGAATGTAAAGCAAATGTGTTTGGGGATCACCTAGCAGTATTAGCTACAGAATTTAAACCTTTTATTTTTATAAATTGGGAAACTAAGATGTACCTTGCCCACAGTTGCACAGTAGTTCCAGGACTAGAACCCAGGTTCCTAACATCCATGTCTGTGCCCTTTCCTCTATGTGGTTCCATTTTTGCTGAGTTAAGTGTCTCTCATATCCACCTACTCCTCTCCATTTCCATTACCACTATTCTACTTTACCTCCTTATTATCATTCCTAAACTAATGCATTAATGCTTGTGTTCTTAATTCTAGTCTCAAATACTTGGAATTTTATTTTGCATGGTTAATCTTGCAACGCATTGCTCAATAAATTTCAGTGGCTTCCCATTGGCTACTCTCTTCAATCTACCATTGGAAATATACCCAGTACTGAGAACTCTTTGAAATCACTTAGTCCACAGTGACTCCTTAGGTCTCATCCTCAAAGTGACCTTTCCTGACTGTCTTATATAGAGTAGTTATGTTTTTGTGATTCACTCCCCCCCTTTCAGTTATTACCAACAAATTATTACAATTTACAATTATGTATACTTTCACTTGCTTACTAATTTCTTGTCTTTCCTCTCCAACTAGATTGTGATCCCCATACAGACAGACATCCATGTCTTGATTTTCACCAGTTTATCACCACTATCTAGCCTAGAGCCTAGCTTAAACACTAATTTAATGAAGTCTATTGATTATATCCACCACCACCTCTATAACATGCAATATTGTTCGTGTCACTTATTCAATAAACAGTTAAAAGACCAGGCATTGTGTTAGATACTAGCATTACATAGATGAGTAGAACATAGTGTCCTGCTCTCAAAATACTTACAAGCTGGTGGAGGAAGCAGACACATAAAAAATAATTACAGTAATGTGATAAGTGATCCAATGAAGTTTGAAAAAGGTGCTATAAGACATTAGAAAGTAACAAATTTAACTTCCTGGGAAAAACAATAAAGTCTTCATGGAGAAAACAGCATATTAGAAAATATTTCCTATGATGTGGTACATGTACTACTGGTGGTATATGAGATGATTTTGCATGATATACAAAAGAATATTTGGACTTCCTGCTGAATACACTGAAGAGGCTCTAGATTCTTCTTCCCTGAGTCTTGGTCAGTTGTCTCCCTTCTGGAAGCATCATTGAGTATTTAGCCCAGTAGAGGTGAATGCCTATGTTCTGTTAACAGCACTTTGACCACACAAGACATCATGTTCTTCTACAACCAGGAGCAGTGCAAGGAGTCAAGTAAACAAAAAATAAATGGTTAAGCCACAGGATCCTCACCTCAGCCTTGATCATTTGCCCTAGTGAAAGCTTTGTCAGGCCTTAGTGGAAAACCCTAGTACTTGGAGGGAGAAAAGAAGTCATTTGAAATGCTAAAATTTGTTAGTTTTCCTTCCCTTGAGGCCTCTATTATATTGCCCTTTCTGATATGTGGGTTGGGTGTTTGTTGTTGATATCATCAAAATGAAAAAAAAATCTAATTGATATAGAGATTCATCTTCATCTCAAGTTAAACAACATCTAAACAAATATTGCTTTGTTACCAATGTATCACAAATAGCTCCATTCTTTTCTTCAAGGAATTAACTTTACTCTGAATTTTTGTAAATTAAGTATTTATTTTTATGTATATCTCAGTTTAAGTTTTATTAAAAAATGTAATAACTGCTTTCTTATTCTTCCCTTTATAGTTTCTTTCCCTTTATAGTAAGTGATTCTGGTTTTATTATACATTTGTGGTCGTGATATAACATTTGTTTCTAAATGTATTTGTAACAAGATGTTAAAACAAAGCTCTCTATGTTCCATTTTTTGCTGAAGCCTCAAAACTTGAGAAGTAAATGATAAGTATCAATATGCACCTAGTGGATTCTAAAGCAAGCATATGTAGCTTACAGTGGAGGTGGCTGGAAATCAGTTTTATAACCTTTATTTCTACACACCACCTCCAGCACATAAAATAGTTGAATAGGAAGAGAACTGGAGAAGGAATTTCTTTGGAGAAAGTTGTTGAAGTACTATGGGATTTTTTCCCTTCATCTCATCAGACCTTGTGAAAAGGGCTTCAGGAACATCACTCAGAGAATTTTATGTGTCCCCTAAAGTTTGGTGAATATAAAACTATGTTCTGATTAACAGCTTAAAAAGTATATAGTCTAAAAGCTAGAAAAGAAGCAGTGTAGTGATGGGGAGGTGAGGGCTGCACTGGCAGTCAAATATCTTGTCACCTATGGTGGGACAAAAGTATGAGTTTCAATTACTTTGGGACAGATGTGAACCCCACAGATGAAAGGTGACCTGAATCATTTTAGGAGACCCATTCCAAAGTTGTAGCACTATGAGGGACATTGCCCAAGAACCCATGGAAACAATCCACCAAAAAGTGAATCAGAGACCTACTAGAGAATGGACTTGAGGATATGGGGAGGGGGAAGGGTAAGCTGTGACAAAGAGAGAGAGAGGCATGGACATATATACACTAACAAACGTAAGGTAGATAGCTAGTGGGAAGCAGCTGCATAGCACAGGGAGATCAGCTTGGTGCTTTTTGACCGCCTGGAGGGTTGGGATATGGAGGGTGGGAGGGAGGGAGATGCAAGAGGGAAGAGATATGGGAATATATGTATATGTATAACTGATTCACTTTGTTATAAAGCAGAAACGAACACACCATTGTAAAGCAATTATACTCCAATAAAGATGTAAAAAAAATAAATAAGTGAATCAGTTTTAAACACCCAACAAGCTCAGAGGAAACCAACATCAGATCAAAATGGTACCAAAAACTTCAAATCTGATGCAGGTTAGAGCTGGTTCGGGGGTGGGGGGAGTTTAACTTTATGGAAATGTTATAGTTTGGACTATTGAAAATTCTGGGATATTTAAATGACTAAAATAACTGATAAGATTGTTGGTGAGTCTGATTTGTGATTAAAAGTGACCAGGTACATTTTTATTATTCAAGACTGACAGAAAAAAACAGTTGCCTAAAATTTCATCCAAGGGCAAGTTAAGATATAACCCATGGAACAGATTAAAGCAACAATGGGAGTTTAAAAATAATACAGTTGGTTCTACTTGTACTCTACAGATTTATACTCATCAATGTAGTTGTTGAACACTGATTAAAATTTTAAAAATGTTTACTTAAAGGAAACGTTTTAGGTAATTTTAGTACAGGTGGTACACACATATAACAACAATCATAAAGGTGAAATGTGAATGACTCTGGACCTTCAAATTGGCAGAGGAGTAAAATGTGGAGATCACCTTCCTCCCCACAAATACAACAAAAATACATCTACATGTGGAAGGACTCCTACAGAACACCTACTGAACGCTGGAAGAAGATCTCAGACTTCCCAAAAGGCAACAAACTCCGCCATGTACCTGGGTAGGGCAAAAGAATAAACAGAGGCAAAAGAATAGGGATGGGACCTGCACCTCGGGGAGGGAGCTATGAAGGAGGAAAAGTTTCCACACACTAGGAAGCCCCTTCACTGGTGGGGGGGAAGATTTGGAGCCATGGAGGAGAGTGCAGGAACAGGGGTCCAGAGGGCAAAGCAGAGAGATTCCTGCAGAGATGATTGGTGCCAACAAGCACTCATCAGCCTGAGACTCTTGTCTGTTCATCCACCGCGGTGGGTGGGGGCTGGGAGCTCAGGCTTCAGCTTCAGAATTCAGAACCCTGGGAGAGGACTGGGGTTGGCTGTGTGAAGACAGACTGAAAGGGGATAGTGTGGCACAGCTAACTTGGAGAGAGTCCGGGAAAATGGCTGGACCTGCCAGGGAGGCAAGAGACAATTTTCAGGGTGGACAAGGAGAGGGTCTTCCTGCTCCGTGTGCCCACAGATGGCGGAGCACCTCCTCAGCAAGCTCCAGATATGGGCGTGAGCCACAGCTATCATTTCGGATCACAGAGGCAGGCACAGACTGCTACCACTGCCACTGGTGCCACCAAGGGTCCTGTGTGCAAGTGCAAGTCACTACTCACACCCTCCCAGGAGCCTGTGCAGCACACCACTGTCAAGGTTCTGTGATCCAGGGCCAACTTCCCCGGGAGTGCCTCAGGCTTTTGCAACTTCACGCCACCCTCTGCCTCTGCAGACAGTCCCCACATCCCAATTACAAGTACCATACTCCTCCCTCTCCACAGCATGAGTCAGCAAGAGAACGTTAATCGGCAGCTGCTTTAAGCCCCTCCTCTCTGGGCAGGAAACAGAAGCCTGAGGGCAACCTACATGCAGAGGCAGGGCCAAAACCAAAGCTGAATCCCAGGAGTTCTGCGAAAAAAGAAGAGAAAGGGAAATCTCTCCGTGCAGCCTTAGGAGCAGTGGATTAAATCCCTGTAATTTGCTTGGTAAACCTGGCATCTGTGGAATACCTGAAGAGACAAAAATGTTCCCAAAATTGAGGCAGTGGACTTTGGGGGCAACTGTGGACTTCGGGGGCAACTGTGGACTTCGGGGTTGCTTTCTGTGTTTGATTTGGTTTTATGTTTATCTTATTTTAGTTTTTAGTGCTTGTTTTCATTTGTGGGTTTGTTTATTGATTTGGTTGCTCTCTTCCTTTTTTTTTTTCTCTTTCTATGAGTGTGTGTGTATATGTTTCTATGTGTGATTTTGTCTGTTCAGTTTTGCTTTTACCGTTTGTCTTGGGGATCTGTTCGTTTTGTTGGTTTTTTTCCTTTATGTGAGTGTGTGTGTGTATGTTTCTTTGTGTGATTTTTTCTGTTTACTTTTACCATTTGTTTTGGGGTTCTGTCTGTTCGTTTTTCTTTTCTCCCATGCTGTGCAGCTGGCTGGGTCTTGATGCTCCAGCCAGTGTCTGACCTGAGCCTCTGAGTTGGGAGAGCTGAGTCTGGGGTTTTGGACCACCAGAAACCCCCCAGCCCCAAATAATATTAATCAGAGAGAGCTCTCCCACAGATTGCCAGCTCGACACTAAGACTCAGATCCACCCAATGGCCAGGAAGCTCCAGTTCTGCACGCCCAATGCGAATCAACTAGCAAGACAGGAATACAAACCCACTCCTTAGAAGACAGGTTGCCTAACTTCATACTAAGTTCACAGACACTCCAAAACACACCAGCAGATGCAGCCTTGCCCACCAGAAGGACAAGATCCAGTCCCACCCACCAGAACACAGGCACCAGTCACCCCCACCCAGGAAGCCTACACAAGCAAACAAACAAACCTCACCCACTGGGGGCAAACACCAAAAAACCTGGGAACTATGGACCAGCAGCCTGTGAAAGGGAGACCCCAAAACACAGTGAGTTAAACAAAATGGGAAGACAGAGAAATATGGAGCAGACGAAGGAGCAAGGTAAAACACCACCAGACCAAACAAATGAAGAGGAAATAGGCAGTATACCTGAAAAAGAATTCAGAGTAATGATAGAAAGATGATCCAAAATCTTGGAAAAACAACAGAGAAAATATACAAAATGTTTAACAAGGACCTAGAAGAACTAAAGAGCAAACAGACAATGATGAACAACAAAATAAATGAAATTTAAAATATTCTAGAAGGAATCAATAGCAGAATAAGTGAGGCAAAAGAACGGAGAGGTGACCTGCAAGGTAGAATAGCGGAAATAACTGCTGCTGAGAAGAATAAAGATAAAAGAATAAAAAGAAATTAAGACAGTCTCAGAGACTTCTGGGACAATATTAAATGGACCAACATTCGAATTATAGGGGTCACAGAAGAAGAGGAAAAGAAAGGATCTGAGAAAATATTTGCAGAGATTGTAGTCAAAAACTTCCCTAACATGGGAAAGGAAATTGTAAGTAAAGTCCAGGAAGTGCAGAGAGTCCCATACAGGATAAATCCTAGGAGAAACTTGCCAAGACATATATTAATCAAACAAACAAAAGTTAAATACAAAGAAAAAATTTGAAAGCAGCAAGGGAAAAACAACAAATAATATACAAGGGAATCCCCATAAGGTTAACAGCTGATCTTTCAGCAGAAACTCTGCAAGCCAGAAGGGAATGGCAGGGCATATTTAGAGTGATGAAAGGGATGAACCTACAACCAATATTACTTACCTAGCAAGGATCTCATTCAGATTCAATGGAGAAATTAAAACCTTACAGACACACAAAAGTTAAGAGAATTCAGCACCACAGGACCAGCATTAAAACAAATGCTAAAGGAACTACTCTAAGCAGGAAACACAAGAGAAGGAAAGGACTTACAAAAACAAACCCAAAGCAATTAAAAAATGGTAATAGAACATACATATTAATAATTAGTGTAAATGTAAATGGATTAAATGCTTCAACCAAAAGACACAGACTAGCTGAATGGATACAAATAAAAGAATGTATGTATGTGGTCTACAAGAGACCCATTTCAGACCAAGGGACACATACAGCCTGAAAGTGAGTGGATGGAAAAAGATAGTCCATGCAAATAGAAATCCAAAGAAAGCTGGGGTAGTAATACTCATATCAGACAAAATAGACTGCAGAATAAAGACTATTACAACAGACAAAGGACACTACATAATAATCAAGGGATCAATCCAAGAAGATATAACAATTGTAAATATTTATGCACTTAACATAGAAGCACCTCAATACATAAGGCAAATTCTAAGAGCCACAAAAGGGGAAATTGACAATAACACAAAAGTAGTAGGGGGTTTAACACCCCAATCACACCAATGGACAGATCAGCCAGACAGAAAATTGATAAGGAAACACAAGCTTTAAATGACACATTAGACCAGATGGACTTAATTGATATATAATAGACATTCCATCCAAAACCAACAGAATACATTCTTCTCAAGTGCACATGGAACATTCTCCAGAATAGATCATATCTTGGGTCACAAAAAAAGCCTCAGTAAATTTAAGAAAACTGAAACTGTATCAAGTATCTTTTTTGACCAAAATGCTATGAGACTAGATATCAATTACAGAGAAAAAACTGTAAACAATAAAAATACATAGAGGCTAAATAATATGCTACTAAATTACCAAGACATCACTGAAGAAATCAAATAGGAAATCAAACAATACCTAGAAACAAATAACAATGAAAACAGGCTGACCCAAAACCTATGGGATGCAGCAAAAGTTGTTCTAAGAGGGAAGTATATTGCAATACAATCCTACATCAAAAAACAAGAAAAATCTCAAATAAGTAACCTAATCTTACATCTAAAGAAATTAGACAAAGAACAACAACAACAACAAAACAACAAAGTTAGCAGAAGGAAAGAAATCATAAAGATCAGATCAGAAACAAAGGGAAAGAAATGAAGGAAACAATAGCAAAGATCAATAAAATTAAAAGCTAGTTCTTTGAGAAGATAAACAAAATTCGTAAACCATTAGCCAGGCTCATGAAGAAAAAAAGGGAGAAGACTCAAATCAACACAATTACAAATGAAAAAGGAGAAGTAACAACTGACACTGTAGAAATACAAAGGATCATGAGAGAATACTGCAAGCAACTCTATGCCAATAAAATGGACAAAATCTGGATGAAATGGACAAATTCTTAGAAATGCACAACCTTCTGGACTGAACCAGGAAGATATAGAAAATATGAACAGACCAATCACAAGCACTGAAATTGAAACTGTGATTTAAAATCTTCCAACAAAAAAAAGCCCAGGACCAGATGGCTTCACAGGTGAATTCTATCAAACATTTAGAGAAGAGCTAATACCTATCCTCAAAATCTTCCAAAATATAGCAGAGGGAGGAACACTCCCAAATTCATGGTACAAGGCCACTATCACCATGCCACAAAAACCAGATAAGGATATCACAAAAAAGAAAACTATAGGCCAATATCACTGATGGACATAGATGCAAAAATCCTCAATGAAATACTAGCAAACAGAATCCAACAGCATATTAAAATGATCGTACACCATGATCAAGTGGTGTTTATCCCAGGAATGCAAGGAATTTTCAATATAAGCAAATCAATCAATGTGATACACCAGATTAACAAAGTGAAGGATAAAAATAATATGATAGTCTCAATAGATGTAGAAAAAGCTTTCAACAAAATTCCACACTCATTTATGATATAAACCCTCCAGAAAGTGGGCATAGAGGGAACCTATCTCAACATAATAAAGTTCATATACAATAAACAAACAACCAGCATCATTCTTAATGGTGAAAATTTGAAACAATTTCCTTTAAGATCAGGAACAAGACAAGGATGCCCACTCTCCCCACTATTATTCAACATAGTTTTGGAAGTTTTAGCCACAGCAACCAGAGAAGAAAAAGAAACAAAAGGAATCCAAATTGGAAAAGAAGTAAAACAGTTACTGTTTCCAGATGACATGATACTGTACATAGAGAATCTTAAAGATGTACCAGAAAACTTCTAGAGCTCATCAATGAATTTGGTAAAGTAGCAGGATGCAAAATTAATGCAAAGAAATCTCTTGCACGCCTATACACTAACAATGGAAAATCTTAAAAAGACAGTAAGGAAACACTCCCATTTACATTGCAATGAAAAGAATAAAATACCTAGGAATAAATCTACCTAAGGAGAAAAAAGACCTCTAATCAGAAAACTATAAGACACTGATGAAAGAAATCAAAGACAATACAAATATATGGAGAGGTATAACATGCTCTCGGATTGCAAGAATCAACATTGTGAAAATGACAGTATTACCCAAAGTAATCTCCAGGTTCAATGCAATCCCTATCAAACTACCAATGACCATTTTCACAGAACTAAAACAAAAAATTTCACAATTTGTATGGAAACACAAAAGACCCTGAATAGCCAAATCAATCTTGAAAACAAAAAATGGAGCTGGAGGAATCAGGCTCCCTGACTTCAGTCTATACTACAAAGCTACAGTAATCAAGACAGTATGGTACTGGCACAAAAACAGAAACATAGATCAATGGAACAGGGTAGAAAGCCCACAGATAAACCCACAAACATATGGTCACCTTATCTACGATAAAGGAGGCAGGAATGTAAAGTGGAGAAAGGACAGCCTCTTCAATAAGTGGTGCTGGGAAAACTGGACAGCTACATGTAAAAGTATGAGATTAGATCACTCCCTGACACCATACACAAAAATAACCTCAAATTGTATTAAAGACCTAAATATAAGGCCAGAAACTATCAAAATCTTAGAGGAAAACCTAGGCAGAACACTCTATGACATAAATCACAGCAAGATCCTTTTTGACCCACCTCCTAGAGTAATGTAAATAAAAACAAAAGAAAACAAATGGGACCTAATGAAACTTCAAAGCTTTTGCACAGCAAAGGAAACCATAAACAAGACCAAAAGACAACCCTCAGAATGGGAGAAAATATTTGCAAATGAAACAACTGACAAAGGATTAATCTCCAAAGTTTACAAGCAGCACATGCAGCTCAATAACAAAAAAACAAACCACCCAATCCAAAAATGGGCAGAAATCCTAAATAGACATTTCTCCAAAGAAGATGTACAGACTGCCAACAAACACACGAAAGAATGCTCAACATCATTAATCATTAGAGAAATGCAAATCAAAACTACAATGAGATATCATCTCACACCAGTCAGAATGGCCATCATCAAAAAATCTAGAAACAATAAATGCTGGTGAGGGTGTGGAGAAAAGGGAACACTCTTGCACTGCTGGTGGGATTGTGAATTGGTACAGCCACTATGGATAACAGTATGGAGGTTCCTTAACAAACTACAAATAGAACTACCATATGACCCAGCAATCCCACTACTGGGCATATACGCTGAGAAAACCAAAATTCAAAAAGAGTCATGTACCAAAATGTTCATTTTAGCTCTATTTACAATAGTGCAGAGATGGAAACAACCTAATTTTCCATCATCGGATGAATGGATAGAGAAGATGTGGCACATATATACAATGGAATATTACTCAGCCATAAAAAGAAACGAAATTGAGCTATTTGTAATGAGGTGGATAGACCTACAGTCTGTCATACAGAGTGAAGTAAGTCAGAAAGAGAAAGACAAATACCGTATGCTAAAACATATGTATGGAATTTAAGAAAAAATAATGTCATGAAGAACCTAGGGGTAAGACAGGAATAAAGACACAGACCTACTGGAGAACGGACTTGAGGATGTGGGGAGGGGGAAGGGTGAGCTGTGACAAAGAGAGAGAGGCATGGACATATATACACTAACAAACGTAAGGTAGATAGCTAGTGGGAAGCAGCCGCGTAGCACAGGGATATCACCTCAGTGCTTTGTGACCGCCTGGAGGGGTTTGATAAGGAGGGTGGGAGGGAGGGAGACGCAAGAAGGAAGAGATATGGGAACATATGTATATGTATAACTGATTCACTTTGTTATAAAGCAGAAACTAACACACCATTGTAAAGCAATTATATCCCAATAAAGATGTTAAAAATAAAAAGAAATCAAAGACAATACAAATATATGGAGAGGTATACCATGCTCTCGGATTGAAAGAATCAACATTGTGAAAATGACAGTATTACCCAAAGTAATCTCCAGTTTCAATGCAATCCCTATCAAACTTCCAATGACCTTTTTCACAGAACTAGAGCAAAAAATTTTACAATATTTATGGGAACACAGAAGACCCCGAATAGTCAAACTAATCTTGAGAAAGAAAACAGAGTGGGAGGAATCAGGCTCCCTGAGTTCAGACTATACTAAAAAACTACAGTAATCAAGACAGTATGGTACCAGCAGAAAAACAGAAATATAGATCAATGGAACAGGATAGAAAGCCTAAAGATAAACCCACACACTTATCCACACCTAATCTATGACAAAAGAGGCAAAGTATACAATGGAGAAAAGAGAGCCTCTTTAATAAGGGCTGCTTGGAAAACTGGACAGCTACATGTAAAAGAATGAAATTAGAACCGTCCCTAACACCATACACAAAAATAAACTCAGAATGGATTAAAGACCTAAAAGTAAGTCCAGACACTACAAAACTCTTAGGGTAATACATAGGCAGAACACTCTATAACATAAATCACAGCAAGATGCTTTATGATCCACCTGCTAGAGTAACGGAAATAAAATCAAAAATTAAACAAAAGGGACCTAATGAAACTTAAAACTTTTCCACAACAAAAGAAACCGTAAACAATATGAAAAGACAACCCTCAGAATAGGAGAAAATATTTGCAAATGAAACAACTGACAAAAGATTAATCTCCTAAATATAGAAGCAGCTCCTGCAGCCCAATATCAAAAAAACAAACAACTCAATCTAAAAATGGGCAGAAGACCTAAATCGACGTTTCTCCAAAGAAGATATACAGATGGGCAACAAACACATGAAAGGATGCTCAACATCTCTAATCATTAGAGAAATGCAAATCAAAACCACAATGAATAACTTGTAGTGAGGTGGATGGACCTAGAATCTGTCATACAGAGTGAAATGTCAAAAAGAGAAAAATAAATACTGTATGCTAACTCATATATATGGAATCTAAAGAAACAAATGGTTCTGAAGAACCTAGCATCAGGACAGGAATAAAGACACAGATGTAGAAAATGGACTGGAGGACATGGGTAGGGCGAATGGTAAGCTGGGATGAATTGAAAGTGAAGAAGATATACAAATGGCCAAGAGGCACATGAAAAGATGATCAACATCACCTAATTATTAGAGAAATGCATATCAAAACTACAATGAGGTACCATCTCATGCTGGTCAGAATGACTATTATGAAAAAATCTAAAAAAATTAATGCTGGAAAGGATGTGGTGAAAAGGGAACCCTCCTGCACTGTTGGTGAGAATGTACATTGATAGAATCACTATGGAAAACAGTACAGAGGTTCTTTAAAAATCTAAAAATAGAACTACCATATGATCCAGCAATCCTACTATTGGACATATACTCTGAGAAAATCATAATTCAAAAAGAAACATGTACCACAATGTTCATTGCAGTATTATTTACAATAGCCAGGACATGGAAGAAACCTAAATGTCCATCAACAGATGAATGGATAAATAAGATGTGGCACATATATACAATGGAATATCACTCAGGCATAAAAAGGAATGAAATTGAGTTATCTGTAGTGAGGTGGGTGGACCTAGAGTCTGTCATACAGAGTGAACTAAGTCAGAAAGAGGAAAAGGAATACTGTATTCTAACGCATATATATGGAATCTAAAAACAAAAAGGAACTGATGAACTTATTTGCAGGGCAGGAATAAAGATGTAGACACACAAAATGGACTTGAGGACACAGGGTGGGAGGGGGCAGCTGGGGCAAAGTGAGAGTAGCATCAACATATATACACTACTGAATGTAAAATAGTTGGCTGTTGGGAAGCAGCAGCATAGCACAGGGAGATTAGCTCAGTGCTTTGTGATGACCTAGAGGGGTGGGATAGGGAGGATGGGAGGGAGACGCAAGAGGGAGGGGATATGGGGACATATGTATGCATATGGCTGATTCACTTTGGTGTACAACAGAAACTAACACAGTATTGTGAAGCAATTATACTCCAATAAAGATCTATTTAAAAAAATGTTAGCTTACAGTTAGGCTTCTCAAGCTGGTCAAAATAGGCAGTGCCCTTAGGAGCATCTTGTATTGATTAAAAGAAACGTTTAGAAGGGCTGTCTTTTCAGGCTATGAAAAAATGGCTTGCAAATAGAGAAGAATTTGTTAATCTTGGTAATTCTTCATAGATAGAGAAGAATTTGTTAATCTTGGTAATTATTTGCATAAGATGTTCTACAAAATGCAAGGGGAATTCTTACATCACTGTTCTGACATACTAGCTGAGGAAACTTTAGGAAGCTGAAGAAAGTCAGTAGCACTGAACTTGAACTATACTGGGTTGAGTGAGAAAATCATTGTGACCAACGAGTGTTTTTTGCATGGAAAATTTAAAGTTTATTTTAATCTTATCAGAAGTAAATAGGAAATAATCTCATTTCAAATAGCATTACTTGTTTTTGGACAGAACTTACTACTCTGAAAAATAAAAGTAGCACCCTTTTATTATGTTGGCTTTTACTCATGTGAAAGATCTTAGGGAAGGGTTTGAGATGAGGAGGAAACTTCTACATCAAAGGGATACATTAATCTAACTCTTTTTTCAGATTTGGGTTTCTAGATTGTTTCTTCTTTTTCTGTTCAAATGCTGAATTTCCATTTCCTTTGGTTTGGAAGGTGACTGGGCATTGCCCCATAGGCAAGGCAACACCTAGATGGGTAGGGAGCCAGAAAAATCTGCTTCTCAATCACTCCAATCCACCCCCAACTCACACCACACATTTAGTTTTCTTGTCTGTAAAATAAGGACAACAGCTATAGTATTGATTCTTGCATCAACTAAGATAATATATGTAAAGTGCTTAACACAGTGCCTGGGTTACTGGAAGTGTTCAATAAGTGTCAGCTTCCTACCACACTCTAATCATCCTGTGTCTACAATAGTATTGGTCATTCCACCCCAACAAAGTGTGGAGCTTCGCTTTTAAGACCATCTGTAGGACTTTCTCTTTCCCCAACCCTTGCCTGCAAATTGATTCTACCCCTCCCATGTTCACAGTATGTATTGGGGGCAATTTCATCAGTGCCAGATTGCACACTCAGATATATTCTCCACATCTCCTAGAGAGAGAAATATTATACTGCAGAGTAAGATCTGCAAAAATAGAAATGAGGAAAAGCAGAATATATTTGGAAGAAAATGTCGCATCCTTTCTGATAGCCACTTCCCTTGACCATGAGCTGATTTCAGTGTCAGAAAATATTTTGTCCTATCTTTCTTGTTTGGAAACAAGTGAAGAATGACTTCCCCAGGTCACTTGATGCAGAAGCAAATTGGTTTGCTAATCAAACATGAGCAAACACAAGCAATGTTTGCTCATGTTAAAAAATGTCCAGGACTTCCCTGGTGGTGCAGTGATTAAGAATCTGCCTGCCAATTCAGGGGACATGGGTCCGGGAAGATCCCACATGCCGAGGAGCAACTAAACCCATGTGTCACAACTACTGAGCTTACGCTCTAGAGCCCGCGAGCCACAGCTACTGAAGCTCAGGTACCTAGAGTCCGTGCTCCACAACAGGAGAAGCCACCTCAGTGAGAAGCCCATGCACCACAATGAAGAGTAGCCCCCGCTTGCCACAACTAGAGAGAGCCCGCATGCAGCAACAAAGACCCAATGCAGTCAAAATAAATAAATAATCAATCAATCAATTAATTAATTAATTAAGAAAATGTCCCTTGCAGCAATTCTTAATGGCTTAAAAAATAGTAGCCACTCAGAAAGGAGATTGATCCAAACATAGGAAAATTTGGTGTTGGTCTTTTCTCTTCTACTGGTACTATCATTTATATGAAGAGTTGTGAGCTCTATTTGATGTATATGAGAAGACTTAGAAGAAATGGGAATAATAACTCATTTAGTCAGGGACATGGATGTAATGACAGCAGAAAACATTATACCAAGTCACTGGAAAATAATAGCATCCAGTATGGAGAATATATCAACTCCTGATGATCCTCTGCCGATAAAAGGATTGAACCAAATTTTGTATGGCACCGAGGTCTGTAGAAAATGTCAAGCCTTGCTCAGCATCCTATTAATAAATATCAGCCATTATATAGTATATTATATGTGCCACTTCCTTATTAATTAGCTAATGCACTCCATGAGTTCATTCCTTATGCAAGTTTTTCCCCCTCTACAGGTTCACAAAATACTGTCGTTCAATCGAATGAGTCTGTAAATGTCTATAGGTAGAAAAGAAATAAGTGGATGCTCTGAGAATTTCTCTGAACTATATTCTGATGTTATTTAAGAAGCTTGCCACTTCTCACAGTTTCATTTTAGCTGGAAAGTCTTCCTGTTACCAACTTAAAATGAGTTAGATTCCCTTTTAACCATCCTTGCCTACACTAATCTAGCCCAAGCTACCACCACAGACTCAGCCCCAAATAGACCCTGGAACAATAATAGTAAGGTCAGCTGCAACAGGAGTCCCACTCTCTCTGCACTGGAGTCTAGAAATTGTCTTTTGCTCCAATTACTAGCAGCCTCAAGAATAGGCTTTGCCCTCTGGGGGGCTAAGGAAATATTAAGCTGCTGCTTCCTTATCTAACCTGAAATCCTGACCTGTTTTCCTAGGTTCCACGTGTTCAGAACGCTTTGATTTCCATGTGAATATGATTCTAGCCCTAAATCCTAGGGACAAGTCTGAACAGTTTGATCCTTTCATCTAGCCCTTTTAACTGGGATTAGGTTCTACTTTTTTATATAATTTCTAATACATGGGCAAGTCTCATCACAGATAATCTAGAGTCTCCATTTATCCTGGAACATATATATGAACCAAAGTATCAATATCTGCTCCTTTAATCAGATACCTCCCAGACAGTAACCTTGGGCTAGATCATACCTAAGTTTGTCAGAGTTTTTTAGACTTGGTTTTTTGAACCCTAGTCTCTGCCCACACTGATCCTGGCTTGGTCCAAGCACTCTCCTTTCTCCCTAATAGTTGCAACCAATAAGCTCTATGGCAATACTGGTACCATTTATTACATCTTTTCATTACTTTAATTGGAATCTCTGGAAACAACTTTGAATTGTTAAAGGAGTTATTTAGAATTCAAGGATCAAAGGAGATAGACAAATATGCCTGAGTTCACAACCATGCCTCTGTAGAAAGTATGAGGGCACAGCCTTCCAAATGACCCAGTGATTTGACATTTTTCTGAAGGAGAAAAAGCCTCACATGAATATCTGTAATTCATGCCAAATTCATTAGATATGGGAATCAACTAAAAAGTGATCTTAATAGACCTTAATAATGCAATCAAGATGCATTCTTAGGGTTTTATGAAATCAGTTCCAGGGACAAAAAATTGGATGTAGGTGCATCATTTGAGAGGTGATCCCAGGAAACACAAGTAAGGAGGTGGAAAAATGAGACATAGAAGGAAGAAAAACCCATAGTATATGCATTAATGAGCAGGTACTACTATGGGTAACTGGGGCTCAATCTTGTTGGGGATTTTCTGAGGACTTTTGTATGATTTGCCTCAGAATTGTCCTACTGAAGAACAGGGAACCACCTTTGCTTTCCTCACTAGTTGAGGGTTGTCCCTGAAGGCATTAACTCCCATGCATTTCTGACTGTTCTGCTTCTGGGCCATTGATTCTCAATCTGGAACAATTTTTCCCTCCAGGGGACATTTAGAAATGTCTGGAAATGGTTTTAGTTGTCATGACTGGGGAGAGGGGTGTAACTGGTGTCTAGTGGGTAGAGGCCAGGTATGCTGCTCAACAATTTACAATGTGCAGGACAGTCCACACAACACAGAATTATCTGGCTTAAAATTTCAATAGTCCCTAAATTGAGGAAACTGGCTGTGGGATAAGCAAATTATCCTGTTTTAAAAGAATGCCCTCAGGCAGAGAAGCAAAGATACATAAGCTGTTTGTCTCTTAGCATAGAGGAGATTTGAGGCTGAAAGTGAACTCAGAGGTAGACCAAGGAGTTATAGAATGAGGTATCAACAACTTCTGCTAGACTAAAGACTATTTCATCTATAAGTTATATCCTTCATCAAGAATATCATAGAGGCTCAAGCTGAGTTCATGAGAAATAGATAATTTTGACATCTTTGAGTTATGTATTTTCAAAGAAAATAAAATGATTATATATGTTTTCCAAACATGCAGCTAAATCACATTATTTGTCATAATACATTAAGGAGTTGTGAGAACAGCAACCATGACAGTGGCCTTAGGAATCCCAAAGGTGACTCTCTCCTCATGAAAGCAAATAAATACAAGGACACAATAATATTCGTGTATGTCATCTGCAGAGAGCATGATTTTCATGGCACTGTCAATGTTAGAAAAATATTATTATATAAGCAATTCTGTAAAAGTCCAACAGTAAACTCACATTGCGGGAAGACGTTTTGGGGTAAGAAGCCTTGCTCATCTTTTCAAGTCATTTCTAGTAGTTCCTTGGTATACATCTAATCACCTTCATGCATGAGGATTTCCTAGATGTTTCCCAGTTACAAGTGACCTCTAACTCATTGGAATGCCCATGGAATATTGTCCTTCTCTCATAGAACATACCATTTCACCTTGTATTATTGTTCCGTATACACATGCCTCATTTTCCCCAGTAGATAGTGAACTCCTTGAGGGAATGTAATCCATTAATTCTTCACAGTGTATTATAGTATAATAACTGGCACATAATCAGCACCAATAAATGATTGCCAAATGAATTAAACCATGAAAAAATGAATACATGAGTGAACATTTATCAAGAGAATGTTTAATTTTTTTTTTTTTTTTTTTTGCTGTACGCGGGCCTCTCCCATTGCGGAGCACAGGCTCCGGACGCGCAGGCTCAGCGGCCATTGCTCACGGGCCCAGCCGCTCTGCGGCATGTGGGATCTTCCCGGACCGGGGCACGAACCAGTGTCCCCTGCATCGGCAGGCGGACTCTCAACCACTGCGCCACCAGGGAAGCCCTAAAATATTTTGAAGTAAAGTAAAATGAAAATACAACTTATCAAAATTTGTGAGATGAACTAAAGCAGTGCTTAGAGGGTTTTTTAAAAACCATTAAATGCATATAATAGAAAGGAAGAAACATTTAAAAATCAATAATTCAAACTTCCACATTAGAAAACTAGAAAAAGAAGAGCATATTAAATCCAATGTAAGTAGGAAAAGAACAATAAAATTATAGCAGAAATCAATGAAACTAAAACAGGAAATCAATAGAGAAATAAACTCAATAAAAAAGCTGGTTCTTGGGCTTCCCTGGTGGCGCAGTGGTTGAGAGTCCACCTGCCGATGCAGGTGACACGGGTTCATGCCCCAGTCCGCGAAGATCCCACATGCTGCAGAGCGGCTGGGCCCGTGAGCCATGGCCACTGAGCCTGCGCGTCCGGAGCCTGTGCTCCACAACGGGAGAGGCCACAACAGTGACAGGCCCACGTACCGCAAAAAAAAAAAAAGAAAAAAAAAAGCTGGTTCTTTAAAAAGATCAGTGAAATCAATTAGCTTCTAGCCAGGCTAACTAAGAAAAGAAGGAGAGAAGACACATATTACTCATATTAGTAATGAAAGAGGGGTCATTGCTACAAATCCAATGAGCATTAAAAGGATAACAAAGGAACACTAAGAACAACTCTATGCTCACAAATTTGATAACCTAGATGGAAAGGACCAATTCCTTGAAAGATACAATCTGCTAAAACTCACATGAGAAAAAACAGACAATCTGAATAGGCCTATATCCATCAAATCAATTGAATCAATAGTTAATAATATTCTAAAACAGAAATCATCAGTCCCACTGGATTAACTGGTGAATTCTATCAAACATTTAAGGGAGAAATTATATCAATTCTCTACAATCTCTTCCACAAAATAGAAACAGAGGAAATAGAGGTATACCTTGAGGATATTAAGGGTTTGGTTCCAGATTACTGCAACAAAGTGAATATTGCAATAAAGCAAGTCACACAATATTTTTAGTCTCCCAGTGCATATAAAACTTATGTTTTATATTATACAGCAGTCTAATAAGTGTGCAATAGCATTATGTCTAAAAATGCCTTAATTTAAAAATTCTTTATAGCTAAAATCTGTTAACCATTATCTGAGCCTTCAGCAAGTCATAGTAGTAACCTCAAAGATCACTGATCACAGACCACCATAATAAATAGAATAATAATGAAAAAGTTTGAAATATTGCAAGAATTATCAAAATGTGACACAGAGAAGTGAGCAAATGCTGTTGGAAAAATGGTGCCAATAGACTTGATTGACATATGATTGTCACAAACTTTCAATTTGTAAAAAACACAATATCTGTGAAGTGCAATAAAGCAAAATGCAATAAAACCAGGATGCCTTTACTTTCTAACTTATTCTATGAGGTCAGCATAACCTTAATACCAAAAGCAGACAAAGATATTACAAGAAAAGAAAACTACAGAACAATATCTCTCTTGAACGTAGATGCAAAAATCCTCAACAGAATATTAGCAAATTGAATCCAATAGTATATAAAAATAATTATACAGGCAGTAATGTCAGCAATATGGTGGAATAGGAGGTACCAACCTTCTTCCCCCCCAAAAAATACCCACACATAACAACCTTCCAGAAATGAAGAAAAAACTTTATAAAAGTTCTTGAATCCAGATGAGAGGTTATGGCTCCCCCATGGAGCACAGAAATAAGAAAAGACACATTAAAAGTGTAAGAAGAACAGTTTAATCTGACCCACGTCACCACTCCCCCAATTTGTCATAGCACAGTGCTGAGAGAGATCTCCTCAGCCTGACTTCTCCCACTGGGAAAAAATTCCAACTATATGCTATCTATAAGAGACTCACTTCAGATGTAAGGACACACATATCCTGAAAGTGAAGGGATAGAAAAAGTTATTCCATGAAAATGGAAACTCAGAGAGCAGGAGTGGCCATATTACATCAGACAAAGTAGACTTTAAGTCAAAAACTTTCACAATGATGAAGAAGATCATTACATAATGATAATAGGGCCAATTCAGCACCAGGAAGCTATAACAATTATAAACATACATGCACATAATATCAGAGCACCTAAATATATAAAGCAAACATTGAGAGATCTGAAGGGAGAATGGATAGCAATACAATAATAGTAGAAGATTTCAATACCCTATTTTCAATAATGGATAGATCATCCAGACAAAACATTCAGTTAGGAAACATTGAACTTGAACAACACTATAGAACAAATGAACCTAACAGACATATACAGATCTTTCCAACAAGCTGCAGCAAAATACACTTGCTTCTCAAGCACACATGAAACATTCTCCAGAATATTTTACATGCTAGGTCACAAAACAAGTCTTAACAAATTTAAGAAGATTGAAATAATTTAAAGTGTCTTTTCCAACCACAATGGAGTAAAAGGAAAATAGAAATAGTCACAAATAAATGGAAATTAAATAATACACTCTTGAACAATCATTAGGTCAAAGAGAAAATAGCAGAAGTTAGAAAATAGCTCAAAACAAGCATAACAAAAACACAACATTCAAAAACTTTTGGCAGGGTAAGTTAATTAGCAAGATGGAGGGCTAGGAGATCACAATACTTGTCTTCCCCACAGAAACAAATAAACAACTACAAAGCAATGAAAATAGCTCTGGAAATAAAACTCTGGAATACAAGGAAGAAGCAACAGAAACCTTACAGAGCTCAAAACCTAAGGATGGTCACATAGAAAAGTATAGGAAGCATTTTATCTATGTCTTCTCGTCCTTGAGTCCACAGCAGTTCAGAGCAAGGAGGGAGTCCCTCAAAAGGATTTTACCCTAGCAAGCCTCACCACAGTGGTCATTTGCAGCTTTTTCTATTGAGGACTCCCACAGTCTTCACCAATGCTAATCCCAGCTGATGGAGCTGTCCAGAGTCCCTGCCACTACATCTCCTCCTATGGGCTGGAGATAACACTGCAGAGAGACCTGTCCCCAGGGGTTCTATTTGCTGCTGTGCTCCACTCTCCAGGATCAGTACACCACAGCACCTCACCATCTATGGTACTGGAGCTGCCCTGCTCCAAGTCCCACCCCCAGATCCCAGGTTGCAGCTTTGATCAGCAAGTATCTAGCTGTACTGTCACTGCTCTGTGCCCTGCTCCCCAGGACCCAAGTCCCACTTTGACCTGACACTACCAGTGTACACTACTGCTGTTATGAGTTCCAACCCTGTGTCCAAGATCATGGCTTTGATCCATCATTGCTGGGGTGTAGCTGCTACTTCTCTGAAACCCACCCCCAGGTCTAAGGTCAGGCTTTGACCTACCCTTACCAGGGTTGTGCTGTCACTGCTCTACATCTGACCCCCTATGTCCTGATGTGTGACCTTTAATAGGCCATCACCAAGGACATACTGTTGTTGTTATGAGACTAGCCCCTGGGGCCAAAGTTGGGACATTGACACTCCATAACCAGTCCATCTTCCACTTCACCTTGAGGTTAAAGTTGGGACTTGACACAACATCACCAGACTGTACCACTACTGTATCCTGGGTCCTGGGCCCAAGCCACTGCTTCACCCTGTCATTCCACAGCCAGTGCTGCTGCTATGTACCACCCCCTCCCCGGCCTGAGTCACTGTATCAAGCACCAGTGATCCAGACCCCAGTTTCATAGCATATCTGCCTATGCCCACACCCAGACAGCCACACCATTGCTAAAGCAAGCGCAACTGTGCCCCAGAACTCAGGTGATGTGGTAGTTTCACATGTGCCTGATGACAGGAAACCAACTGTGCTATAGCTCTGGGTATCAACACACCAGGCCTGGTGCCAAGAGGGATTTCTCCCAATAGATATAAATTCCTCTCACAGGAAAACTATTGAACAAGTGGACCCCAGCAGCCTCCTACTTCAAGAACCTCAATAGCCTGAGCTACCATTGCCATTCACAGGGCCTCTGCAGCCTAGGCCACAGAAGACCTCTGCAGTCTTCACCAACATTTACCTCAGCTGATAGAGCTACATGAAGACTACACCACTGTGCCTCCCCATGAAACAGAGATGCTGCACCCTATCCAGTTGGGGCCCATGGTCACCTTCAAGTGAAAGTCTTTCTCCACCAAAGCCAGTCTGATGAGGCTAGAAGAGGTGACTGCTTCCTCAAATGTGCAGATATCAATGCAAAGCCATCAGGAACACAAAAACGCAAAGAAATATGACACCATCAAAGGGGCACAATAATTTTCCAATAATTGATCCCCCCAAATAGAGATCTGCATGTTACCTGAAAAAAAGAATTCAAAATATTATTTTAAGGAAGTTCAGCAAGATTCAAAAGAATACAGATAGACAACTCAATGAACACAGGAAAACAATGTATGAACAAAATAAGTTCAACAGAGATATAAATCATAAAATTAAAAAAATAGAAATAAATAATAAAGAAAATGGAAAATGCAAGAGAGCTTCAACATCAGGCCCAATCAGGCAGAAGGAAGACTCTGAAAACTTGAAGATAGATCTCTTGCTATTATCCAATCAGAGGAGAAAAAAGAATGAAAACAAGTGAAGAAAGTCTGTGTGCCTTGTGGGACACCATCAAAAGAAACAATATTTGCATTATGTGAGTCCCAGAAGGAGGAGAGAGAGAAAGAGACAGAAAACATATGTAAAGAAATAATAGCTGAGAACTTCCCTATGTAGGGAGAGATATGGCCATCCAGGTATATCCAGGTACTGAAACTCAAAGATTCACAAATAGATTTAACCCAAAGAGATCTGCACCAAGACAGTATAATCAGGCTCTCAAAAATCAAAGATGAGGAAAGGATTTTGAAAGCAGCAAGAGAAAAAAGACTAATTACATACAAGGGAACCCCAATAAGGCTCTCAGCAGATTTCTCAAGAGAAATCTTGCAGACCAGGAGAGAGTAGGATGATATATTCAAAGTGCTCAAAGAAGAAACTGTCAACTAAGAACACTTGGTTGTCATTCAGAAATTAAAGAGAGTTAAAAACTTTTCCAGACAAACAAAAGCTGAGGGAATTTATAACCACTAGACCTCCTCTAAATGGAATATTCAAGGAAGTTCTTCAAGCTGAAATGGAAGGACATTAGTCCTTTCATAGTAACATGAAAACATATGAAATTACACAATTCACTGGTAAAGGGAAATATATAGACAAATTCAAAATAATACTGCAGTGGTGGTGTATAAATTAATTTGAATTCCAGAATATAGATTAAAAGTCAAAAGTATTAAAATAATTATAGCTACAATATTTTGTTAATGGATAAACAATATAAAAATATTTAAATTAGTACACATATAAAATGTGGCTGAGTGCAAGTAAATGTGTAGAAATTTTTTATGTAGTTGAAGTTAATTTGTTCTCAGCTTAAAATAGACTATTATAAGATGTATTATGAAAGCTCTGTGGTGATCAAAAGGCAAAACCTATAAAGCTACACAAATGATAAAGAGAAAAGGATCAAAGCTGCAATTACAAAGAAGCATCAATTCACAGAGACAGCAAGGGAGGAAGAAAGAAACAACAAAGCTACAAGATAGAAAATAAGTAAGAAAATGTTGCTAGTATGTTCTTTATCAATGTTACTATAAATGTAAATGGTTTAAATGCATCAATTAGAATTCATGGAGTAGCTGAATGAATAAAAAAAGAAGAATCAACTATATGCTGCCTACTAGAGACTCACTTCAGTTATAAGGATGTTCATAGGCTAAAAGTGAAAAGATAGAAAAAAATATTCCGTAAAAACAGAAAGCAAAAGAGATCAGGGGTGGCTATATTTATATCAGACAAAATATACTTTAAGTCAAAAGCTGTAACAAGACACAAAGAAGGTCATCATATATTATAAAATGGTCAACTTATCAAGAGAATATAACAATTGTAAATATATATGTACACAATAGTAGAACACCTAAATATATTAAAAAATTATTAACAGATCTGAAGGCAAAAATATACAACAATACAATAATTGTAGGGGACTTTAATAACCCACTTTCAGCAATGAATAGATAATGAATAGATCATCCAGTCTGAAAATAAATAAGGAAATAGTGGACTTGAACTATACTTTAGACCAAACAGATCTAACTGATATATACAGAACATTACATTCAACAGCAGCAGAATACACATTCTTCTCAAGTGTCCACAGAATATTCTCCAAGATAGATCATGTTTTAGGTCACAAAACAAGTCTTTACAAATTTAAGACTGAAATCATATTAAGTATATTTTCTAACAACAATGGTATAAAACTAGAAATAAATAACAGGAGAAAAGCCCCAAAATTCACAAATATATGCATATTAAACAACACAAAACACTCTGATCAACCAATTTGTTAAAGAAAAAATCAAAAAAATATCTTGGGACAAACAAAAATGGAAATGCAACATACCAAAATTATAGTATGCAGCAAAAGCAGTTCTAATAGGGAAGTTTATACAAATAAATGCCTACATTAATAAAAATAATAAAACAATCTAACTTTACACCTCATGGAACTAGAAAAATAAGTAAAAGCTAAGCCCACAGCTATCAGAAGGAAGTAAAAAATGTAGATTATAGCAGAAATAAATGAAATAGTGACTCAAAGGACAAAAAAATAAACTGACTTTTTTAAAGATAAAATTGACAAACCATTAGCTAAAATAACTAAGAAAAGAGATGACTAAAGTTAATAAAATTATAATGAAAGAAGAGACATTATAACTGATACCACAGAAATACAAAGGATCATAAAACATTACTATGAACAATTATACACCAACAAACTAGATAATTTAAAAGAAATGTATAAGTTCCTAAAAACATACAACTTATGAAGACTGAATCCTGGAAATCTAAAACTTTCTGCACAGCAAAGGAAACAATAAACGTATGAAATGGTAACCTATGGAATGGGAAAAAATTATTTGAAAACCACATACCTGATAAAAGGTTAATATCCAAAATATATAAGGAACACCTATAAGTCAATAGCAAACAAAGAAACAATAAAAACCAAATAATCTGATTTAAAAAATGGGGAAAGGACTTGAATAGACATCTCTCCAAAGAAGACATACAAATGACTAACAGGTATATGAAAAAAGGTACATAACATTATAAATTATTAGGAAATTGCAAATCAAAACCTCAATGAGATATTCACCTCACACCTGTTAGAATGGCTATTATTTTTTTTAAAAAATAGAGCATGGTTGAGGATGTGCATAAAGGGTAACCCTTATACACTGTTGGTGGAAATGTAATTTGGTGCAACCACTATGAAAAACGGGATGGTGGTAACTGTAAAACTTAAAAATAGACCTACCATATGATCCAGAAAACTTAGTTCTGGTTCTATATCCAAAGGAATTTAAATCAGTATCCCTAAGAGATATCTGAACTCCCATGTTTATTTCAGCATTATTTACAATAAGCAATACATGGAAGCAACCCAAATGACCATTTGATGGATGTATGGATAAAGAAAATGTGGCAAATACAAACAATGGAATATTATTCATCCTTAAAAAAAGAAGGAAACCTCACCATCCGTGACAACATGGATGAATGTTGAGGACATTGATAGCTGAAATAAACTAGACACAGAAGGACAAATACTACATGATACCACTTATATGAAGAATCTAAAATAATCAAACATAGAAGCAGAAAGGAGAATGGTGGCTGTCAGGGACTGGGGTAAGGAGACATGAGAAGGTATTACTCAAATGGTATAAAATTTTAATTATATAAGACAAACAAGAACTAGAAGTCTACTGTGCAGCACAGTACTTATAATAAACAACAGTGTGTTGTAGACAAAATTTGGCTAAGAGGGTAGATTTTATGTTAAGAGTTCTTGAAAGAAAAGTAACATGAGAAAATCAAACAAAGTTTAATAAGATGTATACATGGGAGAGACCCAGGAAAACTGACTCACTCCTAAAAGCCTTACTTAAAAGAAAATAATAAAGACGGTGGTAGGAAGATTTTGAAGATAAGGGGTATTTTTATGGCATAGATTGTGGTGATTGTTTCATGGATGTATATTTACCTTCAAACCCATCATTTTGTACATGTGAAATATGTACAGCTTTTTTTTTTTTTTTTTTTTTTTTTTTTTTTTTGGGGTGGAATACATTTTCTTTTCTATTTTGTTTTACAAAGCAAAGGAAACACATTTTATTTTACTTTATTTTTGACTGCACTGGGCAGCACGTGAGATCTTGGTTCCCCGACCCGGGATCAAACCCGTGCCCCCTGCAGTGGAAGCGCGGAGTCTTAACCACTGGACCACCAGGGAAGTCCCTGGAATCACATCTTCATCAGCCGCTCCTGCATTTTCATTATATGAAATTTTATGTGTCTGTCTTTGGAGAAAAGCATGTCAAATCTAGCAAGGAAACATTTGCCCTCAGGACATGAGTCCGAACTAGTACTTGAAAATGTGACAACAGAATTTTCTGATCACGTTTTAACAAAGGATTTACTTGCTGATCACTAAGAAGTAAAATTCAGAAAATAGTCCCCCTCCCCCACTGCAAGAATAAATCTATAATAAAACATTTTCAGTCACCCTCTCCCCTCTTCCCAAGGTGTGCCCTTTCATGTGCACTTCATCGTAGAGCCAACTGACATCCAGAAATACTCTGAAAGGCACCTGGCACTGTCGTGTTGCTCATGCCTCTGGTACACCTCCCTGGCAGGCAAGTGGAACCTTTTCTGTAGCTTCCCACTTTCAATAGAAATTTATTGAAAAATTTTCTTGATAGCAAAATACTTAGAGATTCCTTCCCCCTGCTCATCCTTCAGTTATCTACTGGAAAATTACAGAATTGAAAAGGTTTTGCCCCCAGTTGTGATCAAAACATGAAATACTGAAGAACATCTGGGTTACTCAGTTCTTAGGTTACATATGTAGATATGTACAGAGGAAGCTGAACCCCAAGTTCTATTCCTTCCCAAAATGGGTAACAGAAGAGAGGATTTGATTAGAACAGCTGAAAAAACCTGATAACTCATTCTATGATGGAGCAAAGCAGGCTTTTTCAACCATAAACTGATACCACCTTGTTGGTCATAAACCCTGCAGAGATCCAACAGGATGAGCCTCAGATTTCAAAGAGAGTCAGCAGAGAATATTAAGATATATGAACAGAAGAGAATGCTGCTAAAGGCACAGAGCAAAGAATCCCAAGGAATTTGTAGTGCCATTTTCATTTAATAAGCCAGTAGTATAGCAACCTAAAGACCTTGGCTGTGATCACACCAGGATGTTTTTATGGTACTGCTGCAGGAAAACATGATGGGCAGCTGGCATCCTCTGGCTCACGGTGCTCAGTGAGCAGCTCCAGCACCAACTCTGTGGAGAGCCAGCCTATGGCTGGGGGGTGTAGCGGAGGTATTTCTTGCCAGATGGGAGCTCTTTGGTGAAGACTCCTTTAGGGAAAATTTTTTTGGCTTCCTCTTCAGGGATGGTTGGAAGGACCATCACGCTGTCTCCATTCTTCCAATCAACTGGGGTGGCAACCCTCTTTTCTGCTGTCAGCTGCAGAGAGATAATTACTCGGAGAATCTCATCAAAGTTCCTGCCAGTGGTAGCCGGGTAGAGGATGGACAGTTTTAGCTTCTTATCAGGACCAAAAACAAATACCACACGAGCTGTTACGGGCATGCCCTTTTCGTCCTTCTCTGCTGGGTCCAGCATGCCCAGCTGGATGGCAAGGTCCCGATTCTTATCATCAATGATGGGAAAAGGTAACTTTTCTGTGGGCTCATCACCATTGTAAGCATTGATATCCTTGCTCCAGGCAAGATGGTCTTCAACACTGTCTATTGAAAGGGCAATCATCTTAACGTTCCTCTTGGCAAATTCTGGTGCCAGCTTTGCTGCTCTGCCAAGCTCCGTGGTACACACTGGGGTAAAGTCCCGAGGGTGGGAGAAGAGAATGCCCCATGAGTCTCCCAGATAGTCGTGGAAACGGATGCGGCCGATGGTAGTATTGGCCTCGAAGTTGGGAGCCTTGTCCCCGAGAAGGAGCCCTCCGGGCATGGCGGCAGTGATGACACGGAAGGAGGACTAGGCGCAACGGCGACAACCACCAGCTGGCTGGTTCCGGCGTGTGTCTGTACAGCTTTTTGTATGTCAATAATACCTCAATAAAGTGGTTTAAAAAGAAAAGAATTATATACCACGACCAAATGGGATTTATTCCAAGTATGCAAGTTTAGTTCAACATGTGACAATTAATTCATGTAATCCATCACATCAACAGGCTAAAGAAGAAAAAAAATCACATGATTATATCAATAGATGTAGAAAAAGCACTTGGCAAATACAACATATATTCATGATAATAACTCTCAGTTAACTATGAATATAGGGGAAATTCCTCCACTGACAAAGAATATCTTCAAAAAACGTATAGTTAACATCACACTTGATGGTGAGAAGTTAGACTCTTCCCTTCTATGATCAGAAACAAGTCAAGGATGTCCCCACTAACCCCTGCTTCTCAACATCTTACTGAAACTCCTAGTTAATGGAATAAGACAAGAAAATAAAATAAAAGATATACAGATTGGGAAGGAAGATATAAAAGTGTCTTTGTTTGCAGATGATGTGATGATTTTCTATGTAGAAAACTCAAAGGAATCAATATTTTAAAAACTAGTATTAATAAGTGATTATACTGAGGTTGATAGATAGAAAGTTTAATATATAAAAGTTAATCACTTCCTTATATACCAGCAATGGACAAGTGAAATTTGAAATTAAAAACACCATACCATTTATATTAGCACCAAAAGAGGAAATACTTAGGTATAATTCTTACAAAATGTGTACAAGATCTGTACAAGGAAAACTATGAAACTGATGAGAGAAATCAAGAAAAAAAAAAAGAGGAGATATTCCGTGTTTATGGATAGGAAGACTCAATATTATCAAGCTGTCAGTTCTTCCCAACTTGACCTCTAAATTCAATGCAATCCCAATTAAAATCCCAGCAAATTATTTTGTGGATATTGACAAACAGATTTTAACATTTATATGCAGAGACAAAAGATCCAGAAGAGATAACACAGTTTTGAAGGAGTAGAAAAATGTTAGAGTACTATCACCACCATTCTTCAAGACCTACTATAAAGCTATATTAATCCAGACAGTGTGGTATTGGCAAAAGAACAAATAGATCAATGAAACAGAATAGAGAGCCCAGAAGTAGAGCCACACAAATACAGTCAACTTACCTTTGACAAAGGAGCTAAGGCAGTACAATGGAGAAAAGCCTTTTCAACATATAATGCTAGAAAAACTGGATATCCACATGCAAAAAAATTAATCTAGTCACAGATCTTATGTTCTTCACAAAAATTAACTCAAAATGTATAATAGATCTAAATGTAAAACACAAAACTATAAAAATCCTAGAAGACAACACAAGAGAAAATGTAGTTGGCCTTGTGTTTGGTGATCCAACACCAAAGGTACCAAATACAAAATCCATGAAAGAAATAATTGATAAACTGGACTTCATTATAATTTAAAACTTCTATTCTGTGAAAAATACTGTGAAGAGAATGAGAAGACAAGCCACAGACTTGGAGAACATATTTGTAAAAAGCATCTGATAAACAACTGTAACCCAAAATAAACAAAGAAATCTTAAAACTCAACAGGAAGAACATTTTAAAAAATTGATTAAAAAATTGAACAAAAGATCTGAACAGACACCTCACCGAAGAAGATATACAGATGACACATAAGCAATGAAAAGATAATCAACACCATATCATTAGGGAATTGCAAATTAAAACAGTGAGATATCACTACACACCAATTAGAATGGCACAACCCTAAAACACTGACAACAACAAATGATGGCCCTGATGTGAAGCTACAGGAACTTGCATTCATTGCTCATGGGAATGCAAAATGGTACATCCACTTTGGAAGACAGATTGGAAGTTTCTTTAAAAAAAAGAATCATATTCTTACCAAACAATCCAGAAAACCTGCTCCTTAGTATTTACTCAAAATTTTGTTCACTCAATGACCTGCACACAGATATTTATAGCAGCTTTATTCATAACTGCCAAAACCTGAATGGATAAACTGTGACACATGCAGACAATGGAATATAATTCAATGTTTAAAAAGAAATGAGCTATCAAGCCATGAAAAGACATGGAGGAAACTTAAATACATATTACTAAGTGAAAGAAGCCAATCTGAAAAGTTACATACTGTAAGATTCCAAGTATATGACATTTTGGAAAAGGCAAAACTAGGGACAGTTAGATCAGTGGTTGCCAGAGTTTAGGGGGAGGGAGGGATAAATAGGCCAAGTACACAAAACTATTCTTTATGATACTATAATGGTGGGAACATGTCTTTTAAGTTTGTCCAAATCCATAGAATGTACATCATCAAGGTTGAACTCTAATATAAACTATAACTTTGGCTGGTAATAGTATGTCAATGTAGGTTCATTGATTTTAATAAATGCATCACTCTGGTGCAGATGTTAACAGCAGGGGAGGCTGGGCATGTGTACGGGCAGCGGATATGTGGGAGCTCTCTGCACTTTCCACTCAATTTTGCAGTGAATCTACAAATGCTCTTAAAGATTGTCTATTTTTTTAAAAGCCACAAAACTTATGTTCTTACTAAGATTCAACCATTTTTCTCTCTGTGTTGCTGCAAGCCTCTGGATAATTTCAAGGGTTCTGAAAAGGTTAACTCCAACAATCTTTGCATTCTTCATTGCTTTTATCAATAATTTAATATTTGGAAGTCCTTACTCCACCATTTTTACTGACTTCACCCTGGACATTTTGTACAAGTAAAGAAAAGTTAAAAGAATTAACATGACAGGAGATGATACCATGGGCCACTAATATTTTTATGGAGGTGTATATTAAGTGCAGCCTATGGAGGGGAAATCACATCAGGATGTACATATGTATGAGCTGGGTGAAGTGTGGAGGGGAGTGCTAGGGTACAGATTCAAATGCATAGGGGCTTGAGTCTTTGGAAGGGAGTGATAAAACCATGCTTAACAATTACCCTGAGGACATCCCCAATGGGGATGTTCAAAGTTATTTCACTTAGGCATTGAGATGGATGAAGGAAGTCACCAATCCAGAGATAGTGATATTTGAATGAGTTTTGCAAGAAGATACCCAGACATGCTCAAACGAGTGTTATTCAGGTGATTTTGAGTCTCCTTTAGAATCTACAAAGGTATCAGAAACCTATAAGAATATGATAATTAACTTCCCATAGAACTACTCTTAGGGGCCTTCCCTGATTTCCTTTCTCTTTTTTTTTAACCAATTTTCTATAATATTAGTTGGTAATGCCTCTCAGCTCAGCCACTGTCTTATCCCTATCTCTGTGTGCCTAGAAAAAATGATCAGTTTCAACGAAATATTTTAATTATAACCTAAGACCATTATCGTATATAGCAGTTTTCAGTCTCCCTTTGAAACTGAAGAGGTGATTTTCCTCCATGACATGTATATCAAAAGTACCTGCTACATTTTCATATCCTTGTATATGTGGATGTGGGGGAAGGGAGTCTGTAATATAGCTAAAAGAAATGTGGAGCCCATTCACAGATATATGTATACTCTACAGGAGACTCAATTTTCTGTTTGATCACATTATTCAAATTATATTTTAATGTTGTAATTCTTTCCATAGCAACTAATTGTGATTTTAGAAATGGACATTCTGTAATAACACATGATATGAAAGATGAATATGGAAGCAGCTGGGAAGGACAACATGTAATGTGAGCAGCAATGGGAAATATACTGCTACTCATCATCTTTTTATGTCTTTACAATTTTATTTTTAAATATGTGAAAATATGGTTACAGTTTTAGGAAAAAATGAACAAAGTATACCTTTGAAGAAATCATGCAAGTAGATAATTTTAGATATTCCTACTAAGGACCAGACCTGATTTAGGTGGGTATGAGAGCAGATAGAACAATAGTGTGTCTCCACTTTGTTTTACTATTGGAAATAATGTTGGTAGAGGACAAGTACAGCAATCACCAAGTCCAATAAGAAATTTTGTAATATGTATGTACTTTAATGGCATCACTGTCAGGCATCTCAAAGTAAATGAATCTCACTTCTACCAATCTCGTTTCTATGTTTAATAATGATATAGTGCTACAGTGCTTGGTAAAATATACTATATTAATATAATGGTGGTTTTTATCACCCATGATTTAACTGGCACATTTACAAGCAAAACACTGTGGGACAAAAATAGGAATATTTTTGGCTTGCATTTGTTTTTTGTCACTGTTTGTTACCAAATTTAAAGTTGGCTATTTTTATGTGTGTATAGTATATATGCTTTCTGGTAAAGTTTGAAGTAACAGAGAAGGCACAATTTATCCTTGCATATTAAAGGATTAAAAAGCTGTCTTGATTGTGTCAGTGGGTCATTTTGTTCTTTCCTTGTAATCATCTATTTTAGCTTAAGGTTTAGTCATCTGATAACTTACATTATGTAGAGAAAATATGTGATTTTTAGCATAAGGGTATTTACTGATATCTTGCTTCATATTTCACATAAGATACTTAATCCTCTAGAGATGCTAGGCTGTTGCTATAGCTGTAGAAACTTCAAGCAAACCATATCAAGTGGAATTTCATCTCTCCAATCATTTTTACCACAGTTCTTTATTCTTCTAATACATGCTGTATTCTAACCTATTTGTCACTCCAAAGAGTGATCACTAAGATCATTGTTTGGATATGTGATCAGCATACAGAGGTGAATTGAGACACTATCTGGCTCAGCTAACTCTATGGTGCTGGTGTGTGTGTGTGTGTGTGTGTGTGTGTGTGTGTGTGTGTGTGTTTTGGGAGGAGGATTCAATACAGTGTCATATCGTTTGACTCAATTCCTTGAGTAATACTGCCATTTTATTCACTTCACCACCAATTATGTTCTTATCCAATGTATTGTAGGTACCGTCTATTTGAGAGGGAGGAGAGGATAAGTACATTTTACCAATGTAAACACAAATGAAGTTTTGGAAATGAATGAATACACACTTTTTATATAATTAAGCTATGAAAATGGGATGATCTGTCAGTTAATCTATTATAAAGGTTAAAGTCAATTATATAGACCATAATATACTGATGGTCAGTCCCTTCACACTATTAATAGGAATTCTGTACAAATTCAAGGGTAAAGTTCATTTCTAAGTACTTTTTTGAACACACTGCAAAAAATTAATTTGGTGGTATATGAAATAATAGGCATTTACCTATTTTTCAGTTGGTACATCGCTGCATGTTTCACAGTGATTTTACTTCAAAAACTCATTTAATCTAATAATCTCTACAGTGCTTTTTCAACAAACTGTACAAAAGCATGAGACGAAGCAAATGAAACAGGTATAAGAGCTACTAAGTAAATAATGAGATACAATTATCGTGGTATAATTCATTTAAAAGTAGTTTCTACCAAAAAACCCCTGCACTGTTCATATAACATTAAATTTTTGTCAACAGTAAAATACATTTTCCAAAATAGTGTATATATGTCTCAGTTAGAACTATATAATGAGCAATAACATGGCTAAAAAAAAAAAACTAATCTGAGTTAACATTAATTGGAGTTAACATATAGTCAACATGAAAGCAAAGATGCACATTTTGACGGGTTAAGAAGTCATCTAGAGAGGAGCTTCAAGATGGTGGAAGAGTAAGATGTGGAGATCAACTTCCTCCCCACAAATACATCAGAAATACATCTACATGTGGAACAACTCCTACAGAACACCCACTGAACGCTGGCAGAAGACCTCAGACCTCCCAAAAGGCAAGAAACTCCCCACGTACCTGGGTAGAGCAAAAGAAAAAAGGAAAAACAGAGACAAAAGAATAGGGACAGGACCTGCACCAGTGGGAGGGAGCTATGAAGGAGGAAAAGTTTCCACACACTAGGAAGCCCCTTCATGGGTGGAGACTGCGGGTGGTGGAGGGGGGAAGATTTGGAACCATGGAGGAGAGTGCAGCAACAGGGGTGCGGAGGGCAAAGTGGAGGGATTCCTGCACAGAGGATCAGTGCCGACCAGCACTCACCAGCCCAAGAGGCTTGTCTGCTCACCTGCCGGGGAGGGGGCGCTGGGAGCTGAGGCTCGGGCTTCGGAGGACAGATCCCAGGGAGCAGACTGGGGTTGACGGAGTAAACACAGCCTGAAGGGGTTAGTGCACCACAGCTAGCCAGAAGGGAGTCCTGGGAAAAGTCTGGAACTGGCTGAGAGGCAATAGACATTTTCTTGCCTCTTTGTTTCCTAGTGCACGAGGAGAGGGGTTAAGAGTGTCACTTAGGGCTTCCCTGGTGGCGCAGTGGTTAAGAGTCTGCCTGCCGATGCAGGGGACACGGGTTCGTGCTCCGGTTCGGGAAGATCCCACATGCCGCAGAGCGGCTGGGCCCGTGAGCCATGGCCGCTGGGCCTGCATGTCCAGAGCCTGTGCTCCGCAATGGGAGAGGCCACAACAGTGAGAGGCCCGCGTACTGCAAAAAAAAAAAAAAAAAAAAATCTTCCAAAAGGGATTCCCTGGTGGCGCAGTGGTTGAGCGACTGCCGGCCGGTGCAGGGGACACGAGTACGTGCCCCAGTCTGGGAGGATCCCACATGCCGTGGATCAGCTGGGCCGGTGAGCCATGGCCGCTGAGCCTGTGCGGCCATAGCAGTGAGAGGCCTGTGTACCGAAAAAAAAATAAAAATCTTCCAACAAACAAAAGCCCAGGACAATATCGTTTCACAGGGCAATTCTATTAAATACTTAGAGAAGAGCTAACACCTATCCTTCTCAAACTCTTCCAAAATATAGCAGAGGGAGGAACCCTCCCAAACTCATTCTATGAGGCCACCATCACCCTGATACCAAAACCAGACAAAGATGTCACAAAGAAAGAAAACTACAGGCCAATATCACTGATGAATATATATGCAAAAATCCTCAACAAAATAATAGCAAACAGAATCCAACAGCATATTAAAAGGATCATACACCATGAACACGTCAGTTTTTTCCCAGGAATGCAAGGATTCTTCAATATAGGCAAATCAATGAATGTGATACACCATATTAATAAATTGAAGGAGAAAAACCATATGATCATCTCAATATTTGCAGATAAAGTTTTCGACAAAATTCAACACACATTGATGATAAAAACCCTCCAGAAAGTAGGCATAGAGGGAACTTACCTCAACATAATACAGGCCATATATGACAAATGCACAGCCAACATAATCCTCAATGGTGAAAAACTGAAAACATTTTCACTAAGATCAGGAAGAAGACAAGGTTCCCCACTCTCACCACTCTTATTCAACATAGGTTTGGTATTTTTAGCCACAGCCATCAGAGAAGAAAAATAAATAAAAGGAATCCAAATAAGAAAAGAACAAGTAAAGCTGTCACTGTTTTCAGATGACATGACATGATACATAGAGAATCCTAAAAATGCTACCAGAAAGCTACTACAGCTAATCAAAGAATTTGGTAAAGTAGCAGGATATAAAATTAATGCACAGAAATCTCTTGCATTCCTGTACATTGATGATGAAAAATCTGAAAATGAAATTAAGAAAACACTCTCATTTACCATTGCAACAAAAAGAATAAAATACCTAGGAATAAACCTACCTAAGGAGACAAAAGACCTGTATGCAGAAAATTATGACACTGATGAAAGAAATTAAAGATGATACAAATACATGGAGAGATACACCATGTTCTTGGATTGGAAGAATCAACATTGTGAACATGATTATACTACCCAAAGCAATCTACAGATTCAATGCAATCCCTATCAAATTACCAATGGCATATTCACAGAACTAGAACAAAATTTTTCACAATTTGTATGGAAAAACAAAAGACCCTGAATAGCAAACACAATCTTGAGAAAGAAAAACGGAGCTGGAGGAATCAGTCTTCCTGACTTCAGACTATACTACAAAGCTACATTAATCAAGACAGTATGGCACTGGCACAAAAACAGAAATATAGATCAATGGAACAGGATAGAAAGCCCAGACATAAACCCAGACACTTATGATCACCTTCCCTTTGATAAAGGAGGCAGGAGTATACAATGGAGAAAAGACAGTCTCTACAATAAGTGGTGCTGGGAAACTGGAGAGCCACATGTAAAAGAATGAAATTAAAACACTCCCTAACACCATACACAAAAATATACTCAAAATGTATTACAGACGAAAATGTAAGGCCAGACACTATCAAACTCTTAGAGGAAAACATAGGCAGAACACTCTATGACATAAATCACAGCAAGATCCTTTTTGAACCACCTCCTAGAGAAATGGAAATAAAAACAAAATTTAACAAATGGGACCTAATGAAACTTAAAAACTTTTGCACAGCACAGGAAACCATAAACATGATGAAAAGACAACCCTCAGAATGCGAGAAAATATTTGCAAATGAAGCCACTGACAAAGGATTAATCTCCAAAATTTACAAACAGCTCATGAAGCTCAATATCAAAAAGAAAACAACCGGATCCAAAAATGGGCAGAAGACGTAAAGAGACATTTCTCCAAAGAAGATATACAGATTGCCAACAAACACATGAAAGAATGCTCAACATCATTAATCATTAGAGAAATTTAAATCAAAACTACAATGAGATATCATCTCACACCAGTCAGAATGACCATCATCAAAAAATCTACAAACATTAAGTGCTGGAGAGGGTGTGGAGAAAAGGGAACCCTCTTGCACTGTTGGTGGGAATGTAAATTGATACGGTCACTATGGAGAACATATGGAGGTTCCTCAAAAAATTAAAAATAGAACTACCGTACGACACAGCAATCCCACTACTGGGCATATACCCTGAGAAAACCATAATTCAAAAAGAGTCACGTATCAGAATGTTCATTGCAGCTCTATTTACAATAGCCAGGACATGGAAGCAACCTAAGTGTCCATCAACAGATGAATGGATAAAGAAGATGTGGCACATATACACAATGGAATATTACTCAGCCATATAAAGAAATGAAATTGAGTTATTTGTAATGAGGTGGATGGAACTAGAGTCTGTCATACAGAGTGAAGTAAGTCAGAAAGAGAAAAACAAATACTGTATGCTAACACATTTATATGGAATCTAAAAAAAAAATTGTCATGAAGAACCTAGGGGCAAGACGGGAATAAAGACACAGACCTACTAGAGAATGGACTTGAGGACACAGGGAGGGGAAGGGTCAGGTGTGACAAAGTGAGAGAGTGGCATGGGCATATATACACTACCAAATGTAAAACTGATAGCTAGTGGACAGCATCCACATAGCATAGGGAGATCAGCTCGGTGCTTTGTGACCACCTAGAGCAGTGGGTTAGGGAGTGTGGGAGGGAGGGATACGCAAGAGGGAAGAGATATGGGTATATATGTATGTGTATAAGTGATTCACTTTGTTATAAAGCAGAAAAGAACACACCATTGTAAAGCAATTATACTCCAATAAAGATGTTAAGAAAATGCACATTTCACTCAGTTCTGGACATTTCTGTCATCTCTTAGACACTCCATTAATACTCTTGAAATTTTCATTTACAGAAACACAGTAAGTTCTTAAGAACACTTCAAAAATTTTGCAGTAATAGATTAAAATTTGTCGTGTGAACCATAATGCTAAAAAGGTACCTAAAACATTTGTATTAATAAGGCTATAATTATATTCACTGCTTTCCTAAAATGCTGAAATATTTAATGTTAAAATGTAGGTCTGTCTTGAAGTAGTGTAGGAAATCATATCAGTAATTTTCCTGGTTGCTGGGTAATTACATTTTGATGTTTCTATTTCATTTCCCACTCAGTGATTACAAGTCCTTTCACTGATATTTTCTGTAATGCTAAACAATTGGATTTGAATTAGCTGAAACCTGAAACACATCTTTAAGATAAATGCTTATAGATTCAATTTGTTTGCTAAGCTTTCAAAGCTTTATTTTAATTTTAAATTTATTCTTTATTGGATTAATTGTTTTACATCTAGTGAAATGATATTGTAGGATTTTTTCATATCTAATAGTTATTTTTGGTCTGATCTCTGTGGGATAATTGCAGTTATTGAATGACTTGGATCATAAAAATTTAGGTTCACTTTTCCTTGTTCATTACTTAATGATATGTTTCTGGTCTGAATTATCTTGGTAATTACCTAAATTTTTTGTTTTGTAGGTTGAGACACTCATTAAACATCCAGAAGAATGTTAAAGCTTTCTTCTTGCTCATGCTTTTCCAACTAGAAGAAAGTTACTAATACCGATTTCACTCAATCTAAACAGGGACCACGTGAGATGAAACAATTAGTCACAACTGTTCAAAGGGAACTTTATTTTTCAATTAAATCTAGTAGCAGTGTGTGGGTTAATGTAGATTTATGTATTAAAGTACATATATGGGATTTGTTTTAAAATGGAAGAATATATTTATTTAAAGAGCAAGTAAGAGTTTGCTATATTTTAACATGTCATTTGTAAACTGGGAACTTAAAGACAAATTGGAAAAGATAGTCATAGGACAATACTATCAAATCATAATGGATTGAAACCTGGGAAATGAAGATAATCCAACAGGTTATTTCCAATATTTATTGGAAAATGCTTAAGATTTTTGAGTGAAATACATAAAATATACTAAAATTTTTCAATAAATGTGATACTGCATTGTAATTAATGAAGGTGAATCTTAATAGTTTTATATTTTAACATGGCATTAATTCTGTAGGAATTTAAAAATTTTGTAAGTTTGTATACTTTTAAATATAATTTTATGCATGAAATCTAAATTGATACGGGGTTTTGATTTTAAAACAGTTTAATTGGTTTGACTTAAAATTTTTACATGTACTAATTAAAATGCAACTTCTCATCTAACTTTAAAAAATTCCCAAGAATTATACAAGAGCACATAACAATGTTTAAAATAATGTTGACTATTTCTTACTAAAAAAGTTAATTTATAATTTATTCCAGTCTGAACTCTGAATGATACAGTAAGCCATGTAAGTGATTTCTTCACATTTAGTTGCTTAGAATTTCAGGGTTCTTAAACAACGGAAAAGTGTGTGTTTATCTCTAGAATCATGGCCTTTGAATCAAAGTGTTGTTAGTACATCCTAGTTAAGAGACATCTTGAAAAATCAGAGATCCTAAAATTGGATTCTCCACAAAGCACATATGAAAACTTTATTCTCTAAAATGGGAACATCTACCATCACAATCCTACCTGAGTCAATAATTCTGATATTTCCAGGCTCTCCTCTCACTAAGAACTAAACTTGGAACAGTGTCATTTTATCTTTTGGTAATATAAACAGTAATAAATTGCCCCTAGACTTCATTTTTTTGCATCTTATCACTGTGAGCACAGAAAGATGTCATTTTTGTAAACGAGGAGAAGGTAGAAGAAAAACTTCAGGAATTAAAAACTTGTCAGGAAATGTGCCCCCTTTTGTAAACTGTCAGGAATACAATTTGTACATCTCTTATTCAGAGGTACACTCCTTGACTAAATAAACGGTTACTGAATTTCATATGAGTCTATTGCAGCATATTAAATATAGTTCTCTGCATTTCTAAAGCACATAACCTCCCTGCCATGGTTTCTATTTCAGTATATATATTATTTACCTAGAAGATGATGCCTTTTATTTTAAAAATGTATTTAGGTGCTTTTAAAAGAAGATTTTTCACCTTACAAACTGTTAATTTACATTTTTTACCTGCTGACACTATCTGAAAGAATTTTACCTGATAATAAATCTGGAGGAATTGCAATGAGACAATAGTTATTTGGCGTTCACTGTCTGAGCAACCATTGCTTTTTGGAGGCATTTAATCTTAAGTGTCCCAAAGCTACCCTAGAAAACTTACAAAACAGTAAAGAAAATCATTTTTGTAAAAATCATTTTGTTCAAGGAGGTCACTTGTAAGGCTTAAAGAACATTATTTTCAATCCTCTTTATTCCAATATCCACTAATATATGTTTGGGTTGACTATTCAATTTTATTGGGGAAAGGTGAATATTTGTAAAAAAATTTTAAGCAGAAATTTTAAACCTCAATGGCTAATACCGGTTTTTATTTTAAAGAAACATTTTAGAAGTCACTACTACAAATGCATGGAATTCCCTTTTTAACTCTAGTTTTACAAGCTGAAGATATTACAATATCATTTTTTCATTTGGGATTGAAGCCACATTCTATATAGAAAAGTGTTTGTTTTAAATGTTGTCCTATGATAAAAGTAAAATTGCTGAATCATATAGTAGTCTGAACCTCATACCATGCTCTACTGTCATTTTCGTGGTGACCAAATCTCCCCTACTGATTCTCCAGGGCTGCATCAGTGCTGAAACAGGATTCAATCTTAGGCTTCTGGGTTCTCTAGTTGAGCCAAAGGACCAAGTGTGACTTGGTCATACTTTATTTATAAGGGAAATGGACTACTTATTAGAATTTTAAAGAATGGTTCAAATACTATCACCAGTCTAGAATGTATAAAATGTAAATTTTCATAAATCATCATGAAACTACTTGAGTTGGATTTAACAGGGTTAGTCAATCCATCACTTTTAACTAGGAGTCATGAGAGAGAATTTTCCAAGAGGGCCCTCTCAAGATATTTCTCTCTTGGGAAAGCCGCTTATGCATTTATAGGGGTTAACATCTTGGCCATAAAGTACTGAGAGGTATATCAATATAGTATTATTTTTCTAGAATAGGGAGTTTGATTTCTTTTTATTTTGAAGGGTCATAAAAAGCACATGTATTGGGTTGGCCAAAAAGTACGTTCGGGTCATTCCATAAGATGGTACCAAAAACTCGAACGAACTTTTTGGCCAACCCAATACAACTAAGTCATTTATAAATTTTCTGTTGCTCTTTCAAGGGCTAAATCTAAACAAAAAGCGTTTCTGTTGCTGTTTCAAACACTAATACAATCCATGTAGACACAACAACTGTGTGAAAAATAACCTTACAGTTCCCCATATTAAAGCAAAGCAAAACAAAAAGTACAATGAGTTGAGCTTAAAGATCACCTGTTACATGTTAAATTGGTTTCCAGACAGCATATATTCAAAATAGTATATTTTGCTCAAACTCAAAAAATTCAAGGAAAACTTAAGAGCTGATGTTCCAACAAATTAGCTGCCTCCAATTACACATGCTGAAAATATGTTCATAAATGAAGCAGTGGATTAGCAATACAATTTCCTATACTTATTACATAAATTTTATCATTATAATATATAAAATAGAACCACTAAAATAATAGCAGAACTGAAAACAAAACATTAATGTATTTCTTTTATAATGGTAAAGCAAATGAATCCCAAAGCAGGTTAAAATGTCGGGTTTTATGCCTTGCCGAAATGGACTTCATAAGGATGTTTACCAGGGCTTCCCTGGTGGTGCAGTGGTTGAGAGTCCGCCTGCCGATGCAGGGGACACGGGTTCGTGACTCGGTGCGGGAAGATCCCACATGCCGCGGAGCGGCTGGGCCCGTGAGCCATGGCCACTGAGCCTGCGCGTCCGGAGCCTGTGCTCCGCAACGGGAGAGGTCACAACAGTGAGAGGGTCGCGTACCACCAAAAAAAAAAAAAAAAAAAAAAGTTTACCAAACTGTAGTCCCACATATCTCCCAATCCTGTTGCAATGTTAATTTACAGAGTTACTTATTTTAAAAAAATCTTCTATAAATGGAACTGCTGTATTCATATATTGATATAATTTTGAAAAGCATTACAATCTTTAAACTTCAAAAATTTTCTCAATTATACACTTTAATTTATATTTTTAAAATTGGGTGAATATTTTCAGATAATAGATCCATCGAATGAAAGGAGTTTTAATCAGATCTCAGGAGTTTTGCATATTGATATCTTTATCAATGTCTAAAACAAAAAGGTGGCTAAAGGCAAATTTTAAAATCACTTCAATTTGGAGGTATTTTAATAGAGCCTTTCTGAGATAATACAAAAAAAGGAATTTGGGTCCAGGAGCTTTCCCACTTTTTAAAAAGATATTCACAACTTTTCTAGCTCTGATATTTTGTCTTTAATTTAGCTGGGCTCTCATTTAAAACAATACTTAATCCTTCTCTTCAGTTTTCTTTGACTAAACTGGACATCAGTCTCTATTAGAATAACTCTGAATTTAAAAGTTACAAATACTCTAGTAGTGAAACTTTGATAATAACGTGAATATTTGTGAAATGCAAGAATATTTTAGTTTTTAAAAATATGTACCAATAACTGACACCAAATATGTCCCACTGATATGAATGCTAGAAGTATATCAAAAGGTTTTTCTTTTTTTGGTTTTGGTTAGGTTTCTGGAGGGAAAAAAACAACAACAAAACAAAACTCCTGAGCCAAGACTCAGTCTTGAATTGTATAAAATAAAATAAGAAAAGACAGCATCATTTCTCTCTTGTAATGGGATGACATGCTATAGAGTTATATTTTTAACTAACTTCTATTAGCTCCTTTAGGACAAGAGGCTAGCACTCATTTAAAAAATTCCATTTATTATCCTAATGAACAGAATGAGATAGTAGTGCTTCTCAACCCAACTAGCCTAATCTTGGAGATATATTCATACACTATAGAAGATAAATATTTTTCTGCTTGAGCTGGGAGCAAAGAGGACAGCCTAGCTTGATGATGGTATCAACAGAAAGAAAGCCATGATAGATAAAGCTATAGCTTTCTCTTTAGTGATACCATTCCCTTCAACAAGTTTGGATTCTCTCTCTTGAGAAAAATCTGAACTTTTAAAATGCCAATTCTGAGCTTCTTTGCTATAATGGAAACACATGATTGACATGGTAGGAGGAAGCATATAGCTTTCAGGCCATTCTCCCATCAGGAGAATACCATAGGGGATTTGCTTTTTAGGGAAGGAGTTCAAATTCTCAAAAGGACCAAAGGAAACTAAGGGAGCACATGGATGGTAAGATGTTTCCAAATAGCTTCAAAATTCTGCTGTTCAGCATAAAATGCTACTCTGGAAAATACTGAACCTTTACCCCTGACTCATCACTATCATAGTTCTTTTATTCTTAAATACTTTTCCTATATCTTTTGTAAATTTGTTGGTACTGTTAATATAGCATAAAATCCTTCAGTTTTATGTAGAAGCACTCTCATTGATATGGGGATATATGTATATGTATAACTGATTCACTTTGTTATAAAGCAGAAACTAACACACCATTGTAAAGCAATTATACTCCAATAAAGATGTTAAAAAAAAGACACACTCTCATTAACTGAAAACTAAACAGTATACTTAAGGCAGAAAGATCAATCATTTTTAGCCCATACATTATACTGATAGATGACTGAATTTTCTCTTTAATATAGCATTTTAAAATTCTTTATTTGTCCCAAGCAAGGAAGTGAATCCATACAATGTTTTAAAGCTTCACGGTTATGAGATATATATATATATATATATATATTCATATACTGATGGCCAGTGGTACTGTGGTATAAAACATTTCATAAATATTGGTTATTTGAAAATGCCATCTTTGGTGTACTTCTTTTGTCCAATACTGTAATATAGAGAGGACAGATTAAGCACAGTCTATAAGTGACAAATTCTCAGAATATGCCTGTTGGATCATGTTGTGATGGAAAACCTTGTGACGGTCAATGAAAACTGAGATGGAAACTCATAAAAAATTAGAAGCAAGCAAAAATAGTGAAGTTATCTGATGGTCTTATCTATATTCATTCAGGACAGCTCCTCCCCTTCTGTCATCCCAGGTAATCTTGGTCATGGATTATTTTCTTCATTACAGGAAGAAAATACAGTTTTAATCCCACTGGAAGATTTGCTAGCTGCATATCTGATGTTGTGAGTAGATATTCAGATACATGATGAACATATACAATTGTTGAATAAATTACAGCATTATGCAAAATCTCATATGATGAGGCACTTGAGTGTCGTGTTAGAAACTGATCTTTGGAAAGGCAAGATGGAAAAAAGCCTCATTTAGTAATGAAAATATTCTCACTTACTAACATTGAACGTCTCCACATATTAAGATGTTGGTCAAGTCGGTCATAAAAATGGTAAATGCAATAGCTAAAAACCTCTGCCTGCTTTTTGCTGTTTGACATGTAGAGTCTCTTTTTAACAGATGATGATAGAAAACTTTCACATTCAGAGTTGGTCATTTTCATTCTTTTCAACTTGTTTGGGGGAAAATGAAGAAATCTGTATAAGTGGTCACAGTATTGGCTGTCCAGCTGGATGGTACTATTCTTCAGATCCACAAGTCAACTTATTTGATAGTTGATAAATTAGTAATGGCCAATGTTTTCCAGAATCATTTTTTCAGTGTTCCTTCAAACTATAGTAGGATATTGTATCTAACCCAATTCAATTGAGAAACGAAATATATGCTTACAAAGTCCAGGGTTTTAATATCTTCTGAATCTGTTGTCTTTGAAATTAGGCATTTTTGTTAGGCACTGAAAATTCATTGATGGTAATATTCACTAGCAAAAAATTAAGTAAAGGTAACAAAGGAATTGACTGAATACAAAAATGTTTGCACTGGTCTTTACTGTACATCTGGATTTTAAAATATGAGTCTGTTCTTTTGTAATTTAATCAAAGTTGCAGGCATCTCTAATGTATTTGTCATAGAAAATTTGAAAGTCATAAGTAGTCAGTCAGACTTAAAAATCATTTTAAGTGGTCCACAACATTTGAAAGTTGTTATAGATAATTGATAACATTTGAAAATCATTTAAAGAGGTCATTTCACAGATGATATTGTATTTACTGTGATGGTTTAAGCTATAATTGATGAAAAATTGTTGGTAACTGCATAAAAATAAAAATAGAGCTTAAATTTTATGGAAATTGGAAAATTGCTTTTAAGAGGTGTTTAATTAAAGCAAAGTTTCTACTGTGTTTTTTTAAAAGCCATACCATTTGGCACATGAAAGTGTAGTGGGTGGTATGGCTGAAACAATGTAGGTGGTAGTACAGATGTTACATAATACGTAGGGGACCCTCCCCAAGCAGCAAGGTATGGAGCAGGCAGATAAAAGCAAGTTACCTTGCCTGTATTAGGTAGGATATTCTGTTCTCCAAGTACTTTTAAAGCCATAAGGGTGATCATATTGAGGGTCTGTCTTCTTTTAGGACCCATGGGGAGAACAGTGCTTTCATTCACAACTCCATGCAAGGTCATGAGGTAGTCATACTTTCTCTTTTCTTCACCTATGAAATGGTTGTAGAGGTATGATTCAATCTTCTTTCGCTGTTCTTCTATATCAGGAAAATCAATGAAGAATCTAGAACACATATAACGTTCTAGGGTCTTGATTTCTGCTTCACAAACTGGCTTAAAGTTATGAACCAGCAAGTTACTGTATTTCAGAAGGCCACCACCTCTAATTTCTTCAGGTTTTCTGGTAGATATAAGCTTGTGCTGCAAGTGTGTCATTGCTTCTTGGAAGTTTCCATACATGCTTTCAGCTACCACAACAGGATATAATTCTTTGGTTAGCGTACCACTTTTGTCACTGTAGAAATCTAACATGGGATCCAAGATAATTTGAAAGGAATCTACACTAAATTCAAATTGTCGTCTGAGTGAATTCACAAATTTTAGCTCTACATTCTTCCCAGTGTTATTAGAAAGAGAGATAAGACTCCAACGATCATGCTTATTGCAAACTTTGACCATTTTCTGCACGTAAGCCTCTTTCATAGTCTTTAGGGTGATCTTTTCCTTTTTAACACCTTTTGGTAAAAAGTCGAGTAGGCAACCTAGAACTACATCCTTAACAAGCTGAAATTCCTGATCGCTTGGTAGTTCAATACCTAAAATAACATCCAGATCCTTATAGCTCATGCCATTGTAGCTTGCAAGTATGTAACTTGCTGTGGAACCATTCAATCGGGTATCTTTAACAATAATTCCTTGCTCTATCAGTTGATCTTTCACAACATGAATGATATCTTTCGGTTTCACCTCCAATGTGGGGAAATTCCCCCTTCCATGAATTGGAATTACTTCATCTAACACTTGATGCAGTGTTATAACTTGATCCCAAGTGAGATTGCTGAATCTGATTTCAGACATTATGAAGTCAGTAGGTCAACTAGAAAGTAAGCAAAATATTGAGAAGAAATTTAGCATCTTGATATCAGTGTTACAGCTAAAGCATATGAAAAGTAAAAAATAGACTTACCTTCAACATAAATCAAACTAATATTAGGCAGTAAATTATCAATGTATCTAATTGTGTTCAAATCTATAAGTGAAATAAAAGCACTATGATTATATCAAATTTGTTAGATTGATTGGTGCATGTAAACAGACATTCTCAGGGATTTGTTAGAGTTGGAATTATTTTTGATGTGAAACGGTGGCCTTTCTCAATCTTTCCTCATGTAAGTCCTATAACAAGTATATTTGTTTGGTGGTATAAATTTTGTTCATGAGATAATCAGAGCACATAATTGAGGTTAACTGTCATGAATTTAAAGTGAGATCAGATAGCATGTCTGTGTGTGGTAGACCCAATTGACTGAACAGCATAATGTTTAAAAGCAATATATAGCATCTTTAATCCAAAAGCATCAGAGCATTCTATTATTAAATTTTATATATATTACTGCTCTTGTTTTAAAGAATGCTACTGAAGTCCATTATTAGATTATTAATTCCTTGAATTGCTTGAGGATAAGGAGAGTACCTAATGCAACACCTCCTCTATGTTCCTGGTAGCCCTTAAAGAATTGTTGGTTAAAGGAAATAATGAATGTCATTTTAAAATAGAAAACAAATAGTGTTACTAAATTTGTCTCCAAAATGAGCAAGAATATACAAAAGCATAAGATTCCTAATTTAAAAAAATGTTTTCTGCTGATGTGTAATATGACATGCTCAGAAAATTTTACAGTTGGGGGAATATTCAGAAGCTAAAATTATAGACACTATAAATATAATTAAATATAATTATACTATTATATAATTAGGTACAATTACAGTTATTACATGGACCTTCAAATACTCTTAAGCTATTTAAGCAATAAATCTAGTAAGTAAAGTTCATTATGGATGTAGCTCTGGGTTTAGGCACTCTTTCCTGAATTCCAGAAATAAAAATTATACAAAGCTTATGACAGATTTGTATAGATAGTATTCATATTTTGCTTATCTAGAGAGCCATTAGAACAGAATATAAATATTTAGAATTTGGTGTTGTATATTTCTACATTTCCCCAGTAGAACTAGAGCAAAGAGAATCATCTTATTTCACATCTGTAAAACCAACTTTGACAGCCCAAGAATTTTGCAAAAGGCCAATTAAGCAATGGCAGATCTGTCAGTGAGAAGGCTAAACCTGTTTTGTTTCTCTATATGAAATCCCCATGTATATGAATTAGAGTATTTATTTTTATTATGTGATGAAATGGCCCATATAATGTGCTGTGTGTTTCATTTTAAGCCACATTAATTGCCAAAGTTCATACAGTTTTATCAGCTATGTCAATATCCAAATCAATCCTTAAAGATGAATGAACTGAACTGACTACACATCAGGTTGTTGGATTTTGGTCATTCATCCGTCAAGTGAAATGATCTTTATAGTGTCTTTAGGACAATGGAAAGAACAAAATGCTACATGAAGGATAGAATATGCAATAAGAACTGGCATGCTTATTTTCTAATTAATTTCCTGGAATTATCACTGAATTATTTGAAGCTAATAAAGTTTGTTATCCTCAAATTCTCCATCTGGAAAAGTAATAGTTAATAACATTGGCTGGCTTCATGTAAGACTTTATGGAGTTCAATCATTTACCTAATAAATATTTTAGAAATATCACATATAAACTATGTAATTTTAATTGTTATAGAAAAAAATTCCCAAATTCCTTTTTAATATGCAAATTTCTTTTGCAAATGGAAATTTTATTTTCCTTAATGGCAAATTTCCTGTGTCAATATTAGCTAAAAGTTAAAAATTCAATGACCTAGGGAATTCCCTGGTGGTCCAGTGGTTAGGACTCTATGCTCTCACTGCCAAGGGCACGGGTTCAACCCCTGGTTGTGGAACTAAGATCCCACAAGCCACGTGGTGTGGCCAAAAAAACAAAAAAAAATTCAATGGCCTAATCCCAGGCCTACAATCCCCATTTAATCTATACTTCTAATCACCAATGATCTGAAAATAAAGGAGATCATTTACATTGTCATACTGACATTACTGAAGTTACCAAATTCTTTTCCATACAGAAGTTTCCAGGACCTTTATGTGCAAATAAAACCATCTAAAATATGAATAATTTAACTTTCTAATTGCCAGAAAGCAGGAGTCCTTTATCAAAAAGGTACCTTTCAGATCAAGAAATCATAAGCCTTGCTTTATATGTTGAATCTTCTCATAGATATTAGAGGAAAGGAAGGGACATAATTTTGTTTCCTGGATAGAATCACAGTAAGATCTTGCAAAGATGAGAAAGAGGTCCAGTTTCTCCAAAGAAGACATACAAATGGCCAAAAGGCATATGAAAAGATGCTCAGCATCACTAATTATTAGAGAAATACAAAACAAAACTACAAGGTATCACCTCATACTGGTCAAAACAGCCATGATCAAAAAGTCTACAAACAATAAGTGCTGGAGAAGGTGTGGAGAAAAGGGAACCATCCTACACCATTGGTGGGAATGTAAAACTAGTACAACCACTATGAAGAACAGTATGGATGTTCCTTAAAAAACTAAAAATAGAACTACCATACGATTCAGCAATCCCACTCCTGGGCATATATCTGGAGAAAACCATAATTTGAAAAGATACATGCACCCCAATGTCCACTGCAGCACTATTTACAATAGCAAGGACATGGAAGCCACCTAAACGTCCATCAACATAAGAATGGATAAAGATGTTGTACATATATACAACGGATTTTTACTCAGCCATAAAAAAGAATCAAATAATGTCATTTGCAGCAACATGGATGGACCTAGAGATTATCATACTAAGTGAAGTAAGTCAGAGAAAGACAAATATCATATGATATCATTCGTATGTGGAATCTAATTTAAAAAGCGATACAAATGAACTTATTTACAAAAGAGAAACAGACTTACAGATATCAAAAACAAACTTATAGTTACTAAAGGGGAAATGTGGTGGAGAGGGATAAATCAGGAGCTTGGGATGAACATGGACATACTACTATATATAAGATAGATAACCAACAAGGACCTACTGTATAGCACAGGGAACTCTACTCAATACTGTGTGGTAACCTATAGGAGAAAAGAATCTGAAAATGAATAAATGTATGTATATGTGTAACTGAATCACTTTGCTGTACACCTGAAACTAATACAACATTGTAAATCAACTATACTCCAGTAAAATTAAAATAAAAAAAGAAAGAGGTCCAAAGTTTAACTTCACTTTATAATAGGAAAGTGGTGCAGGAAAACTGATCATAATTGTGCAACTATCTAGTTGATGCTTAATTACCTATGTTAATGATACCCAAACTTTATGGTCTTCAGAATTATCTAGAAAGCTTTAAAAAATACACATATAGAATATTTCAGGCCTAGTATTTCTTGTTAAAAAAGGTAACAGTGAAGCCAACTTGCTAGGATGTGGGAAACCTGTGTCCTAGATTGAGCAATATATTACTTAATTGTTCAAAATCAGGGCTTTAAAAACCAGTTAGTATTTTTACCTTTCTTTAGCTATAACTACATACAATTATTTTTTAAATCAAGCTTATTTTTCTATTGAATTAATACCTCATTAACAACCAAAGATTTCTGAGCCACCATCTCACTGAACACCTCTACAGCTTCATGCACAGGAAATGCAAATTAGAATTTTTAAAAATAGACTTAGGAAAATAATTATAAAAATACATCTATGATACACACATTATTATCTATGATAATAAATCTGTGATACAGACACACATACACACATATATGAGCACAAAAAATATAATGAAATATATGTCAGAATGGAATAAATATGTCACTTATATTGATCTGAAATCTATACACACTTCCACTAATGCTCACTTCTATTAACATGGATAATCAAGATTTGAGAGTAATGTTATGCTTCTTTGGCACATCTACTATTCATTTTCACATAATGTACAATATCAATTAATGCTATAAGTACAAATTTCAAATATAACATTAAAATAATGATTTATCTTTCATGTGTAGATTATGGTTCAGCATTTAACTGTCACACCTTATATAGCAGAATCAAATACTTTATATCAAAGACAAAAAAGTAACAAAACTTGTCGGGAAATTTGATTTGATTTGATGAACCAGAAAGCATGGCTAAATATAGACTTTGGATGACTATCATATTAGAAGTTTGAAAACTCCAACAAAGCCATCAATATTGCTTATGTTTCTGTCTTGAGCACAGTACAATTCTTAGTTACTGAAAGTGTATTTATTGAGCATGAGGTATATTTTCATGGACTAATAACTCAAATTCAAGGCAGAAATTCTTCAATAATTTGCCACATAAGCCCAAACAGAAGCCCAAAATCTGAAATTCCTAATTATTCTCCAAATATGAGGATCAGCAGTAGTTCACTATTTTAACAGAGCATATAAATCTTGTTCTGACTCTCTGCCTTCTTGCAATTTACTTATCCTTAAAGCTACCACTTTTTACATCTAACTTAACTAATATTAGTGTATCCAACTTTAGTAAACACTGAATTCAAAACAAAGTGGTTTCCATTATTCAGTGGGTTAAATTCACCTGGTAATGCAAGGTAAAATGAGTGAGTTGCCAAGATTTCACAAAGGACTGTGAATAGATACTCGTATAATAAAATATAATTATTCCCCCTACCACTACTGTATGGGAAATGAAGAACTTAGCCATCGTTTTCATATTTGTATTAATATTAGAATGTTATTTTCAAAGAGAAAAAGACTTAAGATTTACTTTGAAGGAATAGTTTCAAGGATGCACTATAGTTGAATTGATATGATGATTCAGTGGATCCTTCAGTGAAGATAAGAATTTTCATCTGATCACTAAATAAAGTCATGAATCAACCAGGAATGCAGGGAGAAAAAAGCAAGTAATAATAGAGTCATTTAATAATGTTATATACAAGTAATATGATGACTGCTGGCCAGTAGTCCTACAAATTATATATATATATATATATATATATATATATACACACACACACACACACACACACACACATACATATATCACACGCACACACACACTTAGGATACATCAGGATTACATGGAGGATCTGTAAATATAGAATTCTGGGTCCCAACTCCAGTGTTTCTTCTTCGGGTTGGAGGTAGGGCCTGAATATTTGCATTTCTACCAACTTCCAAGGTAATGTTGATGCTGCTGGTAAGAGAACCACACTTAATAATCATTAATCTAAAATAAACTCAGAAAGAAGAGTAAAGGAACAGTAGTCCCAATAGCAATAACTAGTCCCTCATAGAATTTGGCTATTTCTATTTAATTTAAAGCATTACATTGAATAATGTAGATAATTCTGATCAAAGTGAATGTTCCTTTAAACATCTAGACTTCCTATTTTTACCTTGTAACAGTCCAATATTATTTTTTCAAATAAACATTAAAGGTAATAGAAAATCTTTAAAAAGTTTGTATTATAATTCTAAAATATAAGTCTAACTTGTACCACTATCTATCGTAAATGATGATATATAGAAACGGACTCCTGTGCGTTAGGAACACTTAAGACATATACACATATGCCTACATATAGATAAACAGACGAAGAGTTGGGTTTTTTTTGTTTGTTTGTTTGTTTTTTGCTTTTTTGCCGTATGTGGGCCTCTCACTGTGGTGGCCTCTCCCATTGCAAAGCACAGGCTCCGGACGTGCAGGCTCAGCGGCCATGGCTCACAGGCCCAGCTGCTCCGCGGCATGTGGGATCTTCCCGGACCGGGGCACGAACCTGTGTCCCCTGAATCGGCAGGTGGACTCTCAACAACTGCGCCACCAGGGAAGCCCAACAAAGAGTTTTTGATCATGTATATTTTACCAGTCCAAAGAAGTGTTATTTGCTGACTGGAAAAAGGTGTTGGATATTTTATCTAGTATACTGCATTTGTTTCCAAGAAAGAATGTTAATGTCTGTGAGAAATGGTAAGAAGTGACAATGCAGTATTTAATTAAGCAATGGTTTACTCACAAACAACCATTATTCCTTTAAAAATACAGATACCTATTTCAGAAAAAAAGTAGTATTTTTGTATATCAAGAAGAAAACATTATGATTACAAATGATATTACTTTGATGTTTCCATGTGGTATTCAATAAGATGGTAGAATACCCTAGCCAACATTCATAGTATAATGCACTAAATTAAAAGAAAATCTATGAAACAAGCATTAATCATCTCACAGAAATGTCTCACATTATTTTCACCCTGTCAAAAGAAAAGAGTGAAGTATTACATTAACCTAAGAGAAAACTCTTATTGATATCCGACTCATTCAAATCTGAGAGAAAATTTAATAAAATACTGACTGGGATATCAATGAACATATAAGCCATCATGGTCAATACTTTGTGTCTGGCTCTGTGATTTAAAAAATGTAAGATGTCTACTGTTTTGTACTTTTGCCTTTCACAAATATAGTGACGTCAATCGAGTTGTTGGCTACTCAAACCATATTCTTTTCTTTTCTTTTCTTTTTTTTGCAGTACAAGGGTCTCTCACTGCTGCAGCCTCTCCCGTTGCGGAGCACAGGCTCCGGACGTGCAGGCCCAGCGGCCATGGCTCACGGGCCCAGCCGCTCCGCGGCATGTGAGATCTTACCGGACTGGGGCACAAACCCGCATCCCCTGCATCGGCAGGCGGACCCTCAACCACTGCGCCACCAGGGAAGCCCCTAAACCATATTTTTTTGATTTAATAATTGCTGGGGAGTACAGGAGTAATTGTAGAAGGAATAAAGTATTGCAATAGCTATGTATAAATAAATTTTAAAAAATCTTTTTAACCAAAGTATCTTAAGTCAGGTTTGATGTTTTTAAAAAAATTCCCAAGACTTAAAAAAAAAAAAAAAAGAATTCCCAGCAGAAAACATTTTTTCTTGCTTGTTTATGGTGCTAACCCAAAGCACATGATACCAGTCAGAGATAATAAAAGCAGTGAAAGGCAAAGTGAGTTGCTTCAAATGGGATAAAAGTGATCTCTGTAACAATAGAGAGCTCCAGTGATTTTGTTGCCTGATTACAGAGAATGCAAATTAAAAGTGGAAGTCTATTTCTAATAGTCATAATATCGATAGGACTGAGATTTAAAATTAATGTACTTTTATCTCACTTTTCCTTGAAAGATGAGCATTTTGCAGTTATCACTACATACCAACAATTTATCTATATATCTCAGCTATCTTGAGTCCACAGTAATTATGCATATTACCCTTTCTGAATGCCTACAACATCTACCTACATAATCTTAAGGCAATGCTTAGAATGGCCACCAAATCCAAACAGATATCCCTTCACAGAGACAGAGATAACTCCATAGAATATTTCAGATTACAGGCACTCTTCAGAGACATTGAGGGTTTGGTTCCAGACCACCAAAATAGAGTGAATATTGGGAATTCCCTGGTGGTCCAGTGGTTAGGACTCCGTGCTCTCACTGCCAAGGGCCTGGGTTCAATCCCTGGTCAGGGAACTAAGATCCCAAAAGCTAAGTGGTGTGGCCAAAAAAAAAGGGCGGGGGGGGGGCATGAAGAAGCCACTCCTCCTTCACACTGAGGTCTTAGAGCTAGAACAGAGACAACAATGCAGGGAGAAATAAATAAAGATTTGAAGTCAAATGAGAAGCTAGGTGTGTCTTATTAAAATAGATAAATAAATAAATAAATAAATAAATAAAGTGAATATTGCAATAAAGTGAGTAACATAATTTTTTGGTTTCCCAGTGCACGTAAAATTTGTGTTTACACTAGTCTGTAGTCTATTAAAGTGTACAATAGCATTGTCTAAAAAAACAATGTACATACATTAATTTAAAATACTTTATTGATAAAAAATGCTAACCATCATCTGAGCCTACAATGAATCATTTGCCTCAGTGTTGATGGCTGCTGACTGATAAAGTGTGGTGACTGCTGAAAGTTGGAGTGCTTGTGGCAATTTCTTGAGACAGTGAAGTTTGCCACATCAATGGATTCTTCCTTTCATGAACGATTTCTCTCAAATATTATGCTTAGATACATTTCCCATTCTAAAAGTCAGTGCTCTTACTGACTGAGAATTTACATGAATTCTCAGTTTCCTGCCATTGATGAATAGGGAAATAACTTGTTCGTGAAATTCTTATATATGGGTAGTACCATGCTAAAAGAATGTCTTTTGAGTGGAAAAGCTCAGGTGAAAAGTGCATTGGGACAATAAAGATAAACATGCCAGGCACCTAGAGAAAAGAACACAAAGGTCCCAAAGAGGAGCAGCTCTGAATTTAAAGGCATGATGCTCAGAAGCTTAAAACGAACTGCCTTCCCACCAACAGTGCAAGAGTGTTCCCTTTTCTCCACACCCTCTCCAGCATTTATTGTTTCTAGATTTTTTGATGATGGCCATTGATACAGCCACTATGGAGAACAGTATGGAGGTTCCTTGAAAAACTAAAGATAGAACTACCATATGACCCAGCAATCCCACTACTGGGCAAATACCCTGAGAAAACCATAATTCAAAAAGAGTCATGTACCAAAATGTTCAATGCAGCTCTATTTACAATAGCCAGGACATGGAAGCAACCTAAGTGTCCATCATCGGATGAATGGATAAAGAAGATGTGGCACATATATACAATGGAATATTACAAAACTGAGTTATTTGTAGTGAGGTGGATGAACCTAGAGTCTGTCATACAGAGTGAAGTCAGAAAGAGAAAAACAAATACCATATGCTAACACATATATATGGAATCTAAGAAAATAAAGAAAAAAAAAGGTCATGAAGAACCTAGGGGCAAGACAGGAATAAAGACACAGATCTACTAGAGAATGGACGTGAGGATATGGGGAGGGGGAAGGGTAAACTGTGACAAAGTGAGAGAGTGGCATGGACATATATACACTACCAAACGTAAAATAGATAGCTAGTGGGAAGTAGCCTCTTAGTACAGGGAGATCAGCTCGGTGGTTTGTGACCACCTAGAGGGGCGGTATAGGGAGGGTGGGAGGGATGGAGATGCAAGAGGGAAGAGATGTGGGAACATATGTATATGTATAACTGATTCACTTTGTTATAAAGCAGAAACTAGGGGCTTCCCTGGTGGCGCAGTGGTTGGGGGTACGCCTGCCAATGCAGGGGGCGCAGATTCGTGCCGTGGTCCGGGAGGGTCCCACGTGCTGCGGAGCGGCTGGGCCTGTGAGCCGTGGCCACTGGGCCTGCGCGTCCAGAGCCTGTGCTCCGCAGCGAGAGAGGCTGCAGCAGTGAGAGGCCTGTGCACCGCAAAAAATAAATAAATAAATAAAAAGCAGAAACTAACACACCATTGTAAAGCAATTATACTCCAATAAAGATGTTAAAAAAAAAAAAAAAAGGAACTGTCTTCCCTCGGTTAAACCTCTGCCCCTAATCCCTGAGAAATCTTATCACTTTCTTTCCCTCTGCCCCAATCCACATACATACACTTTCTTGTGTTTGTTTTAATTTTTTTTGTGTTGTTGTGTATATTGTTTGTTGCTTTTAAGTGTTAAAAGTGTGCACTGTTCTAAGGAAATCGTCTCCCAACTCCTTTTAGTTTTAGCACCAATCCGTTACCATGGGAAGTGTGAGAGCTTGCAGCAGCACTGCCTCCTTCCTCATTCTCCTAGTTTCTTACATGGCTGGTGGAGGTTGATAGCTATGCAAATTCAACAGCCACCAAATCAGGCTTCTTTTACTTCTGATGTACCTAATGAAAAGACTTGCTGCCTCTCCAAATTGCCATTAATCTCAGTGAGGGGAGCTGACTAGAGAGAACTCCAGTTCCCTTTGGAGGGAGTGACTGGGTGGGGATATCACTGAGAAGATTCTAAAGTGCAACAGGCTTCTGGGCAAGCTGTGAGCTAAAACTATGTAGTGAGACCAAAGCACCATCCCTTCTGCACTGGACCCTGTTCAGCTCCTCATGACTCTCGGAATAACCCAGTAACCAGGTAAGTATTCCCTGAGTCATTCCAGATCTCTTACCCTTTTGTGGATAAACCTGCCAACACTCAAGGGATCAAGGATTCTCTGGAGACTGAAGGGGCCTTCCGAATTAGAGCCAACACCATATACACCTTCCACATGACTCAGCAACACTATCTGAAGAAACAGGGACGTAGGAACTCACCGGAATGCTCAAGGAAAAAGCCTCAGCTTTTTTTTTTTAATCTCTGTTAGCATCTCCCCGCCTCTCCCCTCACCGAACCCTCTGGCAGGCTGTAAGAACTCACTTCACCAACTGCTGCTCTCTTCAAATTCATCCAGGCAAGGAGCAACTAAAGAAGGGGGCAGTTATGTGGCGCTAGAGTGAAGCTTTGGAGGGGGCCTGCTGGTAAGCACACAGGAGAAGGGGAGGGGTGGCAAATAGAGAAAAATAAAAATGCAGAAATTAAAATAAAAAGGAAGAAATAAGGGTAGAAGGAAAAAAGAAAACGAAATTAAGGAAGAAAGGAAAGAGAACACAGAGAGCCAGCACTTGCAACAGCTGCCAGGGCCGCTGAACCGCTGCTGTCCAAAGGCAACTGGGTGCTGAAATGACTTTCCCCAATACACTTCTCTAGTCCAACTCATCCACTCCACAGACTTCCCTTCCTCCCAGGCTTAACCCGCCCTGTAGCATAAAACCATTTCCATGGTAACCTGTGGTCACACGATTTAAGGTGGTCTGTAGTACTGAGTCATAAATTCCACTTTCCCCAGGCTGGCGATCTCTCCACTACTTTCCTTTTTCCTTTAGTGCTGAACTTTCTCCAGTGGAATACTACTACCTTTTCTCCCTTCCTGCAATGGGAGGGAGGGAGATTTCTTCTCATTCCCACAAATAGTGTCTTGACTGTGTCTTTTCTACCTTCCACGCATCCAACTTCCCCCGCACACACAAATGAGTAACTCCTCCCCCACCTCTTTAATCATTGCCAACATGAACACAAACTTAAATTCGGAATGCAGTTTTTCTGAAACAAGTGGCTTTTCTCTAGTGTCTTTTATCCTTAACTCTGTTTATCATGAGGAGTTCCCTCCCTTACTTTAATACATTCTGTTCTCTGTTTTGCTAGAAATATTTAGGTCCTTATGATATTTCCCATATCTATAGCCACTTCTCATAAGTGAAAACAGGTGGATAGCATTCCTTAAAAATACAATTTCAAAGTGCAGTCTTTGATAGTTTAAAATACAATTACTTTAATGAAATCTACTAAGTTTATGATTGGTAATATTAAATGTATTAATCTGATTATTATTTCTAAACTTTATTTGCATTAAATTATTCTACTAGCATAAAATAGAGTTCACTTTTAAGGTACTCAAAGACTCTATTAAAAAAAGGATAACTAATGAGTGCTTTATGGAAGAAAAAAATCTCAAAATGAAGTTCAGGATTAAAGAAAAAATACACACACACATATATATATATACATATATATGTAAACATACTTGATTATCTGGTTATAATTTTCATTCACTGATATGTAGTAGTTAAACATACTTGATATCTAAAAAAAGAGGTACAGACCTTTAATACTTCATTTTAGAAATGTCTGAAGTTAAATTTTGAAAATCATTCACTATCAGGCTATTTATTGAGATGTCAATGTGTTAGTCAATTAATCTAGGAGATTTTGTATTTCCCTTACCTTGGAGTTGTGAATAAACATAATTCTTGATACTACATCAACATATCAGTTATATTACATCTCCCATTTATTACTGTTTACTCAGCACAGAAAATAAAATATTAAAATAATTACTGATGCTTTCTTCAGCACATTAAGTTCAACTTTACCACAGCTATATAGACACAATTATTAATAAAAGAGTTAATTTTCTAAGAAAGTCAGTATATATATTTTAGTCAAATAAAATCAGTTTCTGAATAAAATGTAATTTCAATGTCTACTTATAGTTAAAACTAAAAGGAAAAGTAACAAAATTCCTTTTCTATAGGATTTCTCACCATGCTTTTGCTAGCACACTTTATTGAATTTAACACCACCGACTCTGAAGACTAATTTCCTTCTCCATTAGTTCCCCATCAACTGATCTCCCCACATTCTCTGCACCTCACTTGCCACAACCACATGGATACCGTTGCCAGGAGACCAAGAATATTACTGTTGCATCATTAATGCTCTTATAGTTAAGAGTATTTTCAAATGAACAATTTATATGGGGCAATTCTGAATCCCAAATCTCAAGTAAAACAATATTAAGGATTAAAAACATTCCTCAAGTTACTTTGACTTTAATAAAACAGAGGTAAATAAATAACCCATACAGATATATGCAGATAGGTAAATACTTTTGTTTTATTGTAACTATCTATATGTGAAATCAAAATTAAGCTGTAATTTTTGAAATACAGACTTTGGGGAAATATTTTCTATTTAATTTTTATCCCCCAAATGAACAGTGTTTCAAAAATCCTCAAACAGTTAAAAATTATGGTCGTTGATAAGCATTTGATAATTGTGTGGAATACCAAAGATTAATACAAAACCATTTTAAAAGACAAAGTTTTTCCCAACATAGTGTCTTGTTACAATATGTCCAGTTTATAGAAATCATCCTATAACTGTTTTTAATAAAAATATAAAAATTGAAAAGATAGGCAAGCAAATAGATATAGGAAGCAAATCAGTTGTCAAATCCAATGATCCATAGGATATGTTTTGGAGAGCCCATGTATGTCATTTTGCAGTATAATAGAGAGAAGAGACTAAGTACATTTTAGAAGGGCCAAGATAAAACAAGATACCTGCTTGTTTTTCTTTAGTTTTTTTTCTGGTACTATAATATATGTAAAAAAAAGAAGAAACAATTTTTGAATTAGATCTAAGAGTATAAACCAAGTATATAAAAATAATGTTAAACAGAGCTTAATTTGAAAAGAAAAATATATCTGTAGATTTTCTAAGGGAAAAATATAGACATTGCATGACACTTCGTGATATGTAATACTTAATATAGATTTTTAAACTTTAACGTACTAAGTGTATAATTTTTAAACATGTATTTAAATGGTGACAATAACTAAAAATTAGGTAATGCTTATAGTGTGTCAGGTACTAAGTGCTTTAATTAACTCATTTAACTCTCACTCAAAAGAATGTAAAGAAAATCAGAAGGGCCCAAGATTCATGTGAAAAAAACATAGAGAACAAGTTATAAAGTAAATTAATGAGTAGAGTAATAGACAAAATAGTCCAGGATTCAGGAATAAAGATGCAGATGTAGAGAATGGGCTTGAGGACACAGGGAGGGGGAAGGGTAAGCTGGGACGAAGTGAGAGAGTAGCATTGACATATATAAACTACCAAATGTAAAATAGATAGCTAGTGGGAAGCAGCTGCATCACACAGGGATATCAGCTCAGTGCTTTGTGACCACTTAGAGGGGTGGGATAGGGAGGGTGGGAGGGAGGGAGATGCAAGAGGGAAGAGACATGGGGACATATGTATATGTATAACTGATTCACTTTGTTATAAAGCAGAAACTAACACACCATTGTAAAGCAATTATATCCCAATAAAGATGTTAAAAAAAACCCAGCATGATATTGGCACAAAAACAGATATATAGATCAATGGAACAGAATAGAGACCCCAGAAATAAACCTGCACACATACAGTCAATCTACAACGAAGGAGGCAAGAATATATAGTGGAGAAAAGACAGTCTCTTGGGCTTCCCTGGTGGTGCAGTGGTTGAGAGTCCGCCTGCCGATGCAGGTCATACGGGTTCGTGCCCCGGTCTGGGAAGATCCCACATGCCGTGGAGTGGCTAGGCCCGTGAGCCATGGCCACTGAGCCTGCGCGTCCGGAGCCTGTGCTCCGCAATGGGAGAGGCCACAGCAGTGAGAGGCCCGCATACTGCAAAAAAAAAAAAAAAAAAAGACAGTCTCTTCAATAAGTTGTGTTGGGGGGGGACCTTGTTGGGGGGGGACCTTCAAGATGGCAGAGCAGTAAGATGTGGATATCAACTTCCTCCTCACAAATACATCAGAAATCCATCTACATGTGGAACAACTCACACAGAACACCTGAAGAACGCTGGCAGAAGACCTCAGACTTCCCAAAAGGCAAGAAACTCCCCACGTACCTGGGTAGGGCAAAAGAAAAAAGAAAAAATAGAGACAAAAGAATAGGGAGGAGACCTGCATCTCTGGGAGGGAGCTGTGAAGAAGGAAATGTTTCCACACAATAGGAAGCCCCTTCGTGGGCTGAGACTGTGGGTGGCAGAGGGGGGAAGCTTCAGAGCCATAGAGGAGAGTGCAGCAACAGGGCTGCAGAGGGCAAAGCAGAGAGACTCCTGCACAGAGGATCAGTGCCGACCAGCACTCACCAGCCTGAGAGGTTTGTCTGCTCACCCACTGGGATGGGTGCGGGCTAGCAGCTGAGGCTTGGGCTTCAGAGGTCAGATCCCAGGGAGAGGACTGGGGTTGGATCCATGAACACAGCCTGAAGGGGGCCAGTGGACCATAACTAGGCAGGAGGGAGGCCGGGAAAAAGTCTGGATCTGCCTAAGAGGCAAGAGACCATTGTTTCAGGGTGCGTGAAGAGAGGGGATTCAGAGCACCGCCTAAAGGAGCTCCAGAGATGGGCGTGAACTGTGGCTATCAGTGCAGACACCAGAGACAGGCATGAAACACTAAGGCTGCTGTTGCAACCACCAAGAAGGCTGTGTGCAAGCACAGGTCACTATCCATACCTCCCCTCCCAGAAGCCTATGCAGCCCACCACAGCCAGGGATAACTTCCCCGGTAGAACACATGGCATGCCTCAGGCTGTTGCAACGTCATGCAGACCTATGCAGACGCAGACCTATGCCGCTGCAGGCTCACCCTGAATTCTGTACCCCACCCTCCCCTCCAGCCTAAGTGAGCCAGAGCCACCTAATTAGGTCCGACTTTAACCCTGTACTGTCTGAGTGAAGAACAGACACCCTCAGGCGACCTACATGCAGAGGCGGGGCCAAATCTAAAGCTGAACCCCAGGAGCTGTGTGAACAAAGAAGAGAAAGTGAAATTTCTCCCAGCAGCCTCAGGAGCAGTGGATTAAATCTCCACAATCAACTTGACATACCCTGCATGTGTGGAATACCTGAATAGACAACGAATCATCCCAAAATTGAGGTGGTGGACTTTGGGAGCAACTGTAGCCTTGAGGTTTGCTTTCTGCATCTAATTTCTTTCTGGTTTTATGTTTATCTTAGTTTAGTATTTAGAGTTTATTATCATTGGTAGATTTGTTTATTGATTTGGTAGCTCTCTTCCTCCTTTATATATATATATTTTTCCTTTTTCTCTTTTTGTTAGTGTGTATATGTATGCTTCCTTCTGTGACTTTGTCTGTATAGCTTTGCTTTTACCATTTGTCCTAGGGTTCTGCCTGCCCATTTCTTTTTTGTTTCTTTGTTTTTTGTATTTAGTATAGTTTTTAGAGCTTGTTATCATTGGTGGATTTGTTTTTGGTTTGGTTGCTCTCTGCTTTGCTTCTTCTGTTTTTTAATTACTTTTTAATTTTTTAAATTTTAAATAGTTATTTTTTAATTTTTATTTTATTTTTTTTCTTCCTTTCTTTCCTTTTTTCTCCCTTTTCTTCTGAGCCGTGTGGCTGAAAGGGTCTTGGTGCTCCTGCCAGATGTCAGGCCTGTGCCTCTGAGGTGTGAGACCTTGTTCAGGACACTGGTCCACCAGAAACCTCCCAAGTCCATGTAATATCAAATGGTGAAAGCTTTCCCAGAGATCTCCATCTCAAGGATAAGACCCAGCTCAACTCAACGACCAGCAAGCTACAGTGCTGGACAACCTGTGCCAAACAACTAGCAAGACAGGAACACAACCCCACCCATTAGCATAGAGGTGGCCTAAAGTCATAAAAAGGTCCCAGACACCCCAAAACACACCACAAGATGTGGTCGTGCCAACTAGAAAGACAAGATCAAGTCTCATCCCCCAGAACACAGGCACTAGTCCCCTTCACCAGGAAGCCTTCGAAACTTACTGAACCAACCTTACCCACTGGGGGCAGACACCAAGAACAATGGGAACTATGAACCTACAGCCTGCAAAAAGGAGACCCCAAACATATTAAGTAAAATGAGAAGACAGAGAAACACACAGCAGATGAAGAAGCAGGGTAAAAACCCATCAGAACAAACAAATCAAGAGGAAATAAGCAGTCTACCTAAAAATGAATTCAGATTAATGATAGTAAACATATCCAAAATCTTGGAAATAGAATGGAGAAAACACAATAAACGTTAAACAAGGACCTAGAAGAACTAAAGAGCAAACAAACAATGATGAACAACACAATAAATGAAATTAAAAATTCTCTAGAAGGAATCAAAAGCAGAATAACTGAGGCAAAAGAACGGATAAGTGACCTGGAAGATAAAATAATGGAAGTAACTACTGCAGAGCAGAATAAAGAAAAAAGAATGAAAAGGATTGAGGACAGTCTTAGAGACCTCTGGGACAACATTAAATGAACCAACATTCGAATTATAAGGGTCCCAGAAGCAGAAGAGAAAAAGAAAGGATCTGAGAAAATATTTGAAGAGATTATAGTTGAAAACTTCCCTAATATGGGAAAGGAAATAGTTAATCAAGTTCAGGAAGCACAGAGAGTCCCACACAGGATAAATCAAAGGAGAAACATGCCAAGACACATATTAATCAAACTATCAAAAATTAAACACAAATAAAAAATATAAAAAGCAGCAAGGGAACAACAACAAATAATATACATGAGAATGTCCATAAGGTTAACAGCTGATCTTTCAGCAGAAACTCTGCAAGCCAAAAGGGAGTGGAAAGACAAATTTAAATGATGAAAGGGAAAAACCTACAACCAAAATTACTCTACCCAGGAAGGATCTCATTCAGATTCGACAGAGAAATTAAAACCTTTACAGACAAGCAAAAGCTAAGAGAATACAGCACCATCAAACCAGCTTAACAAAAAATGCTAAATGAACTTCTCTAGGCACGAAACACAACAGAAGGAAAAAACCTACAATAACAAATCCAAGACAATTAGGAAAATGTTAATAGGAACATACATACTGATAATTACCTTAAATGTAAATGGATTAATTGCACCAACCAAAAGACATAGACTGGATGAATGGATACAAAAACAAGGCCTGTGCATATGCTATCTACAAAAGTCCCACTTCATATCTAGGGAAATGTACAGACTGAAAGTGAGGGGATAAAGAAATACACTCAATGAAAATGGAAATCAGAAGAAAGCCAGAGTAGCAATTCTCATACCAGACAAAATAGACTTTAAATTAAGATGATTACAAGAGACAAAGAAGGACACAACATAATGATCAAGGGAACAATCCAAGAAGAAGATATTACAATTTTAAATATTTATGCACCCAGCATAGGAGCACCTCAATATGTAAGGCAAACTCTAACAACCATAAAAGGGGAAATCGACAGTAACACAATAATAGTGGGGGAATTTAACACCCCATTTTCACCAATGGACAGATCATCCAAAATGAAAATAAATAAGGAAACAAAAGCTTTAAATGATACATTAAACAAGATGGACTTAATTGATCTTTATAGGATATTCCATCCAAAAACAACAGAATACACTACTTTCTTCTCAAGTGCTCATGGGACACTCTCCAGGATAGATCGTATCTTGGGTCACCAATCAAGCATTGGTGAATTTAAGAAAATTGAAATTTTATCGAGTATCTTTTCTGACCACAGTGCTATGAGACAAGGTATCAGTTACAGGAAATAATCTGTAAAAAATACAAACATATGGAGGTTAAACAATACACTAATTAATAACCAAGAGATCACTGAAGAAATCAAAGTGGAAATCAAAAAATACCTAGAGACAGATGACAATGAAATCACGACGACCCAAACCTATGGGATGCAGCAAAAGTAATTGTAAGAGGGAAGTTTATAGAAGTAAAATCCTCCATTAAGAAACAAGAAACATCTCAAATAAACAACCTAACCTTACACATAAAGCAAATAGAAAAAGAAGAACAAAATATTCCCAAAGTTAGCAGAAGGAAAGAAATCAAAAAGATCAGATCAGAAATAAATTAAAAAGAAAAGAAGGAAACAATAGCAAAGATCAATAAAAATAAAGCCTGGTTCTTTGAGAAGATAAACAAAATTGATAAACCATTAGCCAGATGCATCAAGAGAAAAAAGGAGAAGACTCAAATCAATAGAAATAGAAATGAAAACGGAGAAGAAACAACTGACACTGCAAACTACAAAGGATAATGAGAGATCAATACAAGCATCTATATGGCAATAAAATGGACAACCTAGAAGAAATGGATAAATTCTTAGAAAAGCACAACCTTCTCAGAAGAACCAGGTACCAAGAAGTCATCAAAAATATAAGCAGACCAATCACAAGCACTGAAATTGAGACTGTGATTAAAAATCTTCCAACAAAAAAAAAGCCCAGGACAAGATGGCTTTACAAGTGAATTCTATCAAACATTTGGAGAAGACCTAATTCTTTTCCTTCTAAAACTCTTGCAAAATATAGCAGAGGGAGGAACACTCCCAAACTCATTCTATGAGGCCACCATCACCCTGATACCAAAAGCAGACAAACATGTCATAAAGAAAGAAAACTACAGGCCAATATCACTGATGAACATAGATGTAAAATCCTCAACAAAAATACTAGCAAACAGAATCCAGCAGCACATTAAAATGATCATACACCATGATCAAGTGGGGTTTATCCAAGGAATGCAAGGATCCTTCAATATACGCAAATCAATCAATGAGATAAACCATATTAACAAATTGAAGTCGAAAAAATATATGCGCTCTCAACAGATGCAGAAAAAGCTTCTGACAAAATTCAACAGCAATTTATGATAAAAACCTTCCAGAAGGTAGGCATAGAGGGAATTTACCTAAACAAAATAAAGGCCATATATGACAAACCCAGAGCCAACATCATTCTCAATGGTGAAAATCTGAAACCATTTCCTCTAAGATAAGAAACAGGACAAGGTTGCCCACTCTCACCACTATTATTCAACACAGTTTTGGAAATATTAGCCACAGAAATCAGAGAAGAATAAGAAATAAAGAGAATCCAAATCAGAAAAGAAGTAAATCTGTCACTGTTTGAAGATGACATGATACTATACATAGAGGATCCTAAGGATGCTACCAGAAAACTACTAGAGCTAGTCCATGAATTTGGGAAAGTAGCAGGATACAAAATTAGTGCACAGAAATCTCTTGTATTCTTATATACTAATGATGAAAAATCTGAAAGAGAAATTAAGGAAACACTCCCATTTAACACTGCAACAAAAAGAATAAAATACCTAGGAATAAACCTACCTAAGGAGAAAAAAGACCTGTATGCATAAAAGTATAAGACACTGATGAAAGAAATTAAAGATGATACAAACAGATGGAGAGATATACCATGTTCTTGGACTGGAAGAATCAACATTGTGAAAATGACTATACTACCCAAAGCAATCTACAGATTCAATGCACTCTCTATCAAACTACCAATGGCATTTTTCACAGAACTAGAACAAAAAATTTCACAACTTGTATGGAAACACAAAAGACCCTGAATAGCCAAAGCAATATTGAGGAAGAAAAAATGAGCTGCAGGGAAAAGGCTCCTGGACTTTAGACTAAACTGCAAAGCTACAGTAATCAAGACAGTATGGTACTGGCATAAATACAGAAATATAGATCATTGGAACAGGATAGAAAGCCCAGAGATAAACCCACACACATATGGTCACCTTATTTTTGATAAAGGAGGCAAGAATATACAATGGAGAAAAGACAGTCTCTTCAGTATATGGTGCTGGGAAGACTGGACAGCTACATATAAAAGAATGAAACTAGAACACTCCCCAACACCATACACAAAAATAAACTCAAAATGGATTAAAGACCTACATGCAAGGGCAGACACTATAAAACCCTGAAGAGGAAGACATAGGCAGAACACTCTATGACATAGATCACAGCAGGATCCTTTTTGACCCACCTCTAGAGAAATGCACTTAAAAACAAAAATAAACAAATGGGACCTAATGAAACTTAAAAGCTTTTGCACAGCAAAGGAAACCATAAACAAGACAAGCAAAAACCCTCATAATGTGACAAAATATTTGCAAACGAAGCAAATGACAAAGAATTAATCTCGAAAATTTACAAGCAGCTCATGCAGGTCAATATGAAAAAGAAAAAACAAACAACCTAATCCAAAAATGGGCAGAAGACCTAAATAGACATTTCTCCAAGGAAGATATACATATTGCTAACAAACACATGAAAGAATACTCAACATCACTAATCATTAGAGAATTGCTAATCAAAACTATAATGCGGTATCACCTCACACCAGACAGAATGGCCATGATCAAAAAATCTACAAACAATAAATGCTGGAGAGGTTGTGGAGAAAAGGGAACCCTCTTGCACTTTTGGTGGGAATGTAAATTGATAAGTCTACTATGGAGAACAGTAGGGAGCTTCCTTAAAAAACTAAAAATAGAACTACCATACGACCCAGAAATCCCACTACTGGGCATATACCCTGAGAAAACCATAGTTCAAAAAGAGTCATGTAACACAATGTTCATTGCTGCTCTATTTACAATAGCCAGGACATGGAAGCAACCTAAGTGTCCATCGACAGGTGAATGGATAAAGACGATGTGTATGTACATAAAATGGAATATTACTCAGCCATAAAAAGAAACAAAATTGAAGACATTGGGTGGGAGACGGGTAAGCTGGGATGAAGTGAGAGAGTGGCATGGACTTATATAAACTACCAAATATAAAATAGATAGCTCGTGGGAAGTAGCCGTATAGCACAGGGAGATCAGCTTGGTGCTGTGTGACCACCTAGAGGGGTGGGATACGGAGGGTGGGGAGCAGATGCAAGAGGGAGGAGATATGGAGATATATGTATATGTATAGCTGATTCACCCTGTTGTAAAGCAGAAACTACCACACCATTTTAAAGCAATTTTACTCCAATAAAGATGTTAGAAAAAAAAAAAAAGTTGTGTTGGGAATGGCAGACAGCTACATGTAAATCAATGAAATTAGAACACTTCCTCACACGATATACCAAAATAAACTCAAAGTGGTTTAAAGACCTAAATATGAGACATGAAATAGACAAAACTTTCTAAAACATATATCGTAGCAATATTTTCTTAGATCAATCTCCCAAGGCAAAATAAATAGAAGTGAAAATAAACAAGTGGGACCTAATCAAACATGAAAACTTTTGCACAGCAAAGGAAACCATCAACAAAATGAAAAGACAACCTATGGTATGGGAGAAAATATTTGCAAATGATGTGACTGATGAGGGCGTAATATCCAAGATATACAAATGGCTTATACAACTCAATATCAAAAAATCAAGCAACCCAATCAAAAAAGGGGCAGAAGATAAATAGACATTTCTCCAAAGAAGACATACAGATGGCCAACAAGCACATGAAAAGATGCTCAACACTTCTAATTCTTAGGGAAGTGCATATCAAAACCACAAGGAGGTATCACCTCACACCCGTCACAATGGCTATCATCAAAAAGTCTGCAAACGATAAATATTGGACAGGTTGTGGAGAAAAGGGAACCCCTGTGCACTTTCAGTGAGAATGTAAATTGGTGCAGCCACTATGGAAAACAGTATGGAGATTCCTTAAAAAACTAAAACTAGAGCTACCATACGATCCAGCAATCCCAATCCTGGGCATTTATCCAAAAAAGATAAAAAACTTTAATTTAAAAAGCTATATGCACCCCAGTGTTCATAGTTGTACTATTTACAATAGCCAAGACATGTAAACAACCCAAGTGCCCATCAACAGATGATTGCTTTAAGAAGATGTGGTATATATATACAATGGAATATTATTCAGCCATAAAAAGAATGAAAGATTGTCATTTGCAGCAACGTGGATGTACCTAGAGAGTATCATACTAAGTGAAGGAAGTCAGATAGAGAAAGACAAATATTATATATTACTTATATGTAGAATCTAAAAATAATGCAAATGAATGTATATACAAAACAGAATCACAGACATAGAAAACAAACTTGTGGTTACCATAGGGGAAAAGGAGGGGGAAGGGATAATTTAGGAGTATGGGATTAACAGATAACAACTACTTTATATAAAATAGATAAGCAACAAAGATTCACCATATAGCACAGGGAACTACATTCAGTATCTTGTAATAACCTACAATAAAAACAATCTGAAAAATATATGTATAACTGAATCACTTTGCTGTACACCTTGAAACTAATGCAATATTGTAAATCTGAAAACTGAGAATTATTTTTTAATTCCAAAATTCCAATTTTCACTTGAAAACTTACATTTTGGCATTGCTAATGAATACCATCAGTTGTCTTCTTTGAAGTGAAAGCCTCAAGTCATTCATTTTTGAAAAAAATATGTCAAATAACCAAATCAGAATAACCATAGTTTGTTACTAGTTCTTTCAAATAAAAATGGTATTCCATGAAAAAAGCAGCTAGGAAAGTTTGACAATGCAAACAATCTTCTAAGTGCTTTATGTGGAGACAACCACCATACTTGGTGTGAGGAAGAAGTGCTTTCTGCCTACTTTCCATTCTGTTGTACAATTAAAGAGATATATATTCAAAGGTCTAGATCAAATAAAATTAATAGTTTTTACTGCTTAATCAAAGACATTAAGTGAAACTGGCTTCTTTTCCCCCTCTGAGTGCATTGTGGTGAAGAATACAAATTACTACTACTATAGTTTAGTACCAGTGTTTTGATTCATGCTCAGGCAATAGTAGTTTTAGTTGTTGTTTTTGTACCATTGTGAAAATGTCAACATAGTGCATAATGAAAATAATGTTTTAGTATTATGAAAACAGTTTGACTTCATGGATCTCCAGTAAGATCTTGGGGCCTCTTAGGGGTCCTTGGACTACACTTTGAGAGCTACTCAAAAGGACAATCTAAAAGCATGAGTTTCCCATTGATTTTTATTTGCACCCAAAGCTTAATTTAGGTTACTGTATGCTTTACATAATGAAATTTTAAATATTTTTATTGAACAGGAAGATTTTTGTTGTTGTTCCTATGGGAAAAGGGTAACTACAATCTAATAGCTATTTTCTCTTCCCCAATTCATCTATATGCCAGCGCTATATAACTCTCTACTGCCACTTGGATGAGCAAACTCACATTACAAGGGACGGAAAAATGAACAGAAAATATTTAGTAAATATAAAATCATAGTTCACTGTGTACAGTGATAATTCAAAATGAAATAAACAAACAGAAAGAAAAACTGTATAAAACTCATAAATGATAACTTTAAATAACTTTCATTTTTAAGATAGAAAATAAAGCTGCATAAGAACCCCTTTGCTTTAACATTATTCCAAACGTTCACTATACTAATAAAACTTCCAGCAAATTAATACAAATCCCTTACATAGAACACCATGATTTCTTTGATGATAAAGATGTTTTATGTCTGGCAGAAATAAAAAATAGAATATGACTTTAATCAAGAAAGATCCAATAGGTTTTATATCATCATTTCTTGCTATTTCCAAAACATACTTTTAAGCTTTTCTATCTCCAGTAATTTGTTCCTCAACGCTTCCCTTAAACTATGCCTATAAAAACCCTTCTCTACCCTCTACTCTCCATAAACCTGCCTAACAGCCATCCTTTAGGCCCATTTCAAAACCCATTTTGTCCTTGAAGCCTTTCCTGATCTCTCTTACCTTTGGCATTTGCTTGTATCTTTCTTATGGCTTTTAGCATATTCTCCTTTCTACTAATTTTTAATATATTTATTTTAGTTCTGTTCCTAATATGCTTCTTGAAGGAGCAGACTAGGCTTTCCCATATTTGTATGCTCTTCAAGGCCTAGCACAATGCTTTTCTCAATAAGAATAGGTTGATTTAAACCTATAAGCATTTACTGAAGTCATATAATGCATAAGGTACAAGGCAAGGTTATGTATATATGAAGTAGATGACCATTCTTGACTTCGGAGATCTTATAATCTACTGGGGGAAAATAAAGCATGAAAACAGCAAGATATATGATGGTAAATTAAAAGTATAATGATTCATACAATAAGGTCAGAGGAAGATTTGGGGCAAGAGCTTATTAATTATTTATGGCTGATTAGAGTCAGTGAGATAAAATCCCATAACTTTTCTTCAATTATTAAAGCTGTGGAAAAAATGAATAGTTCCTCTAAAGTGTTGTTATTACATGGTCCTCAACGAGGAATAATTTTGCCCCCTAGAGTATATCTGGCAATGTCTGGAGATATATTTTGTTGTCACAATAGTGGACAGGGGATTGTTACTGGCACATAGTGGGTAGAGGCTAGGGATGTTCTAAACATCCTACAAAGCACAGGGCAGCTTCCCACAATAAAGAATTATGCAGCCTAAATTTTAGTAGTGTCAAGGTTGAGAACCCTGTGCTATTAGGAAGTACACAGACATTTACTTAAATTCAATGAGAAGTACTGCTAGTAAAGGATACTAAGGTCTCTGAAACATAAGACTCCATGTAAAACTGTCAGAAATTCCTGGTTTAAGAAAGGAAAATAATAGCATATTAGTAGGTAATTAACAGTGTATTAAACGTATTTCACATTGTTATCTTGCTGATTTTTGTGGCAGATTCAATTTTTAAACTCTAAGAAGTAATCAGACAGTTTAATTTTTACTCAAAATGCATTTAATTGATTTTTTAAAGCACATTGACTTCCTTTTAGTAAAAATGATACATGTTCACTTAAAAATATTTAAGCAACAGTAAAAATTGCAAATAGGATAGAAACAAATTATCTTGAATCCTACCAGTGCTAAAATTTGAGAAAACACAATCTGAAGCACTTTGTTCTCTCTGTGCATATATCATATGGAAAGTTAGAAATAAATGATTTTACTACAAAAGGATATTATAATATTATTTATAATAAAATATTAAATCAATTTTAATTTAGTAGACAGCAATGTAGACTAGCTTTTAAGATTCTTCTAAAGTAAAACAACTCTACTACATTGACATTAAAATATTTTTGTATTTTTAACTACTTATTTTAACTTTATTGGAATTTATTGATTCCATGCTATGAAAGATAATGAAATTAGCATACTGACATTTTATCTCACTCATGCTTGTTATTAGCTATGCCATCACTTTTATATCACTAAGGCTTAAAGCATTTATACTTTATAACAAAAACTGTCTTAATTTCTCTATCTTCTTTTCCTTTTAATTTCCTAATAACTGTCCAAATGTGCTCTATTATAGCTATGTTTGCTCTACTTTCTGTGATTTTTACATTCTTTCCACAACTTTTACATATCGCTAGATCTTATTATTCTAACAAAAACATTGTAGGGGTTATTTTGCCTTCCACTTGGTATGCAGAAAATTGGAAAGAGAATCATTCCCACTGTTACAATAAGATAAACTGGATAATATACACAATTATAAATTTCCATGAACCTATCAGAGAGTCAAGGTCACAGGGCAACAAGCAGGCCTGAAATCTAAGGAAAGACAGGTGCTTCCAAGAATGGAACATGAGCACTGGCTAATTTGCAGAAGTACATGGGAGGGTAATAGGCTGCCATACAAGCAGGGAAAAGTTCAGATATATTTTTTTAACAAATTGCTGAAGGCTGTATGTGAGCTAGCATGAAAATATAGAACCCTTGAGATCTATAGACTATGGAGAGCTCTAACCCAACTTGCAGGCTTTTCTCCACAAACCTCTATGGCTTCCCATAAAAAACAACAGCAATAAACAAGAACAAAACAAAACATTGAGGGCAGGGCAGGAGACCAGAGAAAGCCTACCTCATGGTATAGACCTGGGGGAAAGGAGTGGTTACCAATGTGGGAAAAACATGAATCTCTGCCCAGAACACTTTACCTTCTGGAACAAAAGCCTAAGTTGCTAGGGGAAGGACAGCAAACCTTGTCATCCCTAGGGCACAGTTGAAGACCCACTGTGGCTAGAGGAAAGTAATAGAAAACAAAACAAAACAAAAACAACCTCTAACACTGGGAAAAGGGCTAGATCACTGAGAAAGCCCTCTTCAGGAGAACCAGGGGCACAGGGCCTATGGAGGACAGAACCTAAAACAAGACAATAGAGAATATCCTCACTTGCCCCCATCAGCAGAGTCATGTTTCAAGTAAAAATGTGGAGAAATACTTTCTCTGAAGCACAGGACCACAAAGAAAGGCTAAAGCTGAAGGTGTGATATGAACACTGGAAAAATCCCCCAGCAATGTAGCACTCACCTAAGCACAAGGGATCTAGAGGAATTTGAAGCAGGTGGTACACTGAGAATAATCACAGCAAGACCAAATTTCACACCCACTTCAATTCCTGATTAGATTATTTCAAATTCCCAACACTAAAGGCCTAACCAAAGAGACATGCTCATTTCCAGGCATAAATATGATTTACACTAGTCTCTTCTGTCCTATACATTCTGTTCAATTATAAAGCAAATAATTATGAGTTAAAAAAAAAGGAAAGAGAAAACAATAGAACAGAAAGAGATTCAAATATAAATAATATATATTTATGAAAAGAATCAGTGAACTTGGAGACAGATGAATAGAAATTATCTAAACTAAAACACAGTGGGGTGGAGGGAAGGGAGGACAAAAAGAGGGGAAGAAGGATGAGGAGAGGGAGAAAGAATATGATAGAAAATGGTGCATTCAAAAGCTGTGGGACAGACATTCAGTTGAATGGTTGGCTGCAGAGGCAGTTGAGGGCTTCCCAGCATAGGTAGAGTAGGCAGGGCTCAGCAAGCAGCCTCGCCTGGAATTCCAATCAGAACTTGGACCAGAGCTTCTCCTGGGGATGCTGAAGCAACACTTTCTTTGGACTGTGAATTTCTTCAAAAGTGGAACCAAGAAGAGGACTAATAAATACGCTGAATTCCAAAAAGAAGGCATGGCCATTTAAGATGATGAAATAGGAGGATGCGGAATTCATCTCTCCTCACAAGTACATTAAGAATACATCTACAAATGGAACAGTTCTCACAGACCACCTGCTGAACATTAGCAGAAGACTTTGGACACATAAAAGGACAAGAAAAATCCCCTCACAACTGGGTAAGATGAAAGAAAGAAAAAAGAAAAGAGGAATCAAAAAAGGGACCAGTAACTCTGGCAGGAAGCTGAAGGTGAGGAGAGGTTCCCGCACTCAAAAACCTCCCCACATGGTGGAGAAAGTAGCTGGGACAGAGAGACCTTCAGGGGATCAAAGGGGAATGCAGCGGACAGTCTGTGGAAGGCAGGTCAAGGTAAAAACTGCGCTCATGGTCTGTGTCGCAGCCCTGTGCACCCCAGCTGGAGTCATGTGTCTCCTGTTGCAGAGGGGGGATGGGTGTTGGAAAGTGGGGTTTGGAGCATGGACCCAGGGCAGGGACAGCTGTTGGCTGTGAAAAGAAAGCCCAAAGGGACAGGAGTAAGGTGCTCCATGACTGGGAAAGTTGGCGGAGGAAGCCTGGGACACCATAGAAACAAGGTGTCATTGTTGAGTGGTGTGCAAGGGGTGGAGCCATCACTGCAACCCCCTTCACCACCCGCTGGCTTCAGCCTCCGTGGGTACTGGGAGGGACACCCATCTGAGCAGGCTCACCCACCCCTCAAGCCAAGGCCGCCTCTGCCCGTGTAGGCTCCAAGGTCCTGAGTGCTGCCCATCACAAAGCCTCCTCCAGAATCAGCCCTGGGTGCCCCTGCTTGAGATGTGAATCTGCCAATGTTGGCAGGGGCTGAGTGCTAAAGTGTGGGGTTAAGAGAGTGGAAGCAACCGAAATGTCCATTGACAGATGAATGGATAAAGAAGATGTGGCACATATATACAATGGAATATTACTCAGCTGTGAAAATAAATGAAATTGAGTTATTTATAGTGAGGTGGATGGACCTAGAGTCTGTCAAACAGAGTGAAGTACGTCAGAAAGAGAAAAACAAATACCATATGCTAACACATATATATGGAATCTAATAACAAATGGTTCTGATGAACCTAGTGGCAAGACAGGAATAAAGATGCAGACGTAGAGAATGGACTTGAGGACATGGGGGTGGTGGGGAAGGGGAAGCTGAGATGAAATGAGAGAGTAGCATTGACATATACACTATCAAATGTAAAATAGATAGCTAGTGGGAAGCAGCTGCATAGCACAGGGAGATCAGCTCAGTGGTTTGTGTCCACCTAGATGGGTGGGATAGGGAGGGTGGGAGGGAGGCTCAAGAGGGAGGGGATATGGGGATATATGTATACATATAGCTGATTCACTTTGTTATACAGCAGAAACTAACACAACATTGTAAAGCAATTATACTCCAATAAAGATGTAAAAAAAAAAGAGAGAGAGAGCAGATCTGGGGAGAGGACCACTGCTGGCTGCACAGATACAACAGAGGGAACAGGAGTGAGGGGCTCCATGGCCTGGAATGCCCTAGAGGAAACATGGTCTGCCTAGGAAACGAGGTGTCATTGTTGAGTGGCACATAAGAGGTGGGGCCACTACAGCCCCCACACACCAGTCCATGCCTCCGCGAGCACTGGGAGGGACTCCCACCAGAGTGAGCATGCCCCAGTCTGTTGCAACTGTCTGCTGGTCACTGCTGCTGCAGGCACTTTGTGCACACCCCAGTTGTGGCCAACGTACCCCTCCCTGGCCTGAGTAAGTGTGCCCCAATCAGCCACTGCTTTCACTCACTATCGCCTGGGCAGGGAACAGATACCTAAGGGTGGCAAACATGCAGACTTGGGGCCAAAACCAAAGCTGAGCCCCAGGGGTGGTGCAACTAAGGAAGAGGAACTGAAATATCTCTGTGCAGCTGCATAGCCACAGATTAAATCAACACGATCGGCTTGGTAAATCCTACATCTCTGAAATATCTGAATAGACAACAAGTGTTCCTAAAACTGAGACCAGTCTAGCATTAAAATCAGTGGACTTTGGGGGCAAGTACACGTGAGAGTTGGGCCAGGTCAGATTATGAGCTGTCCCCACAGTGCCCACAGCAGGTCCAAAGACCTACCTAGAGGTATTATAGGGCTCCCTGGGGAGGTGGAGGATGGCTGTGGCTCACTGTGGGAGCAAGGATGCTGACAGAGGAGGCACCAGGAAAACATTCTTATTACTATTATTCCTTTGTTGCTTGTTTCATTTTGTTCAGTTGATGTTTTTATTATTTTTTTAATATTATTTTTAATATATTTTTTCTATTTTTATTTACTTTTTTGTTGTTCTGTGTTTTTTCTTGTCTTTGTTCTTTTTTTGATTGTTTCTATGTGTTTTATTTATTACTTTTAAAAATAAATTTATTTATTTATTTTTAAAATTTTTGGCTGCCTAGAGTCTTTGTTGCTGCATGCGAGCTTTTTTCTCTAGTTGTGGTGAGTGAGGGCTACTCTTCATTGCAGTGCATGGGTTTTTCATTGGGTAGCTTCTCTTGTTGCAGAGCACAGGCTCTAGGTGCACGGGCTTCAGTAGTTGTGGCACTCAGGCTCAGTAGTTGTAGCTCATGGGCCCTAGAGTGCAGGCTTAGTAGTTGTGACGCATGGGCTTAGTTGCCCCATGGCATGTGGGATCTTCCAGGAGCAGGGCTTCAACCCGTGTCCCCTGCATTGGCAGGCAGATTCTTAACCACTACGCCACTAGGGAAGCCCTGTTTTGTGGGGTTTTTTGCCTTTATAGTCCATTTCTTTGTTTCTGTTTGTTTGGTTTTCTTTTTATCACTTATCTTGGGTTTGGTTTGTCTGTTTTCTTTCTTCCTTTTTATTGTGTTGTTGCTGCTGTTTGTTTTTGATTTTGCTATTTGTCTTGGGGTTTTGTTGTTTCATTTCTTTTCCTTTGTTTTCCTTTCTTCTATGGATGCACCATGCAGCTTGCAGGTTCTTGGTTCCCCAGCCAGGGGTCAACCCTGGGCCTCCAGGGTGGAAATGCTGAATCCAGGATGCTGTACCACCAGAGAATTCCCAGGCCCAGGGAATATTAATTGGCATGTGCTCTCCTGGAGTATCCATCTCAACACCAAGACCCGGCTCCACCCAACTGCCTGCAGGCACCAGTGCTGGACACCTCATGCCAAACTACCAGCAAGACAGGAATACAGCCCCACCCACAAGCAGACAGGCTGCCTAAAGTCGTACTAAGATCACAGACAGCCCAAAACACACCACATGACGAGATCCTGCCCATCAGAGGGAAAAGACTAAGCTCCACCCACAGGAGTGCAGGAACCAGTCCCTCCTCCCAGGAAGCCTACAAAAGACCCTGGACCAACCTCATCCACCAGGGATCAGAAAACAGAAGCAAGAGGAACTATGACCCTGCAGCCTGCAGAAAGGAGACCACAAATGCAGAAAGTTAGACAAAATGAGACAACAGAGAAATACATTGTAGATGAAGGGGCAAGGTAAAAACCCACAAGACCAAATAAATGAAGAGTAAATAGGTAATCTACCTGAAAAAGAATTCACAGTAATGATAGTAAAGATGATTCAAGATCTCAGGAACAGAATAGAGGCATGGATCAAAAAGATATAAGAAATGTTTACAAAAGACCTAGAAGAATTAAGAACAAGCAATCAGTGATGAACAGCACATTAAATGAAATGAAAAATATACTAGAAGGAATCCATAGCAGAATAACTGAGTGAGAAAAACAGATAAGTGAGCTGGAAGATAGAAAGGTGGAAATAACTGCCATGGAGAAGAATAAGGAAAATAATGAGACAAAATGAGGACAGTCTCAGAGACCTCTGGGACAACATTAAATGCACCAACATTTGAATAACAGGGATCACAGAAGAAGAAGAGAAAGCGTCTGAGAAAATATTTGAAGAGATTATAGTTGAAAACTTCCCTAATGGGGAAAGGAAATAGTCACCCAAGTCCAGGAAGCACAGGGAGTCCCATACAGATTAAACCCAAGGAGAAACATGCTGAGACATATATTAACCAAACTAACAAAAGTTAAATTCAAAGAAAAAATATTAAAAGCAGCAAGGGAAAAGCCAAAAATAATATACAAAGGAATCCCCATAAGGATATCAGCTGATTTTTCAACAGAAACTCTGCAGGTCAGAAGGGAATAGCAGGATATATTTAAAGTGATGAAAGGGAAAAACCTACAGCCAAAATTACTCTACCCAGCAAGGCACTCATTTGGATTCGATGGAGAAATCAAAAGCTATACAGACAAGCCAAAGCTTAGAGAATTCGGCACCACCAACCCAGGTTTACAACAAATGCTCAAAGAACTTCTCTAGGTGGGCAACACAAGAAAAGAAAAAGACCTACAGAAACAAACCCCAAACAATTAAGAAAATGGCAAAAGAAACATATGTATCGATAATTCCCTTAAATGTAAATGGATTAATTGCACCAACCAAAAGACACAGACTGGCTGAATGGATACAAAAACAAGACCCATATACATGCTGTCTACAAGAGACGTGCTTCAGACCTAGGTACACATACAGACTGAAAGTGAGAGGCTGGAAAAAGATATACCATGCAAATGGAAATCAAAAGAAATCTGGAGTAGCAATACTCATATCAGACAAACTAGACTTTAAAATAAAGACTGATACAAGAGACAAGGAAGGACAATACACAATGATCAAGGGATCATTCCAAGAAGAAGATATAAAAATTGTAAATATTTGGGCTTCACTGGTGGCACAGTGGTTGAGTCTGCCTGACAATGCAGGGGACACGGGTTCGTGCCCCAGTCCAGGAAGATCCCACATGCCGCAGAGCGGCTAGGCCCATGAGCCATGGCCACTGAGCCTGTGCGTCCGGACCCTGTGCTCCACAACGGGAGAGCCCACAACAGTGAGAGGTCTGCGTACTGCAAAAAAGAAAAAAAAATTGTAACTATTTATGCACCCAACATAGGAGCACCTTAATTCACAAGGCAAATGCTAACAGCCATAAAAGGGAAATCGACAGTAACACAGTTAGAGTAGGATAATTTAACACTCTGCTTACACCAATGGATAGATCATCAAGATAGAAAATTAATAAGGAAACACAAGCCTTAAATGACACAATAGACCAGATAGACTTAATTGATATTTATTGGAGATTCCGTCTGAAACAGCAGAACACACTTTCTTTTGAGGTGCATACGGAACGTTCTCCAGGATAGATCACATTTTGGGTTACAAATCAATCCTCTGTAAATTAAAGAAAATTGAAATAGTATCAAGCATTTTTTCCAACCACAATGTTATGAGATTAGAAATCAATTACAGGGAAAACAAACTGTAAAAAACACAAACACAAGGAGGCTAAACAATATGCTACGAAATAACCAAGAGATCACTGAAGAAATCAAAGAGGAAATCAAAAAATATCTATAAACAAATGACAATGAAAAAACAATGACCCAAAACCTATGAGATGCAGCAAAAGCAGTTCTAAGAGGGGAGTTTATAGCAATACAATCTTACCTCAAAACACAAGAAAATCTCAAATAAACAACCTAACCTTACATGTAAAGCAACTAGAGAAAGAAGAACAAACAAAATCCAAAGTTAGTAGAAGGAAAGAAACATAAAGATCAGAGCAGAAAAAAATGAAATAGAAGTGAAGAAAACAATAGCAAAGATCAATGAAACTAAAAGCTGGTTCTTTGAAGAGATAAACAAAATTCATAAACCTTTAGCCAGACTCATCAAGAAAAAAAAGGAAGATAACTCAAATCAGTAAAATTAGAAATAAAAAAGAAGTAACAACTGACACCACAGAAATACAAAGGATCATAAGAGACTACTACGAGCAACTATATACCAATAAAATGGACAACCTGGAATAAATGGAAAAATTCTAAGAACAGGACAACCTTCCAAGACTGAAAAAGGAAGAAATAGAAAATGTGAACAGACCAATCACAAGTAATGAAATTGAAAACGTGATTAAAAATCTTCCAACAAACAAAAGTCCAGGACCAGATGGCTTCACAGGTGAATTCTATCAAACATTTAGAGAAGAGCTAACACCCATCCTTCTCAAACTCTTCCAATAATTGAAGAGGGAGGAACACTCTCATGCTCACTCTACAAGGCCACCATCACCCTGATACCAAAACCAGACAAAGTTATCACAAAAACAGAAAATTACTGGCCAACATTACTGATGAACATAAACACAAAAATCCTCAACAAAATACTAGCAAACAGAATCCAACAGCACATTTAAAGGATCATACACTATGAAAAAGTGGGATTTATCCCAGGGATGCAAGGATTCTTCAACATATGCAAATCAAACAATGTGATACACAATAGTAATGAACTGAAGAATCAAAACCATATGATCATCTCAATATATGCAGAAAATGCTTTAGACAAAATTCAACTGCCATTTACGATAAAAACTCTCCAGAAAGTGGGCACAGAGGGAACCTATCTCAAAATAATAAAGGCCATATATGATAAACCCACAGGAAACATTATTATTCTTTTTTTTTTTTCTTTTGCGGTATGTGGGCCTCTCACTGTTGTGGCCTCTGCCGTTGTGGAGCACAGGCTCTGGATGTGCAGGCTCAATGGCCATGGCTCACGGGTCTAGCCACTCCGCGGCATGTAGGATCTTCCCGGACCAGGGCATGAACCCGTGTCCCCCGCATTGGCAGGTGGACTCTCAACCACTGCGCCACCAGGGAAGCCTGGAAACATTATTCTTAATGGTGAAAAACTGAAAGCATCTCCTCTAAGATCAGGGACAAGACAAGGGTGTCTGCTCTCACCACTATTCACTATTATTCAACATTATTCAACATTATTCAACATAGTTTAGGAAGTCCTAGCCACAGTTATCAAAGAAGAAAAAGTAATATAAGGAATCCAAATTGGAAAAGATGAAGTAAAACTGTCACTTTTGCAGATGACATGATATTATACATAGAAAATCCTAACGATGCCTCCAGAAAACTACTAGAGCTAATCAATGAATTTGGTAAAGTAGCAGGATATAAAATTAATATACTGAAATTTCCTGCATTCCTATACACTAACAATGAAAGATCAGAAAGAGAAATTGAGGAAACAATCCCATTTACTATTGCAACAAAAAGAATAAAATACCTAGGAATAAACCTAATTAAGGGGGCAAAAGACCTGTACATGGAAAACTATAAGATACTGATGAAAGAAATCAAAGATGACACAGACAGAGGGACAGATATACCATGTTCTTGGACTGGAAGAATCAACACTGTGAAAATGACTTTACTACCCAAAGCGATCTACAGATTCAATACAATCCTTATTAAATAACCAATGGCATTTTTCACAGAATTAGAACAAAGGTTTTACAATTTGTACAGAAACACAAAAGACCCTGAATAGCCAAAGCAAGCTTAAGAAAGAAAAATGGAGCTAGAGGTATCAGGCTCCCTGACTTCAGACTATACTACAAAGCTACAGTCATCAAGACACTATGGTACCAGCACAAAAACAGACATATAGGTCAATGGATCAGGATTGAAAGCCCAAAGATAAACCTATGGTCAACTAATCTATGACAAAGGAGGCCAGAATATACAATGGAGGAAAGACAGTCTCTTCAATAAGTGGTGCTGGGGAAAATGGACAGCTGCATGCAAAGGAATGAAATTAGAACACTCCCTAACACCATATACAAAAATAAACTCAAAGTGATTTAAAGATATAAATGTAAGTCCAGATACTATAACACATAGACAGATAACTCTTTGACATAAACTGCAGCAAGATCTTTTTTGACCCACCTCCAAGAGTAATGAAAATAAAAACAAAAATAAACAAATGGGACCTAATTAAACTCAAAACTGTTTGCACAGGAAAGGAAAAGACACCCCTCAGAATTAGCGAAAATATTTGCAAATGAAGCAACTGACAAAGAATTAATCTCCAAAATCTATAAACAGCTCATGCAGCTCAATGTCAACAAAACAAACAATCCAATCAAAAAATGGGTGGAAGATCTAAATAGACATTTCTCCAAAGAAGACATACACATGGCCAACAAACACATGGAAAGATGCTCAACATCACTAATTATTAGAGAAATGCAAATCAAAACTACAATAAGGTATCACCTCACACCAATCAGAATGGACATCATCAAAAAAATCTACAAACAGTAAATGCTGGAGAGGGTGTGGAGAAAGGGAATCCTCTTACACTGTCAGTGGGAATGTAAATTGATAAAGCCACTATGGAGAACAGTATGCAGGTTCCTTAAAAAACTAAAAATAGTAATACCATATGACCCAGCAATCCCACTACTGGGCATATACCTTGAGAAAACCATAATTCAAAGAGTCATGTACCACAATGTTCATTGCAGCACTATTTACAATAGCCAGGACATGAAAGCAACCTAACTGTCCATCGACAGATGAATGGATAAAGAAGATATGGCACATATATACAATGGAATATTAGCCATAAAAATAAATGAAGCTGAGTTATTTGTAGTGCGGTGAATGGACCTAGAGTCTGTCATACAGAGTGAAGTAAGTCAGAAAGAGAAAAACAAATATCGCATGCTAACACATATATATGGAATCTAAAAGAAAAAAAGTTCTGAAGAACCTATGGGCAGGACAGGAATAAAGATGCAGACGTAGAGAATGGACCTGAGGACACGGGGAGGGGGAAGGCTAAGCTGGGACGAAGTGAAAGAATGGCATTGACATATATACACTACCAAATGTAAAATAGATAGCTATTGGGAAGCAGCTGCATAGCACAGGGAGATCAGCTCGGTGCTTTGTGAACACCTAGAGGGGTGGGATAGGATTTTTTTTAAAGCTACTTTTACTCCTTGAGAAACTGTATCAGTTTCATGGCTTTAAATACCATCTATATGATGACTGCTCCTCAATATAAATCTCCAGGCTCAACCTCTACCCTGAACTGCAGACTTGTATATCTAACTGCCTCCTTGGCATAATTACTTTGATGTTGAATATGCTTCTCATATTTAACAATTTCAAAATTGAGTTTATGATAGAGTTCAAGACCTCAAAACATATCCTCATGCAAGTTGCCTACATCTCAGTTAGCTGTGCTATTATGGGCTCATCTCTTTCACTCACACCTACATTTATCAACAAGTGCTGTGAGCTCTACCTTCAAAATAAAACCAGATGTCAAACCACTTCTGCATTCCCACTTTGGTCCAAGCTATCATTATCTTTTTTTTTTTTTTTTTTTTTTTTTTGCGGTACACGGGCCTCTCACCGCTGCGGCCCCTCCCGCCGCGGAGCACAGGCTCCGGACGCGCAGGCTCCGCGGCCATGGCTCAGGGGCCCAGACGCTCCCCGGCATGTGGGATCCTCCCAGACCGCGGCACGAAGCCGCATCCCCCGTATCGGCAGGAGGACTCCCAACCACTGCGCCACCAGGGAAGCCCAAACTATCATTATCTTTTACCTGGATTATCAAAATAGCCTCCTAACTTATCTCCCTCCTTCTACCCTTAATATTCTTGCAAATTTTTAAAAATACAGAAACCAGAGTAATCCTTAAAAAATGGAAGTCTGTTTATGCACTTCTCTGCTCAAAACCCTCTAGTGGTTTCCTGCTTCACGGCATAAAAAGCAGAGTATTGACTATGACCTAAAAGGACCTATATGATTTGGCCCCCCATTACTTCTCTGATCTCATCAACTACTCTTCCTTTTTATATACACTCTAGTTACACTGGCTTTCTTGCTCTTCTGTGAACATGCCTGGCACACTAACACCTCAGAATGTTCTCTGGTCTGGAATATGCTTTAACCATATATCCACATGGTTGCTCCCCTACTTCCTTCAGGTTTTAACTTGAAAGTCACCTTCTCAGTAAGATCTTCCCTAGCTATCCTTTGTAAATTTTAATTGTCCTGACTCCACATACCTCTCATCCTTTTTCCCTTTCCCTTCCATTTCCTTCTTAGCATGTATTACTTTCTAATATTCTATATTTTTCATTCACCTAATTTATTACCTACCACCATACTGTTAAAATAAGGGCAAACTTTTTGTTCACTGCTGTATCCCAAGCAAATAAAATACTGACCTAAACATAGTAGAGGCTCAAGAAATATATGCTGATTGAAAGCATAAATTTACTATAGTCCAGACACTGTAAATTTGAGAATGTATAAGGACCAGTCCCTGCCCTCAAGTACCTCATGGTCCAGTGGAGGATTCATACCCTCAAAGCATGTGTTCCAGTTATTTGCATTTAATATGAATTATAAACATCTTTTGATTGGAAAAGAGTGAAATATACCCAGTACTCCTTAATGGCAGGAGTCTTAGCTTATTCATCTTTGATAGTAAAGCATATAATAATAGTAATTATAGTAAATATAATAAAAACATATAATAGATTTTGTTAAGGAGGTAAATTAGGGGATGGAAAAAATGGAAGTGTGACTATAACAGAGAACAATTTGGATTATATTAAATAGCCATCTTCACTGGATCCTGTAAAGTGTTTTCCAGAAAATTTCTGGAAATGGCATTTTTCCTAATATTAGCTTAAGTTAAATGCTGAAAATGGGGCTGGATATTCTATACTTCACTGAAGTTTAGGGGGAAATGTGTTTGGAACTTAAAGTAACATTCCAACATTCAAAAATACCATGCTGGTAAGTTAATAAAAAATCTGACCATTGTAATCCCTTTATATTTACCTCTGCATACAGGTACACAATGAATCATACATTTACAACATCTAAAACATTTAGCTTCAGATTCAGAGCTATCATGTTTTTACTATTTTGATTTCTAGTTTCATAGTTCCTGGTGGATTATCCTCTTTTACTGTACTGTACATTGACATTTGCATATACAAATTTCTTAGGTTAGGAATTGTAGGAGGAGAAGACTCCAATTCCCTTTTCCCATGCTAAGCCTGGTTTGGGTCACCCTCTTACTCAGAATGTTCAGAGTGTAGGCCCCAGATTGTGCTAGGTACTAATGGGTGAATGGTCAATAAATTTGAAAAAGATCAGTTTTGCAAATGCCCACATATTGCTTAACTCTAAAGGACACCATTCTCATAGATTAGGAAGTGAATTGTGCCCTCTAATGTTAATGCAATGCAGAATCCCTGAATGTGGGATCTCTATCTCCAGTTTCCTGCCTCAAATCTAGCTTAGGTCACCTTCCCTAAGAGAGGATGAGCAGATTTTTTCTCTCTTCCTTTCTATTTCCCCTATACTACCTCAATTTAGTTAAAACGTGATCTGCTTCACACACTCTATCATCTATTTTATTTTTGTTTTTTTTTTTTGCTTCTGCCCAGACCTAGAAATGGGGTGCTGGTTCAAATATTTCCATTTGAGATCGCTAATGCAAATATTTTAATTCCAAGGGTAAAGAGGAGTCACTATCCCCACTGGTCCTAAAATCTTAATCCTAAACCACATGCTGTAGCACAGAATGCAGCATAGCCCTACAGTAGGGTATCAGGTGCTAGACCAGCTAATAATAAAGAGAAACTTTGATTCTCATTCTGCTTTGTTGTTGGTTGCAGAGAAACTCTATAAGGAGAAGGGGAGGGCTTCCCTGGTGGCGCAGTGGTTGAGAGTCCGGCTGCCGATGCAGGGGACACGGGTTCGTGTCCCAGTCCGGGAAGATCCCACATGCTGTGGAGCGGCTAGGCCCGTGAGCCATGGCTGCCGAGCCTGCGCGTCCGGAGCCTGTGCTCTGCAACGGGAGAGGCCACAACAGTGAGAGGCCTGCGTACCGCAAAAAAAAAAAAAAAAAAAAGAGAAGGGGCAATTGGCAAAGCAGGATCTAGACATTCCTGGGTTTCTGTCTATTATACCATCCAGCAGAAATTGAAACCTTTACTTCTAGCAGAAACTATCATTTAGCTTCTCTACAATACAGGATTCATTGTTAATAATCTAAAAAGATTAGAATCCTAAAAATCATGAAATTCCAGTATTTTTGAATTATTTCTGCACAGTATTGCAATTAAAATGTAAACAAATTTCCTCATGTTTTTCATCAAAGCACATACACATACACACACACACACACACAAAACAACCACAAGAACAAAACACTTCTTGAAGCAGTAAGAATAATAACTGCCACTTGAATGCTTCCTCATACCAAACTTTGTACGATGGGTACTTTTAGTCTCTGACTATCCTCCGTTAAGAAAAAGAAATTAATAAAGAGAATTTTTGATTTGATAAAATAATAGCCAAGACATGGAAAGAACCCAAGTGCCCATCAACAGGAGATTGGCTTAAGAAGTTGTGAGATATATATATATATATATATATATATATATATATATATATAAAATATAATATTACTGAGCCATAAAAAAGAATGAAATAATGCCATTTGCAGCAACATGGATGGACCTAGAGATTATCACACTAAGTGAAGTCAGACAGAGAAAGCCAAATATCATATGATATAATTTATATGTGGAATCTAGAAAAATGATACAAATGAACTTATTTACAAAACAGAAACAGACTCACAGACTTCAAAAACAAACTTATGGTTACAAAGGGGAAAGGTGGGAGGGAGGGATAAATTAGGAGTTTGTGATGAACATATACACATTACTATATATAAAATAGATAATCAATGAGGACCTACTGTATAGCACAGGGCCTACCTCACTTGTTCCACTTGTCCCAAGTACAATCCAGGGAAGCCTGTTCATACTACTCCTGGATATTTAAAACTGCCTAATGACCATTCAGGCTCTGGCAAATGGATTTCATACAACTTCCTCCATATAATGGATATAAATATGTTTTAGATATGGTCTGTATGTTTTTACACTAGTCTGAAGCCTTTCCTTGCAGACAGGCTATGCCACTACTGTGGTTAAAGTCCTTTTGGAAAAGATCATCCCTACCTGGAAAACTCCTCTCAAACTTCATCGTGATGGAAGAACCCATTTTACTAGCCAGGTACTTTGAAAAGTCTTACACTGTTTTTACGGTTTTACAACATTTTAACTATGTTTAAATCCCTTAATTATGGCATTATTAGACTCAAATGACAAAATTTGTAGAGGCCCTCCAAATACTTTTGCCAAAAGCAGTGCTGTATGTCCTTCTAAAAATCTCAGATTCACCTCTTTTGGAACTAATATAATCTCACCGTTTGAAATAGTCACAGGATGCCCAATGCACTTGACTCCTCCTTCTTTTGACCCACAGCTGGTTAAAGGAGAGATACCCCAATATTGCAAAGGCCTAATAGCTTCTATTAAAAACCACCACAATTGGGTAGAGCAATCTTTTCACAGTGTGGGAGATGAAGACCTTAAGCATCATACCTTGCAACTTAGAGATTCTGTCTATTGGAAAAGACACCTCCAGAAGAACTCTCTTCAACATCCCAGGAAAGGCCCTATCAAGTACTACTAACCAAGCTTTGTGCCACCAAACTCCAAAGAAGAGACTCTGGGATTCATGTGACACCATAAGGAAAGCACTGAACCCTGACTGGACCTGCATATCATCTGTGACCTGAAAGTAAAGATTTCCCAGTATTGAAGCAGATGGCATCTGATTAGACAGCTTTCCCAAGATATCTAGACCTGTTGGAGGTTTGTCATCAAACCTTTGATGATGGCATAACACTTCAGATGACCTCCAGTGTCTATGATCTTACTAACATATGGACTTTAGATTAAAAGTACCTGAGAGTTCTCCCTCCTACTCCTCCTTGTTACTATGTGACCTTACTAGGTTTCCAATCTGTGTACTTTCCCTCCTACATGAGACACTACATCCATCCAGGAAAGGTCCTTACAGACACTGAAGGACAAAAAGCTGCTGAAACTAGAAAACCTGACTCTTGATCAGCGATGTTTTCCAAGGAAGATCTTGATCAAAAGGAGGAAATGTAAAAAATGAATAAACAGAAACCTCAGTTAAATTGAATTGGGAGACCAGAAGGGAAACCTCTCATGCCTGTGACAACAGCAGAGCCCAGGAGGAAGAAGGCTCCTTTTCTTTCCTGGAAAGAACTAGGTCAATGAAAAGCCATAGACTCTTTGTTTACTATAGCCCTCCCTTTTCCTTTTCCTCTCTATAAAAGTGTTCTCCTTCCCTTGCCATGAGGGAACTTGCACATGGCTTACCATTGTTGCAGACCCCAAACTGCAATTCTCTGCTGACCCCAAATAAGCCCATCTTTGCTGGAGAAATATCTTACAATCCATTTGTTTTAGGTCAACATCTCCAGCATCCAATAATGTCATTTTTTTTAAAAAAAGAGTGAACCAAAATAGAAATAAAGAAGATAGAAATTCAGAGAATAAAGTGAGAAAAAATCCCACAAAGAAAGGGTAACGTAATGTTGTGAGTAAAATAAGATGAATAATAGAAGGTATTTAGGAAGAGAAAAGACAATAAATTCTGTATAGCCCTGTTCATTGAGATCTTTAAAAACAACTGGAATTATTATGTTTTGTACATTCTTTTTCACGAAAGGTTAATGACAGAAAGGGAATTTGATATCAGGGACTTATTGAGAAAAGTAACCATCTGTCATAGGTTAGTATAGCTTCAGCTATACCTTATACATCTATGGCATCATATATATCAGTTAACGTTGATTACGATCCTGAGATCCTATTAAATTCTCAAATGTCTTCTGAATTACACACCATTAAGTTTAAAACAGTTATTGTGATAAATATGTTACTATAACTGATTTCTCTGAGAAATAATAAGCCATAAGTGGTATGTGTGGTAACTTAAAGTTAACCACAGTATTTCATTAACCAAAATAACTCACTGCCCAGCATTCTAACTTATGGGATTTACTGCATACTAATTAAATATAGCCAACCAGTCCTCAGGTTTCAAATTTCCACTTACAATACATTTGGCTGGGACCAAAATATGTATTTTCCTCATTTGCTTAAGTGATGTACGGCCATTGCCATGTCACTATCAGAGAAGGAAAAGAAAACCAAAAATCAGACCCATTTGCTAGAAAATATCTCCCACTGAAAATTTGCAGCACTAGCTGATTTGATATGAGAACAAATAGAGATCAATATGTTTGACAGGTGTGTCATTGTGTTGCTCACTCTGACTTTGTAGCTCACATGCTGGTCCTTGCTGTGACATAAGCTGATTATAATTCAGTTATATAAGACAAGAACACAGTAGATACCACTTTTATAAACAGAAGAAGTACAGGATAGTTAACCAGCTTGAAGTGTTCTTCCCTCAAAGAAACAGCCTGGATTTTTTAAAAAGAAATGTTTGCAGTTATCTTAATAACTGTGAGGAAAGAATTTAAGTTCTCACTAAACAATTATTATATGTAGAGTTTTTCCAGTTTTTTTTTTTTGCAGGGCTCTACAAAGTCTATAGCCTAAAATGAAGACACCAAGATAATAAGATATTGTGCACCCAAACACTGAAAACACACAAATATCATGAACTACTTTTATAAAGTATTAAAAAAAGAGATTTGCCTTGGATTTCATCAAATATTTTTTTTTATTTTAGAAACAGCAATGAATTTAGCCTGTGTGTAAAAGATTGTATATTGGCAAATGTGTTAAAGAAAATCTTTTATCAACCAAACAGTTATAGCATGGTAATTCAATGATACTCAGACAGCTATTATCCAACCATGACCTAAGGGGGCATCCTATCCTTAGATTATACCCAGCTTCTATTTTGTAACACATCAAAATGATGATACTGATGGCAGCATTGTGACAGTACCAACCTCATTTTTTTTTTACTTTTTTTTAACATCTTTATTGGAGTATAATTGCTTTACAATGGTGTGTTAGTTTCTGCTTAAAAACAAAGTGAATCAGTTATACATATACATATGTGCCCATATCTCTTCCCTCTTGTGTCTCCCTCCCTCCCACCCTCCCTATCCCACCCCTCTAGGTGGTCACAAAGCACTGAGCTGATCTCCCTGTGCTATGTGGCTGCTTCCCACTAGCTAGCTATCTTACGTTTGGTAGTGTATATATGTCCATGCCACTCTCTCACTTTGTCCCAGCTTACCCTTCACTGCCCCCGTATCCTCAAGTCCATTCTCTAGTAGGTCTGTGTCTTTATTCCTATCTTGCCCCTAGGTTCTTCATGACCATTTTTTTTTAGATTCCATATATATGTGTTAGCACACAGTATTTGTTTTTCTCTTTCTGACTTACTTCACTCTGTATGACAGACTCTAGGTCCATCCACCTCACTACAAATAACTCAACTTCGTTTCTTTTTATGGCTGAGTAATATTCCATTGTATATGTGTGCCACATCTTCTTTATCCATTCATCTGTTGATGGACACATAGGTTGCTTCCATGTCCTGGCTATTGTAAATAGAGCTGCAATGAACATTTTGGTACGTGACTCTTTTTGAATTACGGTTTTCTCAGGGTATATGCCCAGTAGTGGGATTGCTGGGTCATATGTTAGTTCTATTTTTAGTTTTTTAAGGAACCTGCATACTGTTCTCCATAGTGGCTGTATCAATTTACATTCCCACCAACAGTGCAAGAGGGTTCCCTTTTCTCCACACCCTCTCCAGCATTTATTGTTTGTAGATTTTTTTTTGATGGCCATTCTGACAGGTGTGAGATGACATCTCATTGTACTTTTGATTTGCCTTTCTCTAATGATTAATGACCAACCTCATTTTTAACAGGAAGTAAACATCTATGAATTAAGAGGAAGCTAGTATTGAGCAATTATTATTCAAGGGCACGATTCTCAGTGTTTTACATATATTGTCCCATTTATCTCACAGCAACCCCATGAGATATATACTACTACTATTTCCATTTTACAGTGCACAAACCAAGACTCAGAAGAGTAACTTGACTAAAATAAGTTAGTTAATGAGCTACCAGGGATTTAACGTAGGTACGTGGGAGCAAAAATACCAATACTTTTCATTATAATTATCTATTCCTTTTATCCAAGTTATCTTTGTTAGCAGCTTTCACTGAGCACCTGCTGCAACAAGCACCTGCAGAGCTTTAAAATATACTGATGCTTGGGTCCCCTAGAAAAGATTCTGATGGAATTGGCCTGGCCACTGAGAGTACTAAAAGCTCCCAGATGATTCTAATGTGCAGCAAAGAGTGAGAACCACTACTCTATGTGCTCATACCATTTTCTAGGCCCAATGATTTGTGAGAAAAATAGACCATTTCTTGCCCTTAAAAAAGATATGAAACAGAAATCAACTATACTTCCATCTTAAAAAAAAGATGAAACATATAAAATCCAACTAAAAGCACAACCTATAGTACATTCTAAGAAATTTCCATAGATTAATGTCAAATGCTGTTTATATATCTGTTTGCACAAAATATGGTGCAAACAAATATATAGTTTGGTTCTTCCTTAAGCAAACAAAATATTTACAAAATAGATGAATTACTGGGTGATTATATTAGAAAATATTTCCCCATGTGTTTCTTTAGTGAGTTCCCCCATGAAGTTAAATTATAATTCTACTAAATTTTTTTTTCACATTTTTGGAAACAAAGTACATGAATTGTAGATGAGGCAAAAATATACCTGGCTATGATGTAAATCCAATTAAAAACAACAACAAAAATGAGCCAAGTAATAAAGTACTAAAACATTATATAAATATCCATGAAGGAGTGTTTAGAATAAGGTGGTGTTTACCAAGGAGTATGTCCTAGAAAATGAGAATTTTGAACCAGTGTTGTATGGAGTGAGAAATCAAAACCTAAGAAGAGGAAAGGGGATAACATTACAGATACAAGACAAAAGTAAGACCTGAGGAGGAGAGGGGAGTAGAAAAAAATAAGGAACGAGGAGTGGGGAAGGAAGAGGGGAGGGGGAGGGAGGGAGAAATTCATGGCAAATGGAAAGTTAAAAATGCTTTGAAGAGGTAGTATAACACAGTAGTAAAAGTGGGTGTGAGGTTCTGAAGTCTAACTGGATTTACTTCCAGGTTCTAGCACTTATAGCTGCTTTGCCTTAAGATACTTATTTTGCGTCCCTCTGAATAAGTTTCAATATCTGTAAAATGAGAATAATCTGCACTTCATGGGTTATTTTGAAGATTATATGAGCTACATATAAAGTACTTAGAACAGTACCTTAAATACTGTGTTAGTTAGCTGTGTGTGTGTGTGTGTGTGTGTGTGTGTGTGTGTGAGTGTGTGTGTGGGTATATGTGCGGGTGTAAAGCAGGCATGTATATATGTACAAAAGTAGGTAATCCTTTCAATTTACATCAGAAAAAAATGAGTTTCAGAAAGGTTAAATGACTTGTTTAAAGTCAAACAGCTGGTATGGATTGTAATGAAGGTATTAAGACTAATTTTCAGAATTTGACATAAATGTAAATATTTGTGCTTGAAAAAGAAGCAGCTAAAGAGGAAAACATTTTATGCTATTTAGAGACATGAGTGATAAGATTGCAGAGAGAGTCAGGCTCTCTACTAAAATAGATAGTGGAACAAACTGAATTATTGACAAGAAACAATTTCTTAGTTATGATGGACACACAATGGTTAATTTTTTCAGTACCTTTGTAGGTCTATTATATTCTTCTTAAAATCCTTGCTAATACCTAGTGTTGACCCTTGGAAAAAATGGGAAAATAAGCAGAATGGCCCCAGCAGCCCCTATGATAGTCTTCAGCCCTACTGATGGTGCCTTCTCCTAAACTCAGTTGCTCACTATATTCTTAACTTGTCTTGAATTTCCCACTATGATTAAATATGTGTCATGATATAGGAAGTTAATTGTTTACTATTGATTATGAGTGCTAGTGTGAGAGTAAAAAGAAACAGATAATTAAAAACAATGGATAATCCTAATAACTACTATGTTTGACTTTATATTACCGATTTTTGATAGCAGATTTATCTTTTTAAGGAAATTTCTGATTAGGTGAAATAATAAAATTAAATTATATTCCTTGAATATGCATACATTGGCTACCCAGCAAAGGAAATCTACATGATAACATGATGACAGATGGAGAAAGCTAAAATCAAGAAAGGAGTTTATCCACAAAATAATCAACACATAAAAAATTGAGGCCTGATTACAACGATAATAGCCAATTTCAAAATAGGTTTTTAAAGACACATTTACCTAATGCACATTCTATTAAGTCTGAAAATAATGTTTGACTTAAAGATGTGCAAGACAGGAGTAATTGGAAGGAGAGGATGAAAAGTTACTAAAATACACAAAGAAGAGTGGTATGTTCAACAAAAAGATAAATTTCAGCCATCAATGTTTACATAAAAGAAATAACTCTCCGATTGTACCCATTTCTAGCAGATATTTTTGTTGCATATACTATTTTCTAATTATAATAGAGAGAAAACTGCAACACTCTAAAGATACAAGAAACTTCTCAGCACATTATTAATTTTATAAATTGAGATTAACAAAAAAGAAAAAAAAGGATTTGTAATACAGTGAGTAGATTATTTACCTCTTGTTCTTTCAAGAGAGGAAAATTAAAGTCCAGTGGAATAAGCAATTAGGCCATAAACTTTAATCATTACAAGTAGCAAAATACCAAACTGTCTTAGAGATCTATCATATACCACCCTCCAAAAAATCAACATTGAAATTTCTTCTCTAGCCCAACAGTGTGAACATTTCAGAAAATGGTTGTTATTCAAGTTAATATAGAGAGGCATAAAAACCTATTTCTATCAAATAAGAAGTGAACAACATATGACACATAATATTTGTTGCCTTCTTTATTACAATCTGCTATTCCATTTCACCAGAAACATGAGTAAACACAAAGCTAAATTCTTAAGAGAATAAAAATACCAGTACTCTAAAAATAGGGCTATGTTTTTTTAGAACTCTGTAGGCTAAAGATTTGAGTTTCAACATTTTTTGTCATTAAAAGTTTCTATTATTTTTTTTCAGAAATACTATGCTTGAATTACCACATCAACTTTCACTAAAAATTAGCATAGAAACATTGTTTTTCACAGAAAGTTTTCTTGTCTTCTAGAAATGTGCACAGAAAGGAGGTAGAAAACAAATATAATCACAGAACAAATGGGTGAAAAGGTCACTTGAATTAAACTGACTGAAAATATACATATACAAACTGTACAAAATATAGCTCTACACTGGTACACAATTAGGATTTTTCATTGCAGCAAAACTTATCAAGTTATCATTTCTGCAATATTACAAATCACCAGCTTATTGAGCACCTGTTACATTAAGCACTTCAGGGACCATAAGAAAACATAAAGCGCTATCCTTGCCTACAAAAAATTTACAAGTTAGCTAGCAAAATAAGTTTATATACACCTGAAAAGTCAACTAGCAATGCAAGTAGTATATATAATTAAGTACCCAATGAACTGCACAGAAAATGAATATAAGAGTTCAGTGAAGGAAGAGACTGGATATGATGAGAAAAGGCTTCTAGGTGTGGACCTTAGGTTTTAATTTGAAAAAAAGGTAGAATTCTGATAAACAGGTAATGGGGATGGAGTGAATGTTCCAGGAAGGGAAAATTATAAACATACAAGTGAAAATAGAATGTGAAAAACAATAGTAACAAAGGGAAAGAAATGGAATACACAGGCAGGCACATGGGAGGCAAAGAGTAAACCAGACTGGTTTATATAAATTAGAAGAACTGTAGCAGATAGATTTAAAATATAATTGTTAGGCCACAATGAGACACTAAATTTTCTGAGTATGAAAGTGACTGTTAAAAATTATGTTTGTTGTGAAGATTAATCTAGAAACAGTACATAAAGTGAATTAGATGGGGTAAGAGGTAAAAGCCAGGAAGCATGATGACAGTAATGGGAAAACAGAAGAATGGGAGATACCAAATATAACTTTAGAATCAGTCACAGTTGGTGATGAATATATACAGGAGATCAGGAAACAATGGTTAACCGAGAGGACTAGATATATGGCTTGGGTCAAATTATTTAACTTCCTGTGCCTCAGTTTCCTTATCTATATAATGAGAAGATTCTATAGAGTTCACCCAAATCCAAAGATTCCATGATTTGATAACTTCAAGATTTCAAGACTGGGTGACTAGAAGAATGATGGTACTAATGGCAGAAACTGTTTTATTTAGAATACTGGTTCTCAAATTTAGCTTGAGTCAGAATCACATGGAAGGTTTCTCAAAACACAGATTGCTGACCCCACCCCCAGAATTTCTGATTGGGAAGGTTGAAGCGGCATCAGAGAATGCGCATTTCCAACTTTCTAGGTGATGTTGATACTGCTAGTCCAGGGGCCATACCTTGAGAATCCCTGGTTTAGAAAAAGAGGAGAAATCCATCAACATGGAATAAAGACACAGACATAGAGAATGGACTTGAGAACACGGGGAGGGGGAAGGGTAAGCTGGGACGAAGTGAGGGAGTGATATGGGCATATATCCACTACCAAATGTAAAATAGAGAGGGTCATTTGCAGACATGTAGATGGATCTAGAGAGGAAATTTGTTCCTTTTTATGGCTGAGTAATATTCCATTGTATATATGTACCAGATCTTCTTTATCCATTCATCTGTCGATGGGCATTTAGGTTGCTTCCATGACCTGGCTATTGTAAATAGTGCTGCAATGAACAGTGGGGGGCATGTGTCTTTTTGAATTATGGTTTTCTCTGGGTATATTCTCAGTAGTGGGATTGCTGGGTCATATGGTAACTCTATTTTTAGCTTTTGAAGGAACCTCCATACTGTTCTCCATAGTGGCTGTATCAATTTACATTCCCACCAATAGTGCAAGAGGGTTCCCTTTCCTCCACACCCTCTCCAGCATTTGCTGTTTGTAGATTTTCTGATCATGCCCATTCTAACTGGTGTGAGGTGATACCTCATTGTAGTTTCAATTTGCATTTCTCTAATAATTAGTGATGCTGAGCAGCTTTTCATGTGCCTCTTGGCCATCTGTATGTCTTCTTTGGAGAAATGTCTATTTAGGTCTTCTGCCCATTTTTTATTGGGTTGTTTGTTTTTTGGATATTGAGCTGCATGAGCTGTTTGTAGATTTTGGAGATTAATCTTTTGTGTTTTGATTCATTTGCAAATATTTTCTCCCTTTCTGAGGGTTGTCTTTCATCTTGTTTATAGCTTCCTTTGTTGTGCAAAAGCTTTTAAGTTTCATTAGGTCCCATAAGGAGGCAAGGATATACAATGGAGAAAAGACAGTCTCTTCAATAAGTGGTGCTGGGAAAAGTGGACAGCCACATGTAAAAGAATGAAATTAGAACACTCCCTAACACCATACACAAAAATAACTCAAAATGGATTTAAGACCTAAATATAGGACCAGACATTATAATACTCTTAGAGGAAAACATAGGAAGAACACTCTTTGACATAAATCACAACAAGATCTTTTTTGATCCACCCCTAGTGTAATGGAAATAAAAACAAACATAAACAAATGAGAACATTTGTATTTGTTGTGAAACATTTCTTTCCTTTTAGTCATAACATAGAATGAATCATGTTCATACCATGAAAAACTTCCTTTTTAAGCTTCCGAAAACAGCATTCACATAAAATAGGACACTACTTGAAAAGTCCAAGCCCTCCAAATCACTCATATCTAATATTATGAGATAACTGGAGCAGAATCATCACTGTGTATACAGAAGGGGAAGTCCATATACCTTTTATATCTCTGGGTTCCCTCAATAGCACCTAGTGAAAGGTCTGGCAAAAAATAAGAGCTCAATTAACACTGACTGAAATAGCATAGCTATAATAAATATTTAATTATTACCATTCATTAGTGCCAGTAACTGGTCTTTTACGAAAAAAGAGGTTAATATAAAGAGTAAGTTCTGAAACTGAGTTATTTGTAGTGAGGTGGATGGACCTAGAGTCTGTCATACAGAGTGAAGTAAGTCAGAAAGAGAAAGACAAATACCATATGCTAACACATATATATGGAATCTAAGAAAAAAAAAAGTCATGAAGAACCTAGGGGCAAGACAGGAATAAAGACACAGACCTACTAGAGAATGGACTTGAGGATATGGGGAGGGGGAAGGGTAAGCTGTGACAAAGTGAGAGAGAGGCATGGACATATATACACTACCAAACGTAAAATAGATAGCTAGTGGGAAGCAGCCGCATAGCACAGGGAGATCAGCTTGGTGCTTTGTGACCACCTAGAGGGGTGGGATAGGGAGGGTGGGAGGGAGGGAGATGCAAGAGGGAAGAGATATGGGAACATATGTATATGTATAACTGATTCACTTTGTTACAAAGCAGAAACTAACACACCATTGTAAAGCAATTATACTCTAATAAAGATGTAAAAAAAAAAAAAAGAGTAAGTTCCAGCTTTCCATGATTTACAATACAAGATAATAGTCCCCAAGCTTCTGAGTATGAAGACATCTTTTTTTTTTTTCTTTTTTTTTGCGGTACGCGAGCCTCTCACTGTTGTGGCCTCTCCCGTTGCGGAGCACAGGCTCTGGACGTGCAGGCTCAGCGGCCATGGCTTATGGGCCCAGCCACTCCGTGGCATGTGGGATCTTTCTGGACCGGGGCACGAACCCGTGTCCCCTGCATCAGCAGGCGGACTCTCAACCACTGCGCCACCACGGAAGCCCAAGACCCTTTTTAATACTGAAAATATTCCCAGAATCTCACATGACAGTAGTTGTCATGTTCAGTGTCACTAACTGAATAACTATATAATAATAATAATTTTGAAAAATTCAATAACACTTTTAAGTAATTGTGTATTGGGGATTTTATTTAAACTATGTCAGTTTTTTTTTTGTTTTTTTGCAAATAAAGACAGAGATCACCTGCAATGACTCAAAGCTCTTGATTCCTTAGGGAATCACTGCCCAAAGGTATAGCTTTGGCAAAGATAAAAGCAGCTACATAGCATAGGGATATCAGCTCGGTGCTTTGTGACTGCCTAGAAGGGTGGAATAGGGAGGGTGGGAGGGAGGCGCAAGAGGGATTGGGTATGGGGATATCCGTATACATATAGCTGATTCACTTTGTTATATAGCAGAAAATAACACAACATTGTAAAGCAATTATACTCCAATAAAAATGTTTTAGAAAATTAAATAAAAAACCAAACACACACACACACACACACACAATAAATCAATTGACTACAATAAATATTTTTGAAGTACCACCTAGAGAAGTACCACTAGGTGGTACTTCAAATGAATTATTATAACAGGCTCAGATAAATATAAGTTAAATAGAGTCACTACCTTCAAAAAGTTCAATATAGTGGGAAGCACTAACCAAAAAATATAAATCAATCTGTCTGTACAAAGAATGCTATAATTATACAAGGAGGTAGTGAGGTGGCCATGAAAAGGTTTCTAGGGATGACATCTGAGCCGAGTCTTAAACTCTGGTTTTAGAGAAGGTGGAATTCCAGGCTGAATAAAGTCCAAAGCAAATCCACAGAAGTGATAAATAGCATCATATGGATTTGGAGGCAAAGCTCTGGATTGGTATAAAACAATGTATAAAGCAAATAATTGTAGAATATAAGGCTAAAAGAGAAAGGAAGAGGCCTAATCATAATGGATCTTATGTGACTATGTTAAAGAGAGTGAATCTTATGCTGCAAATGATAGGGAACCATTAAAGGGCTTTAAGCTGAGGTGTGGCATCATAAGACTTCTGCTTCAGACACAGCTTCCTGGTAGCTGTAGAGTAGATGTATTTGAAAGGGATAAGAATAGAGGTAAGGCAAATATTGTTGAATAAAATGACTGACTGACTGAATGAAGCTGTAATAGTTCAGACAAGAGATGGTGAGAGGCTGAACTATGTGGTAGTAGAAATAGAAAGGGAGGAACAGATTCAAGAAATAGTTATATCAAATCAGCAGGACCTAGTGACTGATTAAATGTACAATATGAAGGAGGAGGAATAAAAGATAAATCCTGGTTTGAGTAACTGGGTGTAAATGGTGTCTCTAAATGAGACTGAAAATACTGAATGAAGAGCTCTTTTGAGAGAAAAATGATGAGGTCAATCTTAGATATGCTGAAGTGCCTATGAGACAGAGATATCCAGCAAGAGTTGAATAATGGAGTGTGAAGCTAAAGTGAGAGAAATGTGGGCTAGACATATAGATTTTTGAGTCATCATTATATAGGTAACAGAAGATAAATTGTAAATTAGTTAACCCAAGGAGAGAGTGTGAAATCAGGAAAAATGCTGCATAACAGAATCCTGGGAATACCTACATTTAGATGGTGAAGAGGAGTCCAGGAAATACATAGAGAAAATACAGTTAAATATGTACAAGGAGAGCCAATAAAAATGTTTGTTTAAGAGGGCTATGAAGTAGAAAGTTTCAAAGAGAAATCAACAGTGCAATCAACATTGTGAAATGAAGTTGTGTTACCTAGTAAAATAAGACGTTTAAAAAAATGTTCATCAGACTTGGAAGTTAGATAAATAACAACAGTGATAAATAACAATAGCAATTTCTGTAGTGGAAGAGAAAATCAGAACGCAGTGGGCCATAAATTCCTTTATTCATTCAACAGATATCTTATTGAGTGCCTTCTATTTGCCAAGAATAATGCTAAACACTGAGCATAGAGTGGTGGACAAAATAGCCATGTGTTTCTCTCCTTATGGAGCTTTTACCATGTGAGTAGGTGTCTATTTCATCAATGCTGTGGACAGTGGAGAAGAATAATGTTAATGAGGAATTTTTAAAAATTAAGAAAATGACTTGTGACCATTTTCCTGTTGGTGAGAAAAATACATTATATTATATTCTCGATTATAAGGAAGATAGATTATGTATTTACACACACATGAACGCACACACACACACGCATGCACACACACACACGCGCGCACACACACACACACACACACACTATGCCATGATCCTGAATTAGCTGAGCTCAAAGAAAACTTGCAAATAACCTGAATATTGTTTTTGCTTCCGCTCCTTTTCCCCCATTTTAACAAATGACAAGAGGAAAAGAAAGAGATTTAAAATAAAGTTGTACTGTACAAAACAAAGAAAGGACTACTTGGCTGCCAAGGATATTAAACAATGTAGAAAATAATCAAGATGAAAAACTATTGCCCACAGAGTTTTGTTTTGTTTTGTTGTTATACAAGATTACTGATCACATTGTAGATGAGATTGCTACTGAATTACCTAAACAATGGGCTAAATCAGAGTGCAGTTGACCCTTGAACAACACGGATTTGAACTGCTTGAGTCCACTTATACACGGATTTCTTTCAATAAATGTACTGGAAAATTTATTGGATATTTGCAACGATTTTTAAAAACTCTCAGATGAACCATGTAGCCTAGAAATATCGAAAAAATAAGAAAAAGTTAGGTATGTCATGAATGTATAAAATATATGTATATACTAGTTTATTTTATCATTTACTACCATAAAATATACACAAATCTATTATAAAAAGTTAAAATTTATCAAAACTTATGCACACACAGCTCATACATGGTGCCATTTGCAGTCAAAAGAAATGTAAGCAAATGTAAAGGTGTAGTATTAAATCATAACTGCATAAATTAACTGTACTACATACTGTACTACTGTAATAATTTCATAGCCACCTCCTGTTGCTATTGAGGTGAGCTCAAGTGTCGCCAGTATCCACTTAAAAGGCAGTGTGACACTAATAATTTCCATGTGAGCAGCTCCTCTCTCCAGCAAATTGCATATTGCAGTAAAAAGTCATCTCTCTTGAGTCTCGAGTATTTTTCATCATGTTTAGTACAATATCGTAAACCTTGAATGACACCATGGAATCCATACAAAGTGCGGCTAGTGATGCTGGAAGTGCTCCCAAGAAGCAAAGAAAAGCCTTGTAAATGACACACAAGAAAAAGTTGAATTCTTTATATATACCATAGATTGAGGTTTGCAGCTGTGGTTGCCTGCCATTTCAAGATAAATGAATCCAATGTAAGGACCACTGTAAAAAAAAAAAAACTAATGGAAACTTGTGAAGACTTCACTGCAGCTACACTGGCAGGCATGAAAACTTTGCACTTTTTGTGAAATACCTTTTTATGTCATATGGACAGTCCAGTCTTTATGTGGTTCAGGATTGCTATAAGAAAGGCATAGCTATAGACTTTAACATGATTCAAGAAAAGCCAGGTCACTATATAGCAACTTAAAGCAAAAGGAAGGTGAAGGCGCTAAAGCTGGAGAATTTAATGCCAGCAAAGGATAGTTTGATAATTTTATAAAGAGATTTGACTTAAAACTGTCAAGATAACGGAAAAGCAGCTTCTGCTAACCAAGACGCAGTAGATGAGTTCTCAGATGCCATTAAGAAAATAATTGAGGAGAAAGGATATTTGCCTGAACAGGTTTTTAATGCAGATGAAAGTGCCCTATTCTGGGAAAAAAAATGCCACAAAGGACATTTATTAGTAAGGAAGAGAAGCAAGCACCAAGATATAAGGCAGGAAGGGATAGGCTAACTCTAATGTTTTGTGCAAATGCAGTCGGGTTTATGATCAGAACTGCCCTTATCTATAAAGCTGCTAATCCCTGAGACTTGAATGGAAAAGATAAACACCAGCTGCAAGTCTTTTGGTTGTACAAGAAGGCCTGGACAATAAGAACCCTTTTTCTGGATTGGTTCCATTGATGCTTTGTCTTTGAAGTTAAGAAATACCTTGGCTGTAAGGGACTGCCTTTTAATGTTCTTTTTGATATTGAACAATGCCCCTAGTCACCCAGAACCCCACAAATTCAACACCAAAAGCATCAAAGTGGTCTACTTGCCCCCAAACACATCTCTAACAGCCTCTAAATCAGGGGGTCATAAGGACCTTTAAGGCTCATTACACATGGCACTCTATGGAATACTGTGTACAGATGTTGTGCATGGCTTCACAGAATTTGTGACAGAGCCAATCAAGGACATTTTGAAAGAGATTGTGGATATGGCAAACAAGATAGGGAGTGAAGAGTTTAAGATATGGATCTTGGAGAAATTCAAGAGCTGATAGACACCACACCAGAGGACTTAACAGAAGACAACTTGATGGAGACGAGTGCTTCAGAACCAGTGCCAGATGATGAGGAAGAAGTCATAGAAAAAGCAGTGCCGGGCTTCCCTGGTGGTGCAGTGGTTGAGAGTCCGCCTGCCGATGCAGGGGACATGGGTTTGTGCCCCTGTCTGGGAAGATCCCACGTGCCGCGGAGTGGCTAGGCCCGTGAGCCATGGACGCTGAGCCTGCGCGTCTGGAGACTGTGCTCCACAACGGGAGAGGGCGCAACAGTGAGAGGCCCAAATACCGCAAAAAAAAAAAAAAAAAAAAAAAAGAAAGAAAGAAAAAGCAGTGCCAAAAAACAAAGTGATTTTGACAATCTGGCAGAAAGGTTCTGATTATTCAAGACTGCTTTTGACTTACTTTACAACATGGACCCTTCTATGATACAGGCACTGAAACTAAAGCAAACGGTGGAAGAAGGATTGGTACCAAATAGAAACATTTTTAGAGAAATGGAAAAATGTCAGACAGAAATTACGATGTATTTCCATAATTACACCACTAAGTGTGCCTGCCTCTCCTGCCTCCCTTTCCACCTTCTCCACCTCTTTCCCCTCTGCCATCCCTGAGACAGTAAGACCAACCTTTCCTCTACCTCCTCCTCAGCCTACTCAACATGAAGACTATGAGAATGAAGACCTTTGTGATGATACACTTCCACTTAATAAATAGTAAATAATCATCATTTCATACAGATAATAAATTTATCTGTTGTGTATGTGTGTCTGTGAAAATCTAATAACTGTATGGCAAGAACTGTATGAGATATCTTTGTGTCACCATCAACATCATCATTGCCTAAGCATTCATCATGTGGAACATCATGTGCATGATGTGTATTGAAGTAGATAGCCTATCATTACATAGGCATAAAGTGAGTGATATTTAATATAACATTAATAATGTGTTAGTTTCCTTACTGATTTTTAACTTAGCCTTAGGCTACAGTATGCCTCTCTCTCTCAATGGTAGAAACTGCATATCAGCCTATAATCATGGTTAAGTGGTTCTTAAAAAAAATGTAACAATGTTCCTAATACTGTATTATGAATATGTCTGTAATACTGTATGCCATAAAAACTTTATAATGATTCATTCCTTAGTGTACAGGCTAGGCTACTGTAAAGCAATTGTATTATTTATTAGGCTAACCATAAACCAATCATATTGCTGCTTCTTCATTATTAATGCATGAACTGTTATACCTATAAATAAATATGAATTTCTGTTTCACATTATCTTTTCACTTTTGATGCCTTGTGTTAGTAATATGTAAAACATCTACAGTGTTTTCTATCATATAAGACAACATTGATGTGGGTACTAACAAACAGATGATTCATCTTGTAAATAGACAACTTAAACTTTGGTATTGATAAATACAGTACAGTACTGTAAATGTATTTTCTTTATGATTTTCTTAATATTTTCTTTCCTCTAACTTACTTTAAGAATACGGTATATAATACATATAACATACAAAATATGTGTTAATTGGCTGTTTATATTATAGGTAAGTCTTCTGGTCAACAGTAGACTATTAGTAATTAAGTTTGGGGGAGTCAAAAGTTATATGCAGATTTTCAACTGCACGGGGGTTTGGAATCTCTAATCCCCACACTGTTCAGAGGTCTACTGTGTCTTTAAGATCGCTTCAAGTTTGGAGGCTCTGAGTATTCTTTCTCCTTTTATTCTGAATGCCATGTATTACCATAATGTGTAACTTGAAATGGTGCTGTTCAACTAAATAAAGCAGGCCCCACAGCAGCTACATATATGAGCTGATTCCTACAAAAACGACTTTCCAAAGCTGCATTAGATTATACCAAGAGTTAGAAAATACTTAACTTATACTTACAAAATACTTATTGATTCATTTGACTTTTTAGCCTTACACATGACATCAGTAATTTTAGAATCTAATTTCTCTGGTTACGAGATGAACCAAACTATGTAGTTATGATTATTATCCTGCCCAATTTTTATGTGCTCAGACCTCAATATGAAGTTCCATCAACATTTATTGACCAGTTAGTCCATATAATTCTAGCAAATGTTAAGGCATTATTTCATGTTTCATACCTGTTTTCTTGCCTCCTCAATTTGGAAATGTTCTTTCCTGAGCCTATCTAGAAAATCAAGCCTCAGGTTCAGCATATCATATGCATTTATATCCCTATAACTTTTGGACTTTTTCACCAAGAACCTGGGTTTTCCATTGTTCTTTCTAAATGTAAGACTTTCCATATTTTCCAATCATATTTTTGTTTTTCAGCCTGGGCACTTCTAACTTGTAGTCCAGTTTAATTCCTATCCTGCTCTTTATGGGTAAATTTGAATAAAAGCTGATAGCTACTTCTGAATACTTCTTTGTTTTCCTATTGATACCCTATTTTTGTTGTTGTTATTCTAGTACCAAGTGGATTCTCTGATATCAATTTGATATTTTAAAATCTTTTGATCTCTCTAGACATTATCAATTTTTACCACTATTCTTTGCCACTTTGAAAATATTGTTAGGTGCCTGTACTTGCCACAAAATGTGAATAAAATACTCCTCTCCTTACTTTTTTTTAAGGGAAATCTTATTTTAGCAGGTGTATTCTTCAAATCCTTGTTATCCTCAACCTTTCACTGTCATTCTTTATATGAAATCCATAGTAAATGATAATTATAGCCAACAAAAATACAGTTATAGAAGCTTACATTTAGCCTGGGAATCCCTTTTTAGCTATTATTATCAGTTGTTATAGTCATGCTTGTTAAATAGTATATTGTACTATCAAGCAGAATAATTTTCCTTAATCAGAAAATGCAGAATATCAGAAAATTACCATATACCTCAATGACCATCTGACCTTGAGCAATTTTTTATATGTCAAAATTAAATTACTGGTTGGGGAAATGTCAGTGTGATGCAACAATAGCAAGTATATCAGAAAGCCAGAAAGCACGAAAACATGACAGACCAAATGTGTATCAGAGCACTAGACATACTTTGGCATTTAAATAGATAGTCTAGAAAATTCTACTGACTTTTAAAATCCACAGTAATCTATGTCCATGCCACTCTCTCACTTTGTCACAGCTTACCCTTCCCCCTCCCATATCCTCAAGTCCATTCTCTAGTAGGTCTGTGTCTTTATTCCCGTCTTACCCCTAGGTTCTTCATGACATTTTTTCCTCTTAGATTCCATATATATGTGTTAGCATACGGTATTTGTCTTTCTCTTTCTGACTAACTTCACTCTGTATGACAGACTCTAGGTCCATCCACCTCACTACAAATACCAAACGTAAAATACATAGCTAGTGGGAAGCAGCCGCATAGCACAGGGAGATCAGCTCTGTGCTTTGTAACCACCTAGAGGGGTGGGATAGGGAGGGTGGGAGGGAGGGATACGCAAGAGGGAAGAGATATGGGAACATATGTATATGTATAACTGATTCACTTTGTTATAAAGCAGAAACTAACACACCATTGTAAAGCAATTATACTCCAATGAAGATGTTTAAAAAAATCCACAGTAATCAAAAGAAAAGCAGGTTAAAAGAGCTTATACTTTTCTTGGGTATGCTTTTAGCCTTGTTTACTTTGTGATTCCAAATTTCAAGGCCAAGAAGGATAAAGGGTATTAGGAATTCATTCATTCATTCTCTATCTCCTGTATTTTTTGTACTTTTTTGTACTTTTATACTGGATTTGCTTAACAGGTGTTTCATGATTGTGCATAAGACATTTTGACTACTATGCATAACACATTTAACAACATTGGAAAATACTGAATGGGTTTTAAAATAATCAAAACATTTTGTAAATCAAAAGAACCTCTGGATATATTTGAGAATCCTTCTGGAACCATTTTTCTTAAGGTATTATTAATCTCTATACTATGTCAAATGAACTAAGGGATATAAAATCAGGATTCTACCCAGAATTGAACTGTTAATGTGAGATAAATATTAAGATTCACAATAAAGAGTATCATGTTACATTATTATGAGCAATACAAATAATTACTGGATTGTGATGACTTCTCATCAGCTATCTGGGTTAAAAAATATGATATATTTTAGGCTCTGGAATTACTAAACTGATATAAATTCAAATTCAAGCTCTGCCATTTAATAGCTATGGAACCATGAGTAAATTAGTTAAATTCTTAAAGTCTTTCATCTTTCATTTATAAACTGTATATAATTTCTATCCACATCGATGTTGATAGTTTCCCATGAAACCAGCATGATATAGCAGATAAAGATTATGATAGTCTCAGAATCCTAACACACCAGGGCTTAAATGTGTATCTATAATTTATAAACTACATTATGATGAATAAGTTACTTAATATTTGTACCTTAGTTTTCTTATCTGTGAAATGGGGGTAATAATACACTTCATATGTCTATTTGATGATTAAATGAGAAAATACACAGTGAGCATTCAATCAGACATCCATTCTCTTAATCTTTCCTAAAAATCAAATGGAATATATATCTATATCTTTTAGAAAAATGCATATGTGGTATGCCACTATAAAAATATTTAGCTCTTGTGTCTTCTATGAGACAAAGGATAACTGAGAAAGTCCTTATTCAAAAAAATGAAATAATAAACTGTAGACAAAAATACTATGTTTTACTTTTTTTGGAAAGTATTACTACTTTAAGTGCATTATAATAAACGGGCAAAATCCTAAAGTTAATTTATACAGCAAACGATATAAGATCTATGTTAAAGCCGAAGTGCTAGAAAAATAAAACATTTGTACTATTTTCTCAATAAGAACACTTTTTCCATTATTAAGGTTGTGGAATAAATTCCATAAAGAATACACACACACACACTCTCTCTCTCTCTCACTCTCACCCACCACTAGAGAAACTTATTTAGCTTTATAAATAATGAAAGTCACAATACTTTCAACTTTTCTTAAAATCTCATGGGAAACTATCAAACAGCAAAAATGAGACTTATGAATTAATCAGTGAACTAAGTGTTAACATTTGCTATGACACAACATATTGCTATGACAAAACAAAATATAGTGATAAGAACAATTACTACGGTTAAAATTATTCTACTACTGCTGCTGCTCAACAATAAAATATTAACTTTTTATTGAACATTAGCTGTGTTTCTTGTGGTCTGCTAAATACTGCAAAGTATATTATCTCATTTAATCTTTACAACAGATGTATGAAGAAAATAAAACTATCTTAATTTTATAGATGAGGAAATTAACTTTCCAGAAGTCAAAGGTGGCAGAGTCATGATATAAAAAACAAGTCTTACTCTAGAAACTCTGGAGTGATACCTACATACCAGAAAGAAATTTTGAGGAATTTTTGTTTGATAGAGTAAATGAGGCCAGGCTGAAGGAAGGCACTAAAGACTTCCTGATAAAGATAAGTAGCATCCAATCGAAGAACATGGTATATTTCTCCATCTGTTTATGTGGGTCATATGGTAGTCATATTTTTAGATTTTTAAGGAACCTCCATACTGTTCTCCATAGTGGCTGTACCAATTTACATTCCCAGCAACAGTGCAAAAGGGTTCGCTTTTCTCCACACCCTCTCCAGCATTTATTGTTTGTAGATTTTTTGATGATGGCCATTCTGACCGGTGTGAGGTGATACCTCATTGTAGTTTTGATTTGCATTTCTCTAATAATTAGTGATGTTGAGCATCTTTTCATGTGCCTCTTGGCCATCTGTATGTCTTCTTTGGTAAAATGTCTACTTAGGTCTTCTGCCCATTTTTTGATTGGGTTGTTTGTTTTGATGCTATTAAGCTACACGGACTGTTTGGAGATTAATTCTTTGTCTGTTGCTTCATTTGCAAATATTTTCTCCTGTTCTGAGGGTTGCCTTTTCGTCTTGTTTATGGTTTCCTTTGCTGTGCAAAAGCTTTTAAGTTTAATTAGGTCCCATTTGTTTATTTTTGTTCTTATTTCCATTACTCTAGGAAGTGGGTCAAAAAAGATTGTGCTGTGGTTTATGTCAAAGAGTGTTTCTCCAATGTTTTCCTCTAAGAGTTTTATAGTGTCTGGTCTTACATTTAGGTCTTTAATCCATTTGGAGTTTACTTTTGTGTATGGTGTTAGGTAGTGTTCTAATTTCATTCTTTTACATGTACCTGTCCAGTTTTCCCAGCACCACTTACTGAAGAGGCTGTCTTTTCCCCATTGTATGTTCTTGCTGCCTTAAAAAAACTAGAAATAGAATTACCATGTAACCCAGCAATCCCACTGCTGGGCATATACCATGAGAAAAGCATAATTCAATAGGAAACATGTACCCCAATGTTCATTGCAGCACTATTTACAATAGCCAGGACATGGAAACAACCTAAATGTCCAATGATGGATGAATGGATAAAGAAGATGTGGTACATATATACAATGGAATATTACTCAGCCATAAAAAAGGAACGAAATTGGGCCAATTTTAGAGATGTGTATGGACCTAGAGTCTGTCATACAGAGTGAAGTAAGCCAGAAAGAGAAAAACAAATATCATATATTAACGCATATATGTGGAATCTAGAAAAATGGTACAGATAAACCTATTTGTAGGGCAGGAATAGAGACATAGGCGTAGAGAAGAGACATGTGGACACACAGGGGGAAGGAGAGGGTGGGACGAATTGGGAGATTAGGTTTGACATGAATACACTACCATATGTGAAATAGATAGCTAATGGGAACTTGCTGTATAGCACACGGAACACAGCTCGGTGCTCTGTGATGACCTAGATGGGTGGGATGCGGGGGTGGGAGGGAGGTCCAAGAGGGAGGGAATATAGGTATACATGTAGCTGATTCACTTCATTGTACAGCAGAAACTAACACAACATTGTAAAGCAATTTTACTCCAAGAAAGAAAGAAAGAAAAAAAGAAAGAAAGAAAGGGAGAAAGAAAGACAAACAAACTCTGGCTATCATGCTCCATTTTGTGTTAAGGATGTTAATGTAATAAGAAACTTTGGTTTTATATTCAAGGCCTTCTAAGTTCATGTCAGAAGTTAGGAATGCACAGCATTATGAATTCAATAATTATGTATTAAAATGTCATAGTATTTTAAGATATTCAATTAACAAAGTACCTATTGTAAGCTTGTCAAGAACAGAAAAGCAATGCTAAAGCTGGTTAAAATAAATATGATCCAGCAATCTCACTGCTGGTCATATATCCAGAGAAAACCATAATTTGAAAAGATACATGCACCCCAATGTTCACTTCAGCACTGTATACAATAGCCAAGACATGAAGCAACCTGAATGTCCATTGACAGAGGAATGGATAAAGAAGACGTAGTACATATATACAATGGAATGTTACTCAGCCATTAAAAAGAATGAAATAATGCCATTTGCAGCAACATGGATGGACCTAAGTGAAGTAAGTCAGAGAAAGACAAATAGCATGTGATATCACTTATATGTGGAATCTAAAAAAATGATACCAATGAACTTATTTACAAAGCAGAAAAGATTCACAGACTCTGAAAACAAACTTATGGTTATCAAAGGAGAAATGTGGTGTCTGGGAGGGATAAATCAGGAGTTTGGGATTAACATACACACACTACTATATATAAGATAGATAACCAACAAGCACTTACTGTATAGCACAGGGGACTCTAATACTCTGTAATACCTATATGGTAAAATAATCTGGAAAAGAATGAATACATTTGTACATGTATAGTTGAATCACTATGCTGTACACCTGAAAGTAACACAACATTGTAAATCAACTATACTCCAATAAAATTTTTTAAAAAGTTAAACAAGAATCTTAAAGACCCATGTTTTCCTTCACATCGCCAATGGTTTAATACTTTTTAACACCTCCAAAATTCCTGATCATAATTACCTGGCTTTTATTAAATAACAGCTGAAGCAAAATGAAAATCTTACTGCATAACTAAACTGGTTCACATAGCAATATATGTTTATCCATATGTTATCCATCTTGAGACAGGTTTGGAATTTTCATTCAATCTTACCTTTTTGTATTTACCTTTACCTAGAAATGCTGTCATTCTTTTTTCTGATAATGAAGATAATATATGAGGGTACTGACACTGATTAACTGCATATTAAGGATTGTCTAAGGCATTTGGCTGATTCATGTTTTACTTCATAATCTCATAACAAATGCTGTGGGAATTTCCTGAATGAAAGGAAGAGAAAAGGAGCTCTTGGACCAAAAATAGCTGTATTATTATTTTTAGTCTTTTAAGGTAGAGGTTCTAAGAAGGACAGGCTCAGTTGACAAAGAGCTAGTTAGATGTAGAAAACTGGCACAAGAGAGCTAAAGTGAGGGAATCAAGAAGGCCAAGGGCAAAACTCTTGGAATGCTGAAAGTCCACTACTAGGAAGGGAGTAGAAGAGAACAAAAATGTTTACTTTAAAAATATGATTGACCTTTTTGACTGCTGTAGACACATGCTCAAAGGTGTATTTATACTATATGACATGAAATATTTAAAACATCTGACACAAGTCAGCTTACATACATGGTCACATAACATTATAAATTTAAATCTTTTTGGATAATTTGTATTTAATTCCATGACAAAGACATACTGAATAAAATGATCTTCAAAAATATTTTTTTTATCCTGAGAAGACAAAATATAAAATGAAGAAATAACTCCACAGATGTACTAAAGATTCAGAGAAACTATACGTCATCAATTGGCCAGGAGATAATTAAAAAGTATACAGAAGACCCATTTCCCATTGAAAGCACTACAAACACATTAAGAATACATACAGAATCAACTGTATATTGATTCTGTATGTATTCTTACTGTATTCTGTATGTATTCGAAAGCACTACAAAGTAAGAATACATATAGTTGATTCTCATTATTTGCAGTAATTATGTTACATAAAGTCACCACAAACACTTAATTAGCAAATAATGAACCATTATTCCTAGGGAAAATAAAGGATTAGATTTCTGCAAGCCTCTGGTCACAACATTTTGCTCAACCAATTAATACATAACCTTGTTTGCATGTTTTTCTGTCTTACCAAACCTTTATATATGTATGTGTATATATATACACATACATATATGGTTGATTAATTAGTATTGACTCACAGCCAACAGCACCATAACTCTTGCCTGAATGAAGCTTATTTAACAAATGTATTCTCTCTATAACGTATATCAGTTTTCTTGTGCTTAGAAACACGAGACGACACTTTAGCACTACACTTGGGGGCATTTTAAACAACAAAAATCTCAAAAAAATGTGGCACGAAATAGATGATGAAAAGAACACTTGAGAGCTGAAATAAGGCCTTATTTGACCTCATCCAGAAACCTGCATTTCGGGCAAATCAAACTTTTCACTGCTTTATTCATGTCAGCAATGTATGAAAACAAACAAACAAACAAAACACTGCAAGCATTGACTTGAGGTTGCAAATAGATTTTAACGAGTAGGCGAATCTTCAAATATGGAATCCATTGAATAAGGAAGATCTACTATACCTGGAAGTCATCACTCTATTTCACTAAGGACATGTGGGGTCATATGCTATACCTAAACCTGGGATCTCAGGATAGTAGCAGGTTTATGAAAAAAATTCTGGCTTAGGACCTATACCCAGTTAATTAGTCCACATAAGTAATGCCTAGTGTCATATTTAAGGCCTTCTACAGAGGGCACACACTATAAATACAGCCACTTACCAATAACTTCATCAATTAAAAAATAGCAGACAAGACTGAATTTTTTTCATTTTTCAATTATTACAGAAATCAACACTGTAATTAAAAGTAGATAGGGCTTCCCTGGTGCCGCAGTGGTTGAGAGTCCGCCTGCCGATGCAGGGGGCACAGGTTTGTTCCCTGGTCCGGGAAGATCCCACATGCCGCAGAGCGGCTGGGACCGTGAGCCATGGCTGCTGAGCCTGCGCGTCCGGAGCCTGTGCTCCGCAACGGAAGAGGCCACAACAGTGAGAGGCCCGCGTACAGAAAAAAAAAAAAGAAAAAAAAAAAAAGAAAAAGGTAGATAACTTGATTTTGTAAAACGAAATAAATTTTTGATTATATATAGCATGCCCTGACAACTCATTGTACTTATGTCAGAGCCAAGGGAAAAGAATAGGAGAACCAAACTATTTCTTTTTTGCTCATTCATTTAGCTAATACCATTCAGTTATATACCATGCCATAAGATTTTATTTTCAAACTATATTATTCTATAAAAACTATATATGAAGACCCACACGGTTAAAATATAAGGCAATCTATTCCAGCCAGGAAATGGATTTCTTAAACTTAGATAGACCACATATTCTCTTTAAAATAAAGGAAACAAAGGCAGCATATCTGAGACCCATTTTGCTAGAGAGAACTGAAATTCAGTATTCTTAGTCATTTCTATGAAACTCTGTTGTAGAAAACACTTTCTTTCATTACTTTGCTTATGCCATTAGTTTTCTCCTTCACTTTTAGGAGCACAATAACATATTATTTTTTTCCCTTTTTGGAAACAAACTTTTAATTTTTTTTATAAGAAAAGGGGTTATGTAACATAATATCATGGTGAGTGGAAGGGGAGTTAGGTAAAAAAAAAAAAAAAAGTTCAGTTGTTCATTCCTTTGTAACATCCAAGTAAAAAAATATGTATAAAAATACAAAATACAACTACGGGCTCTTTAATAACAAGCACCCATTCCAAATATACGTTCAATCTAAAATTTGGAACTTGCCCTTTTTGCTGTTTGGGTAGTTCTTTTTTTTCCATTAAGCCCTGTATAGTTGTCTCATTCACTTCTATTAATTGAAAAAAAAGTCATTCATATATTGTTATATAATTCTATGTATAGCATTCCTGTTCTTTTCCCTAAACCTACTGCCACACAGCTTGTCCAAACCAACAGGCTATATTTGAGACAGTGCTTGTAATAAAAACTTTGGTTGTGCAAATGGTTTTGCTTTTTTTTAATTTTTATTTTTCTCTTAAACCCTTACTTATCTCCTCTCTCATTTGTGAAGGAAATGAACTTTGTGTTAAGTGCAATACCACTCCCACTTCCCATTTCCACATACTACCCTCTTTCAATGCTCCACTCCTATCCTACTCCTAAGGAGATACCAAGGTGTAATTTCCCACCCAGGCCTGCCCTTTCTGGACACCATTACATCTTCCAGACCTTTTTCCTTTCTGTACTGAAACTTACCTGTGCTTTATCGCCTCTAGATTTTGAAGCACTTAGCCCTTAACAAACTAATTCATGCTAAATAGTTGCTGGCTATAATGTGTTATTCTCTTTAGGGAATATTAAAACAGGATTACATAAGAATCACTGATATTGAAAATTTCTGGTGTATGAGTGGATGGTGATAAGATTTACTTTAACAACAACCTTCCAATCATACTATGTCTCATATAGGCAATATGTTATAGGAAAAACTAAAAGGACTAGATTAGAAGGGAGGATATCTATATTTTAATATTGATTCTAATATTGTGTGTGGGACTTGGCAGTCACCTCACCACTTTGCACCTCAGTTTTCTCCTCTGTAAAATGAAAGGGTTGGACTAGATCACTACAAGCCTTAGAATCTCTAACTTTATATAATTCTATTCTACATCTACAGAAGGTTAGCTATACCAAAGACACTGCATAAAACTACTTTGCTTAATTTGGATCTACTAAAATTTTCAAAATTTTTTCAATATGTAGGATTATCAATGGTTCTTCTAATGTACATATCTTTGTCTCAAATATCCAGAGAAGTTGAGCTACTGCTCTGTAACCTTTCTGAACACAAACTATCAAATGTCACACACCGTTCTCCCATGTCATGAGCAAACAACAATCTGCAATCTTCCTAGGTAACTTCCAAAGACCAATAAATTGTGTTGAACTTTATTCTGTACTTAAAGGAAAACAATCATGATTTACTAAAACCTGTTTTCTAGTTCTAGTTTATACCAAATCTAAAATTAATTTTGTTTACACCAAAATTCTGCTTTAAATCACATACAGTTAACCAGTCTGAACAGGAACCAATGCTATCAATTTCTAAAATGAATGATTCAAACAATCAAAATATTCTCCAAATATATCTGAACGAAAATGGTATTTCTTTTGGTTCAAATGCCTAAATTGGGTTCACCTTCACTCTTCTATTAGAATTGTGTGGTAGTTGATATCCCATCTAATAAGATGGTATTAGTTTAAAATTTATTCAAGAGAACAAATGAAAAGAATACACCTTTCAATACTAACAACCTCAGTTTTATTCACAACTTGCAAATTGTCTCATTATTCACATGCCACTGAGTTCTTTAGTAATAATGAGACCTTACTGTGGCATCATTGTTTTTGTGTTATATTAAGTGCAAAGTGATAAAAATGTTGATGTAACTATACATAATACAGTAAAATATCTAATGATTTATGTTTGCTTACGTGTAAAATAGTGCAATGATGCCATAAATGTCAACTGATAAACAAGGGACAACTGATTTCTCAGCCTCACTCATCTGGTTCTGAAACCTGTAAAACTATTTTAATATCATACAGCGCTGAACTATACTTTAAAGATTGCCATCTTTAACCTCTACTACTTAGGACAGAGTTAACTGGGGAAGTGGTACTAAGATATTATCCTTGCTATGCTTCTTTGATTGGTAGTGTTTTCAGTCAGTGAATATATGCCATGGAATAAACAAGAAATACAGTACCTAATTATATAAAAACTAGAGTTTTATAGTGTCCCAGTTAGGATTTAAGGTGGAGTTATTGACTAAACCAGCACAGGCATACCCCTGAAGTGGAAATAGGTATTAATCCTTACCCCTGTATCTTCAATACTGTCATTCTACCAATCTGGAATTACTTTCCTTTTCCCCTTGGCCTATCCTATTCTTTTAAGTTTAATGTCTTCCATAAAACCTTGAGCATTCTAATCAACAATGATCTCTTCTATACCAGCCCTGCAAAGTTAACACTTAATGTTATCTAATTGTTTAATATATGCTGGTTTGATTCCTACAACTGAGTTGTAACTTCCTTGAGGACAGGATTCATGTCTTACATTTCTTTTTCATACAGAGTGTGAGGAAATAGAAGGTATCAATAAATGTGTGATAACTGATTAATTAGATTCAACAAAGATATCCCCTATTATGCCATTAGTACAAAGACATTATGGGGAGAACCTATCTACAAAGAAAAATTCTCCAAAAGTAATTAAAACCATGGGTCTGGGCTTCCCTGGTGGCACAGTGGTTGAGAGTCCGCCTGCCGATGCAGGAGACACGGGTTCGTGCCCCGGTCCAGGAAGATCCCACATGCCGCAGAGCCACTGGGCCCGTGAGCCATGGCCACTGAGCCTGCGCGTCCGGAGGCTGTGCTCCGCAACGGCAGAGGCCACAGCAGTGAGAGGCCCACGTACCTCAAAAAAAACCAAACAAACAAAAAAACAAAACAAAACAAAAAACATAGGTCTGCTTCATGAAGAAAAGGAAACTGTTGGTTGCAATAAAATTGGTGTGTTCTCTCTGGTAACTGACTATACTGCTGAACTGAATGAATAAGCATTTTCAGAACTCTAATGGAAAACTGATGAATTTATAAAAGTGATAACAAAAGATCAAGATAAAAAAATTAATTACATGGGACTGAGTGAACTGATGAGGATGATTATAATTTTTGTGACTTTGTTTGAATAATAAAAAAAAAATTGGTGTGCTCTCTGTGAAGTTTCTGATCGCAACTTTTCCTATGATTACAAGCTTGAAGATAGTTCTTTGTCTATTCCATTTTATAGAGGGCCAGTATTTAAAAGTTCTTACTATATTTCTTTCTATCACTAAAATGCTTCATATATAGTTTAAAAATAATAATAAAACAGGACTTGCTTGCTGTAACACTTAATAACATGGTATTTTGACATGGTCTTCTTTTTAGCAATTCATAATGAAAATTGTCTTGTGTTGTCAGGGAGGACACACTTCTCTTGAAAGGTATTCTAACCAGAAGGGCACTTTACTTTTTCTAATTTATTTATTTATTTATTTATTTTTGGCTGTGTTGGGTCTTCGTTGTTGTGTGGGGGCTTTCTCTAGTTGCCATAGCAGGGGCTACTCTCTGTTGTGGTGCATGGGCTTCTCATTGTGGTGGCTTCCGTTGTTGTGGAGCATAGGCTCTAGGCACGTGGGCTTCAGTTGTTGTGGTACGCGGGCTCAATAGTTGTGGCTCATGGGCTCTAGAGCACAGGCTCAGTAATTGTGGCACAAGGGCTTAGTTGCTTCGCGGCATGTGGGACCTTCCCGGACCAGGGCTCAAACCCGTGTCCCCTGCATTGGCAGGCAGATTCTTAACCACTGTGCCACCCAGGAAATCCTAGAAGGGCACTTTAATATATGATATTTAATAACTGCAAAATTGCAGGATCATCAGTCAATTAAGTTGTAATTATATCATTCGTAAAATCAGGAACAATCTTGCTAGCACCACAATTGATAATTTTTTTATCACTATCAGCCCAAAGACATCTAAGGTTCATAAGAGAGTATTTTCCACTGCTAATTCTGTGGGATGTTGATTCAAGCTCAGTTTCTGACTGGTATCAAAAGTATCTAATGTGTTAAGATCTAAAGAATCTGATATTTGTATTAAACAGGGAGTTCTCAACTTTAGATATACTATTCACTTAAGGAGGAACATGATTTTAACAGACATTTTTGGCTATTGAAAATAGCGTAAAAGTTTCTCTTTTCTTTTCAGCCATTAATCTGTTCTAAATTTCTTACTCCTCAAACATTTGCATATCTCTTTCAATAAAAGATATGTAGGGTGAGCGGGCACCACTGAGAAACTGTGAGGGCGCGGAAGTGGCTGACATGTGGTGGCTTGAGGACCAGAAGACGAGGGCCAAAAAAGAGCCTGAAACTGCTTCTGACAGAGGAACCAAGATGGTGGAGTAGAAGGACATGCTCTCACTCCCTCCTGTGAGAACACCAGAATCACAACTAGCTGCTGGACAATCATCGACAGGAAGACACTGGAACCCACCGAAAAAGATACCCCACATCCAAAGACAAAGGAGAAGCCACAGTAGGAGGGGTGCAATCACAGTAAAATCAAATCCCTTAACTGCTGGGTGTGTGACTCACAGACTGGAGAACACCAATACCACAGAAGTCCACCCACTGGAGTGAAGGTTCTGAGCCCCACGTCAGGCTTCCCAACCTGGGGGTCCAACAACGGGAGGAGGAATTCCTAGAGAAACAGACTTTGAAGCCTAGTGGGAGTTGATTGCAGGACTTCTACAGGACTGGGGAAACAGAGACTCTACTCCTTGAGGGCACACACAAAGTAGTGTGTGCATTGGAACACAGGGGAAGGAGCAGTGACCCCAGGGGAGACTAAACCAGACCTACCTGCTAGTGTTGGAGAATCTCCTGCAGAGGCGGGGGGTGGCTGTGGCTCACCATGGGGAAAAAGACACTGGCAGCAGAAGTTCTGGGAAGTTCTCCTTGGCGTGAGCCCTCCCAGAGTCTGTCATTATCCCCACCAAAGAGCCTAGGTAGGCTCCAGTGTTGGGTTGCCTCAGGGCAAACAACCAACAGGGAGGGAACCCAGCCACACCCATTAACAGTCAAGCAGATAAAAGTTTTACTGAGCTCTGCCAACCAGAGCAACAGTCAGCTCTACCCACCACCAGTCCCTCCCATCAAGAAACTTACATAGGCCTCTTAGATAGCCTCATCCACCAGAGGGCAGACAGCAGAATCAAGAACTACAATCCTGCAGCCTGTGGAACAAACCACATTCACAGAAAGATAGACAAGATGAAAAGGCAGAGGGCTATGTACCAGATGAAGGAACAAGATAAAACCCCAGAAAAACAACTAAATGAAGTGGAGATAGGCAACCTTCCAGAAAAAGAATTCATAATAATGATAGTGAAGGTGATCCAGGACCTCAGAAAATGAATGGAGGCAAAGATCGAGAAGATGCAAGAAATGTTTAACAAAGACCTAGAAGAATTAAAGAACAAACAAACAGAGATGAACAATACAATAACTGAAAGGAAAACTACACTAGAGGGAATCAATAGCAGAATAACTGAGGCAGAAGAACAGATAAGTGACCTGGAAGACAGAATGGTGGAATTCACCGCTGTGGAACAGATTAAAGAAAAAAGAATGAAAAGAAATGAAGACAGCCTAAAAGACCTCTGGGACAACATTAAACACAACAACATTCGCATTATAGGGGTCCCAGAAGGAGAAGCGAGAGAGAAAGGACCAGAGGAAATATTTGAAGAGATTATAGTCGAAAACTTCCCTAACATGGGAAAGGAAATAGCCATCCAAGTCCCGGAAGTGCAGCGAGTCCCATACAGGATAAACCTAAGGAGAAACACGCCGAGACACATAGTAATCACAGTGGCAAAAATGAAAGACAAAGAAAAATTACTGAAAGCAACAAGGGAAAAATGACAAATAATATACAAGGGAACTCCCATAAGGTTAACAGCTGATTTTTCAGCAGAAACTCTACAAGCCAGAAGGGAGTGGCATGATATACTTAAAGTGATGAAAGGGAAGAACCTACAACCAAAATTACTCTACACAGCAAGGATCTCATTCAGATTCGATAGAGAAATCAAAAGCTATACAGACAAGCAAAAGGTAAGAGAACTCAGCACCACCAAACCAGCTCTACAACAAATGCTAAAGGAACTTCTCTAAGTGGGAAACACAAGAGAAGAAAAGGACCTACAAAAACTAACCCAAAAAATTAAGAAAATCGTCATAGGAACATACATATCAATAATTACCTTAAACGTGAATGGATTAAATGCTCCAACCAAAAGACACAGGCTTGCTGAATGGATACAAAAACAAGGCCCATATATATGCTGTCTACAAGAGACCCACTTCAAACCTAGGGACACATACAGACTGAAAGTGAGGGGATGGAAAAAGATATTCTATGCAAATGGAAATCAAAAGACAGCTGGAGTAGCTATACTCGTATCAGATGAAATAGACTTTAAAATAAAGAATGTTACAAGAGACAAGGAAGGACACTACATAATGATCAAGGGATCAATCCAAGAAGAAGATATAACAATTATAAATATATATGCACCCAACATAGGAACACCTCAATACATGAGGCAACTGCTAACAGCTCTAAAAGAGGAAATCAACAGTAACACAATAATAGTGGGGGACTTTAGCACCTCACTTACACCAATGGACAGATCATCCAAAATGAAAATAAATAAGGAACAGAAGCTTTAAATGACACAATAGACCAGATAGATTTAATTGACATTTATAGGACATTCCATCCAGGAACAGCAGATTACATTTTCTTCTCAAATGCACATGGAACTTTCTCCAGGATAGATCACATCTTTGGCCACAAATCAAGCCTCAGTAAATTTAAGAAAATTGAAATCATATCAAGCATCTTTTCTGACCACAACGCTATGAGATTAGAAATGAATTACAGGGAAAAAAACGTAAAAAATACAAACACGTGGAGGCTAACCAATACGTTACTAAACAACCAAGAGATCACTGAGGAAATCAAAGAGGAAATCAAAAAATACCTAGAGACAAATGACAATGAAAACACGACGATCCAAATCCTATGGGATGCAGCAAAAGCAGTTCTAAGAGGGAAGTTTATAGCTATCCAAGCCTACCTCAAGAAACAAGAAATATCTCAAGTAAAAAATCTAACCTTACAGCTAAATGAACTAGAGAAAGAAGAACAAACAAAACCCAAATTTAGCAGAAGGAAAGAAATCATAAAGATAAGAGCAGGAATAAATGAAACAGAAACAAAGGAAACAATAGCAAAGATCAGTAAAACTAAAAGCTGGTTCTTTGAGAAGATAAACAAAATTGATAAACCATTAGCCAGACTCATCAAGAAAAAGACAGAGAGGACTCAAATCAATAAAATTAGAAATGAAAAAGGAGAAGTTACAACAGACACTGCAGAAATACAAAGCATCCTAAGAGACTACTGCAAGCAACTCTATGCCAATAAAATGGACAGCCTGGAAGAAATGGACAAATTCTTAGAAAGATATAACCTTCTAAGGCTGAACCAGGAAGAAATAAAAAATATGAACAGACCAATCACAAGTAATGAAATTGAAACTGTGATTAAAAATCTTTCAACAAACAAAAGTCCAGGACCAGAAGGCTTCACAGGTGAATTCTATCAAACATTTAGAGAAGAGCTAACACCCATCCTTCTCAAACTCTTCCAAAAAATTGCAGAGCAAAGAACACTCCTAAACTCATTCTATGAGGCCACCATCACCCTGATACCAAAACAAGACAACGATACTACAAAAAAAGGAAATTACAGACCAATAACATTGATGAATATAGATGCAAAAATCCTCAACAAAATACTAGCAAAAACTGAATCCAACAACACATTAAAAGGATCATACACCATGATCAAGTGGGATTTATCCCAGGGATGCAAGGATTCTTTAATATATGCAAATTAATCAATTTGATACACCATATTAAAAAAATTGAAGAATAAAAACCATATGACCATCTCAATAGATGCAGGAAAAGCTTTTGACAAAATTCAACACCCATTTATGATAAAAACTCTCCAGAAAGTGGGCATAGAGGGAACCTACCTCAACATAATAAAGGCCATATACGACAAACCCACAGCAAACATCATTCTCAATGGTGAAAAACTGAAAGCATTTCCTCTAAGATCAGGAACAAGACAAGGATGTCCACTCTCACCACTATTATTCAAGATAGCCTTGGAAGTCCTAGCCATGCCAATCAGAGAAGAAAAGGAAATAAAAAGAATACAAATTGGAAAAGAAGTAAAACTGTTACTGTTTGCAGATGACATGATACTATACGTAGAGAATCCTAAAAATGCCACCAGAAAACTACTAGAGCTAATCAATGTATTTGGTAAAGTTGCAGGATACAAAATTAATACACAGAAATCTCTTGCATTCCTATACACTAATGATGAAAAATCTGAAAGAGAAATTAAGGAAACACTCCCATTTACCATTGCAGCAAAATGAATAAAATACCTAGGAATAAACCTAGCTAGGGAGACAAAAGACCTGTATGCAGAAAACTATAAGACACTGATGAAAGAAATTAAAGATGATACCAAGAGATAGAGAGATATACCATGTTCTTGGATTGGAATAATCAATACTGTGAAAATGACTATACTACCCAAGCAATGTACAGATTCAATGCAATTCCTATCAAATTACCAATCACATTTTTTACGGAACTAGGAAAAATAATCTTAAAATTTGTATGGAGACACAAAAGACGCCGAATAGCCAAAGCAGTCTTGAGGGAAATAAACTGAGCTGGAGGAATCAGACTCCCTGACTTCAGACTACACTACAAAGCTACAGTAATCATGCCAATATGGTACTGGCACAAAAACAGAAACATAGATCAATGGAACAAGGTAGAAAGCCCAGAGATAAACCCACGCACCTATGGTCAACTAATGTATGCTAAAGGAGGCAAAGATATACAATGGAGAAAAGAAAGTCTCTTCAATAAGTGGTGCTGGGAAAACTGGACAGCTACATGTAAAAGAATGAAATTAGAACACTCCCTAACACCATACACAAAAATAAACTCAAAATGGATTTGAGTCCTAAATGTAAGACCAGACACTATAAAACTCTTAGAGGAAAACATAGGAAGAACACTCTTTGACATAAATCACAGCAAGATCTTTTTTGATCCACCTCCTAGTGTACTGGAAATAAAAACAAAAATAAACAAATGGGACATAATGAAACTTAAAAGCTTTTGCATAGCAAAGGAAACCATAAACAAGACGAAAAGACAACCATCAGAGTGGGAGGAATATTTGCAAAAAAATCAACAAAGTATTAATCTCCAAAATATATAAAGAGCTCATGCAGCTCAATATTAAAGAGACAAACAACCCAGTCCAAAAACGGGCAGAAGCCCTAAATAGACATTTCTCCAAAAAAGATATACAGATGGCCAAGAAGCACATGAAAAGCTGCTCAATATCACTAATTATTAGAGAAATGCAAGTCAAAACTACAATGAGGTATCACCTCACACCAGTTAGAATGGGCATCATCAGAAAATCTACAAACAACAAATGCTGGAGAGGGTGTGGAGAAAAGGGAACCCTCTTGCACTGTTGGTGGGAATGTGAATTGGTTCAGCCACTATGGAGAACAGTATGGAGGTTCCTTAAAAAACTAAAAATATAATTACCATATGACCCAGCAACCCCACTACTGGGCATATACCCAGAGAAAACCATAATTCAAAATGATACATGCCCCCCCACTGTTCATTGCAGCACTATTTACAATAGCCACGTCATGGAAACAACCTAAATGCCCATCAACAGACGAACGGATAAAGAAGTTGTGGTACATATATTCAATGGAATATTACTCAGTCATAAGGAGGAATTAAATTGAGTCATTTGTTGAGACATGGATGGATCTAGAGACTGTCATACAGAGTGAAGTAAGTCAGAAAGAGAAAAACAAATATCATATATTAACGCATGTATGTGGAACCTAGAAAAATGGTATAGATGATCCGGTTTGCAGGGCAGAAGTTGAGACACAGATATAGAGAACAAACTTATGGACACCAAGCGGGGAAAACCGCAGGGGGTGGGGTGGGGATGGTGGTGTGCTGAATTGGGTGATTGGGACTGACATGTATACACTGATATGTATAAAATTGATGACTAATAAGAACCTGCTGTCTAAAAAATAATAAGAAAGAAAGAAAGAAAGAAAGAAAATGTAACTGGATATGAAGACAGCTCTCTGAATGAAACGAATAATTCTATTTTTAAAAGTAATAATAAAACTTCATCAACATTAAAAGTGTACCAAGTTTCAAATATATGCAAGTAAATCAGTTGGTTCCAGGGGTCAAAATCATATAAGGAATAAAATAACCTGGTCCTAAAGAAGATTATAAATTAATAGATGAGGTAAGGCATACATAAAAGAAGATAATAACAATTTATGTAAGTAACCAAAGTTGTTTACCAGTGTAATTACTACAGTGATTGTATCATTCTGAATATATGATACCAAATTTTTAAGGGGCATCTTTTTAGAAGTTGCTGGGCTTCTAGGACACATATACACTCATGCACCTGGCATAAGACTATTAACTAAATCTTCATCTTAACTGCAATGCATCCTATGAATTCCAGTAGACCTCTTTGGATCTAAAGTATAGAAATCTAGGATGAGCTTGAGATTCCTTGGTCAAGCATAATTTTTAAATTAACCAAAAGAGTTGTACTGAGGATGAATATGAGAATTAGTAAAAAAAAGTAAAAAAAATTAGTATTTTTTTTTAAAAAATTAGTAAAATTACTAATTTTTTAAAAAATTAGTAAAAAAAAACCAAAAAAACAAAATTAGAGAAAGGTTAATAACAAAGGAGAGAGGAACACTAATAGAGTAATACAACTTCAAACAAAAGAAATGTAGAAGAATAATATATTGGAGCATAGGCTTGTCAAATGTATATCTATAATCTTTTTTCTTTTATCCACAGCTGAACAACTATTTATGCAAATCATACTTTATTTATTTATATAATTATCAAAGGGAATTTTCAAGATGATCCTTTCTACCCTGTTCATAAGTGCACCTTAAATGATGGGTTATCTGAAGGCTGAAATAAAGAATGAAAGGCATAATTCACACCAAACTGATAAATGGTTTTTATCAAGTTATATAACCCCTCTTTTTTCCTCTAATTTATAAATTTGTGTCTCTTTAAACTTTATCACTTACCTCCAAATAGTGAACTTCAGTTAGATAGATGTGAAATATTGGATGATTTCTTTTTGACAAAGAATTAAATCTGAAAAACAGAAATAGAAGGTTATTACTTTTTCTGTCTGGATAATTGCCTAGTTCTGATTAAGCTTCAGCTTAGGACCTGACTTAAAAATAAATTCTTATTTTTCTTTACATTCTTATCAGAATTTGTCTTTTAACAGGTTGCCTCTTTTATTCTAGTTTTATCATGGATCAAGTGATACATAAGTATATTTCCCTCTATATGTTCACATGCCTTACCCAATACCCATCTTAGGAAAGTACTATATACATGGAAGTGTTAAGTTTTAGTATATCTCAGCTATAACTGACTAACAATTGTCTTTAAAACCGTGAGGTTCAGAGAGGATGGAAGTATATGACAAACCTTCTAGACCAGAGCTATGCAAATCAAATAGGCACTTAACCTGATATATTTATCCTTTGTAGACTTTTGCCTGATACATTCATCTTGTCCTATAGATAGTCTTTCCTTCTGACTGAATAAGAGCATAATAAAAGCCATTCTGGATCAGACTCAGAGTCCATCCAGCTCAGTATTCTGCTACTGATAATGTCAGCTGTGCAGTGCTGAGCACACAGGAGGCAATCTATTTCATTGAATGGTTCTTGAAATAAGCAGGCATGTCTGGCTTCTAAGGCACCAGTTCCCAAATAAAAGCCAGCTCTTCCACAAAATGCATGCAAATTTAACTCCTTTTTGAATCTTCATTTCTCAGTACATAAAACCTTTTAACATATAAAATAGTACTTCTTTTATTTTAAAATAGCTATTTCTATCCTATGTCCCAGTAATTCCACTTCCAGTATATACCTTAGAGAACTCTTGCAAATGTGTACAGTGAGACTCAGTGAGTCACAGCAGCATTGCCTATAATTGAAAGAAAAATGAAAGCAGTCTATTAATGTCCATCAAGAGGGGAATAGATAAATAAAATGTGGCATATTAATATGATGGGTTATTATATATATAAATGTAGATACATCAACACAGATAGATCTCAAAAACAATGCTGAGTAAAAAGTATGGAACCTGGGGGCTTCCCTGGTGTTGCAGTGGTTGAGAGTCCGCCTGCTGATGCAGGGGTCACGGGTTCGTGCCCCGGTCCAGGAAGATCCCACATGCTGTGGAGCAGCTAGGCCCATGAGCCATGGCCGCTGGGCCTGCGCGTGCGGAGCCTGTGCTCCGCAACGGGAGAGGCCACAACAGTGAGAGGCCCGTGTACCGCAAAAAAAAAAAAGTATGGAACCTGGACATATACTATATGTAATATTTATGTAAATTTTAAAAACATATACAAAATATTGTATATTATACATGAATGTATATTTATGCATGTAAAAGGATACACAATACCTCATAAAATAGTTGTCTTCAAGAGGGAGTATAAAGTATAAGATTAGTAAGTGTGGTAAAGGGAGAATTCAACTTCATCTATATTGTTTATTTTATTTTAAAAAGGACTTGAAAGAATTGTGACAAAATCTTGACTTCTGTACATTCTTGGAGGAGGTGGAAACACAGGTGTTTACTATATTATTCTTTATATTTTTTAATTAAAAATTTTCTCATAAAAATAAAATTTCTAAAACTATAAAAAGAATCATTTAATATTAGAAGCATGTTTACTGTTATTTAACTTATTAAAAATAAAAAACAATGACTACTTCCTTCTAACATTGAGTTGGATGAGTCATAGAAAGATCACCTCTTCTTAGTTGCTCAAGATTCTAGAAGCAAATTCATATTTACTCTACCCATACACTCTATGATTGTACACACTGACTCAATCAACATTTACCCATTGTTTCTATACAGAAGAATATTAAAAAGTATATTCTGATCAAAGCCCCTCTGGCACTTGTAACTGTCTTTCTCTAGCCCTTCTCTTGACATTAATTCTTTCTCAAGGAATGGTTAACATAAATGCCTAAATTTTTCCAAGCACCAAAGGCATGCTTTTAAATCAGTCAGTATGGTTTTCTCTTTTGTTTCAGATACTTTCCTTGATGATGTTTACTCTTTGTGGGGGGGGGTTGTTTTGTTTTGTTTTTGTTTTCTGGTTTTTGTTTGTTTGTTGGCTAGAGAGGACATTACTTAGTTACTATGTCTAACTGTCTGAGAGCCTCTATTCTAACTATTCCAACATTCAAGATAATCTCACAATAAACCTAGGAAATAAATACTATTATCCCTGTTTTTGCAACTGAGGAAATTGACACATAAAGAGGTTAAATAACTTGTCCAAGATAAGCAGCTATTCAGTATAAGATCCAGAAAGTCAAACCCAGCTCTGAATGATTCCAAATGCCTTGCTCTTTCCGCTGCCTCCAAAGTGAAAAATTTTGCAATGATTTAAAAATCCTTTCCTGGGTATAAATTTTACTAATTATAGTAAAATGGTTTGAAACTTAGAGATGTTATGTTGCTTTGATCTTGCTATGGTTATTCCTGAAAAAGAGTAAGCGTAAAGATGTTTTTGTTGCTGTCATTGTGTGTCTATCAGTTTAATATAAAGGCAGTACTAGATCATTCTAGAGCTAGAGCAGTGGTTCTTAACTGGAGGTGATTTTTATCCTCTAGAGGATAGTTGGCAATCTCTGGAGACATTTTTGGTTGTCACAGGTTGAGGGGCAGGGGCTTACTGGCATCTAAGGGGTAGAGGCCAGGGATACTACTAAACATCCTACAACATGTAGGACAGCCCCTAAAACCAAATAATTGACCAGACCAAAATGTTTATAGTGCTGGTTGAGAAACCTTGATCTAGAGGTAAGAACAGTGGACCACACTATAGCTGATTTTGAAGAAAATAAAATTCAAAAATCAAAGAATATAAGTACTAAAATATAGAGGACTTGAAAAATGTACAAAGCATGCTAACTCTGTTTTAAACAATCACTAGATAAATTTCTAAAACCAGGGGAAGGACTTTGACAGAATTTTGACTTGAGATTCCAAAATTGATCTGGGATGAAAAGTAGTAAGAAAGTAATACTAAATAAAAGTAGTATCTGGAGCTAAGTGTATAGGTTCTGTGGCCAGTAAAATGGGGTACAGGAGTAGAGGATAGTCTTTTAAGAGAGCTAGTATTTTGTTTGTTTGCTTTTTACCTTGCATTCACCTGCTCTTCTGATAAAAGTCTCTTATTTTTGCTTTCTCTTAAGAGTTTTTTTCAAACAGCTCCTGGATGGTAAAATAATAGAGATAAGGAAAAGCTTTATTAAAAATGAGTTTCTAAGCTTTTCTTCTAAAATCAGGAACAAGACAAGGATGCCCACTCTCTCCCCTTCTAGTTAACATAGTACTGGAAGTCCTAGTCATAGCAATCAGAAAAGAAAAAGAAATGAAAGGCATCCAAAATGGAAGGGAATAAGTAAAACTGTCACTATTTGCAGATGACATAATACTATATATAGAAAACCCTAAAATCTCCACCAAGAAACTACTAGAACTAATAAGTGAATTCAGTAAAGTTGCAGGATACAAGATTATTATACAGAAATCTGTTGCTTTTGTATACACTAATAATGAACTATCAGAAAGAGGAAGCAAGAAAACAATCCCATTTAAAATTGCATCAAAAAGAAAAAAAAAACCTAGGAATAAACTTAACCAAGGAGGTGAAAGACCTACACTCTAAACACTATAAGACATTGAAGGAACTTGAAGATGATACAAAGAAATGGAAAGATATCCTGTGTTCATGGACTGGAAGAATTATTATTATTAAAAGGTCCATACTACCCAAAGCAATTTACAGATTTAAGGCAAGTCCTTTCAAAATACCCATGACATTTTTTCACAGAATTAGAACAGATAATCCTAAAATTCATATAGAACCACAAAGGACCCTGAATAGCCAAAGCAATCTTGAGAAAAAAGCACAAAACTGGAAGTATTACGCCCCTGAATTCATTCTATACAACAAATCTACAGTAGTCAAAACAGCATGGTACTGGCATGAAAGCAAACACATAGATCAATGGAACAAAACAGACAGCCCAGAAATAAACCCAGGCACTTTTGGTCAATTATTTACAACAAAGGAGGCAAGAATATACAATGGAGAAAAGACAGTCTCTTCAATAAGTGGTGCTGGGAGAAGTGGACAGCTATATGTAAAACAATGAAATTAGAAAATTTTCTCAAACCATATAAAAGTAAACTCAAAATGGATTTAAGACCTAAATGTAAGACCAGAAACCATAAAATTCCTAGAAGAAAACATAGGCAGTACACTCTTTGACATAATTCTTGGGAATATTTTTTTGGATCTGTCACCTAAGGAAAGGGACACAAAAGCAAAAATAAACAAATGGGACCTAATTAAACTTAAAGTCTATTGCACAGCAAAGGAAACCATTAAGAAAATGAAATGACAGCTTACTGAATGGGAGAAAATATTTGCAATTGATATGTCTGATAAAGGATTTATATCCAAAATATATAAACAGCTCATACAACTCAACATCAAAAAATAATTAAAAATAGGCAGAAGAGCTAAATAGACATTTTTCCCAAAAAACTCATACAGATGTCCAATAGGCACAAGAAAAGATATTCAACAACTCTAATCATCAGGGAAATGCAAATCAAAAAAAACAATGAAATATCACCTCACACCTGTCAGAATGACTGTCATCAAAAAGATAACAAATAACAAACGTTTGAGAGGATGTGGAGAAAAGAGAACATTAATACACTGTTGATGGGAATGTAAATTGCTTATAGCCACTATGGAAAACAGTATGGACGCTCCTCAAACAACTAAAAATAGAACTACCATATGATCCAGCAATTCCACTCCAGAGTAAATATTTGAAGAAAAGGAAAACAGTAATTCAAAAAGGTATATGTACACCAATGTTCACAGCAGCATTACTTACAATAGCCATGATATGGAAGCAACCTAAGTGTCCATCAACAAATGGATGAAGAAGATATATATATATATATATATATATATATATATATATGCAGTGGAATCTTCAAAACATAAAAAGACTCACAGATACACAGAACAAAGTAGTGGTTAACACTGGGTAGAGGGATGGAGGAAGGGGATTAAGAGGTACAAACTACTATGCATGAAATAAATAAGCTACAAGGGTGTAATGTATAGAACAGGGAATATAGCCAATATTTTATAGTAACATTAATGGAGTATAATATATAAAATGTTGAATCACTTATGTTGTATTTCTGAAACTAATATAAATCAACTATACTTCAATTAAAAAAGAAAAATAAAAAGTTAATTTCTCTGTGAACAGTTACACCTATATTAAAGAATTTCTGAATCATTCAACTCTCAAAACTATTTTGGAATCATCTTAAGTGGAAAGATCTCTAATAACAGCAAATGCTTTGTTCTTTCTCACAATATCACCCTTTAAGAATCAACTCACTGATTATTCAAGTTTAAAAAGATTTCCTGGCAAAGAGAAATTTTAGTGTTGAGTGCTCTGTTACAATAAAAGTTTCTATAGAAATGTTCTTTCTGATAACTATACATTGCAATCACCAAATATTACCATTTCTTATTAAAATAACAATGAAATAATAGAAATTATCACATATAGAAATGGTAAATATGTGGAGGGATTTTTCCTAATTACCCAAGACTATTTTTTCATTATTTTTCTGTTCACTTGAACCTTACATTCAGATTCTCATCTTGTCTCCTTTTGCTCATCTCTCATTTCCTAATTATAAACTGGATAATTTTTCAGGTCACCTATGGCAGCCACTCAAACCAATTCCTCTTGTCTTTAAACTTCTATTCCCACCTCGTCTTCTATTTGCCTCAGCTAAAAGAGCTTTACCTCGTCTATAGCTCTAATCTCTTTCACCTGCCACTTAAAGAGTGCTAGACCATGAAATTTTGAAAATCAAATAAAACACAGGAGAACAATGAAACCAGCAAGGTGTTCTTTGTCTGCCTAGGAAAATAGTTTTTCATTATGAACAGGAAAGACCCTCGTTTATACCTTGCTAGGATTTCCAAGAAACTGAATACTCTGCTTATAGAAATTATAAAGACTGCCAGCCAGCTGGAATAATTCTTCATTTTACTCTTATGCTAAATGGGTACTTGAGCTATAGAAAGCAAGGACAAGTGGTCTTATTCATGATTCTTCCTTGCCAATCTGCTACGTACATTCAAAAGTACTGGATTAGGAATCAAAGGGTCCTGAATTGAATACAGACTCCATTTGCTCAAAACTTGCTCAGGCTGGAGCTTCCCTAGTGGCGCAGTGGTTGGGGGTTCGCCTGCCGATGCGGGAGACGCGGGTTCGTGCCCCGGTTCGGGGAAATCCCGCGTGCCACGGAGCGGCTGAGCCTACGCGTCCGGAGCCTGCGCGTCCGGAACCTGTGTTCCGCGGCGGGAAAGGCCGCAGCGGTGAGAGGCCCGCGTACAGGAAAAAACAAACAAACAAACAATTGCTTAGGCAAATCATATAATCTCTCTGAGCTTTGTTTTTCTTTTTTTTTTAATTGGTAAAAAGGATAATAATGCCTGACAGTTTGCCTCAGGTTACTTTAAGTATCAAACGAAATGATGTATAAGAAGCACTTTGTAAACCATGAAGTTCCATCCAAATTGAGTTATTTTAGGCAGAATAATAAGATTTATATTTCTCTATATTAGAATTTTCATTTCCAGTACACAAACAGACGCAAAATATAGACTTCTGAGCCCTGCTACAAACTTATTCTATCAGAATCTATAGAGGTGAGGCCCAACCATCTGTATTTTTAACAAGAACACTAAAGTTTGAGAGGTACTATATAATGCACCATTCTCTTTTCTGATGTATTCCTTTCTTTCTACTTCAAGGAAAGTTTAACTGTCATGTACCATTTAATTTTCTAATCATCTTGAAATTGTTTGCTAAAATATAACAAAAACGTTGAGTTGTCACAAAACAACCTAAATTAAATTTTAAAAATTAAGTAATTTAGATTTCAACTGCAATTGTTTTATAAATGTTTTTAACTTTAAAAAGGAAAGCTTGTTCTTTGTAATACAATGGATTGCAAAATATTTAGAGAACTAAGAATGAAGAATCATGAAAATAACTCAATTTCCTGGGAGAATTATAATTACCACATTAGCTTCATTCATGCTGAAGTTTAACACATTCAATAGCTGCTGAGTTAAGACACTATATTGGTTCTTTACATCTCAATTATCCCAGTAAAAATTCAAGATCTCTTAAAACACACCTAAGTTTCAATAGGTGAATTTTACCATATCTGAGTTTATCAATATGTGACTTATTTTGTTTCAGTTAAACCTTCTTATTTAGAGTTAACTAAGTCCCAAAAGAACAGTTTGGGAGGTCCTATACCTATCATCTTTATCACTATAGCCCTGTTCTAAGAGTGAAAGAAGAAAAAGGTAGTTGCCTATCTAGGTTAGACAGGGTAGGTGGTATTACTAAATCTGGTAGAGTGGAAGAAACAAAGCCAATATCTAAGATAACCCAAAACAACAGGAAATATGACTAAATGCAATGAACAATGAATGAATAATTGTGCCTAGGGTGAGAGAGTAAAATTATATTTTAAAGACTACATCTGGCTTTAAAAACACTAACCTTAATCATCACTATGATAAACTAAACATTTCCATATTTCATACTAACATGTTTAGGAGACTAAAATAAGTTATTGATCTTAGTGTTTAATCAGAGTATGTGTTAATATAACACCAATATATTCTTAGAGGCTATATTAATGTGGAAACAACCCAAATAACCACCATCAGGAGAATAGATGAATAAATTATGATATATTCATACAGTAGAATACTCTATTTCAGTGAAAATGAATGAACTATGGTTACATGTAGCAACACAAATAAGGAACATTATGATGAGTTACAAAAGCAAGTCAAAGAAGAAAGAAAAAGTTATGATTTCATTTACACAAAGTTCAAAAACATGCAACACTAAAGAACATATTGTTTAGGGATGCAAATACTATTGGTAAAACTATTAAAAAAACAGAGAAAATATATATAAATTTGAGACAGTAGTTGCCTCGAAAGAGGGAAGGAAAGGAATGTGATTAGGAAAGGAGTACATAAGGGAATTTATAGGGAATGGTAATTTTCTTTTCTCATAATGGGTGATAAGTCACAGGAGGTTGTTGTATTGCTTTTGTTTATTCTGTACTCATGTTTTACAAATATTGTTTTATAGGCATTCAATGTTTAATAAAACAATTAAAATTTGATGTATTTCCTTTCTCTGTAATATATTTGCTCTGTCATAAAACAAGTTTATGATTTTAACAGATTTCAATTCTTTGCTTTCAACAGCAGCAGTTACAACTGAATATGCATATACATTCAATAGTTCTATTACTGTGCCTAAGATCAAAAGAATTATTAAATCTAACTTTAAGAAATAAGATGTCCAAGGAATAATATGAGGGCAATTTCTGGAGTAAACATTAGTTTAGAACTCATAAAAATAAAAACAACTTCTTAATCTTCTAAGTGGTTAGTAAATCAAAGATATAGGCTATGTATTTTTTTTTTTTTACTTTAGATGGACAGCAATAACAAATTCCTAACTGGACAAATCTCTTCAGATTTTAACTTTACTAAAAACCTGATCCCAACCTAAGAAGTTCTACAATTTGCAAAAATACTTTAAAAACACTTTTTAAAAAAGGCTTATTCTTTTAAAAAAGAATATAACTAAAATACATAAAACTTGGAAATGCTTAAGCTTTAGTGGATTGTTCTGTCAACATGTGGATTTATTGAAAGAGCTGTGTTAACACATATTAAAAACCTAGGGACGAACTTTTTAAAACACTTTTTTTTTTTAACTTTTTACCAAAAAAAGAATTCTCAAACTGTGAAATACAGTTAGTTGTTTACCTAGTATGGAAAGTGATGAAACAATAATGAAATCTGTCAACTTTTGTCTGTCTCCATAAAAGTAAATCTTGCATCCCAAATATATACATATGGAGAGATATAAATAAAAATCTTTATACAGTTTCATCTATGGATGTGGTTTACAGATTGTTCTTCCCCAGAACTATACTCAAAAAGGTTTTTCCAGCATTAAGGGTTTTATAATTCGATAAGTCTGAAGCCTACCAATAGTCAACACAAAAGAGTGAAACACTAGCTTTTTGAACCATTTTAGTTTTCAACAGGAAATGATCCTAAAGGTAAAAAGAGGCTTAGCCAATTATTTACTCATTCTTTTCCCCACATATTTAAATATTAACGATAAGAAAAATTTAAACGCCAAGCTTATAAAATTCCTCCATAAGGGTATAATTATTCTAGCTATTTTTCCCCCCAAAGTAGTATCTCTGAGCTCTTTCTTGGAATGTCTAAGAGTTTTGAATTGAAATGCAGCGACACCAACGCCAAAGATTCCCTTCCTTCCCATAAATCTAGAGATTCAGCGTCTAATTAATTACCTTTGGATATATTAATAACTCACATATAAATGCTAACCGCTATTTAGCATTTCTATTAACCTCCCGTCCATTAAAGATTTGGTAGTAATTTTCATATTTTACACCATCTATTATAAAATAATAATAAACTATTTATTACGAATATATATTTCACAGCAACTTCACCTCTTAAACCTAGGCTTAACTTTTTTCGTCCTCCCCATCTAACCAAAAACTTTAGGATCATATCCTTTTTAACACTTTAATTGAACCTCACAACTCAAAACTACCAACCCCGCTAATCCCTTATTTCATACGATTATAACTTTTTTTTAAAGTACTTTAAAAGCCCTATACCTTTTTCCTTCATCCGTAAGACAAGCTCTGAGAACAAAAGTGAGGGGTCAAGGATAGTGTGAAATCTGAGGGAAGAGGTGGGGCAGAAGGTTAAAGAGAGTTTGGAGTAGGACAAAAGAAAGAACTAGAAAAGTAAGCTGGGTGACGAAAACCGTTAGGCGCTGGTTAGGCTTGGGTGCAGCTAAGGACACGAAGGGGAGGGGCTTAACCTCTTGCGCTCTAACCCCCAACGCACGGAAGCGACTGCCACACACCCTATCCGCCTCTCAGAGCAGCAGCCATTTTGGCTTTGCCCCAGCTCCGCCCCTCGGACGCGGACGGCTCCATCCCCCCACGCGCACCCCACCCCCGCCTTCTTCGCGCAGAAACAGGAAGTAGGATTGCGGACCTAGGAGCCAGGCCGGCAGCAGCTCAGGACTAGAGTCGCGCTCCGAACGCACTGCAGTCAAATCCTTGCCGCTGCCCCTGGCTGTCGCCTCCCAAGAAAAGTCGTGGGACCATGTCGAATATGGAGAGTATCCTTTCCTTTCTTAAAAGTTGCTGCTAGGGCTTAAAGAGGTGGGAGAGAGGAGGGCCTGGGGCCCTGGAAGGTGCCTGGTGGTGACCTTTTAGGTCTAGTTGAGGAGGGGTGAGGGTTCTGACTCCGATTGGTAGGCTTTGGCAGCTTATTTTGTTTTGTTTGTTGTTGTTTTCCTGGTAGCCGCAAGCATCCTGAATCAGGGGACGTGGGGCTGCTTTGAGAAGATTACTGAACACGAACCCTCCCTTGTTGAAGGCTACTGTCACCTGTTCTTTCAGGGAATTTATCCATTTCTGAAAAATCGAAGGAGAGTGGTGTGGAAGCAGGCGACAGTTTGCCAGAGGTTTGGGGCAGAGGTATAGGTTTTGAATGGGTAACGAGGGCAAATAATTTTTGTGGAACTTCTTCCTTTTTCTGGATGGAGGTGACTGGTAATGAGTTCTTAATACCAGCCCTCCGAACTAAGTTGATTGCTTGCTTGTTAATAATCTGATTTAGCACGTGAGGAAACTCATAGTTTCCTAAAGCCACAAAAATCCATCAGTTGCACCTGTGTTACCACTTAAGCAATGTGTTCAAGGTTAGGAACCAAGCTGTGTGAAGCTCTGAATTGAAGAAGGATGAGGTGGTTTTTTGCAAGTGAAATACCATCACAGGATTTTCATGTCGCTGTCCTTCTTCCAGAAATTGGCATTACAGAAATAGAGTACTTTGATATCTTGCTATTGAATGAAACTTGGCAAAATAACAAAATTGGGTCATAGAAATTCTCTGATAGCTCATATTGAAACTATATTCATTCATTAATTTGTAAGTCTGAAATATAGAAAGACATTTGGTGAGAGTATTAAATTATGTAAACTGTACTGAGAATATTGGTAACATATTTGGTGCTGAACTGGCCAAGATAAACCAAGAATAAAATGTGAACCTTTGTGGAGGTGCAGAAATAGGTCATTTCATGAACAGAGTAGATGACTAAAAGGCCCAGTTTAAAGGATATAATTTATAGAAGTGTAGTTGTGTTAGATGATTTTTATTAAAGCACCATCATAAAAGAGCACTGGATTATGAGTCAGAAGATCAATTTCCAATCCCAGTTCTGCCTTTTAAGAAACATGTGAGTTAGAACAACTCATATAGCCTCTGTTATGCAATGTTTACTCATCTGTAAACATACTAACTGACCTGTCAGCCTTATAAAGCTCTTGTGAAGGTAAAATGAAATGTAAGGGCTTACTAAATTACGAAGTTTTGAACATGTTAAGTATTAAGAAGTGAAGTACAATTTGCTATCTTTTTCGCCAGATCTTTTGGAAGGGTTTGAGGTAATAACTCTAAAACTGCTTTTATTTCCTACTTTAATAATGCAAATTACTTTTGCTCACCTAAAAACCTACTCTATGTGATTTCCAATAATAAGATAGTTACTAATTTTCTTTCACTGAAAAGTGTGTATGCCTGACTATAATTAAAATTAATGGTACTATTATCAGTAGTTTAATACATAACAAAAATGAACTGTAACTACTCTTAAGTCCATCAAAGGAAGTGAGGACTTCATTCATACCGTCTGGCAGTGGTTAGTTCTCTTGGTCCTTTTTTTAGAATCCAGACCTTTTCCTTTGAGTATAGAGGAAGAAAATGACATATGGGCTCAGACCTGTCTTTCATAAATAAATAACTTGAACTGAAACTTGAGTAACATTGATTTGTCACCTATTTGAAATGCAGAAATCTCATTGTTACAGTATGTAAGAAGAATAAATGTGCTAACACAATTGAATTAGCATGGTAATTGTGACTTCTGTCCTTGGGCAGATAGATACACTGAAGTTATGTTGGATTAGATCCAATATCATTTTAAACAACTTGATGGAATAGCCAAATTTATTTATTTTTTAAAATTTTTATTACAGTATGTTTGCTTTACAATATCATGTTAGTTTATGCTGTATGGCAATGTGCCTTTTCCTGGGGAAAATATTTGTCGCTGACATCTCTTTCTCTAGGGGATTCTAACCTGAAAAAGGTTGAGAAGCAACGAAGTAGATAATAGGTACTGTAGACATAGAGTAAAGAAAGGGATGTTGTGAACTGGACTGGTATCATTGTCTCCTTTTGTAGTCACCTAGACAGATGAGACTGTGTTATAGGCAAAAATTGCCAGCTACCTTAAAAATGCTCTCCATTGTGAATGGCTTTACATCCTAAAGCAGAATTACAGATCAGAGTCTCTGAGGCTTTGCTAGTGTTGACAAATGTATTGTGATTTTTTAACCAAGATATTAATAATAGTTCAAATTTTGTTTTTTAAATATCACCTGACAGTAGTCTTACAATGTATGTCCTGACTTGCTAGTAGAATGTTGTCTTACAAGAAGTATTTTATGTAAGGAATGCTTATCGTTCATCATTTGATGCTATTTGAGGATCAGTTCTGAGCAATTCACTATGAAAGTTAAAATGCAAAAAGAGAAATAAGAGTTGAGCTGGCTTTGAATTCCTTCTTGTTCTTCTATTCACAGTTAATTACCCATCTCTAGGCTTCAGTTTTCACATCTGTACAATGAGGGAAGTTGACAAGCGATCTCTAAGGTTTCTTTCAATTCTGAAGATCTCCCTGAGTTTCTGTGTTCCCAAACTCTACCTCCCAGACATACACAAGGGATGATGAAGATGCTGGGAGCTGAAAAAGAGGAAAGTTGGGTATATAATGCCACTTTTTCTCATCAAATGTATGAATAACCATCTATGGTATGGCACCACTGCTTTATTCTGGAGCAGGCAGGTGCTAGTAGAACATTCTTATTCCTTCCTCTTACCTCCTTTGTTTTCAACCTTTACTTCTATGTAAAGGATTGTAAAATCCTACTGTTGGCACTTGGAATCAAATAGCTTTCTGCCCTACTATGTTGGGATAACTTACTTTCCCTTGGAGTTGCTCCACCGACTTCAGAGAGGTAGGCAGGACGTAAGAGTTCTACTATGAATTTCTGCTAGTAAACTGACTATAACCGTTTTTCTTGAGGAAGCAGATTGAAATCTTAGAGCAAGGTTTCCTTCTGTATGCATATTAAATATATGGAACCCTAATGATTGTTATTTAAATTTTAAAGCAATAATCTATTAAGGCATAGGTGATTTCTCCCCTTTGCCTGTCAGCAGTGTGATTGCTATTAAATGAAATCACACAGAATGTTTTTTTTTTCCTTTTTAAATTTATTTATTTTTGGCTGTGTTGGGTCTTCGTTGCTGCATGTGGGCTTTCCCTAGTTGTGGAGAGAGGGGGCTACTCTTTGTTACGGTGCGTGGGCTTCTCATTGCAGTAGCTTCTCGTTGCAGAGCACGGGCTCTAGGCGTGTGGGCTTCAGTAGCTGTGATGTGTGGGCTCAGTGGTTGTGGCTCGCGGGCTCTAGAGCGCAGTCTCAGTAGTTGTGGTGCACTGCCTTAGTTGCTCCGCAGCATGTGGGATATTCCTAGACCAGGGCTCAAACCCGTGTCCCGTGCATTGGCAGGCAGATTCTTAACCACTGCACCACCAGGGAAGCCCAACATAGAATGTTTTAAAGACACATTGGGATTTTTTTATTCCCTGACTAGCTGTATTGCCCAGTTGAGATAGGTGACTTATCTAAATCATGAGGTGGTAATGACAATTTATTGAACATCTACTGTGTACCAAACTTTGTGCTGGGGATTTTATATATCATCTCAAAACCTCAAAACAACCCTGGAAGACGGGTGGTAGTGTCCTCATTTTATAGAACAGGCAATTAAAGCTAAGAAAACTACAGAGCTTGTAAGTGTAAAGGATCTGAGCTCGGCTCCAAAGTCTCTGGTGTGTTCACGTTTCCATAGTGCCTCCAGAACTTACAGTGCACTTCAGTTATATTTGATCAAGTCCTAGGGTTATGCAGAGCTACTCTTTCTATATATTGACATTCCATTTGAGATTTTTGCTTTAAAAAGAGTTTGGAAAACCATGAATCAACACAATCACTTTAGGGAGGACCTAGCTTAGATTTTCTCGAAGGCAAGTCTGTTCATAGATATATTTCCTATTAAGAGGTACACCTGGGCTTCCCTGGTGGCACAGTGGTTGAGAGTCCGCCTGCCGATGCAGGGGACACGGGTTCATGCCCCGGTCCGGGAAGATCCCACATGCCGCAGAGCGGCTGGGCCCGTGAGCCATGGCTGCTGAGCCTGCGCGTGCGGAGCTTGTGCTCCGCAACGGGAGAGGCCACAGCAGTGAGAGGCCCGCGTTCTGCAAAAAAAAAAAAAAGAAAGAGGTACACCTGTATGATGTAATGTTTTAAATTTTAATTTTATAGAGTTAGAAGGTAGGGAATTCTACTTTCTGAAAATTTGAAATAATTGTTCAGATGATTCATTGATTTTACTTATTTATCAATCCCAAGGGCTAAGTGAGTTAGTGTTTTCCTTTTGCATGGATTTTGGCAGGAGGAGGGAAATCTACTGCCATTAATGGAGATCTTTGAGACCAATTTTTCAGAGTCAGTGTTTATGTTAGCAAAAAAGCAAGCATGGTGGTGTATAATAAACCTCATAGTGGTTAAGAGGAAGATGGTAGGGAGGGGAGGAAGAAGGTACACTGGGCAAAGGAGCTGTATGTGAAGACACAGAGTCAGGTAACTGGTGGAGGCCATCATCACTGAAGCACAAGTTGCTGGAGCCTGGGATTACCCAAGATCTAGTTTAGGGCCTTATGCATTATTCTATACATGTTAATATGTATTACTGTTCAGCCTTCTAAACCTTCAGTCCATCAAAAATAAAGTATTTCAGTCATTGTCTTTTCAGTTGGCAAAGAAAAATAAATACTATCTTAATAGCAACCACTTTGCCAAATTGAATTTATGATTAGTCAGTGAAGGAGATTATTCTGCCAGTTTTATTTTTTCCAAATAGAAAAATACTCCAAGGATTTACAGCTAACTAAAATATCTAAAATATTTCACAGTATATCAACTCTGGTTCATAGTTCAATTTAGTGGTTGAATCAACGCCATTATTTTCCACATTAGCAATAGAGGATATTCACTTATTGTAGTGTATACAGAAGGTGATTATTTGAATAGCAGGCACCTGAATTTAAGAATCGCCTACCCTGGTTGTAGAAGGTACCCGAGAGTTAGAGGCAAGGTTTTAGACGGAGGAGTGTTTTGATTTCTGGCCTAGGACAAAAGATACATCATCAGAAAAACACTGGTTTTACAGGTTGCCTGGGATACATAGACACATATGAATATATTTGGCAGGGGTGGTAGTCTAAGATATGTAGTCCACCTCTATGGAATCATGTGCTTTACACTACATTTATGAGTCAAAATGGGAAAAATAAGAAGAGACCATGTAAAAAGTATTTTCCAAAACCAAATATCTTCAATTTTAAAAGCCGTCCTATATTGTGAGACTCTCCTTCCTACATTTTTGGTGCTGCTCTATTCTTTCTGTTAATTATACCAGTCCAAGGATTTTTAAAAAAGTCTGGGATCTGCTATGACATTGGTTTTCTCACTCTTAGCCACAGAGCCCTTTTTTTTCCTGAATGGAATCATGTAGAATCCTAATATACTACAGAAATAAACATCGTTGTATTAGTGTAAACTTATTCATAAGCTTATATGTGTAATTGAGTCCTCTTGCCCAACATCAGTGATGCTTTTTCCCCAGTATATCAGGTACCATTGCAAAACATTTTTTCTACTATTCATTTACTTAAAACTATTGAGTACTTCTGTTAATCACTGCACTAAGCTGATGGTATAAGGATAATTAGGGTTCATCCATATTCTCAGGGTGTCCATAGTCTAGTTAAAGAAGTAGACATGTAAACAAAGAATTATAATGAAATACAGAAAAGTACATCATATATAAAGTAACATGGGAATACAGAGTAAGTAGCTACTGACACTGTAAATTTCAAATTAGTGTTTCCACAGAGTATACTTAAAATTTAGGACCAGAATGTTTGAAGACAGCCTTGGAGAAGAGCTATTTTATATTAAATTTATATCAAGCACAAACAGGTTCAGTGTATCCAAGTTATAATACTACTACACATTCCTAACAGTGTTGTCCATATACCAGTATTATTTAATACATGCTTTTGGGTTTTTTTCTTTTAATTTTCAAGCAACCCTCTTTTTTAAATTGCAAGGATACCATCTCATGGAATAGGACTATAGACTCCTAATCTAACCTTTTATTTGAAATGAATTTTTTACAAAAATCATGTAACTTTAATCCTCACCTCCCCAAGAGCAAGTACAAAAAAGAATAAAAGACCAGTTACCTGCCACTGGGCTTAAGAAATAAAACATTACCAACTCATCTCTTATTTCCCCACCAAAGGCAACCACTGTCTAAAAGTTCATATTTATCATTTCCATGCATTTGTTTATATTTGACCACATACGTATACATTCTTAGGATATAATTAATGCCTTGCATATTTTCCAATTTTATGTGTGTGGTATAATGTTTTCTTTTTTATTCAAGATGGTTCTTCAGATTCATTCATTATGTCATTTTCACTTTCACCTGTATGTAGTTTTTTTTTTTAACATCTGTACCTTTTTTTTTTTTAAACATCTTTATTGGAGTATAATTGCTTTATTGTAGAAATATCATACAATTTATCCATTCTATTTAGTGATGAACATTTAGGTTGTTTCCATGGTTTTCTGTCATTATAAACAATACTGCTATGATCACTTGTACATATTTGCTGTGTCAGCTGGGGACAGTTTCTCTATGGTATATACCTAGGAGTGGGATTGCTGGGTTGGAGACTATGGGTATTTTCAAGTAATGATTTTTTGATGATTTCCATTGTAATCTGTATACCTTTTATTTTTCTTATCATGCTTGGTAGGACTCCAGAACAATGCTTAATTTAAAAAAATATGTGTGTGTGTGTATGTATGTGTGTATATATATATATATCATGATCACTTTCTTGTTACAGTCATCTCTGGGTATCTGCAGGGGATTGGTTCCAACACCCCCCTCCCCTCACAGATACCCAGATCTGCAGATATGCAGATCTCTTAGTTGGGCCTCTATTTGCAGATGCAAACCCATGGATACAGAGGGATGACTGTACTGATTTTAAAAGGAATTCTAATTATTCACTGTTAAGGATGATGATTGCTCGAGGTTTTGTTTTTGTTTTCATGTGAAATTTTTTTTAACATCTTTATCGGAGCATAATTGCTTTACAGTGGTGTGTTAGTTTCCACTTTATAACAAAGTGAATCAGTTATACATATACATATGTTCCCATATCTCTTCCCTCTTGCGTCTCCCTCCCTCCCACCCTCCCTATCCCACCCTTCAAGGTGGTCACAAACCACCTAGCTGATCTCCCTGTGCTATGCGGCTGCTTCCCACTAGCTATCTATTTTACGTTTGGTAGTGTATATATGTCCATGCCACTCTCTCACTTTGTCACAGCTTACCCTTCCCCCTCACCATATCCTCAAGTCCATGCTCTAGTAGGTCTATGTCTTTATTCCCGTCTTACCCCTAGGTTCTTCATGACATTATTTTTTCTTAGATTCTATATATATATATGTGTTAGCATACGGTATTTGTTTTTCTCTTTCTGACTTACTTCACTCTGTATGACAGACTCTAGGTCCAACCACCTCACCACAAATAACTCAATTTCGTTTCTTTTTATGGCTAAGTAATATTCCATTGTATATGTGCCACATCTTTATCCATTCATTTGTTGATGGACACTTAGGTTGCTTCCATGTCCTGGCTATTGTAAATAGAGCTGCAATGAACATTTTGGTACATGACTCTGTTTGAATTATGGTTTGCTCAGCGTATATGCCCAGTAGTGGGATTTCTGGGTCGTATGGTAGTTCTATTTGTAGTTTTTTAAGGAACCTCCATAGTGTTCTCCATAGTGGCTGTATCAATTTACATTCCCACCAACAGTGCAAGAGTGTTCCCTTTTCTCCACAGCCTCTCCAGCATTTATTGTTTGTAGATTTTTTGATGATGGCCATTCTGACCAGTGTGAGATGATATCTCATTGTAGTTTTGATTTGTATTTCTCTAATGATTAATGATGTTGAGCATTCTTTCATGTGTTTGTTGGCAATCTGTATATCTTCTTTGGAGAAATGTCTGTTTAGGTCTTCTGCCCATTTTTGGATTGGGTTGTTTGTTTTTTTGATATTGAGCTACATGAGCTGCTTGTAAAGTTTGAAGATTAATCCTTTGTCAGTTGCTTCATTTGCAAATATTTTCTCCCATTCTGAAGGTTGTCTTTTGGTCTTGTTTATGGTTTCCTTTGCTGTGCAAAAGCTCTTAACCTTCATTAGGTCCCATTTGTTTATTTTTGTTTTTATTCCCATTTCTCTAGGAGGTGGGTCAAAAAGTATCTTGCTGTGATTTATGTCATAGAGTGTTCTGCCTATGTTTTCCTCTAAGAGTTTGATAGTGTCTGGCCTTACATTTAGGTCTTTACTCCATTTTGAGTTTATTTTTATGTATGGAGTTAGGGAGTGTTCTAATTTCATTATTCTTTTACATATAGCTGTCCTGTTTTCCCAGCACCACTTATTGAAGAGGCTGTCTTTTCTCCTTTGTATATTCTTGCCTCCTTTATCAAAGATAAGGTGACCATATGTGTGTGGGTTAATCTCTGGGCTTTCTATCCTGTTCCATTGATCTATATTTCTGTTTTTGTGCCAGTACCATACTGTCTTGATTACTGTAGCTTTGTAGTATAGTCAGAAATCCAGGAGCCTGATTCCTCTGACTCTATTTTTCTTTCTCAAGATTGCTTTGGCTATTCAGGTTCTTTTGTGTTTCCATATGAATTGTAAGATATTTTATTCTAATTCTGTGAAGAATGCCATAAGTAGTTTGATAGGTATTGCATTGAATCTGTAGATTGCTTTGTGTAGTATAGTCATTTTCAAAATATTGATTCTTCCAATCCAAGAACATGGTATATGTCTCCATCTGTTTATGTCATCTTTGATTACTTTCATCAGTGCTTTATAGTTTTCTGAGTACCAGTCTTTCACCTCCTTAGGCAGGTTTGTTCCTAGGTATTTTATTCTTTTTGTTACAGTGGTAAATGGGAGTGTTTCCTTAATTTCTCTATGTGTTTTTTTCATTGTTGGTGTATAGGAATGCCAGAGACTTCTGTGCATTAATTTTGTATCCTGCAATCTTACCAAATGCATTGATTAGATCTAGTAGTTTTCTGGTGACATCTTTAGGATTTTCTATGCATATTATCATGTCATTGGCAAACAGTGACAGTTGTACTTCTTCTTTTCCAATTTGTATTCCTTTTATTTCTTTTTCTTCTCTGATTCCTGTGCCAGGACTTCCAAAACTATGAATAAGAGTGGTGAGAGTGGACATCTTTGTCTTTTTCCTGATCTTAGTGGAAATGCTTTCAATTTTTCACCATTGTGTTTGATGCTTGCTGTGGGTTTGTCATATATGGCCTTTATTATGTTGAGGTATGTTCCCTCTATGCCCATTTTCTGGAGAATTTCTATCATGAATGGGTGTTGAATTTTGTCAAAAGCTGTTTTGCATCTATTGAGAAGATCCTATGGTTTTTTTCCCTTAATTTATCAATGTGGTGTATCACATTGTTTGATTTGTATATATTGAAGAATCCTTGCATCCCTGGGTTAAATCCCACTTGATCATGGTTTTTGATCCTTTTTATGTGCTGTTTGATTCTGTTTGCTAGTGTTATGTTGAGGATTTTTGCATCTATATTCATCAGTGATATTGGTCTATAATTTTCTTTTTTTGTGGTATCTTTTTCTGCTTTGGTATCAGGGTGACGGGGGCTTTGTAGAATGAATTTGGGAGTGTTTCTCCCTCTGCAGTTTTTTGGAAGAGTTTGAGAAGGATCGGTGTTAGCTCTTCTCTAAATGTTTGATAGAATTCACCTGTGAAGCCATCTGGTCCTGAACTTTTGTTTGTTGGAAGATTTTTAATTACGGTTTCAATTTCATTACTTGTGATAGGTCTGTTTATATTATCTAATTCTTCCTTGTTCAGTCTTGGAAAATTGTACCTTTCCAAGAATGTGTCTATTTCTTCATGGTTGTCCATTTTACTGGCATATAGTTGTTTGTAGTAGTCTCTTATAATCCTTTGTATTTCTGCAGTGTCAGTTGTGATTTCTCCTTTTTCATTTCTAATTTTATTGATTTGCCTCCCCTCCCTTTTTTTCTTGATCAGTCTGTCTAAGGGTTTACCAATTTTGTTTATCTTCTCAAAGAACCAGCTTTTAGTTTCATTGATCTTTGCTATTGTTTTCTTCATTATTATTTCATTTATTTTTGCTCTGTTCTTTATGATTTCTTTCCTTCTACTGTTTTTGGGTTTTCTTTGTTCTTCTTTCTCTAGTTGCTTTTAGTGTAGGGCTAGATTGTTTATTTGAGATTTTTCTTGTTTCTTGAGGTGAGATTGAATTGCTATAAACTTTCCTCCTAGAAATGCTTTTACTGCATCCCATAGATTTTGGGTCATTGTGTTTTCATTGTCAATTTTTCCTATGAATTTTTAAAATTTCTTCTTTGATTTCTTCAGTGACCTCTTGGTTATTTAGTAGTGCACTGTTTAGCCTCCTTGTATTTGTTTTTTACAATTTTTTTCCTGTAATTGATTTCCAATCTTATAGCGTTGTGGTCAAAAAACATGCTTGATACGATTTCAATTTTCTTAAATTTTTTGAGGATTGATTTGTGACCCAAGATGTGATCTATCCTGGAGAATGTTTCGTGTGCACTTGAGAAGAAAGTGTATTCTGCCACTTTGGGGTGGAATGTTCTATAAATATCAATAAGATCTATCTTGTCTATTGTGTCATTTAAAGCTTGAGTTTCCTTATTTATTTTCTGTTTGGATGATCTGTCCATTGTTAAAGTCCTATACTGTTATTGTGTTACTGTCGATTTCTCCTTTCATGGTTGTTAGCATTTGCCTTATGTATTGAGGTGCTCCTGTGTTGGGTGCATAAACATTTATAATTGTTTTGTCTTCTTCTTGGATTGTTCCTTTGATCATTATGTACTGTCCCTCCTTATCTTTTGTAACAGTCTTTATTTTAAAGTTTATTTTATCTGATATGAGTATTGCTACTCCAGCTTTCTTTTGATTTCCATTTGCATGGAATATCTTTTTCCATCCCTTCACTTTCAGTCTGTATATGTCCCTAGGTCTGAAATGGGTCTGTTGTAGACAACATATATATGGGTCTTGTTTTTGTATCCATTCAGCCAGTCTGTGTCTTTTGGCTGGGGCATTTAATCCATTTACAATCAAGGTTATTATCGATATGTATGTTCCTATGACCACTTTCTTAATTGTTTTGGGTTTGTTTTTGTGAGTCTTTTTCTTCTCTTGTGTTTCCTGCTTCAAGAAGTTTCTTTAGCATTTTTTGTAAAGCTGATTTGGTGGTGCTGAATTCTCTTAGCTTTTGCTTGTCTGAAAAGCTTTTGAATTCTTTATTGAATCTGAATGAGATCCTTGCTGGGTAGAGTAATCTTGGTTGTAGGTTTTTCTCTTTCATCACTTTAAGTATATCCTGCCACCCCTTCTGGCCTGCAGTTTCCACTGAAAAATCAGCTGATAACCTTATGGGGATTCCTTTATATGTTATTTTTTGTTTTTCCCTTGCTGCTTTTAATATTTTTTCTTTGAATTTAATTTTTGTTAATATGATTAATATGCGTCTTGGTGTGTTTTTCCTTGGGTTCATCCTGTATGGGACATCCTGTATGGGACTTGGGTGACTATTTCCTTTCCCATGTTAGGAACGTTTTCAACTATAATCTCCTCAAATATTTTCTCAGACCTTTTCTTTTTCTCTTTGTCTTCTGGGACCCCTATAATTCAAATGTTGTTGGGTTTAGTGTTGTCCCAGAGATGTCTGAGCTTGTTCTGGATTCTTTTCATTCTTTTTTCTTTATTCTGCTCCTCAGCAGTTATTTCCACCATTTTGTCTTCCAGCTCACTTATTCATCCTTCTGCCTCAGTTATTCTGTTATTGATTCCTTCTAGTGTATTTTTCATTTCAGTTATTGTGTTGTTCATCTATGTTTGTTCTTTAGTTCTTCTAGATCTTTGTTAAACATTTCTTGTATTTTCTCAATCTGTACTTCCATTCTGTTACTGAGATTCTGGATGATTTTTACTATCATTACTCTGAATTCTTTTTCAGGTAGATTGCCCATTTCCTCTTCATTTATTTGGTCTTGTAGAGTTTTACCTTGCTTCTTCATCTGTGGCATATTTTTTGCCATCTTATTTTTTTTTTTGAGTGAAATTGTGCTGCTATTTTACTGGTTGTTTGGCCTGAGGCTCCCAACACTGGAGTTTGTAGGCTACTGGGTAGACCTGAGATGGGTCTTGGTGCTGAGATGGGGAGCTCTGTGCGACCTCACTCCTGTGAATATTCCCTGGGGTCTGAAGTTCTCTGTTAGTCCAGTGTTTCAGACTTGGAGCTCCCACTGCAGTAGCTTCTGCCTAACCCCAGGCTTGCGAACCAAGATCCTGCAAACTGGTTCACTCTGGGGTTCCTCCTGTCTCCTTGGGCATTAGAATATACCACCAGCGGCCGGAAGGCTCCCTAGTTGTGGGGGGACGCTAACTCCACATCTTCCCACACCACCATCTTGACTCTGCCTCTCTGGATTGATTTTTATATGTTCTGCTTGCGATTGTTTTTTTGTTTGATTTTTTGTTTATTTGTGCTTCTTGAGTCTAAAGATTTTATTCTCATCAGTTATGGAAGACTCTCAAGTATTATCTCTTTGAATGTAACATTTTGCACATTGTCTTTATTATATCTTTGTGGTATTGCAGATATTAGACCTTTTTATTCTGTTTTCTTTATTTCTTGTCCTCTCTTTCATATTAACCTTATTTTTTCACTCTAATCTTAATTCAGATCTATAGTCAGTTTGCTAATTTTTTTTTTTGCTGTATGTGGGCCTCTCCAGTTTGCTAATTTTCTCCTCAGCTTTGTCTAATTTTCTTTTATCTAGTTTGCTCCACCCCCAGCTGTGAGCCAAGGCCCATAATGACAGTTAACCTTGTCATCTCATCTTCCTTTGCCAGCTGATAAGACTTCTTTCTGTGACACCCTTATGCTAATGTTGTAGCCTTCAAGGTTCTAGGTTTATTCAGAAAATTAAGTTCCAGCGTCTCATCTCATGGGCTCCATAGGGGACTTTGTCTTCAGGGGCTTCAGTGCTTACCTACTACTAATATTTACTTATTCCTCCTTGTTTCTGTCTCCTGAGGATTTTCCTTCCATTTTTACAATCTAAGCTCTGTATTTAAAAGGGCATTTGTTGTAGTTTATCCAGTATTTCAAGGTGTTATTATAAATGTGTTATTATAAATGTGTTATTATAAATGTGGAAGTGGTTCATGTCTTTTTAGGATGAAGGGGGAAAAGCTTTATGGTATTAAATGGACTTTAGTAATGGATCTCCTATTAATATTTTTGGCTAATATTTTATATCATGATCATTCTTAACCATTAATATTAAATTAGAGTTGGCTATAGTAGGTAGTCAGTCCTCAGTATCTGCAGTTTGTAGTAAATTTCAAGTTTAAGGGAAACTGAAATCATTCTTTAAAAACAACAATGAATATATAAATTATATGAATTCATCTAAAATAGTTGGCTTCTTATTTCAGCTTTTAACAATAGTGACTTTTTCTACAGAGACAGCAATTCTATTTGGGAGATGATTTGAAAAATAAAAAAATCATTACCTTTTTCTTTATTTCCATCTATCTCAGTGATTCAGGTTCTCTGCAGGGTTCAATTTTGCCCCCCTCCCCAGGTAGCATTTGACAATGTCTGGAGAAAGTTTTGGTTATTGTAATTCGTAAAACAGAGGGGTTGCTAGTGTCATCTAGTGGGTAAAGCCAGGAATGCTTATAAACTTCGTAGAATACATAAGACATCCCCCACAACAAAGTATTATCTAGCCCAAAATATCAGTAGTGCTTAGGTTAAAAAACCCTATTTATAAAAGGAGCTATAATTTTCTCAGTTACCTAGCTGAAATTGATAAATCTTACTTAAAAATGTAACATATATGATACATTAAAACTACCCAGAAATTCATACACATATACTTATTTTCTTAACAATTCTAGTTATATCTGTTGTTGATGAAAAATACTCATGGTAGCAAGTCATCCCTCTCATTATCCCTAAATATAAGGTGTTAAATTAAAACCATGAAGCCTTTGAGAGATGAACAAGGTTAATTTATGGTTTAGCTTTGGTAAATAATCGAATAATGCTTATTTTCTGATAGTGATATAATCAAACTAACAGTTAGCTCTTTATATAGTGTATGTGTGCCTTTCAAAAAAATGAACCCTGCATCCTTTATAAATGTCCCAAAGAAATATAGAATCAGGGTTTAAAAAAAATAGATTTTACCTTTTTCTAAAGGGCAGAAAACACATAGAATCATTCTTAATAGTGATTTAATCATGATATAAAGCAGTTGGTTTTGAAATAATCCACATTGCTTTGTCAGATTCATGTGCATTACTTCATATTTGTTTTTGCTTGTGTCATGAAAATGAAAGATTTGTGATATTGCTTATTTGGGTCTTATTCCCATTATATTTTTGTCGTTTTTAATTAAAAATGTTTAATCTTAAAATAGTTTTAGACTTAAAGAGAAATTGCAGAAATGTACAGAGATTTCTTTTATTCCCTTTACCAAGCTTCTCCTAATGTTAACACCTTACATAAACATAATCATAAACCGAAGGAAATCCACATCACTACAGTATTAACTAAACTACAGATCTTATTTGGATTTCACCAGTTTTTCCCCTAATGTCCTTTTTCTGTTTCAGAATCCAATCACACATTGCATTTAGTTGGCATGGCTCCTTCGTCTTCTCCATTCTATAACAGTTCTTCAGTCTTTCTTTGCTTTACATGAACTTGACGCTTGACAAGAACACTGGTCAGTTATATCTTACATAGAATGTCTCTCTCAGTATAGGATTCCCTGACGGTTTCTCTGGAGTAAATTGAGGTTATGTTTTTGACAACACCACCGTATAAGTATGCTGTACTCTTCCCAGTTCATCATTTCAGAAGGTAAATGGTGTTGAAATGTTTTATTACTGGTGATATTATCTTTGGTAAGGTGGTATCTGCCAGGTTTCTCTACTATAAAGTTGCTCTTTTTCCCTTTGTAATTAATCTTTCTTGCCATTACTTTAATTTTTAAAATTTTTATTTTATATTGGAGTATGGTTGATTTACAATGTTGTGTTAGTTTCAGGTATACAGCCAAGTGATTTAGTTAAACATATACATATATTATTTTTCAGATTCTTTTCCCATATAGGTTATTACAGAGTATTGAGTAGATTTCCCTGTGCTATACAGTAGGTCCTTGTTGATTATCTGTTTTATATATAGTAGTGTGTATGTTAATCCCAAACTCCTAATTTATCCCTCCCCCCACCTTTCCCCTTGATAACCATCAGTTTGCTTTAATAGAAATAATTAAGTTTCTTAAAATTATTAAGTTTTATTTATTTCTTTTTCTTACTTATTTTCTTCTAAAATTATTTCTTAAAATAATTAACTTAATTTTAACAGAAAACAAATGTGGAAGAGATAAAAATTGTTCTGTTTCCTCAAATACTTTGTGAATATTTGGTTCAAATAGCATAATCTTATAAGTTTTATAATTTTAACATCTTGTTTTCAGTTAGGTTGGGAAATGACTTTTTTTTTTAAAACCTTAACATATAATTTCAGAACACCTATTTAACTTGAAGTTTGCTGCAAAGGAACTTAATAGGAATGCCAAGAAATGTGATAAAGAAGAAAAGGCTGAAAAGGCCAAGATTAAAAAGGTAAGTAATTTTTTTGTGTGTGTGTGGTATGCGGACCTCTCACTGTTGTGGCCTCTCCCGTTGCAGAGCACAGGCTCCAGACACGCGGGCTCAGTGGCCATGGCTCCTGGGCCCAGCTGCTCCACAGTATGTGGGATCTTCCCGGACCGGGGCACGAACCCATGTCCCCTGCATCAACAGGCGGACTCTCAACCACTGCGCCACCAGGGAAGCCCCAAGGTAAGTAATTTTTAATCTTTTTACTTTTTTTTAAACTCATGAAATGAGCACAGTTATATGATGGAAGAGTGGTTGTTTTAGTTTATTTTACATTGAAGAAGGATTACTGGCTTTAGCATTTTAAGCCAAATATCTATTAAGTAAATTATTTATTATCTGACATAATTAATAATGGCTTTTTTGTTTATTTCTACTTATGTGTGCAAGTATGGCTCATAACACAGAGTATAACTGTGCTGTTACCTAACTGTTCTGTTGCCTAGATCTAATGACTGTCCTTTGGTTTGTAGCCAGAACCACTGTTACTGAGAAGTATAAAGCCTGTATGTCAGAATAATATTTCACATTTTTTGGCTCATTTGAATTTCTTTAGTCTCTAAAGTTTTTTTTTTTTTTTTTTGCGGTACGTGGGCCTCTCACTGTTGCGGCCTCTCCCGTTGCGGAGCACAGGCTCCAGACACGCAGGCTCAGCGGCCATGGCTCACGGGCCCAGCCGCTCTGCGGCATGTGGGATCTTGCTGGACCAGGGCACGAACCCGTGTCCCCTGCATCAGCAGGTGGACTGTCAACCACTGCGCCACCAGGGAAGCCCAAGTTTTTTATTTTTTTAACATCTTTATTGGAGTATAATTGCTTTACAATCATGTGTCAGTTTCTGCTGTATAATAAAGTGAATCAGCTATGTGTATACATATATCCCCATATCCTCTCCCTCTTGCATCTCCTTCCCACCCTCCCTATCCCACCCCTCTAGGTGGTCACAGAGCACCCAGCTGATCTCCCTGTGCTATGCGGCTGCTTCCCACTAGCTGTTTTACATTTGATGGTGTGTATATGTCAGTGCTACTCTCTCACTTCGTTGCAGCTTACCCTTCCCCTCCCCGTGTGCTCAAGTCCATTCTCTACATCTGCGTCTTTATTCTTGTCCTGCCCCTAGGTTCATTAGAACCATTTTTTTAAAGATTCCATATATATATGTGTTAGCATACAGTATTTGATTTTCTCTTTCTGACTGACTTCATTCTGTATGACAGACTCTAGGTCCATCCCCCTCACTACAAATAACTCAATTTCATTTCTTTTTATGGCTGAGTAATATTCCATTGAATATAAGTTTTATATATACATAGTACATAGAATTAATGTATATTGTGACTTGTGCATTGTGTATTTTCTAGGATTCACAGGACTCAGCATATAGTTGGACTCATGGCTATGACATATTACACTAAAGGATACAAAGGGAAAACACATGGGGCGATATCTGGAGGAATCCAGGCTTAAGCTTCCAAGAGTTCTCAGTGGAAACACACAGGAGAAGCTTAATTCCTGCAGCAACAAATTGTGACAACATATGTTAAATGTTGTCTACCAAGTAAGTTCTCCTGTGACTGGGAGTCCAAGGCTTTTATTGGTAGTCACGCAGGGATCCTCTGCCTAGCACACACCAAAATTCCAGTCTCCCAGAAAGAAATCCATTGTTTGGCATAAACCACATTGTTTGTATAAAGAGTTTAGGCACAGTGAGCCACTCTTAACTGTTCTGGGAAAGATGCAAACCTTCCCCAAATCCAAGTTCCTAGATGCTAGTTACACGCCAAACTTGCAAATAGATGTTTCGAAGGACAGCAGACTCAGGCTTGCTGTGTTAACTCTTTTCTGCACACGTGTATTTTTATATCTATCTTTAATATTTTATTAACTTACTCTGATCTTTGGTAATAGCGTATATCCTACCCTTAAACTGAGTCACTTTGGGTATTTTATGCTCTTAATAGAGAAAACTTTATGGGAAGAAAACTTTCAGAAAAGGAGAAAGAAATAGGCTGAGTTAGAAGAAAAAATACTTAAAATTGATGTATTAGCATCATCCTTTTCTAAAAGTATAAGCCCAACTATTTCAAGGAAAGAGAAAGCATAAAAAAGATTTTGGTCTTACATTTTTGTATATTGAGGAAATTAGAAATAACCTAAAAATAATTTTTGAATTTTCAAATCTCAGTCAAGCACAGCAGTATTAAAACATGCATATTCCCAACAAACAAAGTCCAGGCCCAGATAGTTTTACCGGTGAATTATACCAGACATTTAAAGAATTAAAGTACACCTTTGAACAACACAGGTTTGAACTTCACAGGTCCACTTGTGCACATATTTTTTTCAACCAAGATGTACTATAGTACTACACTATTCATGGTCGGTTGAATCCACAGATGCAGAACTGTAGATACAGAAGGCCAACTGTAAAGTTATACATGGATCTTTGACTGAGTGGGGTTTGGCACCCCTAGCCCCATGTTGTTCAAGGGTCAACTGTAATACCAATCAACCTCAAATTCACTCATCCAAAAAATTAAAGAGGAGGGGACACATCCAAACTCACTCTATGAGGCCAGCATTACCCTGATACCAAAACCAGACAAGGAAACTACAAGAAAAGAACATTATAGGCCAATAGCCCTGATGAACATAGATGTAAAAATCCTCAACAAAATAGTAGCAAACCAAATTCAACAATGCATTAAAAGGGTCATACACCATGATTAAATGGAATTTATTCCAGGGATGTGGGGATGGTTCACCATCCACAAGTCAATCAGGGTGATATACCACATTAACAAAATGAAGGATAAAAATCATATAATCATCTCAATAGATGCAGAAAAGGCATGTGACAAAATTCAACATTCATTCATGATAACAGCTCTCAACAAAGTGGATGTAGGGGGAATGTACCTCAACATAATGAAAGCCATAGATGACAAGCCCACAGTTAGCATCATACCCAAGGAAAAAAAGCTAAAAGGTTTTCCTCTAAGATCAAGATAAGGATGCTGACTTTTACCACTTCTGTTCCACATACTGCTGGAAGTCCTAGCCAGAGCAATTAGGCAAGAAAAAGAAATAAAAGACATCCAAATCAGAAAGGAAGAAGTAAAACTGTCTCTATTAGCAGATAACATGTATTACATATAAAAAACCCATGGCATTATATATAGAAGAATCCACCAAAAAAAAATGAGAATAAACAAATGCAATAAAGTTGCAGGATACAAAATCAATATACAAAAATCAGTTGTGTTTCTATAACTAATAATGAACTATCAGAGAAGTTAAGAAAACAATCTTATTTACAATTTCATTAAAAATAAAATACCTAGGGAAACTTAACCAAGGACCTGAAAGACTACACTGAAAACTATAAGACATTGATGAAAGAAATTGAAGAAGATGCAAATAAATGGAAAGATATTCCATTCTCATGGGTTGGAACAATTAATATTGTTAGAATGTCCATACTGCTCAAAGCAATCTACAAATTCAGTTCAATCCCTATGAAGATGCCAATGGCAGTTTTCCTAGAAATAGAACAAACAGTCCTAAAATTTATATGGAACCACAAAAGACTCTGAATATCCAAGGCCATCTTGAGAAAGAACAAGGCTCAAACATCATGCTTCCTGATTTCAAACTATATTACCAAGCTGTGGTAAATGAGACAGCATGATATTGACATAAAAACAGACACGTAGATCAATGAAACAGAATAGAGAAATCAGAAATAAACCCACACATTTATGGTAATTTATTTGCAACAAAGGACCCAAGAATATACAATGGGGAAAGGACAGTCTCTTCAGTAAATAGTGTTGGGAAAGCTGGACAGCCACATGCAAAAGAATAAAACTGGACCACTGTCTTACAACATATACAGCAGTTATCTCAAAATGGATTAAAGACTTGAACTTTAAACGTGAAGTCATAAAACTCTAGAAGAAAACGTAGATGGTAAACTCCTTGATACTGGTCTTGGCAGTGATTTTTTGGAATCGACACCAAAAGCAGAGGCAACAAAAGCAAAATTAAAGACGTGGGACTTCATCCAACAAAAAAGCTTCTGCGCAGCAAAGGAAGCCATGAAAAAATTTAAAAGGCAACTTACTGAGTGGGAGAAAATATTTGAAAACCATACAGCTGATAAGGCGTTTATATCTGAAATATGTAAAGAATTTATACAAGTCAAAAGCAAAATACCAAACAATCTGATTTAAAAATGTGTAGAGGATCTGAATATACATTTTTCATAAAAAGACATACCAATTTGCCAACAGGTACATGAAAATGTTCTCAATATCACGCATCATCAGGGAAATGCAAATCAAAACACAATAAGACATCACTTCACACCTGTTAGAATGACTGTCATCAAAAAGACAAAAAGTGGCTTCCCTGGTGGCGCAGTGGTTGAGAGTCCGCCTGCCAATGCAGGGGACACGGGTTCATGCCCCGGTCCAGGAAGATCCTACATGCGGCAGAGCGGCTAGGCCTGTGAGCCATGGCTGCTGGGCCTGCACGTCCGGAGCCTGTGCTCTGCAACGTGAGAGGCCACAACAGTGAGAGGCCTGCGTACCACACACACACACACACACACACACACACACACACACACACACACACACAAGACAAAAAGCAAAAAGTGTTGGAGAGGTTGTGGAGCAAAGGGAACCCTTGTGCACTATTGGTGGGAATATAAATTGGTGCAGCCACTATGGAAAACAGTATGGATGTTCCTTGAAAAGTGAAAATTACAACCTACCAAATGGTCCAGCAATTCCACTTCTGCGTATTTATCTGAAGGAAACAAAAACACTAACTCAGAAAGATATATACACCCCCATGTTCATTGCAGCATTATTTACAGTAGCCAAGACATGCGGGGCTTCCCTGGTGGTGCAGTGCTTAAGAATCCACTGGCCAATGCAGGGGGCATGGATTCAAGCCCTGGTCCAGGAAGGATCCCACATGCTACAGAGCAACTAGGCCAATGTGCCACAAGTACCAAGCCTGTGCTGTAGAGCCCATGAGCCACAACTACTGAGCACACATGCCACAACTGCTGAAGCCTGCGTGCCTAGAGCCCGTGCTCTGCAACAAGACAAGCCACCACAATGAGGAGCCCGCACACTGTGATGAAGACCCAATGCAGCCAAAAATAAATAAAATAAATTAATTTTTTAAGAAAGACATGAAAACAACCTAAGTGTCCATCAATGGATGAATGGAAAAAGAAAATTTGGAATATATATATATATATATATATATATATATATATATATAAAGTTGAATATTATTCACCCATAAACAAGGAAATCCTGCCATTTGCAACAACATGGATGGACCTTGAGCATATTATGCTAAGTGAAATAAGTCAGAGAGAGAAAGGCAGATGCCATGTGATCTAACTTATGTGGAATCTTAAAAAAAAAGCTCATGGATAAAGAGAATAGATTTGTGGTTGCCAGAGGAAGGAGGTGGGGGGTGGGTGTGTGTGAAATGGGTGAAGATGGCTGAAAGGTACAAACTATCAGTTATAAAATAAGTCCTGGGAATATAATGTACAGCGTGGTGACTACAGTTAATAATACTTTATTATATATTTGAAAGTTGCTAAGAGATCTTAAAAGTTCTCATCACAAGAAAAAAAATTGTAGCTATATGTAGTTATGGATGTTAACTAGGGAAAAAAACTTGGAAAGTGTTTGAGGTTGCATATACTAATGTATTTATCACATTGGTGTTTATATTATTGAAGAATTGGAAACAAACTAAATACCCAGCAAACAGGGATCTTAACTGATCCATGTGCTCTAATTTCAGTCACTTATGTACCCTATCGATTTTGCTATACTGGGGTACCATCTGAGCTATTTAACATTTTTCTTTAAATTGACTTTTAACTTCATACCTTGCCATAGCTATTACAGTATAGCAGAAAGCATGGATCTGTGCTAGTCATATCCATTTCAGATATACATTTAAATAAATGCATGATTAAAATGAAGATACTTATGTCTGTGTAACATCTAAAATAATTTTATGTACTATCAGTAGTGTTTTTACCACACACGAGGAAAGCCCTGATTAATGGTACATCCATACAACACAGCCTTTTTTTTTTTTAAACACAGTCTTTAGAGTGATGATGTAGTTATATATTTATTGACTTAAAAAATTTTTAATTAGATGAGAAAACAGTATGCTCTGATGTACAGTACTCTTGTAATTTATATTGTAATATTTCAATAAATAGGTTTATGTACTTGGAATACTTTATACTGAAATATTAATAGTGGTAATGGCTGAGTGATTATGGGAAAAATTTTAAACTTTATATTCTAATTTCTTAAAATGTTAATGAGTATATATCTTTTAGTCATAAATAAAAAATTAAAGGACTATAAATTCTCCTTTTATTTCCTAAAAATACTAATTGTAAAAGCTCTTAAATATTAAAAATATGTTAGTTGGGCATTGTTTTCCTCTTTCTAAAATATCTACTTTTGCTCCCTATATTTATTTTTGGTGTTTGTCTTCACTGTTTACTTTTGCTGTGTTTAAAACAGGCCATTCAGAAAGGCAATACAGAAGTTGTAAGACATGCTGAAAATGCAATCCGCCAGAAGAACCAAACAATTAATTTCTTGAGAATGAGTGCTAGGGTTGATGCTGTGGCAGCCAGAGTTCAAAGTGCAGTTACAATGGGCAAGGTAAGCCTTAATATCTGTAAATAATAGGAACTCTTGATTTAAGTTATTGGAGGTATTAAGAATTGTCAGAAATCTAAATCTACTGCAAAGTGTTACAAAGGTACTCGCCTTCCTGGGCAGGAGAAAGATAGTCAAAATGCTTACTGAGGAAACCGATTTTGGCAGTGGCTTTTCAGCTAAGGTCTAATTAGTTGTCTTCCAATGAATAGTCAAAGATAAAAGATAGTCGATGCCTAAACCAGAAATACATAGTGTACTTTTACTGTTAAGGAAACGGTAGATAAATTTTATAAGATGATCTACAAGTAATATAAGAAACTACATAAATTTTGAGGTTGTTTATATTATAGGATTCTCAGTCTTTTCTTTTTTTATACTCCCAATAGGTAACCAAGTCCATGGCAAATGTAGTTAAGTCTATGGATGCTACATTGAGGAGTATGAACCTTGAAAAGGTAAAAAAGATAAATAAATATATTGATGTTCAGATAATATCTTTTCAGAGTAAGTTTTTTTCTTATGACCATATTTCTTTTTGCAGATTTCTGCCCTGATGGACAAATTTGAACAGCAGTTTGAAACACTGGATGTTCAAACGCAACAAATGGAAGACACAATGAGTAGTACTACAACCCTAACAACACCACAAGTAAGAATAGTTTCTCTACTTACACTAACTTTTAAAAATTACCCAACTTCAAAATATAATGGCTTTGTGAACCTAAATCATCTCTAGAATGTGAAGTAAACATGGTGTATCCCCAAAATGCAAGTAGGAAGTTATGCTCTGACCCTGGATTCCTAAGGACATGTTAGAAGATGACATTTCCTATCTTGTTTTGAAGTTCTAAGAATTATTATAGGTCACATGTCTAGAGAGTATGGAACTTGGTTCTGCCCTGCTGCCAGTGGTCCTTATTGATAAAAGCATTGAACTAGGGACTCACTGAGGCCAGTGGGTATTAGGTAATATCCTAACCCCAGTTAAGTCATCTCATTGCAGATAGTCTGCTTCCTGCCTACTCTTTAGGTATGTTATTAGGCACAGATCACAGATGAACAAATAGTAAATTACAAGATCAATTATTTTTCAGAAAACTAGGATGTTTTCTAGGATGTTGTTGCATCTGCAACTTAGAGATGTGCTACAGAGAAAATTAAATTTGAAACTAGTTTGGATGTCATGTGAGCCAGAAATAAAGATTTTGTGAAACTTGAATATTAAAATAGAAGATTTATATCATTACCAATCTTCTTTTTGATCCCAGCACCTATCACATAGTTCATCAAATAAACAAAAAACTTGTTATCACTACATAAGATGATAATATGGATAATTTACAAAACAGGTTAGGAGAAAAATCAATAGCCATCCATCAGAATTTTACTGAAGGTGATGCCTTTCACTAAGAGGTAAATAATAAGAGAACAAGCTTATATTCATGTTTTAGAGTTAAGAAGAAAGTATTCATGTATATATCTTATAGAGAGCATATATTTAGTCATTACTTTTATACCTCCTCCAGAGCCTTGCTTCCCCAAAGTGTGGTGCAAAAATCAGGAACATCTGTATCATCTGGGAGCTTATTAGGAATGCAGAAATTCAGACCCTATCCACAGATATATTGAATTGGAATCATTTTAATAAGATTTACAGGTGATATTTATGCCCTGATTTTGAGAAGCACTGTCCTAGAGTTTCTGATTCTTATTCAGGCACCTTAGGTGGTTTCCAGGTGATTTTATGGTCAAGATTAGGAAAACACAAGGGGACTGGAAAAATGACTTGAAGTCAGGACACTTGGATTTCTAATCCCTACTCTGCCACTAATTAAGTTTGGGACCTTAAGATACTCACTACCTTGGGCCTCAGTATTCATAGCTGTAAAATGTAGGGTTGGATTTGATGATATCTAAATGCCTTTTAGCTCTGAAAAATCTTGAGATTCATTCACCTAACATTTGCTAAGCACCTTCTCCTGTTTCAGGTATTGTGCTAGGTGCTGGGGATATTCAAGTATATACAAAACATTTTTCATAAAGAGTCAACCAAAATTTACATTAGAAATGGGCATGCTTAGATGCCCAAATTCTCATACCTTGCTAATGAGTAATTAGAATTTAAATTAGCATATTCATTTTGGAAAAGCAATGCGGTAATATCTACAGTCCATTCTTAACATAGCAGCCAGAGCAATCCTGATAAAACAAGTCAGATCATGTCATTCTTCTGCTCAGAACCCTTCAGTGGCTCTGCATGTCTCTCAAAATAAAAGCCTAATTCTTTATGGTGGCCTATAGTGCCCTCTAGGATCTACCTCATCCTGCTTCTCTGACCTTATCTCCTATTATTGCTCATCACTGTACTAAGATATTGGCTTCCTTGTTATTTCTCAAACACACCATGTACATTTCTTCCTCAAAGCCATTCACTTGCAGGTTCCTCTGCCTGAATCTTCTTCATCTGTCTTGCACTCATCCTCATTGCCCACTCCCCCACCTCCTTCAGTTCTTTGTTCAAATGTCATTTTCTCAGTGAGGTCTTTTAAGATCATCCTACTTAGAAGTACACCAGTGGCACATCCACCGAGTGCTGTACTCCCTATCTACCATCCCTGCTTTATTTTTCTTCATTGTACATATCACCTTCTAATAAACCACATAATTTAAAAAGTTTTTATTTGCCCCTCCCTTTCATGTGCACACACTAGAATGTAAGCTTAATGAAGGCAGGGATATTTTTAATTATTTTTGTTTACTGATGTATCCCTAACGCTTAAAATGATATCTGGCATAAAGTAGGTGCTCAGTTAATATTTGTTGAATAAATCAGAGTATATGAAAATGCATGTGACCTATAACCTAGTACTTCTATTTTTAAATTTATACACAAAAGACCTACATGTGTATAAACATACTTCTACATAAGAATGTTCATTGCACTATTGTCTATAATCAGGAGAAATTAGGGGAAAATGTCTAAATGTCCAGAAATAAAATGGATAAATACAGTTGAGAGTATTTTATATTACAGTACTATACAGGAGTGAAAGTTAATGAACTAGAGCTCTAGATCTCAATATAATTAGATCTTATAAGGTTGAATTAAAAAAACAAGTTGCGGAATAGTATACTTAGTATAATGCCATTTAAGTAAATTTTAAAAACACAAATAATGGTATTTTAGATATGAAGTAAAAACAACACAATCTAAATGCACAGAAGTATTTGATCTATTATTTTCTGAACTTTTTTATATTTTGAAGGTGAATGAAAGACAAGAGAGACTAAGGCCCAACAACATTATTAGAGGTTTGCTTAAAATTTGGCACCTTGTGGTAGAGCTGTAACTATGTCTTAGAGCTCCTACCTGTATGTTCAAAATATTTTAAATAAGTTAAAAACAAGTTTTTTTTAATTAATTGGACTCTATTCCCTGAGAACTCCTGTACTGTTGTAAATATCTCAATACTTATATTTTATTCATCTCTAGATACTTTAAAAAGTAATCCTTAATATCAAATTTGCATCAACTAGCAGAAAGGACAGTTATGATTAATCTAAAATTTAAGTCTGTTACATTTTAAATACCAGCAAAGTTGGTTCGCTCCATTAGAGAGCTACATTACTCAGATTCAAATTATATGTGAATATCACTGTGAATATTTTTCACATAACCTCATAGTTTAAGGCTTTATAATTTAACATTATTCATAAATAAATCATTTTATGAGATAATTCAGCTCCCTCTGGTGGTAAAAATTTTTTAAAACTTTCTTTTAAAAACTGTAGATCAGTTCCCCCTTTTTAAAGCTAGGTCAGAAACAAAAACTACCCAAAAAGCAAATACCATTCAAATACAAATTCTCATTTTTTTATTCTAGAACCAGGTGGATATGCTGCTTCAAGAAATGGCAGATGAAGCTGGGTAAGAAATTATTGAGATGCTTTTGAAATAATCTTGATTTAATATCTACAAGTCCTACAATTATGTAATGTGGATAAAAATATCACCAATGGTCAGAGTTAGGTTTTTGACACTAGAATTTAGTGCTTCAAGGACCTTTAGAACATCCAGCTCTTTGTCATGCTCATAAAAATATGACTTTGTTCCAATCATCTTAGTATTTTCTTAAAAATCTCTGGAGATAGATTTGGTTAGTGTGTGATAAGAAATGAAGGAAGGTGACTGAGGGAGGCAGGAGTGTTTAAAAAGTTTCCTCTGTACCGTCTGTGTTCAGCATATATCAAATGTCTAATTGTTTTTAATAGGATCTTCCAAAAGAATTCTACTATGATCAGGCCATTAAGTCTTTTTTTTTTTTAATTTTTTTTAACATCTTTATTGGGGTATAATTGCTTTACAGTGGTGTGTTAGTTTCTGCTTTATAACAAAGCGAATCAGTCATACATAAACATATGTTCCCATATGTCTTCCCTCTTGCGTGTCCCTCCCTCCCACCCTCCCTATCCCACCCCTCCAGGCTGTCACAACGCACCGAGCCAATATCCCTGTGCCATGCAGCTGCTTCCCACTAGCTATCTACCTTACTACGTTTGTTAGTGTGTATATGCCCATGACTCTCTCTCGCCCTGTCACAGCTCACCCTTCCCCCTCCCCATAACCTCAAGTCCGTTCTCTAGGAGGTCTGTGTCTTTATTCCAGCTTTACCCCTAGGTTCTTCATGACATCTTTTTTCTTAAATTCCATATATATGTGTTAGCATACGGTATTTGTCTTTTTCTTTCTGACTTACTTCACTCTGTATGACAGACTCTAGGTCTATCCACCTCATTACAAATAGCTCAATTTCGTTTCTTTTTATGGCTGAGTAATATTCCATTGTATATATGTGCCACATCTTCTTTATCCATTCATCCAATGATGGGCATTTAGGTTGTTTCCATCTCCGGGCTATTGTAAATAGAGCTGCAATGAACATTTTGGTACATGACTCTTTTTGAATTTTGGTTTTCTCAGGGTATATGCCCAGTAGTGGAATTGCTGGGTCATATGGTAGTTCTATTTGTAGTTTTTTAAGGAACCTCCATACTGTTCTCCATAGTGGCTGAACCAATTCACAATCCCACCAGCAGTGCAAGAGTGTTCCCTTTTCTCCACACCCTCTCCAGCATTTATTGTTTCTAGATTTTTTGATGATGGCCATTCTGACTGGTGTGAGATGATATCTCATTGTAGTTTTGATTTGCATTTCTCTAATGATTAATGATGTTGAGCATTCTTTCATGTGTGTGTTGGCAATCTGTATATCTTCTTTGGAGAAATGTCTGTTTAGGTCTTCTGCCCATTTTTGGATTGGGTTGTTTGTTTTCTTGTTATTGAGTTGCATGAGCTGCTTGTAAATTTTGGAGATTAATCCTTTGTCGGTTGCTTCATTTGCAAATATTTTCTCCCATTCTGAGGGTTGTCTTTTGGTCTTGTTTATGGTTTCCTTTGCTGTGCAAAAGCTTTGAAGTTTCATTAGGTCCCATTTGTTTATTTTTGTTTTTATTTCCATTACTGTAGGAGGTGGGTCAGAAAGGATCTTGCTGTGATTTATGTCATAGAGTGTTCTGCCTATGTTTTCCTCTAAGAGTTTGATAGTTTCTGGCCTTACATTTAGGTCTTTAATCCATTTTAAGCTTATTTTTGTGTATGGTGTTAGGGAGTGATCTAATCTCATACTTTTACATGTACCTGTCCAGTTTTCCCAGCCCCACTTATTGAAGAGGCTGTCCTGTCTCCACTGTACATTACTGCCACCTTTATCAAAGATAAGGTGTCCATATGTGCATGGGTTTATCTCTGGGCTTTCTATCCTGTTCCATTGATCTATCTTTCTGTTTTTGTGTCAGTACCATACCGTCTTGATAACTGTAGCTCTGTAGTATAGTCTGAAGTCAGGGAGCCTGATTCCTCCAGTTCCTTCTTTCGTTCTCAAGATTGCTTTGGCTATTCGGGGTCTTTTGTGTTTCCATACAAATTGCAAAATTTTTTGTTCTAGTTCTGTGAAAAATGCCAGTGGTAGTTTGATAGGGATTGCATTGAATCTATAGATTGCTTTGGGTAGTAGAGTCATTTTCACAATGTTGATTGTTCCAATCCAAGAACATGGTATATCTCTCCATCTATTTGTATCATCTTTAATTTCTTTCATCAGTGTCTTATAATTTTCTGCATACAGGTCTTTTGTCTCCTTAGGTAGGTTTATTCCTAGATATTTTATTCTTTTTGTTGCAGTGGTAAATGGGAGTGTTTTCTTGATTTCACTTTCAGATTTCTCATCATTAGTATATAGGAATGCCAGAGATTTCTGTGCATTAATTTTGTATCCTGCCACTTTACCAAATTCATTGATTAGCTCTAGTAGTTTTCTGGTAGCATCTTTAGGGTTCTCTATGTATAGGATCATGTCATCTGCAAACAGTGACAGCTTTACTTCTTCTTTTCCGATTTGGATTCCTTTTATTTCCTTTTCTTCTCTGATGGCTGTGGCTAAAACTTCCAAAACTATGTTGAATAAGAGTGGTGAGAGTGGGCAACCTTGTCTTGTTCCTGATCTTAGTGGAAATGCTTTCAGTTTTTCACCATTGAGGATGATGTTTGCTGTGGGCTTGTCATATATGGCCTTTATTATGTTGAGGAAAGTTCCCTCTATGCCTACTTTCTGCAGGGTTTTTATCATAAATGGGTGTTGAATTTTGTCAAAAGCTTTCTCTGCATCTAGTGAGATGATCATACGGTTTTTCTCCTTCAACTTGTTAATATGGTTTATCACATTGATAGATTTGCGTATATTGAAGAATCCTTGCATTCCTGGAATAAACCCCACTTGATCATGGTGTATGATCCATTTAATGTGCTGTTGGATTCCGTTTGCTAGTATTTTGTGGAGGATTTTTGCATCTATGTTCATCAGTGATATTGGCCTGTAGTTTTCTTTCTTTGTGACATCCTTGTCTGGTTTTGGTATCAAGGTGATGGTGGCCTCGTAGAAGGAGTTTGGGAGTGTTCCTCCCTCTGCTATATTTTGGAAGAGTTTGAGAAGGATAGGTGTTAGCTCTTCTCTAAATGTTTGATAGAATTCGCCTGTGAAGCCATCTGGTCCTGTGCTTTTGTTTGTTGGAAGATTTTTAATCACAGTTTCAATTTCAGTGCTTGTGATTGGTCTGTTCATATTTTCTATTTCTTCCTGATTCAGTCTTGGCAGGTTGTGCATTTCTAAGAATTTGTCCGTTTCTTCCAGATTGTCCATTTTATTGGCATAGAGTTGCTTGTAGTAATCTCTCATGATCTCTTTTATTTCTGCAGTGTCAGTTGTTACCTCTCCTTTTTCATTTCTAATTCTATTGATTTGAGTCTTCTCCCTTTTTTTCTTGATGAGTCTGGCTAGTGGTTTATGTATTTTGTTTATCTTCTCAAAGAACCAGCTTTTAGTTTTATTGATCTTTGCTATTGTTTCCTTCATTTCTTTTTCATTTATTTCTGATCTGATTTTTATGATTTCTTTCCTTCTGCTAGCTTTGGGGTTTTTTTGTTCTTCTTTCTCTAATTGCTTGAGGTGCAAGGTTAGGTTGTTTATTCGAGATGTTTCCTGCTTCTTAAGGTGGGCTTGTATTGCTATAAACTTCCCCCTTAGAACTGCTTTTGCTGCATCCCACAGGTTTTGGGTCGTTGTGTCTCCATTGTCATTTGTTTCTAGGTATTTTTTGATTTCCTCTTTGATTTCTTCAGTGATCACTTCATTATTAAGTAGTGTATTGTTTAGCCTCCATGTGTTTGTATTTTTTACAGATCTTTTCCTGTAATTGATATCTAGTCTCATAGTGTTGTGGTCAGAAAAGATACTTGATACAATTTTAATTTTCTTAAATTTACCACGGCTTGATTTGTGACCTAAGATATGATATATCCTGGAGAATGTTCCATGAGCACTTGAGAAAAATGTGTATTCTGTTGTTTTTGGATGGAGTGTCCTATAAATATCAATTAAGTCCATCTTGTTTAATGTATCATTTAAAGCTTGTGTTTCCTTATTTATTTTCATTTTGGATGATCTGTCCATGGGTGAAAGTGGGGTGTTTAAGTCCCCTACTATGAATGTGTTACTGTCGATTTCCCCTTTTATGGCTGTTAGTATTTGCCTTATGTATTGAGGTGCTCCTATGTTGGGTGCATAAATGTTTACAATTGTTATATCTTCTTCTTGGATCGATCCCTTGATCATTATGTAGTGTCCTTCTTTGTCTCTTTTAATAGTCCTTATTTTAAAGTCTATTTTGTCTGATATGAGAATTGCTACTCCAGCTTTCTTTTGGCTTCCATTTGCATGGAATATCTTTTTCCATCCCCTTACTTTCAGTCTGTATGTGTCTCTAGGTCTGAAGTGGGTCTCTTGTAGACAGCATATATAAGGGTCTTGTTTTTGTATCCATTCAGCTAATCTGTGTCTTTTGGTGGGAGCATTTAGTCCATTTACATTTAAGGTAATTATCGATATGTATGTTCCTATTCCCATTTTCTAAATTGTTTTGGGTTCGTTATTATAGGTCTTTTCCTTTTCTTGTGTTTCTTGCCTAGAGAAGATCCTTTAGCATTTGTTGTAAAGCTGGTTTGGTGGTGCTGAACTCTCTCAGCTTTTGCTTGTCTGTAAAGGTTTTAATTTCTCCATCAAATCTGAATGAGATCCTTGCTGGGTAGAGTAGTCTTGGCTGCAGGTTTTTCTCCTTCATCACTTTCAGTATGTCCTGCCACTCCCTTCTGGCTTGTAGCGTTTCTGCTGAGAGATCAGCTGTTTACCTTATGGGGATTCCCTTATGTGTTATTTGTTGTTTTTCCCTTGCTGCTTTTAATATGCTTTCTTTGTATTTAATTTTTGACAGTTTGATTAATATGTGTCTCGGCGTATTTCTCTTTGGATTTATCCTGTATGGGAGACTCTGTGCTTCCTGGACTTGATTAACTATTTCCTTTCCCATATTAGGGAAGTTTTCAACTATAATCTCTTCAAATATTTTCTCAGTCCCTTTCTTTTTCTCTTCTTCTTCTGGAACCCCTATAATTCGAATGTTGGTGCGTTTAATGTTGTCCCAGAGGTCTCTGAGACTGTCCTCAGTTCTTTTCATTCTTTTTTCTTTATTCTGCTCTGCAGTAGTTATTTCCACTATTTTATCTTCCAGGTCACTTATCCGTTCTTCTGCCTCAGTTATTCTGCTATTGATCCCATCTAGAGTACTTTTAATTTCATTTATTGTGTTGTTCATCGTTGCTTGTTTCATCTTTAGTTCTTCTAGGTCCTTGTTAACTGATTCTTGCATTTTGTCCATTCTATTGTCCATTCTATCTCCAAGATTTCAGATCAACCTTACTATCATTATTCTGAAATCTTTTTCAGGTAGATTGCCTATTTCCTCTTCATTTGTTAGGTCTGGTGCATTTTTATCTTGCTCCTTTATCTGCTGTGTGTTTTTCTGTCTTCTCATTTTGCTTATCTTACTGTGTTTGGGGTCTCCTTTTTGCAGGCTGCAGGTTCGTAGTTCCTCCTGTTTTTGATGTCTGTCTCCAGTGGCTAAGGTTGGTTCAGTGGGTTGTGTAGGCTTCCTGGTGGAGGGGACTAGTGCCTGTGTTGTGGTGGAGGAGGCTATATCTTGTCTCTCTAGTGGGCAGTTTCACGTCTGGTGGTGTGTTTTGGGGTGTCTGTGGCCTTATTATGATTTTAGGCAGCCTCCCTGCTAATGGGTGGGGTTGTGATCCTGTTTTGCTAGTTGTTTGGCATAGGTTGTCCAGCACTGTAGCTTGCTGGTCGTTGAGTGAAGCTGGGTGCTGGTGTTAAGATGGAGGTCTGTCGGAGATTTTCGCCATTTGATATTATGTGGAGCTGGGAAGTCTCTTGTTGATCAGTGCCCTGAAGTTGGCTCTCCCACTTCAGGGGCAGAGCCCTGCCTCCTGGCTGGAGCACCAAGAGCTTTTCATCCACACGGCTCAGGATAAAAGGGAGAAAAAGTAGAGGGAATTAGTAGAAGTATGAGGAAAGAAAGAAGGAAAGGAGGGTAGGAAGGAACGAAGAAAGAAAGAAAGAAGCAAAGAAGGAAAGAAGGCAAGAAGGAAAGAACGGAGGGAGGGAGGGAGTGAGGAAGGAAGGAAGGAGGGAAAGAAGGAAAAAAGACAGAAAGAAGATACAGTAAAAATAAAATAAAGTATAATAAAGTTATTGAATTAAAAAATTCTTATTTAGAAAAAAAAAGGGACGGATAGAACCTTAGGACAAATGTTGGAAGCAAAGCTATTCAGACAAAATCTTACACAGAAGCATACACATACACCCTCACTAAAAGAGGTAAATGGGGAAAAATCATAAATCTTGCTGTCAGAGACCACCTCCTCAATTTGGGATGATTCGTTGTCTAAAGGAGGGAAGGAAGGAAGGAAAGAAAGAAAGAAAGAAAGAACGAAGGTAAAGTATAATAACGTTATTAAAATTAATTATTAAGAAAAAAAAAACATGGACGGATAGAACCCTAGGACAAATGGTGGAAGCAAGACTATACAGACAAGATCTCACACAGAAGCATACACATACACATTCACAAAAAGAGGAAAAGGGAAAAAATCATAGATCTTGCTCCTAAAATCCACTTCCTTAATTTGGGATGATTGGTTGTCTATTCAGGTATTCCACAGATGCAGGGTATATCAAGTTGATTGTGGAGCTTTAATTCGCTGCTTCTGAGGCTGCTGGGAGAGATTTCCCTTTCTCTTCTTTGTTCTCACAGCTCCCAGGGCTCAGCTTTGGATTTGGCCCTGCCACTGCGTGTAGGTCGCTGGAGGGCGTCTGTTTTTTGCTCAGACAGGATGGGGTTAAAAGAGCCGCTGATTCGGGGGCTCTGGCGCACTCAGGCCGGCGGGGAGGGAGGGGCACGGAGTGCGGGGCGGTCCTGTGGTGGCAAAGGCCGGCGTGACTTTGCACCAGCCTGAGGCGCGCTGTGCGTTCTCCCGGGGAAGTTGTCCCTGGATCCCGGGAACCTGGCAGTGGCGGGCTGCACAGGCTCCGCGGAAGAGGGGTGTGGAGAGTGACCTGTGCTCGCACACAGGCCCCTTGGTGGCGGCAGCAGCAGCCTTAACGTCTCCCGCCCGCCTCTGGGGTCCGCGCTTTCAGCCGCGTCTCGCGCCCGTCTCTGGATTCCGTGCTTTCAGCCGCGGCTCGCGCCCGTCTCTGGGGTACGCGCTTTCAGCCGCGGCTCGCGCCCGTCTCTGGGGTTCGCGCTTTTAGCCGCGGCTCGCACCCGTCTCTGGAGTTCCTTTAAGCAGCGTTCTTAAACCCCTCTCCTCACGCCCCAGGAAACAAAGAGGGAAGGAAAGTCTCCTGCCTCTTCGGCAGGTGCAAACTTTTCCCCGGACTCCCTCCCGGCTAGCTGTGGTGCACTAACCCCTTCAGGCTATGTTCAAGCCGCCAACCCCAGTCCTCTCCCTGCGCTCCGTCCAAAATGGAAACCCGAGCCTCAGAGCCTCAGCTCGCAGCCCCGCCTGCCCCGGCGAGTGAGCAGACAAGCCTCTCGGGACGGTGAGTGCCGGTCAGCACAGATCCTCTGTGCGGGAATCTCCCCGCTTTGCCCTCCGCACCCGTTGCTGTGCACTCCTCCGTGGCTTCGAAGCTCCCCCCTCCACCTCCCGCAGTCTCCGCCCGCGAAGGGGCTTCCTAGTGTGTGGAAACTTTTCCTCCTTCACAGCTCCCTCCCACTGGTGCAGGTGCCGTCCCTATTCTTTTGTCTCTGTTTTTTCTTTTTTTCTTTTGCCCTACCCAGGTACTTGGGGAGTTTCTTGCCTTTTGGGAGGTCTGAGGTCTTCTGCTAGAGTTCAGTAGGTGTTCTGTAGGAGTTGTTCCACGTGTAGATGTATTTCTGGTGTATCTGTGGGGAGGAAGGTGATCTCCGCGTCTTACTCTTCCGCCATCTTCCGCCTTTCCCAGGCCATTAAGTCTTAAGCCAAGTTTGAGTCCTGCAAACTGAGCAATATGTGCAAAACATCCAAGGAGTTCAAAAGATGGCAGCATTTTATTGTTGTAGATGGTTATTTGTTGTTTAAAAAAGTAAATAATTAACACCCTTTCTGGCCCAGCTATTAGAAATAGGGTATCTGTTAGGCTATTTATTTTAGGCTCTTCATGTTTGAGGGGAATGACTTGACTCTAATATTATCAGTGCTACAGAAGTCATGTTATATCAGTATTCTCTGGTATTTTACTTAGTTCAAGAGAACATTATAGTAAAGAATTAAAAATATTTTTTCAAAGATAAAGATTAAAACTGGGTGATACTAAAGTTTTATGCTTTATCTTCAAAGGTAGAGTAATAGGTTGAAATAAGGTTCTTAAAGACACCTGGAAAATAGAGTTGATTAATATTATTCTAGTGTTGAAACTAATGCTTAATTAGAAAGAACTTAATTAGTTACCAGCTCTTTAGTTCACTGTTGTATCTTTCATTAGTGGGTTAAAACCTAGGTTAATAAATCAGGTTTGCAATATTTGAGAACAGGGCCAGAGGGTAGGTGGTACACTATTTTGCTTTGTTAGTATCTAATATAGCCCATATCCAACAAGGAGTTAGTAAGAAGGATGATTTTTAAGTATTACAGGAGAGACTAAGGCATGTGTAAAAAGACTCCATTTTATTAATATGAGGCTAAAAACTTGTTTCTCTTTGTACCAAAGACGAAATAAGAAGATTGGGCTTGAAAATAGAGCAAGGGAGGTCTTTCAAAACGAATATTGCCGTATCACAGCCTTACTGACTCTCAGTGGAAATCAAGTTCAGTAGACAACTTTTTTATAAGATTTAGAATAGGATTTCTCAAACTTGACACTGTTGACATTTTGGGCTAATAATCCTAGGGGCTGTCCTATGTATGTAGGATGTTTAGTAGTGTCCCTGGCATCTACCCACAAGTAATATCACCCCTCCCCCCAGGTGTGACAGCCAAAAATGCCTCCATACAATGACAAATGTTCCTTGAGTGTAGGGAGCCAAAATCGAGTGATTACTTCTGTCAATAATGGGTGGTGACTGGAGCAGTAGAAATAGGTAGAACCATTGATGTCGAAATACCCATCCTTATAGATGTTTAAGTATAGCAAAATTTTAGTATACTATATCTTTACCTTTTAAATAACAATCTGTCTCTAGAATCTCCTAATGATGAAGTTACTGTATTCACTGTAGTGTTTTCAAACTGGAGTTGGCATACGCTCGTCTAGAGACAGGCAGAAAGAGTAGTTTGTATCCTCAGGAGTATTTATAATGGAGATTAAAATCGTGGCCTTGGAAGGAGACAAACCTGGATTTGAATCCTATCTGTCACTAGAGTGATCTTGGGCAAGTGTACTTAACTTTTCTAAACTTCAGTTATATGGGTAGATGCAAGTAATGATTTCTAGCAAGGGTAGCTCAGGATCTAAACACTGAACTTGAAGTTAGCTCAAATGTTAGATATGGATATTGATCCTGAGGCTACATATGTCTAACCTGTTTTATCTTTTTTTGGCACATTAATTTTCTTTACAGTAGAAGACATATAGTAATCTCCAGTAAATTCAGTACATTGGATAACCATTGTTTTGGTCTTTCTTTTTGTTCAGATGACCAGATCATTATCCTATATTTTATTCACTTTTCTATCATAAGATTATTATCCACATGGGTTGCCACTAGGACTCAACAAAAACTCTTTAAAATTCCTAAGGTGGACATTCAGAATATGTATTATTATTATTTTTTTTTTTTTGCTGTACGCAGGCCTCTCACTGTTGTGGCCTCTCCCGTTGCGGAGCACAGGCTCCGGACGCACAGGCTCAGCGGCCATGGCTCATGGGCCCAGCCGCTCTGTGGCATGTGGGATCTTCCCAGACCGGGGCACGAACCCGTGTCCCCTGCATCAGCAGGTGGACTCTCAACCACTGCACCACCAGGGAAGCCCAGAATTTGTATTTTTGAATTAATTAATTTATTTATTTTTGGCTGCATTGGGTCTTTGTGCTGTGCACGGGCTTTCTCTAGTTGCGGCGTTGGGGGGGCTACTCTTCGTTGTGATGCGAGGGCTTCTCATTGTGGTGGCTTCTCTTGTTGCAGAGCACCGGCTCTGGGTGTGTGGGCTCTAGAGCGCAGGCTCAGTAGTTGTGGCACAGGGGCTTAGTTGCTCCACTGCATGTGGGATATTCCAGGACCAGGGATCGAACCCATGTCCCCTGTACTGGCAGGCGGATTCTTAACCACTGCACCACCAGGAAAGTCCCCAGAATATTTTTAAGTTCTATTTGCATCTATAAAATTGAACCAGTATTATGTTTATTTAAGTTAAGGTAAAATGCTAGGTAGAATATTCAGATTTGCAATAAGCATGTTTTTGTAATTTATAATAACAATTATAAGCTTGTTATAATTAGATAAGGAGAAAAATGCTTATATTAACATTCATTTATGTTAATTATTTTAAAATTGTAGCCTTGATCTCAGTATGGAACTACCACAAGGTCAAACAGGTTGTTTTGGCACAGGTGTTACTTCCATGGAACAGGTAGAAGTTGGATTTTATCTTGATTTGTATGAACTTGATGAATGAATTAAATATATGTGTATTTATATGTATATATAAGCAAATATATTCTCCTTTTATCTATTATAAAGAGTATTTTTCTACTATAATATGACATCATCGTAAATAAGCAAGATGTAATTAGCCTTTAACTCCTTAATGATGGACATTGCATGCATATTTCATTTAACAATTGAATTTGTTCCCCTTCATAGCCTTCTGCTCTATTAAGTTCTCCATTTATTTTGAAATGTTTAAAAAAAGTAAATTCTTAATATTTTTGTGTGAATTTTTTAGACAAGATTTTAAATCTTATTTGAATATGAGCTATTTAAAATATTAGTGATTTATATTTGTCACAGCCCTGTGACTTTTAATTTTTGCTTTCTCCAGGATGAAGTATCACAGAGACTTGCTCGTCTACGTGATCAAGTGTAATTTAAAGAACTGGCGCTTTTGTTTACTTCACTGGCTTCTGAAATATTTTCTGTGTATGTATAGATAAGTTTCACTCCAATTACAATAAGAATGCCATACATTACAGAATGCTTAACACTATTTGTATATAATGCTTTCTTTTACCTTGCTGTACTTTCCAGTACTTTAATTCCAGAGAGTTTCCACCTTGACAGATTTTACAGTTTTGTATATTATGTTGAAAAGTGCAAGAGACGGGTTTTTGTAGGTGTCTTAGACTGAGCTAGCATTAACTTGTTGTATATGAAATATCTTCCTCAAAAATTACATTAAAAAATCTAGGACCAAAGTACTACAGAATAAAGTACTTTATACAGAATAAAGTATAGAATAAAAGTTTTGGTTTCTTTTTAACTCAAGGTAGTTTTAAATCTCTGTCTACATTCACATGTGATGCATAAAAATAAAAACAGGGAAAATATGTTTACTTAATATGTTTACATAACCAAAAACACCTCATTTAGCGTCATACAATGGACAGTGCTACTTTTTGTGTTTTATGTTTGTTTTTGCTATTCAAGCAGAAATTCAGTTGACTTTTAATATGTATTCATCAACTTTTAAATTTAGATTACTATGAGAATCTTTACCTAGTAATTTAATGACTATTAATTGAATTCCTTAAATAAAAAATTTTTTCATTGATAAAAAATCTGCAAAATTAAATCAAAGAAATTAAGGTTTGCTCATTAAATATTTTTCTCTTTGGTAAATATCACTGTTAAGACTCACCAAGAAATTCAACATTTCATACTTTTAAATGAAAGTGAAACACATTTTTAATGATTACCCAATTTGCACTCAACCCTTGTTAGGTTGTATTTTAAAAGGAGATTAATTTGCATGGCCTTAACATCATTTACATTTCTGACAGAATTGTTGATTGGTTTTCAAAAATCTTGGCCTGTGTTTTTAAACCAACCAACAAAAAATAACAAAACAAAATTGAACCAACTCAAGTTACAATTATTGTTGATCCTTGAACAACGTAGAGGTTATGGGTTTCAAGCCCCCTTTGCAGTTGAAAATCTGCGTATAACTTTATAGCTGGCCCTCTGTATCTGTGGTTCCACATTCGCAGATTCAACAAAACACAGGTTGTGTAGTACTGTAGTGTTTATTGGAAAAAATCTGTGTATAAGTGGACGCACACAATTCAAACCTGTGTTGTTCAGGGGTCAACTGTACTATAAGTCCTGGTTAAATGTGTTCATTCTTTTATCTTAAACAACTCTCATAACTGGAGGAAATAAAGTGGAAAATAAATAAATTGGAATAAAATGTTTTGCCCAGCTATGCAAATAACTTCCAGCCTAATGGAGGTCAGGAGCATAACATACAGGGTGGGCAGAAAACTCATAAGATTGTAAAGAAGACTAGACTCTTGAAGGCCAGGATTCTTGGGGGAAAGTATTTAATGACCAGCTGTACTACTTGCCATCTCCCCAGGAATATCTATATTTTACCCAACTAAGATGAACAAATTAACATGTGCCTGCACTTTTCTGATGTAGCAGTCTCAAATGTGGAGAAGTGACCAAGTTAGATTTTAGAAAGTGTACTACTAATCTAGGTTAAGTAGGTAAAGTGTTTTTCCTTACTTAATGTATGATTGATCCATGAAAGAATGCCAATATTTCATGAAATTCTATTAAGAGCACCTGTTTAGGCATTCTTCGTTCAAAGTGCAATTATTGGAGGCTCTTTTTCTTTTAATTTTTAAATTTAATTTAATTTATTTTTTTATACAGCAGGTTCTTACTAGTTATCCATTTTATACATATTAGTGTATATATGTCAATACCAATCTCCCAATTCATCACACTGCCACCCCCACCCCCCCCCGCCGCTTTCCCCCCTTGGTGTCCATACATTTGTTCTCTACATCTGTGTCTCTATTTCTACCCTGCAAACCGGTTCATCTGTACCATTTTTCTAGGTTCCACATATATGCATTAATATATGATATTTGTTTTTCTCTTTCTGACTTACTTCACTCTGTATGACAGTCTCTAGATCCATCCATGTCTCTACAAATGACCCAATTTTGTTCCTTTTTATGGCTGAGTAATATTCCATTGTATATATGTACCACATCTTCTTTATCCATTCGTCTGTTGATGGGCATTTAGGTTGCTTCCATGACCTGGCTATTGTAAATAGTGCTTCAATGAACATTGGGGTGCATGTGTCTTTTTGAATTATGGTTTCCTCTGGGTATATGCCCAGTAGTGGGATTGCTGGGTCATATGGTAATTATATTTTTAATTTTTTAAGGAACCTCCATACTGTTCTCCATAGTGGCTGTATCAATTTACATTCCCACCAGCAGTGGAAGAGGGTTCCCTTTTCTCCACACCCTCTCCAGCATTTGTTGTTTGTAGATTTTCTGAAGATGCCCATTCTAACTGGTGTGAAGTGATACCTCACTGTAGTTTTGATTTGCATTTCTCTAATAATTAGTGATGTTGAGCAGCTTTTCATGTGCTTCTTGGCCATCTGTATGTCTTCTTTGCAGAAATGTCTATTTAGGTCTTCTGCCCAGTTTTGGATTGGGTTGTTTGTTTTTTTAATATTGAGCTGGATGAGCTGTTTATATATTTTGGAGATTAATCCTTTTTCCATCGATTCGTTTTTTTGCTAAGTACTCACTATTCATATGTAATGTTTCCTATTGTAAAAGAGAGCATGTATAAATGAAGATTATTTTCACTGGTTAATGAAATGAGAAATTACTTTTTTGCTATGTTTGGGTTAAACCTATTTAACTTTCTTGGTAATTCATAATTTGACTATATGATGTGACTTCAATGTGGTAATATTCCATTTTGTTTATCATTGATGCTTTGTCTTTTCTACTTAAAGGGTAAGTTTATTACATTTGGAACATCCCAGAGAAGCATAGAAGAGATTATTACAGACTAAAATATCTGTGAAATAGAGTTTTCTTATTTTCCATTGGTGGGAAGTAAATAACTGTTAGTAAATAACTGTTCCAAGAGAGTCTTAAATTGGCTCTAGTGTAGACTGTAGAGGAAAAAGCCCCAGATCTGATCTACAGTGATTGATTTTTTTTTCTTTTTTGACTTTAATGCAAATTGTTAAATTGCAAATATGGCTTACTTACATCTAGAAATATAAATGACTCTGATCTAAAGATAACTGCTCATAGTTTTATTTAACAACCAAATCAGATTTGTCTTTTAAAACTATTGTTCTCTGATAGACACAAAGTTTTGCTTTTGGATTCATTTATTATCTTATAATAAATTTTTCTTTCTTACAATTTGTTCTTAGACCAACAGCCCCACAAACTGTGAACTCTTTCTTACCTTGTTAGTACAAGTTCTATTTCTACTTTGATAAGTGATTCAATCATTGAAAAGTAACACATCAAACTATACTATCATGAAAAGTAGACATCACAGCACCTTTCATTTACCTTCAGTTTTAGTTCCCTATCAATCTACTTTTCTCCAGATTTTTTTCTAAGTATTTGATTATATCATTTGGTAAAATGTATAAGGTTAAAAGCTCAGAAACATTTTGCTGCACCTTCACCCTTTAGACGATGTGGCTATTATTTAAAGCAATCTTAAAAAGGACCCCTGACAAAAATTATATCCCTGCTCCTATATGCCTCAATGCCAAAACTTTTCCACTTTCTTATGTAAGCATTGTGGGCTGGATTATTTTAACTGCTAATTTATTACCAGTCATTGCTACAAGGAAACAAATAGGAGATAGAACAGGTAAATTATGATGAGAGATGAGTTTGCTTTACAATTTAGAAAGTTATGGGAAAGGACATCTGGATGGACTATCTGAAGAGAGTCTTAAGGGTACTAGTTATCTATAAAGAAAATAAGAAAATGATTGATAGGTTGCCAAAGACAAACCTAGCCTAGTTTTCGGTGGATTTGCTCAAGTTAGTAAATAACTGTTAGTAAATAACTGTTCCAAGAGAGTCTTAAATTGGCTCTAGTGTAGACTGTAGAGGAAAAAACCCCAGATCTGATCTACAGTGATTGATTTGGATTTCTAGCTCTAGCTCTGATACTGACTTCTAACTTAGATAATTCTCTTACCCCCATCTGGGCCTTATATTCCCTTTCTACAAATCTTTTTAGAGTACATTGGTTGCATAAACTGAAGTGAGTTGCTGTAGTACAGTACATTACCTCCATTCTTTTCTGTTTTCTACTATTCACCCAAAAGATTGCTAAATGCAGTATTAAGATGTTATGAGTCTTAGAGTCTTTTGTCTCAGGAGAGCTAGAGAACATCTATTCCACCCCGTAACTCATTTTACAGAAGAGGAGACCAGAGAGGTTCAGATCTACCACATTTGTTGGGCATCTACTATGTGTTAGGAATGGTTCTGGGTACTTTGATATATTGTGGTTTATTTAATCCTCAAAATCCTGTGAGCAGTTGGATGATTGTTATCCCAATTTTTAGAGAACAGGAAAATAGGCTGATAGTTGAAGTAGATGGTGAAGAGTCATACAGCAACTGAGAAACAGAGCTTGGATTTTATTACTGATATGTCTGACTTCAAATTCAGTGCTCATGGCACTGTACTATACTGGATTCTAACTGGAATTACAAGAGAAGTCTTGTTATACCTCATCCACATTCTATTCCCAATATATAATTTTCTGATTTTATTGCTGAGACAGTGAAAGCAACTAATCAAATTCTTGACTAGAGGGTAGTTCATCCTGAGACAAATAGGTGTTTTAGGTGAAGATTGGTTCTTTCTTCTCCAGTTTGAGCTATCAGAAAAATATGATTTTATATTTCAGTTTGGAAATCATAGCTGTTTTTCCATAAGTTAACAAATGGAATCAATTTGTTGCAAAGTTAACTAAGTTGTATTCATAATCAAGGTTTTCATCTTCCACACTGGGAAATGCTCCCAAGCAAAAATATATATTGGTCAAAGTCACTTGACTAAAATTACAAGAATAAAATCTATCCAGCCTACTACCTACTGATGATACTGTCTATATTCTTGTCTGTATACTACTTCTCTACTGTACTAGCAGGTACAAAGTTCTTGAAAGTGCCTCACTACAAATAAATGACTGTTGTGCCTGTGGTGCTTAATAATTTATATATTAACCACTAACTCATGAGTTATTTCATCTGCCAGACAGGTAAAAGCCTTCCAGCCTTCAGTTAGAAAAGTCCAAATAGAATGTTAAAGGAAAATTTATGCCTAGTAAAATAACTTATTCTGTTTAATGTTTGTTCTCTAACCTAGGGAAGGAAAAAATGTCTTCATTCAATGTCTTGCTTGGTCATTAAAATAAAATTTTTATTTTATTAAAATAAAATGTCTTCATTCAATGTCTTGCTTGGTCATTAAAATAAAATGTCTTGCTGGGTCCCATGTTCCAAGTGAAGGTTCATAAAATGATGCTGTGTCCATTTCTTAGAAATCTTACTCAAACTTGATCATGCCAGAGCTTGATATGTTTAGCTTTTGCTTTATCAAAATGACATGAAATCATTGGCAGGAAAAAGATTAAAACTTTTGGAAAACATCGCACAGTGATTTTATGTTACTTCTATAAAGGGATTTGGGTTTGAAGTAACAATTATATGGAATCTTGATAATTTCTTATTTAGATTCAATCAAACAAAGTCTAAGAGCCATTCTGGGGTTAAATGAAAGATGATGGAAGATACTTTTCCAGGTAATGAGAAGAAAAGAAAGATTTCCAATTACCAAAATCTATAGATTTCCCAGCTCATTATGCATTTTTGAGGCCCTCCAGGTGGAATTGCCTATTTACAGAAGAAAGAAAATCGAAAGCTAAATTCATTATTCCCATTCATGTTACACCCATTGTAAGCTTCATAAAGAAGAGGCATTACTTAGCTCGGGTGAATATAGCAACACCATTCCACTTGTAAAGGACTTGAAATTGTCTTGCTTTTTAAAAATATTTTTATTGGAGTATAATTGCTTTACAATTGTGTGTTAGTTTCTGCTTTATAACAAAGTGAATCAGCTATACATATACATATATCCCCATATCTACTCCCTCTTGCTTCCTTTTTTATTTTTTTATTTTTTTTTTGCGGTACGCGGGCCTCTCATTGTTGTGACCTCTCCCATTGCGGAGCACAGGCTCCGGACGCGCAGGCTCAGTGGCCATGGCTCACGGGCCCAGCCGCTCCGCAGCATGTGGGATCTTCCCGGACCGGGGCACGAACCCTTGTCCCCTGCATCGGCAGGTGGACTCTCAACCACTGCGCCACCAGGGAAGCCCAACCTCCTGCTTCCTTTTAACTGACCAAGAAGACCTGGACCCTATGGAAAAACCTTCCTGTTGCTATAAATCTCCAAGTAGAACTATATCTGAGACACCCCAATTCTTCTGACGTGTGTGAGATTAGAGAGTGAGAAAGAGGTTCAAAATGGCAACACTCATTGAAGTAGGAAATTTTCACATTAAGTAACTATTTTTTCAGCACTTACTATGCACAAGGCCCAAACTTGTCTTTACTTATACTGCCCAGATGGATGCTCGATGATTCAAAACATTTAGAGGTTTTTTTTTTTTTTTGAGGGGAGGGAAATGATAACCAACATGTATTAAGTACCGGGTATATAACTATTACTGTTTTACCTGTTACTTCATTTAATCCCCTCAACAACCTCATGAAGTGAATATAATCCCATTTTACAAATAACAAAAATTCAGGTCTTGTCCAAAGTAATGATGTTAGTAATTTAACACTTTTTGAATATCTGCTGTATGCCAAGCACTATTCTAAATGCTCCTAACTCTTTTAATTGTCACTTCCATTTTACAGGTGAAGAAATTAGTAAGTGGGAGGGCTGAAATTCACACCAAAATATTTAAGTTATTTTAGTTTGCAAGGAACGTAGATAAGCTTAGATCATGTCTGCTAAAGAGGATTTATTATAAAAATATGTAGAGAAATACAGAGGTCAGTACACCATTTTGATAACCATACAACCAGGCCTCACAGGTAACTGGAACCTTTACATATTCAAGATACAACAGTAGCTCTAGCAGTCTAATAAGAGAGATGGATTATCAATACCTCTACTAACAGTTCCCCTCAGAAACTATTATGTTTCTCCTGCCCCTAACGTTACAGCATTTGGTGATCACCATTATCAGCTTACTCTGCCTGTTTCTATGGCTTCAATCAGCACCCATAATTGCCATAACCAATCTTTTCCTGTTTTCCATGTCCCTAATCCTCCTTTCTCACTACCAAATTCAAGAGAGGATCTGATGGACTCAGCCAGTTACCATCTCTCTAGGCCCCCTACTGGGCAAAGTTTTCATGCCAATTGACAAGCCCTTTATATGCTGCTAAATGGGATGGTCACCAAAGGATAAGGAAACCCTCAGAAGGATACAGTGAGAATGGGAAACACCTTAAATGCCCTGTCCTGTACATTGACCCTTAAGCCCATATATGCTTATACCATGTCACTTATTTTTTATTATGGTGTACTAACATTTTTATGTCACTAGGTCCTTACACCTTTTCCATTATCTTGATAGTGGAGTACTCAAATCTCAGGTCAAGCCCAGAAGGCATAAATTTGTCTCGTTTCCTGGCTTTCCTTTTAACACCCATCACCCTACTTTCAGCACCCTCCCTCTCATCATGTGTCAGAGACCATTGCTTTCCTAAGAAGGAATTAACATGTTGAGCACTTACTATGTACCAGGCATGTCACAAATATCTCATAATTCTCACAACAGTTCCATAAAGTGAGATGTTAATCCCCATTTTACAACAGACTGGGCCTGAAGCTCAGACAGGTAAAGTAACTTAGTCGGAGTCTCAGAGCTAGGGTGAGAGAGCCCAGATTTAATCCCACATCTGAATCCAAAGCCCATTGTGTTTACACTCTACCAAACTGTCTCTGAAAAGGAGGAATCAGCCAAACTCACTCATGGAGACTTTGGGAACTCTCCTGCAAGAGAATTTGGATTTTAGGTAATAATAACATCTACCATTTTAAAAAATATTTTCCATGTGCCAAGCACTTAATAATATTATCTCTATAATCATCACAACAACCCTTAGAGGAAGATACCATTCTTTACCCGTTTTTAAGATGAGGAAACTGAACTTTAGAGAAATTAAGCAACTTACCTAGGATTAAGAGTTAGTAAATAGCTGAGTCCCAATTGGAAACTTGGCTCTTAATCACTGCTTTCCATTTTAAGGCCTTAGGAAGAGGGCAATGCTTAACACAAGCACTGCTTAACACAAGCGCTGCCAGTAGAATCTGGGGCATGATTGCAAGGCTTACAAGAAGATATTTTTCAGTGGGAGGTTATAATGCATCTATTTATAAGGCTATCCCTGTCTGAAGCATCCCTATTCTTGCTTATGTGGAGATAAAAATTTTAGAAACAGGTCCTCTGTTACCCACTTGACCAACCTCATTCCCTAAATTAAGCCCCAGTGCAACAATGGAACTACTCTTGATGCCCACCTTATGCAGAGATGATCGTCTCTTCTTTGCAGCCCTTTGCTTTTTCACCTGGAACAAGTTGTGCTGGATAATCATGGAAGCTGAGTCTGACCAGCTAGGAGTCACTACTTTTCTGAGGATGTCAGGCTTTAGGGCCTTTGAGGTTGAACACACAGTTTCATTGTGTTAAGCCTCTGCATGAACAGTCTCTACTCATTTAATTCAGTACTGGGACATGGTGGCCGAGGGCTGGGACGCTCTCCTGTAAATTAGCTTCTTCTTTTACCCAGTGGATGATTCAAAGAGAAGTGATCCTGGATTATTTCAAGACCTTGGAATATTTGCTATTGATTGAGCAATCATTTCATACTTACTGCCTGGAGCTTTGAGCCAGTGTGGACCACTGTTTCACTGTCCTGGAGTGTCTTTAGAACTTGTGAATCTTCCACTGAAAGCAGCTCACTGGGAGGGGGCAGTAGTGAGCTGCTCAGGGTTCTCCATGTAGATTCCTTCCAGAGTACAGACCTCTACAAAGGGTCACTGTTTCTTCTCTGGCCCTCGGGCTACCCCTGCTGGACAGGAGAGGAGGCTACGGTGGCAGCCTTCTTCATCTTGGGCTTCTTTCCTCCCTATGAATACCCAGAAAACCATGCTATCTATGAATGTCTGGGCCTCCTCCTCATGGAACAGATGGGGACATTGAGACCTAGAGAAGGACATGCCTGGAAAATATGCTATATCCACATCAAATCAGTGGGCTTTCTTGGCTCTAGGATATGAGGAATGATAATTTTTTTAAATTAATTTGCATCAATAAAAGCACTTTTAAATTAATTCAGTATAACTTTTCTAGAGTGAAAAATTTACTAACATTCAACCTATTGTTTTCTGGCCCCTCCAAATTAGTTGATATCTTATTTGTTAAAACTCATATGGCAAGGATTTATTATTATTTTTTCAGCATCATAATCATTATTCAAAAACTTTAATTTCTCTAACACCTACTAATTTACAGGATGCTTTCACATGGGTCATGAAAGATTCGTTTCCACAACCCTAAAAGAAGAAAGCAGGGCAGGATATTATTAACTTTGTTTCATAGAAGAGTATCTGGAAGCAAAGATATTGAGTGATCTCTCCATGTCAAACCCACCAACCTGTGGTCCTTAAGCTTCTAGGATTCTCCCCCACTTTCTTTTCTCTTTAGAGAATATTGGCCCCTATTGCCCAAATACCATCTAGCAAGCAAATTATCTTACCTGTTCCCAAGGATGGAGAGAATATGTGAGAAAAGTTTCAAAGTCCCCCACCCCCACCATGTCACACACATATTGAAAACAAAACAGGGACGTCCCTGGTAGTCCAGTGGTTAAGATGTCACCTTCCAATGCAGGGGATGTGAGTTCGATCCCTGGTTGGGGAGCTAAAATCCCACATACCTTGCAGCCAAAAAACCAAAATATAAAACAGAAGCAATATTGTAACAAATTCAATGAAGACTTTAAAAATGGTCCACATCAAAAAAAAAACTTTAAGAAAAACAAATCAAACAAACAAAACTCTGCCATCAGTCACAATGCCTCGCTTTCCACTATTTGATGCATTCCTTTGAGCTGCTTCTTTTCATACAAATTCCTTGAAATAAATATCCCATTAAGCAGTATCAGCCATTCACATACTCATATTGAATATCTGTATCTAAATTCAGCATAGCCAGATATTAGAGAAATAGAAATTAAGTCAAAAATAGACATTGACTTGGGTGAGGTTTAACATGGATAATGCCCACTGCTCAGAAATAGAGTGTTGGAGAATTAGGAAGCCAGGACTGGTTAGTCACTAGAAGGAGAGGTGGGAAGAGTATGCTGAAGATAAGCTTTGCCAAATTCCCCATTGATCTCAGAGTGTGTCATCTCTCACAGAAATGAGAACCTCAGTAGCCGTCAAGACTGGGGCACAAATTTGCCATCTTTGGTCTATTTGTCATAATCTCCCCAGTCATACTGGAAAACATAATTTCTCTGACACTTTTCCGTGGGAAATAGTCATATCCCAACCATCTTGATGTGTTTTACAAGCCTTAACATACTTTCAGACATGAATTTAATCCTTCTATAAATGTGTGCCATTTTAACAGCACGGTTTCCAAATTAAAGGGGAATGTGAAGGGATGGAAAGGGCAGCTCTCATTAAATAGTGCTAGAAAGAAAAAACAATTTCCAAAGCTTCCTCTACTCTGTTACAAAAATCCCATTGAGAGCAGCCTCTGATCTGTCCATTGCTTTGGAAAACAGCAGAGAAGCTGACAAGGACTCACCTTAAAATTATGGAATCTAGAAAAATGGTACAGATGAACCTGTTTGCAAGGCAGAAATAGACACAGACGTAGAGAACAAACATATGGACACCAAGGGGGGAAAGGGGGCGTGGGATGAATTGGGAGATTGGGATTGACATACATACACTAATATGTATAAAATATATAACTAATGATAATGTGCTGTATAGCACAGGGAACTCTACTCAATGCTCTGTGGTGACCTAAATGGGAAGGAAATCCAAAAAAGAGGGGATATATGTATATATATAGCTGATTCACTTCACTGTACAGCAGAAAGTAACACAACACTGTAAAACTATACCCCAAAGTAAAAAAAAAAAAAGTTAAAATTTTAAAAATGAAATGGAATAGTCAGCTTCCTACAAGGATGTCTCCTGCCCCAGAATATGTCCCTACTGTCAACTGAAGTATCTTAAGTTCCACCATAATAATATCCTTGGGGTGTATTAAAGCATCAATACTCTTTTGAAGGGGAAACTTAAACTGTTAAAGCTCAAACAGTGGTTCTAAAAGTGCAATACTCAAACCAGCAGCAGCAGCATCTCCTGGGAATTTGTTACAAAAACAAATTATTGGTCCCACCCTAGACCTAAAGAATGGGTGGGGAGAGGCAATCTGTGTTTTAACAAGCCTACAGGTGATTCTGATGCATGCTAAAGTTTGAGAACCATTTCCTTAGTAGGATTTAGTTTATCAGATAGTTTTTATCCTGCATAGTAGCTTATTATTATAGCTGTTTTTCTTTTTATAGTCGTAAACGTGCCAGATAGTGACCCATTACAAGGCATATCTCATTTAATTCTCAGAATAAACCCAGAAAGTATTATTTTTTCCTCTATTTTTAAGATGAAGAAACTATGTCAGTGAGATTAAGTTATTAGCCCAAGCTACTAAATGATGGAGTCTGTAGTATATCTCAGGTCTTCTAACTCTAGATCTGTGATTTTCAATCATGGATCTACATTAGTATCATTTGGGAGCTTATAGAAATCCCAGAGTCAAAGTCAAACTCCAGACCAGTTACTTCAGAATTCCTGGAAGTTGGACACTTGGGTAATTTTTAAAAGCTTTCGATGATTTCAATGTGCAGCCAAGACTCAACATTTGTTCTGAACACTGACTACACATTAGAATCACCTGGAAAGCTTAAAAATTGAAACTAAATTTCACCAATTTAATGTAATGTTTAAAGAGTCCCACCTAGGAGTTCCCTGGTGGGACAGTTGTTAAGAATCCGCCAGCCAATGCAGGTGACACGGGTTCGAGCCCTGGTCTGGGAAGATCCCACATGCTGCAGAGCAACTAAGCCCGTGTGCCACAACTACTGAAGCCCGCGTGCCTAGAGCCCATGCTCCGCAACAAGAGAAGCCACCACAATGAGAAGCCTATGCACTGCAACGAAAAGTAGCCCCCTCTCTCCTCAACTAGAGAAAGCCCACATGTAGCAACAAAGACCCAATGCAGCCAATAAATAAATAAATAATAAATGAATTTAAAAATAAATAAGGAATCCCACCTAGCCAATGAGGATTGAGACCCCATGTTGTAGAAACTGTTTTACCACCTCCTTGAGCTTTAGAGAGTAGGGCCTATGAAAATGAGTCTTGATTGGTGCTGGGGGCCTATTGTGGAGGGAGATGTCAGGAAGCAACAAAGAAAAACTGTATTCACAATTTTACCAAGAGTTGGCTTGCCCAAAGTAGGTTTATAACCCACCCACCCCTTCCCTAATACTGGGTGTTTCTTCTTCAATCCTTATCTCCTATTCCCAAAGGGAAGACTCCATTTGTGCTCTTATGAGAGAGACAATCAATATATGACATAATTTTTAAGCACAAGGCTCTGAAACCAGACTGGCACTTGCTACAAGGTGACCATGGGCAAATCACTGAAGCTCTTTGTGCCTCAATGTCTTTATCTGTACTGTAAAATGTGAATAATTGTATTACCTACCATAAAGGTCTACAAAGGGTCATTGAGACGACTAAGGGAGGTGATCCATGTAACATGCTTAACACATTGACAAAGTGTTATCTAACCTCTGTGCCTCAGTTTCTTCATGTGTCAACTGAAGGTGAACATACCCATAAAAACAAAAATAAACAAATGGGACTTAATTAAACTTAAAAGATTTTGCACAGCAAAGGAAACCATAAACAAGACAAAAATACAACCCTCAGAATGGGAGAAAATATTTACAAAGGAAACAGAAGACAAAGGATTAATCTCCAAAATATACAAACAGCTCATGGAGCTCAATGTCAAAAAATCAATCCAATTGAAACACGGGCAGAAGACCTAAATAAACATTTCACCAAGGAAGACATACAGATGGCCAAGAGGCACATGAAAATATGCTCAACATCACTAATTATTAGAGAAATGCATATCAAAACTACAATGAGGTATCACCTCACACCAGTCAGAATGGCCATCATCAAAAAAAATCTAGAAACAATAAATGCTGGAAAGGGTGTGGTGAAAAGGGAACCCTCCTCTGCTGTTGGTGGGAATGTAAATTGATACAACCACCATGGAAAACACTATGGAGGTTCCTTACAAAACTAAAAATAGAACTACCATATGACCCAGCAATCCTACTACTAGGAATATACTCTGAGAAAACCATAATTCAAAAAGAGATATGTACCAAAATGTTCATTGCAGCACTATTTACAACAGCCAGGACATGGAAGCAACCTAAGTGTCCATCAACAGATGAATGGATAAAGAAGATGTGGCACATATATACAATGGAATATTACTCAGCCATAGAAAGAAACGAAATTGAGTTATTTGTAGTGAGGTGGATGGACAAAGAGTCTGTCATACAAAGTGAAGTAAGTCAGAAAGAGAAAAACAAATACTGTATTCTAATGCATATACATGGAATCTAAACAAAACAAAACAAAACATGGTACGGATGAACCAAGTTGCAAGGCAGGAATAAAGTTGTAGACATAGAGAATGGACTTGTGGACACAGGGAGGGGAAGGGTAAGCTGGGACGAAGTGAGAGACTGGCATTGACATATATACACTACTAAATGTAAAATAGATAGCTAGTGGGAAGCATCTGCATAGCACAGGGAGATCAGCTTGGTGCTTTGTGACCATCTAGAGGGGTGGGATAGGGATGGTGGGAGGGAGGCTCAAGAGGGAGGGGATATGGGGACATATGTATGCATATAGCTGATTCACTTTGGTGTACAACAGAAACTAACACAGTATTGTGAAGCAATTATACTCCAATAAAGATCTATTAAAAATATGTATGGCCTGATATGGTCTCAACTCCCTAACACACTAAATAGAAAACTTGCATACTCAGATCAGGACTTATCTCCCTTCTCTTACCTAGCTTACAGATGAGACATGATCATTTTTGTTTCTTGTCAGGTTAGACTATAGTTTAAAAATTTCACTGTTTGGAGGTTACAGGTGGTTTGAAGGGAGGGTGGTGTGTCAAGTCCTAAGGTTAAGGCTGGTCTTATGCCAGATAGGCCAGAGGAATTGGCTGAAAATGCAGGATTATGTGTGGTCACTTAAAGGTAACAGTTGATGCAAGGATCAAATGCGCCCTTGTACCTGGCCATCCTTCAGAGAGTACAGGCTGTGTTTTTAAATATAATTCTGTGAAATGTGACATTCTTATGAGGGAGAACTCCAGATCTGAAGGACACGGAAGGGTTTATAAGTTCTTTAAAGTGTTATATGTGTATGTTTTGAATGTAATCATTTGTTCTGAAGAAATAAAAGTGTGTCCCCCCCTAAAAAAAATAGTAACAGTTATGAGAATTTATCTCCCTGAATTTTAAGGTATGGTGCCTGAAATCCCACAATTTTCTTTTTATTAGCACTATCCCATTTCATACATGAGATTGCATGTGTGAAAGCACCTAGTACCTATCCAACAATAATTTGAAAATAGCAAAACATCTAATCCAGCAGCATCTCCACTCTCCTTCCCTGCCACACACACTAAAAGATATAAGTAAACAATTAATTAATTAAAAAGTCAGTCTATATAAATATTTCCTTTAAAAATCATCATGAGAAACCTTAATTTGCCCTCCAACAGTGTTACACATTAGTTCCAGTCTGTTAGAAAGGGCTGAGACGAATTGCTATGACCTGGAAGTTGATAAAATCTATGAGAGTAACACTAACTTTCTTTCAAGAATTTAACAAATAGAGTCACTCTGGACATCCCAAAAGGTCTGGCCTCTCATCTTCTGCAGGCATACTCAATATCCATGGTGAAATTTTAATGTCCTATCAGATTTCTATTGATTCAGGCAGCAGGTGCTTAGTTTATTAAGGCCCAAAGAAAGGCTAAATTATTCAATAAGGAAGAAGGGGGTGTGGAGTGCCACTAGAAATCCCATTTCAAAGTTACAGCAATTTCATTTATAGCCCCTAGATCATATGTGTGCCCTATAATTTTTCAGAGTTTAAATTCCAAACAACAGTTCTAAATGTTTTTTGCAAAAGAGAACCACTTGGTAGGAATAAGATAACTATATACCCGCATTTTGATAGCACAGAATCAGAGGTATGCTGAAGCTGGCTGGGACAGGCTCATGAGAGCTTATTGTTACATTTTTAGAAAATTTGTGAGCAAGTAGCTTGAAATTGGCCATGATGGGAAACATACACCAAGACAAATCAGGACTTTTTCATTTTATTTGTCTTCAGAGAGTCGGTTGTTAAAATTGATTTGCTTCTACTACTGCATGGGATCAAAATGGCCAATTTTCTTACTGACACGTACAAGCAAACATTGTGAAAAGAGCAATTTTTCTGTTTTCCCTCACAGCAAAGCTTGTATGATATTAACAACAGTTAGAAACTTTTCATCCATTATTTCTTCAAATATTTTTCTGCCTCCACTCTTTTGGGTACTTCAAATACACATATATTGGGACTCTCTTGAAGTTGTTCCAGAGCTTACTGATGTTCTTTTCACATTTTCAAATTCTAATTTCTGTTTGTTTCATTTTGAAGAGTTTGTATTGCATTGTCTTCAAGTCCACTAACTTCTTCTGAGATGTGAAATTTTGCAATTTGCTGCTAATCACAGCCAGTGAATTTTAAATCTCAAGCATTGTAGTTTTCTTCTTTAGAAGTTTAACTTGGATCTTTTTTTATATCATTCATGTCTCTACTCAGCTTTTTAAACATATGAAATATAGTTACAATAACTATTTTAACATCCTTTTCTGCTAATTCTAACATGTACGTCAGTTCTGAATCACTTTTGTTTGATTAATGTTTCTCATTTATGGCACGCATTTTCTTGCTTCTTCTCATGCCTGGTTGTTTTTGATTGGATATCAAATGTGAATATTACCTTTTTCAATGCTGGATATTTTTGTATTCTTATAAATATTCTTGAACTTTACTCTGGGCTACCATTAAGAAGAGTTTTGGTCATTCCAGGTCTTCATTGTAAGATTTTTTAGGCAGGACAAGAATAGCATTTAGTTTGGAATATAGACTCAAGACATTATTCCTCACCACTGAGGCAAATGCCTTCTGAGTGCCTATTTACCTATAAATTATAGGTTTTCCAATATCACTGGTAGTAATATGCACTAATTCTAGCCCTGTGTGAGCACTCTTCTTTGTAATCCTACCAGATAATTATTTCTCCAGTAGTTTACTTACATGCATTCACTGATGAGTACTCTGCTAAATATCCTCTGCAACTCTTCAGGGTTCTTTCTCTGTAGCTCTTTCCTCTCTGGTACTTTGTTTTGTGAACTCTAGCCAACTTGATCTCCCTGGACTTTCAGCTCCATTTCCTTAACACAGGGAATTTTCTCTGCTTCTCTTCCCTCTCCTTGTTCTGTGGCCTGGAAAGTCTCTCAAAATAATAACCTGGGGCAATCATAGGGCTTATGTCATTTGTTTTTCATCTCTCAGATATCACTGCCCTTTTTTTGCCTGATATCCAGTATCTTAAAAACTGTTATTTTATATAGTTTGTCTATCTTTCTTGGTTGTTTCAGGCAGGAGAGTAAATCTGGCCCCTGTTATTCTATTTGGACTAGAAGTGGAAGTTGAGGGAATCAAATGTGATCTGATATCCAAGATAGATGCTTTAAGATATTTCCCTTTATAGTTATGCAGTATGTAGTCTTCAGTGTGTATATGGACTTGAAGGCCACTTAGGATGAGACTGATTGCCGGAGAGCAAGGATATTGGCTATGATGCCTTCCACATTTATGAGAGAGGGCGTGGTTTACAATGTGTCAGTATTAGTTTTCTTTATAATCATCCATTCCTTCTTTTTATAGTCACACATATTGATTTTCCTTTGGGGAAACATCACTTTCTCACTCTCAGTCTGTGTGTCAGCCCAGTATGGCTGACATCACTCATCACTCTGTAGCAAGTAGGGTTGTCACATGACCCAGATCTGAGAAATCAAAATCACTGCTCTCTAAACTATAGATATTTGGTTTAGGAAGGGTAAGTTTGTCTAAGACTTAACTCCAGAACATTTGCTGGAACTATTGGAAAGAGACCATTTCTTTCCACTGGACTTGTAGCTGGTTAGATGTAGGAATAGATCTGCTAAGGGCTACCCACCCCATACCCCTCTGCTACCCAGATATACATACAGAGAAAGAAAAATAGAGACCAACTCCTTGTGACATTTTTGAGTCCCTGAGTATTCCTAGAGTTTTCAGTTACAAATAAATTTCTTTCATTGCTAAAACCAGTTTTAGTTGAATTTCTATCAATTGAAAATAGAAATTTTTGACACATACATAAGTGATCATTGTCAGCAGGGGCTCATAGGGAGATAAGTGATTTAACAAATAATTAAAATACAAAGTACAAAATGTTCATCCTTAAGAGTACAAATAGCATGATTTCAGAGAAGGGATAAATTACAATAAAAATATAGAACTGTCATTTATTGTGTAATTATACTGTGTTGTATATATGTTATCTCATTTAATTCCCATAAGATCCTGATCAAGTAGGTATTTATTTATTCCTATTTAACTGAAGAAACTGAATCTCAGAGACATTAGGTAACTCTCCAGAGATCAGGCAGCTTGAAAATGGCAGAGGCAAAGGTGTAAACTTTCTGTCTCCCTTCAGTGTTTTTAACACTTCATTATATTGCAGTTGTGGCTTTGAAGAATCTGAGAAGCTGCGAGGGCTTTGTGAAGAAAATGGACCTCGCAGAATGGGTGCTGGAGGGAAGGGAGGGTGTTTCAAGTAGCAAGAGAGCAAGAGCAAAGGGACTGAACAGGTTTGAGAATGGCTGGCTCTCTGGGGAAGAAGTAGGAAATGATCAAGAAACCTGCCTGGTGCTCTTGAACTTCCTGATGGCATCTAATCCTGACACTCCTTGGCTGTTGAATTTTCTGTTCATCTATTCTTTCCATCCTAGTCGCTCCCCAGGATCTTTGTTTTGTAATCATTTTATCCTGGTTTTGTTTTGATTGTCATCCAGTCAGAGGCATAGGCAAGCCTGAACGTGAGGTAGGGCCCACACCATTGATTGGTGAATGAGCTAACACACAAAACAGATGCCACCTTTTACTAACTTCTTTACATGCCTCATACGCTTGCTTTTAGTTGGCATCCTTCAATATATTTTTATCATATTTCTAATAACTGTCACATCAACATTTACTTTAAAGAATCTGTTTCTAAGAACACCAAGTTATTTAACTAAGAGACACTCTCATAGTTCTTTCTATAATAGGCACTGATCATTTTCCAAATATTAGCTTATTTAATTTTCATAATGACCTTATGAGATAAAGATATGCTATTATTCCCATTTTGTAGGCAAGAAAACTGAAGCACAGAGATATTAAGTAATTTGCTCAACAATAAACAGCTAAAGTGTGGAGCTGGGATTTGTACCATCTTGGCTCCACAATCCACATATTTAACCACTACATTGCAGGAGGTAATAGAGATGACTACTCTCATAAAGACACATGCATCCAGGCTATGATTTTATGTCTCCTTTTTGTCTTGTAGTCATTCCTAGAGATCTTTCTGAGACCCTCCCAAGATGACTAGGCCCTAAAGATGTGTCTGATTGGCAGTCCCTCCCCACCATAATCCCATCTCTCCTAGCCTTTGGGGTAGAATCCAGATATTATTGACTCTTGAAGACTTTGAGGATTTTAGGAGGTATAATTAATGCTTAGATATTTTTCCTACCCATTTTCCCCTCTTGTCGGTTACATTTATAGTATGTCTGAGGCATCCTCTTTTGGCTCTAGTTAATGCGTTGTGCAAACACAGGGGAATCTGCTGGCATTATTTGGGCTCCTACCTACCCTATCTAAGGATAGGATTTCAATTGTGCATCTCCTCAAACAATGGATAAAAACATGAAAGTGGTTTAAAAGGCAATGGTGTACTTTGGAGTTGAAGCATTCAGTCTTTGTAGCTGATCCAAGAAAGAATCTTCATTCTTCATTTTTTCCATATTGTCTTAAATTGTTCTGTTTCAGTGAAGTCTTAATACCAATGTGGTTAACTTTAAAATTATTTTTCAAAGTCCAGAGTGCTAACCACAAGATGGTAAATTTAGTGATATGTGATTGTATCTACAATTAAAAATAAACATTTTAAAAATAAAAGCGAATAATAAATAAAATTAAGGTTTCAGCAATAATGGCTTTAAAACAGGAGGGAAGGAGTCAGGGCACAACCTTTGAAAGAATGACATAGCCCCAGGACATGACATAAACTGATTAGAACCAAATGGATCCAAGATGGTGGACAGATCAACTTTTTCCACTAGACCTTGAGCCTCAGTATATGCTCACATCAACAAGCTAAATGACACACCCACAGGCGCCATGATAGTTCCAAGACCAACCATAAGGATCAAAAAGTGGGCAGTGACCCAATTCCTGGAAATCCCCACCCCTTCCTAAAATAGCTGGAATACTCCTCCCACTCATTAGCCTATGAAATTGCCCATTCCTATAAAAACTGACAACCCCATACCCTTGTGCCTTTTCTCACCTTCTGAGATGGCCCACACTCTGTCTGTGGAATGTGTTTCTCTCTAAATAAATCCACTTCTTACCTATCACTTTGTCTCTCACTGAATTCTTTCTGTGATGAGATATCAAGAATCTGAGCTTCATTAAGTCCTGAAACCAAGTGTGTGATATCAGTTGGCGGACTGTGGATTTCAACCAGGTTTGTGTCCTGGCCACATGGGTTCAAGTCCCAATCTGAGGTGCACGGTTTCAGCTTTATCTGATATCTTCACTTCACCAGCAGTTGCTCATTTCTGTGCTACAGAATCTCACTTGAGCGTATGGGGAAGGGAAAGGAAGAAAAAGGAAAAGGGAAAGAGAAACAGATGTCCAAGACATGATACTATGAGGAGCATTTTAAATGAGGGTAAATTGAGACAAACTGAAACTTCTTATATTCACACAATCCTTACAACAATATTACCTCCTCCCCCAATCTAATCATGTTACTCCTTCCTTCTATTAAGTTCATTTTAAAAATCACTCTTCCTATAATTAGCAACATTTGAATATGGATTGTACATAGGGTACATCTATGTTAACTGTCCTGAATTTGATAATTGTACTATTTTCTATAAGATATTGTATTTGTTCTTTGGAAATACACACTGAAATAGGGGTGAAGAGTCATGATTTTTGCAACTTACTCTCAAATTGTACAGTAAGAAAAGAAAAAGGAGAGAAGTAAATTAAAAAAAATTTTTACCTGAAAGAAAAAAAATAGTCCATCTTCTTTTTTCAACTGAACCAGCTGGCTGTAGCAACAGCTCACATTTCCTTGCCTCAGGGCCATACAGCTGGAAACTGACAGGGCTGGGAGAAAAACCTATGGCTTCTGCTTCTAATTCTATTGTTTAAAAGTGGGTGTAATGGCATGTAATTTTAAGAAATTTCTTTTGACTTGTGACCTATGGAAAACAAATCCTAAAACTGATATAAAATGATGTTGGTATCTTTTTCTTTAAACTCAAATTTTCTTGACAAAATAATTCAGATGAAGGCTTTGCTAAATATCTCAAGAAAATGAAGCAAATATAGTTTTCTCCTGAAGCTAATTCACAATACATCTTACTACTCTCTAGTGTAAGTGTGATACCAGATGCTGTCAGACACAAACTATCAAGCTATGGTGTGTCTGCTTCAGGAAACTCAGTGAGTCACAACTTATTTGTTTAATCTTTTTTTTTTCCTTTTAAGAGTCATTATTACATTCACCCTTATGTAGAAGGCACAGACTATTGTTTGAACAACATCCAATAAGGAAGCATTAAAAATCTCAGACAGGGATAGATAGAGTATAATATTTAACTTGGGAATATTTTCCAAATACGATATTATTTGAAAATCCAATTGGACGCATTACAAATGTATATCACCTTAGTTCTTTGTAGAGCACCATGGGAATCAGGAAAAGCTACAGATTTATGAAATGTTTTTGGCAGCAAACAGAAAGCATGAAATATGTTGATCAATGTTCAGACACACACTGTTTAGTCCACAATTCAGTAATAATGTGGTGTTCATTAAACTGTTTTCAGAGTTTGCTTTTGCTTTAAATAGGAATTTACCCTTTCCCCCCTTTGATCATATTAATGTATGGCTCTCAGTTGCATAAATTGAACCATTTTCCATTAGGCTGGTAAAAAAAAGGAAACAGAAAAAGAGAAAGAAGGAGAAAAAGAAACAACTTGGAAGAGTTCTTCCATTATTCTTGGGCCTCCCTGGGTAGCCAAGAACTGGATGGTCCAGAAACTTCAAGACAGCTAGTAACAATATTGAACTTTGACGACTGTCACACTTATGGTGTGTTAATTGAATTCCTTTTGACAGTGAGCAGCAAACTTGGTAGGTTACCTCCTAAATGGAACTGAAGAATGGGCTCCTGCAAATCAATTATCATCTCAGTGTTGGTGTGTGGGAACACTTCTTGCAGGTCTGTGAAGAGAGTCATCAGGATGGACTGACAACAACAAATGGCAGCTGGAGGGACTACTCAGAGAGCCTAGGGTGATTAACCTCTGCTACTTCACATGAAAGCCAAACAAGAGGCAAACAGGGGCTGAAAGAATCAGACAGTAAATCACAGACCTGGATTATGCAGCACTGCTATCAGATGTTTCCAAATGTTTGATTAATGTTGAGTAGTAGGTTAAAGTGAGGCATAGTGAAGTAGACAGACAGTCATGAAACCCCTCTAGCAGGGACTTGTGAAGGCCAACATCTGCTTGCTTGAATTCCATTGATGCATTACAGTGAGGGAAAGAAAATGACCTTAGTATAGCATATGTTCTCTCTACCCCTCCCTTTGGATAATCGATCATTTGAAAATTATCTCTTTGGCTGGTTATTTCCTATGTGAATTACTTATCACCACCACTTGACCTCACCTCCAAAAATTTTCTTTTAAAAGAAAGGAAGAAAAACATTGTGCTATGACCTCTGTCTCATTGCAATATGATTCCACGTGCCAAAAAGGAAAGCCATGTAACAAGACCCAGATGCTATTAGTAGGAAAATTGAACACCCTTTATAAAGTCTAGATAATATTTAAGGAATTTTAATTTGCGCTTTAAATGACAAAAGTCAGGAAACTCAAGGTTTGGGCTGATTTTCTTCTTCCTCTGATGTTTGGAGAGTAAAAAGAACAAAGGAAAGAAAATGAAAACAGTTGAAAGAGAAAAAGAAAAGCACCAAGACAAAGGAAAACCTTTATTTCTTAGTCATTTTCTGCTACTCAATTTTATCTACTGAAAGTCATGGGCCATTTTCTTCCTGGATAGTCTTCCTGTTTCCACACTGCCGAGAGATACTTTTGTATGCATGGTGTGCTTGCTATCTCACAAGGACTTGAAACTGATCAAGAAATGGATAACAATCAGTTAAACCATATTTGTGATTGCACATTATATTAAACATAAAAAAGAAAGTTACTGGCAAAATTAGGTCTCACATTTTTCCTTGAAATACAAAAGACAAAATGATTTTGTTAAGAAAACAAAAAGGAAAAGCCACTGGCACAAGATCGAAAAGTACATGAGAGGCAAAACCAGCAAGCAAAGGAACTAAACTTTGAGTTTCATTCTAAAGTCCAGGTCCTCTAGAGCTAATTTGAGTGAGAGGAAGAAGCACTAGCCAGGAGACTTTGGTCTCATCTTCTCTGTTGCTCACTAAATATGTGACCTTGGGTAAGTCACTAAACCTTTTGCGAAGGACCTCACTTTCTTTATATGTAAAGTGAGGATGATAATATATTTGTCTATCTCAATTGTGTAGGCCCCCAAGATATTTACACTTTGTTGAAAACTTAAAGGCATATAAATGTTAGGTTATGCTTATGACTATTATTATTTTTTAACCATACTTAAATAGCTGATAAAGCTCCTTTTGTAGGGGCAGGATGCTAGGGGCTTGCCCTGCATTGGAGCCAACAGAAGCTAGACTAAAATAGCTAACGTTATTTAAGCACTTGCCATGTGCCAAGACCTGCACTAAGCCTTTATGTGCATCAAGTCACTTAATGCCCATAACTTTCTAAAGTAGAAATAGTTATACACATTTGACAGATAAGGAAACAGGCTCAGTGATTTGCCCAAGGTCATACAGCTAAGACGTGAAAAAGCTGGGATTTTAATCAAGGGCCTGCTGCCCCAAACTTGCTGGTTCCAAAGTGAGATGGAGAACCAGGTTAAATCAGGTTCTCTGAATGGGGTGCACTATATCAAAACTGGCCTAAAGAAAATGGTTCCCCTTTGGGGATTCCTGATTTTAAGCATTTCTATCAGTATTAATGAATGTGATAAACTGAGGTGCTATTCCTTCCAAGAGTCTAGAGAGGGCAATGCCTAACCCATAGAATAAAGTAATAACAGTTGTTTTAAAGACCTTGTAGTATTAAAGTGGAGGAATTTTGTGGCAGGGCTTCCTTCAAATCATACCTTTTGATAATTGCCTCCTTTTTCTACATTTACAAATGTTCTTAATTCTTCAGAACATCGATAACAATGCTTCCTTAACTTTCTAGGGTGCAGCACACACACCAGGGTTTGAATTCTGCTCTTTCACTACCTGTGAAGCCTTTGAAAAATATTTAACTTTCTTGAGCTTAGACCTCCCCTTCTGCAAAACAGAAAAAAATAATTATTACCTCATAGTGTTTTTCTGAGAATTAAATGATACAATGTAAGTCAAAGTGCCTGCTTCATAGTATTTCTCCAAAAATAAAAATAATAACAACAATTAAATAGTTATATAGTATTTACTATGTTGCAAATATTGTTATAAGCACTTATTTATATTAACTTATATAATCATAATGACCCTCTGAAATAGGTACTATTATTATCTTCATTTTATAGATGAAGAAACGGAAGCAAAGAGGGGTTGACTTGTCTCAGGTCATATAACTATAAAGTGGCAAATCCAGGATTCAAACAGAGTGGCTCTCTGATTGTTGCCTGCCTGTCAGAATTTTCAAAAGAAGACAATTCCATAAAAGAAAGGAAACAAAAGTTTTGAATAATGAAAGCACAGCTAGATTGTTTATGACTTCTGAAGGTGAATATTTTTGAAAGAGCAGTGGAAAAATTTGGGAGAATTTGTTAAAAAATGAGCAACAACAATAAAATTAATGATAGCTAACACTTATTCAGCCTTTACTACATACTAGGTCCTATATTACCTCTCAGTAATCCTGACCTATAAGTATTCAATAAGCATTGATAAATATTAATATTTTCTATTATGATTATGGAGCTCACAATCTAGTAGAAGGAATACAACATGTACACAGATAATTAGAATACAAAATAGAAAGTTCAAAGTGACAAGAAACATTAAGATAAATTGATGTGAGAATTCAGAAACAAGAGAGGGCACTTCTAGGGTGGCAACATATATGCCACTGATAATCAAAGAAGGTTTAAAAGAGATAGTAATTTACAAGAGGCAACTTGAAAAGAAGGTAAAGGTTGCAAAATGTGGAACAGGAAGGCAAATCACAGTCTGATAGAAGGTACAAAGACAGTGAAATGCATGGTCTGTTTTGTGAATGACAGGTAATTCAATTTTTTGTGTGTGAAGCGGGGGCTGTAGAAGTTGAACTCAGCAAATTAGGGTGCGGTCAGAATTGAGGAATGAGAGATTTGAATGTCAAGCCAATGATTTTGAACCTCATTCTGTGGGAAGTGGGGAGTCATTGCAGACATATAAAAATGTTTTTTGGCATGAATAGAGAGCTCAACTTCAGGAAAACTAACCTATCAACAAATGTAGAATGGATTACAGAGGAAGGAAATAAAGGCAAGGGATCTAGTTAGGCAGCTATTGCAATAGCCAGTTGACACTGACACACACACACACACACACACACACACACACACACACAGAGGCTTTGTTTCTGTGTCAAGTGACGAATTCAACAAATATTTGTTCAAAATATACTCACAAAATTCTTACCGTGAGCCAGACATTTGGTAAGTTGAGCAGAGTCCCTCTCTGAAGGGGCTTAGTAAATTACAATTTAATAATTATAGCTTTAAAGTTTCTCAGAAGCACATTTTCTGAAAAAGTAAGACTTGATAACAGTTCACTTTTTTCAAGAAACAATTTTAACTATGCAATCAAAAAGGAAAATAATAACCTCATAGAGATTGACTATAATCAAGCATGCAAATATTCATGAATACACAGCCACAACCTGTACTTATATCTTACAACCAGTAGATGGCGATTACAAGCTTTAATCCAGATAAAAACAAGTGGTTTTCAACTCAAAGGATAGAAGAAAATAAGTGAAAGAGGACAGAGGAGAGAAGAGCAAACAAGGGGAGAATGAGAGGAGCTTGAAGGGAAAAGAAAGGTTGAAGGGAAGGAGTGGGAAATGGCAGGGTGATAGAAGGTATGCTTGCAGTTCAAATGTCTCTCTGAGATATACTTAGTTCAGAGCTCTCTTTCCAGAAGTTAAATTTGCAGCTAGCCCTGCTGGTGGGAAAGAAATTTGTATTGGCTTCCAGGCAGATATTGAAGAAGAGAATTTTCTTATTCCATAATCCCTCCAACTGATTTTAGTAAAGAGAGGGCCTCGGATGCCTTTTGACCCCATGGAGCAAGAAATGTTCTTGAAAAACCTCATAACTATTCTGCTCCCTGGGTGTCTCTTTCTTTCTAGTTAAGCTGAAAATCCTAGCACAGGAAGAGAAAAGTTGGAACAGACAAGTTCCCAATATATTACTGGGAGCATTTACTAAAGTCAAAACAAAGAGGAAAATTCTAGTCAAGTTGACCTTTTGAGATTCAGATGGAGACCATTCCCAAAGGAAGAATTAGGCATGAAAATGCTCAAAGTTGGATGTTGGCTGTGGTTCAGCAATGGTTTGGGGGAATTACAGGACTAAAGATGAATAAGGAAATAAAGGAGAAGGTATAGGAGTTTCTTGTCTCTTTCTTTGAGAATATAAATCCATTTTACTTCCTCTTAGTGCAGACTATCTTGAGCAAACATTAGATCTATCTTCCTGGATAGACATGGGAAGATCAGGAGTTCAGAGAGGTTACGGGCAATTTTCTGTAGGTCGGAAGTCAGGCATGGGTCTCACCAGGCTAAAGTCAATTGCTTTTTCCCTACTGAGAGCTCTAGGGGAGGTTCCATTTCCTTGCCTTCTCCGGTTTCTAGAGGCCACCTGCATTCTTTGGCTCAGGGCCCCTTCCTCCCATTTTCAAAGCCAGCAATATTGCAGTTTTATGACCGTTATTCCTCAGTCACATCTCCTGCTGACCACAGCCCAGGAAGGTCCTCCTGATTTTAAGAATGCATGTGATTAGATTGTACCCACTCAGATAATCCAGGATAATTGCATAATTTCAAGGTCAAAACCCTTAATCATATCTGAAACAACAAAATCCCTTTTGTCATGTAAGGTAACATATTCATAGGTTCCAGGGATTAGAGGAGAGAGGGACAGGGAAGGAGGTAGGGAAGAAGGAAGAGTGAGAGCCAGGAGACAGAGAAACAGAGAGAGAGAGAGAACCAAGTTCACATAATAAATGAACACTTTTTGTCTAGGAATATTCAACAGAACTGCTTAGAAATGGGTATAGTGCATCAGTCAGTTGATCAGACAGGTACTTTGAATATCTCAGATATTAAAAGAGGCTTTATTTTTGGTGGTATGAATTTGACAGTGACAGAGAAATGTTAAAAGTAAATTAAAAAAAAGAAGATATTTGTCTTTCTCGGTCTGACTTTTTCAATGAGCATAATACCCTCAAAGTCCATCCATATTGTCACAAATGGCAAGATTTCATCTTTTCTTAGAGCTGAATAGGATTCCATTATACATACCATATCTTCTTTATCCATTCATCTGTTGATAAGCACTTAGGTTGTTTCCATATCTTGACTATTGTAAATAGTGCCACGATGAACATAGGGATGCATATATCTTTTCAAATTTAGTGTTTTTGTATTCTTTGGATAAATACCCAGAAGTGGAATAGCTGGATCACACAACAGTTTTACTCAATTTTTTGGAGGAATTTCCATACTATTCTACAGTATGGAATTGGCTACACCAATTAACATTCTCACCAACAGTGTATGAGGGTTCTCTTTTCTCCACATCCTCACAAACACTTGTTATTTCTTGCTTTTTGATAATAGCCATTCTAACAGGTGTGATATGATATCTCATTATGGTTTTGATTTGCATTTCCCTAATAATTAGTGATGTTGAACATCTTTTTATGTGCCTGATGGCTACCTGTATGTCTTCTTTAGAAAAATGTCTATTCAGCTCCTCTGCCCATTTCTTAATCGGATTGTTTGTTTTAGGTTGTTGTTGTTGAATTGTATGAGTTCTTTATATATTTGTATATTAAACCCTTAACAGATATATGATTTGCAAATATCTTCTCCCATTCAGTAGGTTTTTTTGTTCATGGTTTCCTTTGCTGTGCAGAGGCCTTTTGGTTTGATATAGTCCTATTTGTTTATTTTTGATTTTGTTTACTTTGCCTGAGGAGACATATCCAGAAAGATATTGCTAAGACTGATGTCAAAGAGTGTAATGCCTATGTTTCCTTCTAGAAGTTTTATGGTTTCAGGACTTATATTCAAATCTTTAATCCATTTTGAGTTGATTTTTGTGTGTGGTGTGAGATAGTGGTCTAGTTTCTTCTCTTTTTTTTTTTTTTGCATGTATCTGTCCAGTTTTCCCAACACCATTGATTGAAGAGAGTAAGCTTTCTCCATTGTATGATCTTTGCTTCTTTGTCATAAATTAATTGTCCATATATGTGTGGGCTTATTTCTGGGCTCTCAATTTTTTTCTTTTGATTTATGTATCTGTTTTTCTGCAAATACCATGCTGTTTTGATTACTATAGCTGTGTATTATAGTTTGAAATCAGGCAATATTATACCTTCAGACTTGTTCTTTTTCTCTCAGGATTGCTTTGGTTTTTTGGGGAATTTTTGTTCTATTTCTTTGAAAAATGTCGTTGGGATTTTGATAGGGATTGCATTGAATATGTAGATTGTTTTAGGTAATATGGACATTTTAACAATGTTTAACCTTTCAATCCATGAGCAAAGAATATCTTTCCATTTATCTGTATCTTCTTCAGTTTCTTTCAACCATGTCTTTAATAAGTCATATGGAGAAATACAAATACCATATGTTTTTACTCATATGTGGAATATAAAAAAAATGAGCAAACCAAACCAAACAAAAATAAACATGTAGATACAGAGAACAGAGTAGTGATTGCTAGAGGGGAAGGGGTGGGGGTGAGGGTGAAATAGGTAAAGGTGTCAACTGTGTGATGATGGTTGGAAACTAAATTTTTGGTGATAAGCATGCTGCAATGTATACAGAAGTAGAAATATAATGTGGTACATGTGAAACTTATATAATGTTATAAACCAACATTACCTCAATTTAAAAAAATGAAATAAATAAATAAATAAATGGTACAGTAGTCCTGCTTCATGCCATACTAGATGGCATGATGATGATGATGATAACAACAATTATTTTTACCAATAACTTGCTAAGTCTGAAGCATTATTCTAAACATTTTACATGAAAAATCTTATTTAGTCTTCCAAATAACCTCAAATCCATTTTACAGATAAGGAAAAGGAGACATAGAGAACTTAAGTCATTTGCACACTTATAATTAGTAGAATAAAGAACCCATCCATCAGTAGTCTATTTTATACATAGTATCAATAATATATACATGTGTAAATACCAGTCTCCCAATTCCTCCCACCCCACGCCTTTCCCCCTTGGTATCCATACATTTGTTCTTTACGTCTGTGTCTCTATTTCTGCTTTGCAAGTAAGATCATCTATATCATTTTTCTAGATTCCACATAAATGCCTTATAATATGATATTTGCTGTTCTCTTTCTGACTTACTTCACTCTGTATGACATTCTCTATGTCCATCCACGTCTCTGCAAATGACCCAATTTCATTCCTTTTTATGGCTGAGTAATATTCCATTGCATATATGTACCACATCTTCTTTATCCATTCCTCTGTTGATGGACATTTAGGTTGCTTCCATGTCCTGGCTATTGTAAATATTGATGTTATGAACATTGGGGTGCATGTGTTTTTTTAGAATTATTGTTTTCTCTGGCTATATCCCCAGTAGTGGGATTGCTGGGTCATATGGTAGTTCTATTTTTAGTTTTTTTAAAGAACTTCCATACTGTTCTCCATAGTGGCTGTATCAATTTACATTCCCACCAAAAGTGTATGAGGGTTCCCTTTTCTCCACACCCTCTCCAGCATTTATTGTTTGTAGATTTTTTGATGGCGGCCATTCTGACTGGTGTGAGGTGATACCTCATTGTAGTTTTAATTTGCATTTCTCTAATAATTAGTGATGTTGAGCACCTTTTCATGTGTTTGTTGGCCATCTGTACTGATGGGAACATACTGTATAGCTCAGGGAACTCTACCTAATGCACTGTGGTAACCTAAATGTGAGGGAAGTCCAAAAGGGAGAGGATATCTGTATATGTATGGTTGATTCATTTTGTTGTGCAGTGGGGACTAACACAACACTGTAAAGCAACCATACTCCAATAAAAATTAATTTTATAAAAAGATATTAAAAAAAAAGAACCCATCCAGCTGGCTGTGGAGCTCAAGCTTTTAACCATTATACTCTACTGCTTCTACAGTTTAGCCTTTCATGAAGAACTTAAGAAAGTTATATAAATAGTTTCTAAACGCCAACTAAACATGCATAGCCCCTGGTTGTTGAGGGATAGCATTTCTTCTGTTTGACTTTGAAAGAAGAAATTATCTCAAAGCTTATCAGTACTACCCTTTTTCAGGGATTGATAACTTGAAATGGTGTCAAAGTTTCCTTTATATTCAGTGGTCCATGTCTCCATTGCTACTTTGTCAGCTCTTGCCTGCAAGGGATGATGGGAGGTAGGAAGACACTGCAAAACAGTTCTCTCCAGTACTGTTATTTTTGCCAGTTTTATTTGAATGAGTTTTCACATCTACTCTAGGGCTTAGAAAACAAATGATGTGTTTGCAGGCACAAAGAGGAATGTATAATACCTAATATTCATTTTTGATTCATTTTAGAGATAAGTTTGAGGAGAAAGGAAATGGAATATACAATGTCTATCCTCAAGAGAGTAAAGATAAATTGTTTAGATCTTCACTTGATAAACTCTTCTTGGACACCTTGGCCTGCAATTCTCAGAGTATGAGGTGAATGGGGTAAGGCCTTATTGGAACCAGACCTGGCTTCCCACAGATATTGGTAAAGGAGAAATGATATAGAAAATATTTCTAGTCAAGTATTTTTCCTCCATCAAGGTAGAATTATTTCTTAAAATTATTATTTTTGAAATGATTGATATTATTTATTAAATAATTATATATTATTTGTTAAAAGTAACCATTGGCTAATCATTTTTAAAAGGCAATATGCAATTAGTATGATAATATTCTCTTTTGTATAGATCTTTACAGTAGGCAGATATTTTCTTTTTTTTTTTTCCTTTGATTTGCATAACAGGTAAAGAAGACAGCAAGGAATTCTACAAACAAAGAAGATTTTCAACAATTGCCTAATCTCCCTTAGTCATTAGTTGCAGAACAAGAAGTTTAATCCAGGTTATCCAAATCCCAGTCCAGTGCTTGTCCCCAGTTGTCTTCAGAGAAGCACATCCAAAAGACAGGTGGTGAAAAAAGACAAAGGAGTGTTGGAGAGACAGTAGATAACAAATTAGGTTTAGTTTTTGTAATAGCTATATTTATTAAACAAAAACAAAACAGGAGAAAACCCTAACCTACCCTCTGCCACCAAGAGGTTGATGCCTCCAGTTGGCTGTCTATGTGATGTCTTGTACAGATATAGGGAAAAATGGCTAGAAGGGTCTCAGACAAGGAGATGGTTGACAGGATGGAATGACTGTCAGAGCATGCACTGGAGGCCAAGGTCAGTTCATATAGAAACTATAATTAAAATGCTAACAATAGTTGGTATTTACTGAAGGTCTTCTGTGTGTTCTTTTCTTACGTATATACTCTCTAAAACTCAACCCAAGGTAAATCCTATACTTATCCATAGTGTATGGACATAAAATTTAAGTCCCAGAAAGGTAAGAGAATTGCTTAAGCTCACATAGGTAGTAAGTTAAAGAGCTGGGGTTCCAGACCCAGATGTAATTGGTTTTATGGGTAGCATATTATTTTTTATTTCTATATTGAATATATGAATATTTTTTAGTTCTATATTGAATATATGAATATTCCTTGGAAAAATTAATATATTTTCATATAAGAATAAACTACTTTCTCAGTCTCTGTCTTAATCCCTTCTTCTTTTTTGGTTTGTATCTTACTAAACCTTTTTCTATGCATTTACATATGCTATAGAAAGTATATCATGTAATGTGTGTGATTGTATGATACCATACTGAATATATTGTTCTGCAGTTACTTTTTATTCAGTTATGTATATATTCTCTCTATCTAATCTATCATCTATCTATATTAATCATTCCATATCATTAGTCTTTTTAGTTGATAAACTGTAGTCCATTATATAGATAAATCATGATATTTTTCAGCCGATACTTTCTTAATGGACATTTAAGCTGTTCCAACGTTTTCATTATTGCCAATAATGCTGAACATCCTTGCATATGTCTCCCTGTGCATAGGTACAAAAGTTTATTTGTTGTAGTAACCATATGTCTTTGTGCAGACACATTATAATTGTTGACAAACACTGCCTAATTGCACTCTCAAGTGATGGTCACAATTTATACTTCACCTGCAGTGTTTGAGAGTGCTTATTTCTACATTCTCTGTTTTTGTCAACTTACTTGGTGAAAAAAATTGTGTTAAACTGTGTTTTCCTGCTTACTAATGAGGTTGAACTTTATTTCATATAGGCATTAATAATTTGGTTTTCCTCATCTTTTAAATATCTATGTATACATTTTGCATTTTATGATTGGAATATTTATCTTATTATTGATCTGTAGGAGTACCTTATATATTCTAGATACTAATGCTTTCTCTGATATTTATGTTGCAAATATTTTCCCCAATATTATCACTTGTATTTTAAATTAAGAATGGTATCTTAGACTTCGCTGGTGGCACAGTGGTTGGGAATCCGCCTGCCAGTGCAGGAGACACGGGTTCAAGCCTTGGTCCAGGAGGATCCCACATGCCACAGAGCAGCTAAGCCTGTGTGCCACAGCTGCTGAGCCTGTGCTCTAGAGCCCGCGTGCCACAACTACTGAAGCCCGCGAGCCTGGAGGCTGTGCTCTGCAACGAGAGAGGCCACCACATTGAGAGGCCTGTGCACTGCAGCGAGGAATAATCTCCACTCGCCACAGCTAGAGGAAGCCCGCACGCAGCAACAAAGACTCAATGCAGCCAAACATAAATAAATAAATATTTAAAAAAATGAATGGTATCTTTTTGTCATACAGAATTTTTTAATAATGGCTTAGTCAAATTTATTGATGCTTTTCTTTTTGTTTCTTTTGCTTTTTATTTTGAAATAATTATAGGCTCACAGGAGGTTGCAAAATAATAGAGTTTCTTATACCTTTCACCCAGTTTGCAATAATGATGACATCTTAAAGAGCTGTAGTTCAATATCAAAACCAAGAAACTGACATTGGTACAATGCTATTAACTATATTACAGATCTTATTCTGTTTTCACTATTTTTACATGTATTAATTTGTGTTTATGGGTGTATTTCTATGCTATCTTAATCTTATGTGTAGATTCTCGTAACCACCACTGCAACCACCATGCACAACTATTCAATGACCAGAAAGATCTTCCATGTGCTATCCCTTTATAGTTATACCCTCCTCTTCTCTGCCATCCCTAAACTAGGATAGCCACTAATCTGTTCTCTACCTCTATAATTTTGTCATTTTGGAATTACTTATAAATGGAAGCATATAGTATGAAACCTTTTGAAACTTACTTTTATCACTAAATGTAATATCTTTGAGATTCATCCAGGTTTTTGCATGTATCAATAGTTTTCTCCTTTTTGTTGCTGCATAGTATTCCATAGTATGGATACAAGAGTTTGTTTAAACATTAACCTTCTAAGTAACATCTGGGATATTTCCAGGTGAGGCTATTACAAATAAAGCATTCATGAATATTTGTGTACAGGTTTTTGGTGTAAAGAGAAGTTTTAATTTCGCTGGGCTAAATGACTAAGAGTTCAAGTTGTTGGGCCATATGGTAAGTGTATGTTTAACTTTATAGGAAACTATCATACTCTTCCAGAGCAGTTGTACTATTTCACATTCCTACCAACAATATATGAGTAATCCAGTTCCTCTGAATTCTCACCTGCATTTTGTATTGTTCCTGTTTTTTTTTTTAATTTTAGGCATTTTGATGGGTGGGTACTGATATCTCATTGTAGTATTAATTTGCATCCCTCTAATGGCTAAGGATATTGAACATCTTTTAATGTGCTTATTTGCCACAAGTATCCTCTTTGGTGAAATGTATGTCTATTCATGTGTTTTGCTTATTTTCTAGTGATATAGTCAACCTTATTAATGTTTCTCTTTATACTTTTACTTTTTAATCTTTCTTCTTTAGAAAAAGCACTTCTTAAGCTCCAAATCATATATATTCATTTAATGCTTTTGTAATCTTTTTTTAACATCTTTATTGGAGTATAATTGCTTTACAATATTGTGTTAGTTTCTGCTGCATAACAAAGTGAATCAGCTATATGTATACATATATCCCCAGAGCCCCTCCCTCTTGCATCTCATTTATGATAAAAACTCTCCAGAAAGTAGGCATAGAGAGAACTTACCTCAATATAATAAAGGCCATATATGACAAATTCACAGCCAACTTCATTTTCAATGGTGAAAAACTGAAACCATTTCCTCTAAAACCAGGAACAAGACAAGTATGCCCACTCTCACCACTATTATTCAACATAGTTTTGGAAGTTTTAGCCACAGCAATCAGAGAAGAAAAAGAAATAAAAGGAATCCAAATCGGAAAAGAAGAAGTAAAGCTGTCACTGTTTGCAGATGACATGATACTATATATAAAGAATCCTAAAGATTTTACCAGAAAACTACTAGAGCTAATCAATGAATTTGGTAAAGTAGCAGGATACAAAATTAATGTAATCTTTTTTTAAATTGAAGTATACTTGATTTACAATATTGCATTAGTTTCAGGTATACAGCACAGTGATTCAGGATTTTTTTGCAGATTATATTCCATTATAGGTTATTACAAGATATTGAATATAATTCCTGTGGTATACAGTAAATCCTCATTGCCTATTTTATGTATAGTAGTTTGTATCTATTAATCCCATACTTCTAATTTGTCCCTGCCCCCCTACCTCTCTCTTTTGGTAGTCATAAGTTTGTTTTCTATGTGAGTCCTTTTTTATTTTGGGGACTCTATTCCAGAACTAACTTTTGTGAGTTCTGTGAGGTACGGTTTTAATGTTATTTTTTTCCCCAAAGCAATAGCAATTGAACAACTGAATAATACATTTGTTTACCACTGTTGGAAATACTATTTATATCACATTCATGATTCATATATATCATATACTAATTGCTAAACATATACTATATGTTAATTGTATGTAATCATGTACTAATTATGTCATATACTTACTATATAATCTGTTTCTATACTCTAATTCTACTGAGCTATTTATTTAATCTTTAACCAATACCACACTGTTTTATTTTATATAGTCCTATCATATGTCATAATATCTGATAGAATGGGTTCTACTCCTTATGTATCTTTTTTTTCCAAACATGAATTGGCTACTGTACATTTAATCCAACATAAAAATTTTAAAATCATTTCCATGAAAAAAATCTTATTGAAGTTTCCATTGACATAGCACTGAACTTATAGGTTATATGGGGGGATAAATGATTATATATTTACAATATTTATTCACTCCTCCATTAGCATTATAAAACTCTCAGTTGACTCAAATCTCCTTTTATGTCATTGCCTGTCATTTTTCTACATAGCACATTACCTCTGCAGGGATGGAAGATGAAGTTAAAATTTGAAGGACAGCAGCAGGATTGGAGCCTTACTAGGTGTCACAACTTGGCATGTGGTGGTCTTAGCTGTAGGATAAAAATAGGAGGTTTCAAGAGTATGGGCATGGACAGAGGAAGACTGATAGTGTGGTTCCTTAGTGTCAGAGCCCCATGTACAAACCATGGGAGATGCTTAGGGGGCACCTATAGCTACCAAGGCAAACACAGAGCTCTAATATTAGAAGAAGATGCAAGACTGGGTGGCAAAGCTGGCATCACAAACTTAACACAACCTGAGAAGAGTTTGGATAAAAGTCACTTGTAGTAATTAAGAACCCACAGAAACTGAATTAGGCCTCAGTTTTTATAGTATTTTTTAAAATATTGCTAATTTCTATTAGGCATTGAAATACAGACAGAATTTCTCCACCTCCTACTTTTACCCCAACTCCAGTGAGTTTACCTGATAATATTTTCTTCTAGCTAATGTATTGGCTGAGTGCACTTTGACTGAGAGAAAATGTGGTTTTGAGCCTGTTAGGGAGAGTAATTTAGGATTAAATACTTGCATCAGAGAAACTTCTTATGTATTGTCCAGGGAGGGTACATTTATAGGAACTAAACTCCAAACCAGAAGAATAGTCTAAAAGTCTTATTCCAATTCCTGGCTCTGCCACTTACTAACCATATATCCGTGGGCAAGTTACTCAACCTCTCCGAGAGTGTTTCCTCATCAGGTAAACGTGGATAGTAACAGTACCTACACCACCAGCCTGTTCTGAAGAATTAAATGAGACTGTGTACATAAAACACCTGCTAAAGGGCCTGTCATGTGGTAAGCACTTGGCAAAGAGTGATTTCCTTCCACTCTGTCCCTCTCATCTGTAAAGACTAAACATCCCTCTGCCTAACTTGCAGGGTCTTTGTGAGACTCCAGGAAGATAACAGTTAAGAGAGCACCTTAGTGTACAGTGTATTTCAAAGGCTCCAGGTTATCACTCAACCTGTTACAGGGAAAGACCATTTAAAATAATAAGGTAAAAAAAAGCACAAGGAAACTTCAGATAAATATCTGAGAAAAACATATGACCATGAAAACAATGGTGACTTAGATGCCTCTGAGAGGGCAATGCCTTAGCAGCTGTGATTTCATCAGTGTGGGGTGAAGGCAGGTTGTGCAAGCTAGGAAGTTGACCTGGCAGATAGCCTAAGTCAATGGCCAGGGAGCCTGTTTCTATTGCTATTTTCCAAGGCTTCCTTAAAAGTGATAACTGACCTGAATTTTAAAATAGAAAAAAGAGTGAGAGCTCGCCTAGGAACTAGTTGTAGGCGAAAGTGAGAAATGTGGTTCTCATTTACTCAAATAATTGCTTCCAGATGAGTCACCCATTAAAAGAAGTCAAAGAAAGAATCTAAAGAAAACAGACGAGCAGCAGTGCAGGCTGCTAGGTGTAGCCAATGCAGTTCCTGGGATAATAAACTGAAATTCTGCAAGCAGGGGTACAGGGCAATGACTATTCTCTGCCTTAAGAATGGATATACAAAATAATTTCAGCAAGCAATTTCTAAAGCAGCTGAATGGCTTTGAACACAGTGTTTTCCAACATGTTTGTAAACTTTAAAATTACATTTAGGGTTTCCCTCGTGGTGCAGTGGTTGAGAATCCACCTGCTAATGCAGGAGACACGGGTTTGAGCCCTGGTCCAGGAAGATCCCACATGCCACAGAGCAACTAAGCCCGTGCACCACAGCTACTGAAGCCCGTGCACCTAGAGCCCGTGAGCCACAACAAGAGAAGCCACCGCAATGAGAAGCCCGCACACCGCAACGAAGAGTAGACCCCACTCACCGCAGCTAGAGGAAGCCTGTGCACAGCAACAAAGACACAACACAACCAAAAATAAATAAATAAATTTATAAAAAAAGAAAATAAATTACATTTAACCTCTTGAACCCACTTAAAATTAAAGAAAAAGAATTTCATGCTTTCATTATGCAGGATAGTTATGATAAAAATAAACATCTTAAAATCTGTATATCAAATATAGTTTTAGTTAATCTAAAAGAAAACAATTATAGTTTATGTAAGGATACCTTTTCCCTTTAAAGTTAATACATATAGGTAAACATAAATTAGTTAAGTAAAAGTATGATTTGGGAACAAATAGATTCAAAAGTAGTACATCTTTGGCTTGAGAATTGAATATATATATAAACGACTAACATCTCATCTTGTAATATTCTCATCTTGTACTTTTTTCTCACTCTTCCTTTAATAATAGAATCATGCCTTCAAATATATCATATTATTTGTGGAGACAGTGTTATTGGATAATTTATTTGTGAAATTAACAGCAATGAACATATAACAATATTTCTTGCATACTGAATATTTATATTTTCCACGATAGCATGGGCTCTTTAGCTTTTGCAACTCATAAAAATTTTAATGTCTAATAAATTTAGATTGAGTTGAATAATAATTGATAAATGTAGCCAAATATCAGAGGTTTATAATTACTGATTTTATGGATTTTTTTAAATCAACTGATTTATTAACACAATTTTGATGCTTATTTTATGAAGAATGAGGTTAAGAAATTTTAGGTTACGATTTGCAAATAATGTGGATGGCCTTGATTCCCATGAAGGAAAAACCAAATTAAGTATAATTTTTACTTTGTTTTCTATCTCTTACATTGGTTTTTGAGGTATTAGAGATATCTTGCTATGTTGTATAAGAATATCAGATGAGTGCAACTTATTTCTCTATATCTTTATATCTGATGAATAGCGTCTTGAAGCTAAGTGATTAAAATTTTCAAATTTGTTGTTTTATGCTTTTCATTAAATTGATATATGTCAGTATCAGTGTTCCTAGTGTCTCTTATTTTAACCCATAATTAATTATGGACATAAAATCCCTTTGACAATTTAAAAATGTATAAAGGTCAAAACCAACACAGCAGGTAGCAGTGTTTAGCTATAATACATAGACTGATTGATTGAGACCTGAGCTTGCTCATTTGGTCTCCTCTAACCAACATGTATGCTCTCTTTATATATAATAATATATGTTCAAGTGATTTAATTTTAAAGGATAAACATATTTAAATAATTATTCTATTTTATTTTAAATTTAAAATGAATTGATGTCATCACTACTCAGAAGTACATTCACATGTCCCTAGAAGTTTGTGAACACTTCTATTCTAAATACTATTCTAAAGAAAGGAAAAAGTCAGCAATGTTGAATGGGTGTCACTGCCCCCAAATATATGCAAATGAAAATTTCCCAACATTAAAACTCTATACCATGAGTGATTATGATCATTCATATGCCTGGCCTCAAACTAAACATCTTATCCCATCAAAACACAGATTTTATTCATCCAGTAACTTCTGCAGATTAGCTTACAATAGTTTCTATATCCTATAATCAAGATCACACTATTTAGCTTCACTTTTAAGAAGCTCCTTAATCTAGCCTCCTCCTAACCATTTAACTTTATCTTCCTCTTCTCCCCAAAATTTCCTTCCACTCCAGCAAGTCCTCCCTGTCTCAATGCCTTTGATAACACTACTTCCTTTGGCCATTAGATTGAACCATATAAAATTTCTGTTTTATGTCTAAAGTCATTAAATAGTAGTAATTTCAGATGGCTCAACTTAGAATGTTTTTCAATCCCCTTTTCTTAGTTTAAACCCTACCTACGCTTCAGGATCCAGTTTATGTTCTGTCTCCATCAAGAAGCCTTCTTACATTACTTCAGTTTATACAGACTTTTCTCTTCCTTGAATTCTTAACATATTCAGATTACACAGTGTTACACATATATGTTCAAATACGTATACTTATGTATGTTGCATAAGTATACCTCGTCTTTGCATGAATATGTAATAGTATGTGCCATCGAATTACCAGTACATAAAGTACTATAAAACCTACTGCAAGCCACTTGGGTTTATATTAGCTTGCACATTGTCTTCCCATAAAAACGAGTCTAAGAACATTTTAGGAGACCTAACACTTTTGCCTTAATTTAAAAGGAAAGTGTTCCACCAGCAGGGAATAGGCCAGAGATCACAAAGTCAAATACCTTCAGGAGCCCAAACAGTTAATATAATGTGTAAAAGATGGGCACAAGGTTAACTAGTTGTTGGTAGAGGAGAGGAAGGAGTATGTGGTAAACAGGAAAAGGTATGCATTACAGTAGAAGAAATGACATTCAATTCAGATTTTCTAAAACATGGGGCAGAAAAAAGTCCAGTGATCCAATTCTATCTCTTGGCTTTGATATTCTGGAGCAGCAGGCATCTGTGAGCCCAGATTCCCCTGGGGATCCATGAAAGTAACAAAGGAAGAGAACACTCTTTTCCCAGGGCCAAAGGTCACCTCATTATTTCCTTTGTCATAGTTTCCTACTCTCTGATTCTCTCTATCTTAGCTTCGGACTTGCCTGGTTACTTTGGTCTTATCTAACCTCCCTGGACTCTATTCTGTTTTATTCGCTGACAACCCCCTCAGTATCTAGCACTGTCTGTGGCCATTTCAAATTTGTCTGCTTCTCTGAGATCAATATTCTACTTTTCTGACCCTACCTGCCAGCCTCTGTCATCTTCATCCCACTCTTAACTCTCCACAGTTTCTACTTTGGGAGAAATGTTTAATCTGACTCTTGAATGAATTTTCGTTTTCCAAATATTTCCAGAAAGCTAGGGTAGATTTGGAGTCCCTTAATTTAGAAGGATTTTAGGAAGAATTCAAAGAATCCAGCTGGATTCACTAACTAATATTAAGGGATTCCAGAGCTTCAGTATGGCCTGAAGACTTTGTCAACATAAATTCAAATTTCGGTAAACATAAGAATAAATAACTTGGCTATTGCTGTCCAATAAAACATTCCATGAATTTCAAAATAGTAACTATAGGTCACATTTGGCTATTAAACACTAGCAATAGTGGTTAGTGACTGGGGAACAGAATTTTTATTTTTATTTAATTTTAATTAAAAGCTCACTGGACCTAGAGTTAGAGAAACCAGGTCTACTATTACCATTTATGATTTTGATCAACCTAATCTTCTGGGGGTCAGATTGTTTATCTGGAAACTAATGATGATAAGAATCCTTGCCCTGCTACTTATAGGGATATTTTGAGGAGAATATGGTATAATTTTGAAGAAAGCAAATTGTAAACTCTCAAGTGCTCTACTCATGCATGGGATGAAGATGATATAGGTGACTATTCTTTGCTAAAACTTACTGAAGAGGAGACCTTCAAGATGGTTGAGGAGTAAGACATGGAGATTACCTTCCTACCTACAAATACATCCGAAATACATCTACATGTGGAAAAACACCTACAGAACACCTACTGAATGCTAGTAGAAGACCTCAGATTTCCCAAAAGGCAAGGAACACCCCATGTACCTGGATAGGTCAAAAAAAAAAAAAAAAGAGACAAAGGAATAGGGATAAGACCTGCACCTCTGGGAGGGAGATGTGAAGGAGGAAACGTTTCCACACACTAGGAAGCCACTTGACTGGAAGAGACGGGGGCTGGCAACAAACACATGAAAGAATGCTCAACATCATTAATCATTAGAGAAATGCAAATCAAAACTACAATGAAGTATCACCTCACACCATTCAGAATGGCCATCACCAAAAAATCTACAAACAATAAATGCTGGAGAGGGTGTGGAGAAAAAGGAACACTCTTGCATTCTTGGTTGGAATATAAATTGATGCAGTCATTATGGAGAACTGTATGGAGGTTCCTTAAAAAACTAAAAATATAACCACCATACAACTCAGCATTTACACTACTGGGCATATACCCTGAGATAACCACAATTCAAAAAGAGTCATGTACCACGATGTTCACTGTATCTCTATTTACAATAACCAGGACATGGAAAAAAACTTAAATGTCCATCGACAGGTGAATGGATAAAGAAGATTTAGCACATATATACAATGGAATATTACTCATCCATAAAAAGATGTGAAATTTAATCATTTTTAGTGAGTTGTACAGACCGAGAGACCATCATACCGAGTGAAATAAGTAAGAAAGTGCAGCTTCTCTAGAAAGATGGTGGAAGAGTAAGACGAGGACATCAACTTCCTCCCCACAGGTACATCAGAAATACATCTACACATGGAACTGCTCCTATAGAACACCCACTGAACACTGGCAGAAGACCTCAGATCTCCCAAAAGGCAAGAAACTCCCCATGTACCTGGGTAGGGCAAAAGAAAAAAGAATAAACAGAGACAGAAAAATAGGGATGGGACCTTCACCAGTGGGAGGTAGCTGTGAAGGAGGAAAGATTTCCACACACTAGGAAGACCCTTCCTGTGCAGAAGCTGTGGGTGGCAGAGGGGGCAAGCTTTGGAGCCCTGGAAGAGAGCACAGCAAAAGCAGTGTGGAGGGCAAAGAGGAGAGATTCCCTCACAGAGGATCGGTGTCGAACAGCACTCACCAGCCCGAGAGACTTGTTTTCTCACCTGCTGGGGCAGGCGGGGGCTGGGAGCTGAGGCTCAGGCTTTGGTCCAATCGCAGGGAGAGGACTAGTGGCGTAAACACAGCCTGGAGGGGTTAGTTCACCACGGCCAGCTAGGAGGGAGTCCCGGAAAATGTCTGCACCTGCCGAAGAGGCAAGAGACTTTTTCTTCCCTCTTTATTTCCTGGTGAGTGAGGAGAGGGGATTAAGAACACTGCTTAAAGGAGCTCCAGTGACAGGCGAGGGCCGCAACTCACAACACGGTCCCTGGAGACAGGCATGAGATGCTAAGGCTGCTGCCACTACCAACAAGAAGACTTTGTGCAAGCACAAGTCACCATCCACACCTATCATCCCGGGAGCCTGTGCAGCCTGCCACTGCCAGGGTCCCGTGACCTAGGGACAACTTCTCTGGGAGAACACCCGGTGCGCCTCAGGCTGCTGCAATGTCACGCCGGCCTCTACCAACGCTGGCTCACACTGCATCCGTACCCCTCCCTCCCCCCAGCCTGAGTGAGCCAGAGCCCCTGAATCTGCTGCTCCTTTAACCCCGTCCTGTCTGAGCAAAGAAGCAGATGCCCTCAGATGACCTAAACACAGAGTCGGAGCCAAATCCAAAGCTGAACACCGGGAGCTCTGCAAACAAAGAAGAGAAAGGGAAACCTGTCCCAGCAGCCACAGGAACAGCGGATTAAATCTCCACAATCAACGTGATGTACCCTGAATCTGTGGAATACCTGAATAGACAACAAATCATGCCAAATTGAGGAGGTGGAATTTGAGAGCAAGTTATATTATTCTTTCCCCTTTTCCTCTTTTTGTGATTGTGTATGTGTGTGCTTTGGTGTGATATTTTGTCTGTAGAGTTTTGCTTTCACCATTTGTCCTAGGATTCTGCCCTCCATTTTTTTTACTTTTCAAAAAATTTTTTTCTTAACAATTATTTTTTTATTTTAATAACTTTATTTTATCCTCTTCCTTCCTTTCTTTCTTTCTTTCTTTCTTTCTTTCTTTCTTTCTTTCTTTCTTTCTTTCTTTCTTTCTTTCTTTCTTTCTTTCTTTTTTTCTTTCTTTCTTTCTTTCTTTCTACATTTTCTCCCTTTTATTCTGAGCCGTGTGGATGAAAGGCTCTTGGTGCTCCAGCCAGGAGTCAGTGTTTTGCCTCTGAGGTGGAAGAGCCAACTTCAGGACACTGGTCCACAACAGACCTCCCAGCTCCATGTAATATCAAATGGTAAAAATCTCCCAGAAATCTCCATCTCAACACAAAAACCGAGTTTCACTCAATGACCAGCAAGCTACAGTGCTGGACACGCTATGCCAAACAGCTAGCAAGACAGGAGCACAACCCCACCCAATAGCAGAGAGGCTGCCTAAAATCATAATAAGGCCACAGACACCCCACAACACACAACCAGACATGGACCTGCCCACCAGAAGGACAAGATCCAGCCTCATGCACCAGAACACAGGCACTAGTCCCCTCAACCAGGAAGCCTACAAAACCCACTGAATCAAATTAAGCCACTGGGGACAGACACCAAAAACAACGGGAACTATGAACATGAAGTTTGCAAAAAGGAGACCCCAAACACAATAAGATAAGCAGAATGAGAAGACAGAAAAACACACAGCAGATGAAGGAGCAAGGTAAGCAACCAACAGAACTAACAAATGAAGAAGAAATAGGCAGTCTACCTGAAAAAGAATACAGAATATTGATAGTAAAGATGAACCAAAGTCTTGGAAACAGAATAGAGAAAATGCAAGAAACACTAAACAAGGACTGAACAAAACTAAAGAGGAAACAAGCAACAATGAATGACACAATAAATGGAATTAAAAATACTCTAGAAGGGATCAATAGCAGAATAACTGAGGCAGAAGAATGGATAAGTGACCTGGAAGATAAAATATTGGAAATAATTGCTGTAGCACAGAATAAAAAAATAAAATAAAAAGAACTGAGGACAGTCTCAGAGACCTCTGGGACAACATTAAATGCACCAACATTCAAATTATAGGGGTCCCAGAAAAAGAAGAGAAAAAAAAAGGACTGAGAAAATATTTGAAGAGGTTATAGTTGAAAACTTCCCTAATATGAGAAAAGAAATAGTTAATCAAATCCAGGAAGCACAGGGAGTCCCATACAGGATAAATCCAAGGAGAAACAAGCCAAGAAACATATTAATCAAACTATCAAAAATTAAATAAAAGAAAACATATTAAAAGCAGCTAGGAAAAACAACAAATAACACACAAGGAAATCCCCATAATGTTAACATCTGATCCTTCAGCAGAAACTCGGCAAGCCAGTGAGAGTGGCAGGACATATTTAAAATGATGAAGGAGAAAAACCTACAACCAAGACTACTCTATCCAGCAAGGATCTCATTCAGATTTGATGGAGAAGTTAAAACCTTTACAGACTAGGAAAAGTTGAGAGAGTTCAGCACCACCAAACGAGCTTTACAACAAATACTAAAGGAACTTCTCTAGGCAAGAAACACAGAGAAGGAAAAGATCTACAATAACAAACCCAAAACAATTAAGAAAATGGAAATAGGAACATACATTTTGATAATTACCTTAAGTGTAAATGGATTAAATGCTCCCACCAAAAGACACAGACAGGATGAATGGATACAAAAACAAGACACATATATATGCTGTCTACAAGAGACCCACTTCAGACATAGGGACATGTACAGACTGAAAGTGAGGGGATGGAAACAAATATTCCATGCAAATGGAAATCAGAAGAAAGCTGGAGTAGCAATTCTCATATCAGACAAAATAGATTTTAAAATAAAGACTATTACAAGAGAACAAGAAGGATACTACATAATGATCAAGGGATCGATCCAAGAAGATATAACAATTGTAAGTATTTACGCACCCAACATAGGAGCACCTCAATACATAAGGCAAATACTAACAGCCATAAAAGGGGAAATTGACAGTAACACATTCACAGTAGGGGATTTAAACACCCCACTTTCACCAATGGACAGATCATCCAAAATGAAAATAAATAAGGAAACACAAGCTTTAAATGATACATTAAACAAGATGGACTTAATTGATATTTATAGGACATTCATAGAGAAACAGCAGGATACATATTCTTCTCAAGTGTTCATGAAACATTCTCCAGGATAGATAATATCTTGGGTCACTAATCAAGCCTTAGTAAATTTAAGAAAATTGAAGTTGTATCAAATATCTTTTCCAACAAGAATGTTATAAGACTAGATAGCAATTACAGGAAAAGATCTGTAAAAAATACAAACACATGGAGGCTAAAAAATACACTACTTAATAATGACTTGATCACTAAAGAAATCAAAGAGGAAATAAAAAAATACCTAGAAACAAATGACAGTGGAGACACAATGACCCAAAACTTATGGGATGCAGCAAATGCAGTTCTAAGAGGGAAGTTTAGAGCAATACAAGCCCACCTTAAGAAGCAGGAAACATCTCGAATAAACAACCTAACCTTGCACCTCAAGCAATTAGAGAAAGAAGAACAAAAATCCCTCAAAGTTTGCAGAAGGAAAGAAATAATAAAGATCAGATCCGAAATAAATGAAAAAGAAATGAAGGAAACGATAGCAAATTTCAATAAAACTAAAACTTGGTTCTTTGAGAAGATAATCAAAACTGATTAAGCATTAGGCAGACTCTTCAGGAAAAAAAGGGAGAAGACTCAAACCAATAGAATTAGAAATCAAAAAGGAGAAGTAACAACTGACACTGTAGAAATAAAAATGATCATGAGAGATTACAAGCAACTCTATGCCAAAAAAATGGACAACCTGGAAGAAATGGACAAATTCTTAGAAATGCACAACCTGTCAAGACTGAACCAGGTAGAAATAGAAAATATGAACAGACCAATCACAAGCACTGAAATTGAGAATGGGATTAAAAATCTTCCAACAAACAAAAGTCGTGGACCACATGGCTTCTCAGGTGAATTCTTTCAAACATTTAGAGAAGAGCTAACAACTATCCTTCTCAAAATCTTCCAAAATATTGCAGAAGGAGGAACACTCACAAACTCATTCTATGAGACCACCATCACCCTAATACCAAAACCAGAGAAAGATGTCACAAACACTAAGATCAGGAAAAAGACAAGTTTTCCCACTCTCACCACTATTATTAATCATAGTTTTGGAAGTCTTACCCACAGCAATCAGAGAAGAAAAAGAAATAAAAGGAATACAAATCGGAAAACAAGATGTAAAGCTGTCACTGTTTGCAGATGACATGATACTATACATAGAGAATCCCAAAGTTGCTACCAGAAAACTATGAGTGCTAATCAATTAATTTGGTAAAGTAGCAGGATACAAAATTAATGCACAGAAATCTCTGGCATTCCTATACAATAATGATGAAAAATCTGAAACTGATATCAAGAAAATATTCCCATTTACCAATGCAACAAAAAGAATAAAATATCTAGGAATAAACCTACCTAAGGAGACAAAAGACCTGTATGCAGAAAATAATAAGACACTGATGAAAGAAATTATAATGATACAAATAGATGGAGATATATACCATGTTCTTGGATTGGAAGAATAAACATTGTGAAAATGACTCTACTACGCAAAGCAATCTACACATTCAATGCAATCCCTATCAAAATACCACTGGCATTTTTCACAGAACTAGAACAAAAAAATTCACAATTTGTATGGAAACACAAAAGACCCCACATAGCCAAAGCAATCTTGAGAATGAAAAATGGTGCTGGAGGAATTAGGCTCCCTGACTTCAGACTATACTACAAAGCTGCATTAATCAAGTCAGTATGGTACTGGCACAGAAACAGAAAGGTAGATCAATGGAATAGGATAGAAGGCCCAGAGATAAACCCATGCACATATGGTCACCTTATCTTTGATAAAGGAGACAGGAATGTACAGTGGAGAAAGGCTAGCCTCTTCAAAAAGTGGTGCTAGGATAACTGGACAGGTACACGTAAAAGTATGAGATTAGAACACTCCTTAACACCATACACAAAACTAAGCTCAAAATGGATTAAAGGCCTAAATGTAAGGCCAGAAACTATAAAACTCTTAGAGGAAAACATAGGCAGAACACTCTATGATATAAATCACAGCAAGATCCTTTTTGACCCACCTCCTAGAGAAATGGAAATAAAAACAAAAGTAGATAAATTGGACCTAATGAAACTTCAAAGATTTTGCACAGCAAAGGAAACCATAAACAAGACCAAAAGACAACCCTCAGAATGGGAGAAAATATTTGCAAATGAAGCAACGGACAAGGGGTTAATCTCCAAAATTTATAAGCAGCTCATGCAGCTCAATAACAAAAAAACAAACAACCCAATCCAAAAATGGGTAGAAGACCCAAATAGACAATTCTCCATAGAAGTTATACATTCTGCCAAGGAACACATGAAAGAATGCTCAACATAATTAATCATTAGAGAAATTCAAATAAAAACTACAATGAGATATCATCTCAAACCAGTCAGAATGGCCATCATCAAAAATCTAGAAACAATAAATGCTGGGGAGGGTGTGGAGGAAAGGGAAAACTCTTGCACTGCTGGTGGGAATGTGAATTGGTTCAGCCACTATGGAGAACAGTATGGAGGTTCCTTAATAAACTACAAATAGAACTACCATATGACCCAGCAATCCCACTACTGGGCATATACCCTTAGAAAACCATAATTCAAAAAGAGTCATATACCAAAATGTTCATTGAAGCTCTATTTACAATAGCCCAGAGATGGAAACAACTTAAGTGTCCATCATTGGATGAATGGATAAAGAAGATGTGGCACATATATACAATGGGATATTACTCAGCCATAAAAAGAAACGAAATTGAGCTGTTTGTAATGAGGTGGATAGACCTAGAATCTGTCATACAGAGTGAAGTAAGTCAGAAAGAGAAAGAGAAATACCATATGATAACACATATATATGGAATTTAAGAAAAAAAATGTCATGAAGAACCTAGGGGTAATACAGGAATAAACACACAGACCTACTAGAGAATGGACTTGAGGATACTGGGAGGGGGAAGTGTAAGCTGTGACAAAGCAAGAGAGAGGCATGGACATATATACACTACCAAACATAAAATAGATAGCTAGTAGGAAGCAGCCGCATAGCACAGGGAGAACAGCTCGGTGCTTTGTGACCACCTATAGGGGTGGGATAGGGAGAGTGGGAGGGAGGGAGACACAAGAGGGAAGAGATATATTAACATATATATATATGTATAGCTGATTCACTTTGTTATAAAGCAGAAACTAACACACCATTGTAAAGCAATTATACTCCAATAAAGATGTTAAAAAAAACAAAGGAAAGTGAAAAACAAATACCGTATACCATCACATATATATCGAATCTAAACAAAAAATAGTTCTGAAGAACCTATGAGCAGGACAGAAATAAAGATGCAGATGTAGAGAATGGATTTGAGGATATGGGGAGGGGGAAGTATAAGCTGGGACGAAGTGAGAGAATGACATGGACATATATACACTACCAAATGTAAAATAGATAGCTATTGGGAAGCAGCTGCATAGCACAGGAAGATCAGCTCAGTGCTTTGTGACCACCTAGAGTGGTGGGATTGTGAGGGTATGAGGGACACACAAGAGAAAGGAGATATGGTGATGTGTGTATGTGTATTTCTGATTAACTTTGTTGTAAAGCAGAAACTTACACACCATTGTGAAGCAATTATACTCCAATAAAGATGTTAAAAAAAACCAAAATCTTACTGAAGAGTTATATGTCTAGTTTCCCTGCCTTCATTCTTCCCACGTTTTCTAATCTACTTGTCACATTTATGTCCTAAGTAATCTTACTGTAGTAAAACTCTGATATTACTCTCCTGCTTGAAAATCTTCAATGGCTCCTTATTAACTACAGAATTACACGTAAATACCTGAGCCTTGCTTTGAAGACTCCCCAAAAGATCTGTCATCACCTTGTTTTCAATATTACCTTCACTTATTCTCCCCTTTATGTACCTGTCAAGGGGAAACCAGTACTAGTTTTAAACAGGGGAAATGAGAGAAAGAATCAGATTTGCATTTTTTGAAATGCCCCTGTATTTGCAGTGAGAAGAAGAAATTTGAAGCAGGAAATACTAAAGGCCGAGATGTCATTCAATTATTCATTCAATCAATATTAATTGAATACCTACTATGAACTTGGCTCAGTGCTATGTACCAGAGAAACACCAGACACCAGACTAGACAGATCCTGACCGTAATAGAATTTATATTCTACTATGGGAGGGGAAGAAAGACATTAAATAAATGTAATAAACTAGGACATTTGTCAATATGTTAGAAGTAGATAAGAGATATTGAAAAATGAACACAAATAAAGCAGTGCAAGGGAGGTTAAGAGTGTTGGGAATAGGATGTAAGGGGAAAATTGTGGTTTTAAATATGTTGGTCAGAATAGTCCTCATTGAAAAGATGGCATTTGAGCAAAAACTTGAAAGAGACAAGAGAATTAACCTTATAACTATTTGGGGAAGAAATATTCATGGTAAGGGTTGCGGGATACTTAAAGCAAAAAAAACTAAGACATGAGTGGCCTGATATAGTCAAGAAAAAACAAAGAAGCCTGAATATCTGAAAGATAATTGTCAAGGAGGAATCCAGTAAGAGAGGAGGTAAAGGAAACCAGAAATTGTAAATAAAAAGGTTAATATAACAAAAGCTATAGATGCACATTTTCTCTCTTTTGCTCACAGCTTCTTTAAAGGACAAAATTTTATAAAGTAATTTTATTAATGTATGGTTGGATTTGTAACATATATAGATGTAATATGTATACATATAAATGACAAATATGAGGGGAAAGGGCTATATAGAAGTAACATTTCTACATCTAACTGGAATTAAGTTAGTATAAAGCTGAAGTAGATTTTGATAAGTTAAGATGTACATGGTAAGGTATAGAACAGCTACTAAGAAAATAACTTAAAAAATAGTGAAAATAAACATGAAAGGAATCAAAATGTTAACTAGAAAATATACACTTAATACAAAAGAAAGAAGTAAAGGAGGAATAAAAAAAAAGACATGAACCATATAGAAAAAAAAGAAATGGCAGATGTAAATACAACTAAATCAATAATAACATTAAATGTAAATGTGTTAAACAATATAATTAAAAGGCAGAGATTTTCAGACTGGATAAAAAATAAATTCCAACTGTAGGCTGCCTACAAGGGATTCATATTAGATTCAAAGATTCAAATATGTTGAACGTAAAAATATGGAAAATTGTAGATCTTGAAAGCAACAATATAAGAAAGCTGAAGAGTCTAAACAAATACCAGACAAATTTGACTTTGAAACAAAAATGTTCCTGGAGATTAAGAGGGACATTTATGATAAAATTATCAATCCATGAGAAAGACATATATAATTAAAAACACATATGCACCCAATAACAGAACTCCAAAATATTTGAAGCAAAAACTGACAGAAATAAAAGGAGAAATAGACAACTCAACAATAATAGCTAGAAATGTCAGTACCCAATTTTCCATAATAGATAGAATGAGTAGGCAAAAAATCAATAAGGAAATAGAAGGCTTAAAGAACACTGTAAACCAATTCAAACTAAAAATATCTATGGAACACTTCATCCAACAACAATAAAGTATACACTCTCCTAAGTGTACATTGTACATTATCCAGGATAGATTATAGACTAGGCCATAAAACAAACCACAATAAATTTAACAGGGTTGAAACCATACAATGTATGTTCTCTGACCACAAAAGAATGAAATTAAAAATCAACAGAAAGAAAATTGGGGGAAAAAATTCTCCAAAACAAGCAATGAGTTAAAGAAGAAGTCAGAGGGCAATTAGAAAATATTATAAGTATAAACAAGCACAACATAATGAAATAAAATATGGTTAAAATGGTACTTAACAGGAAATTTGTAGCTGTAAACAACCATATTTGAAAAAAGTTCTTAAGTCAATTAACCTAGCTTTCCACCTTAAGACACTGGAAAAAGAATGGCAAAGTAAATGTAAATAAAACATAATGAACTTATTTACAAAACAGAAATAGAGTCACAGATGTAGAAAACAAACTTATAGTTACTGGGGGGAAAGGCAGGGGGGTAAATTGGGAGATTGGGATTAACATATACACACCACAATGTGTAACATAGATAACTAATAAGGACCTACTGTATACCACAGGAAACTCTACTCAATACTTTGTAATGACCTATATGGAAAATAATCTAAAAAAGAGTGGATATAGGATATATGTATAACTGATTCACTTTGCTGTACACCTGAAACTAACACAACATTGTAAATCAACTATACTCCAATTAAAAATTAAAAAGAAATAAAGTCTAAAAAGGAAAATAAATGCCTTTGTTAATATATTGCAACTCTCTTAGTACAACCTATATATGGTGAAGAATAAAAGAGTAGAAATCATAAAAAAAATAATGAAAGAAATCAAGGTAAATAGAAATTAGTGAAAAGGAAAATAGGAAGACTATAGAGAAAACCAATAAAACTGAAGTTGATTCTTGGAAAAGATAGACAAAATTGAAAAACCTTTAGCTAGTTTGAATAAGAAACAATGAAAGAAGATTGAAATTTACTATAATTAGGAATGACAGGATATTACTACCAAACTTACAGAAATAAAAAAAAAGGATTATAAGGGGAATAGTATAAAAGTTGTATCCTAATGAATTAGATACCTTAGATGAATTTGACAAATACGTAGGAAAACCAAAACTACCAAAACAGACTCAAGAAGAAACAGAAAATCTGCATAGATCTACAATGAAAGATTGAATTAATAATTTTAAAAAGACTACCTACAAAGAAAAGCCCAAGGTCAGATTATTTTGTTGGTGGATTCTACCAGATATTTCAAGGATAAATAAATCTAATACCTTAAAAACTCTTCAAAAACTAGACAAGGAAACCCTTCCCAACTTTTTCTGTGAGGCCAGTTTGTCCTGATAACAAAGCCAAAGACTTTACAAGAAAACTACAAACCAATATCTCTTATGAATATAGGCCAAAAAATCCTCAATAAAATACTAACAGACTGAATCCAGAAGTATGTAAAAAGGATTAGACACAATGACCGATTGGGGTTTATTTTAATACCGAGAATGCAAGGTTGGTTTAACATCAAATATCAGTTAATGTAATGCACCATTATCAACAGGCTAAAAGACAAAAATCACATGATATTTCAATCAAAAGAAAAAAAGAGTTTGATAGAATCCAAAGTCCCTGCATGTTAAAAATACTCATAAAACTGGAAAAAATGGGAACTTCCTTATCCTGATAAAGGGCATCTACCAAAACACCACAGATAACATCATACTTAATGGTGAAAGACAGAATGTTTTCCCCTTAAATCAGGAGGAAGACAAAGCTGTCCACTTTCACCATTTATATTCAACATGTACTGGGGATTCTAGCCCAGGAAATTAAGCAAGGAAATGAAATAGAAGTTGTCCAGATTGTAAAGGAAGAAGTCTATTCACAGATGACATAATTTTATATGTACAGGAAATACAAAGAAATAAACTAAAATACAATTAAACCTATAAACAAGTTATGCAAGGTTGCAGAATACAAGATCAATACACAAAAATTAATTGTATTTCCAAACGTTGAAATGAACAATCTAATAATTAAATTAACAAAATAATTCCACTTACAATATCAAAAATAAACTACTTATGATAATTTAGCAAAGAAGTGAAAAACACACTCTAAAAACCATAAAACATTGTTGAAAAACACATAGAAGCAGAAAGTATTAATAGAATGGTGGTTGCCAGCAGTTGGAGAGAGGGGGAAATAGAGAGTTGCTGTTCAATGGGTTCAGCGTTTCAGTTATGCAAGATGAATAAATTCTAGAGATCTGCTGAACAACATTGTGCCTATAGTTAACAATAGTATACTGTACACTTAAAATTTGTTAAAAGGGTAGATATCATGTTAAGTGTCTTTACCATAATAAAAAAGTTGAAAGAAATTAAAGAAAATCTAAGTAAATGAAAATATATACCATGATTATGGATTAGAAGACAATATTGTTAACATGGCAATACTACTCAAATTGATCTACAGATTCTGCACAATCCTGATCAAAATACCAACTGACTTCTTTGCAAGAGTTGACAAGCTGATGCTAAAATTCATATGAAAATTCAAATGATGTAGAATGACCAAAGAATTTTGGAAAAAAAATGTTAATGGAGTTGAACTTAACCAATTTCAAAATTTATTACAAGCCTATAGCAATCAAGATAGTGTAATACCAGCATAAATATCTATATATAGAGAGACAGATATACCAACAGATCATAACTGATAATCCAGAAATAGATTCTCAGGTTTACATAAAATAGACTTTAGTCAAAGGTACCAAAATAATTCAATGAGGGAAAAAATTGTTTTATCTATAACTAGTGTTGGTACAACTGGATATCCATATGTAAAGGAATGAATTTGGAGCCTTTACCTAGCACCATAAACAAAGATTAAATCAATATAGGTCAAAGAACTTAATGTTAGAGCTATCACTATAAAACTTTTAGAAGAAAAGCTGTGGCACAATTTTGCAAAGTTGGATTATTTCTGAAAATATAAGCAAAATTGACAAAACTTGAATGAAATTGAAGAAGAAACAGAGAGAAGATACCCCAAAAGCTCAATTACTTTTGTTTTTATTTCTATTGCCTTGGGAGACTAACCTAAAAAACATTGGTATGGAGTGCTGCATGGTGGTGGCAGTGGGGAGAGAAATAGAGGCCATGGGTGTGCTGCCAGTGCTGCTGCAGAAGCTGCTAGTACTGTGGGACAGCTGTGCCTTTGCATTTGAACCCATCACCTGTGTGGGATTTTTCCATCACCATCCAGCCACTCATCCAGGCCTGGTACAAAGCAGGGACCTCAGTGCTAAAATAGAAATCCTTTAAGGGGAGGAGACAAAATGGCAGGGTAGGAGGAAGTGAGCTCATCCCTTCTTATGGAAACACCAAGTTCACAACTAACTGCTGAACAACCACCAACAAAAAAATGCTGGGAGCTACTGAAAAAGGTACATCCAAAGACAAAGACAAAGACATCCAAAGACAAAGAAGGAACCACAACAAGAAGGTAAGAGGGGCACAATCATGATAAAATCAAATCCCATACACACCAGGTGAGGGATGCATGAACTGGAAAATAATTATATCACAGAAGTTGTCCCACAAGATTGAAACTTCTGGGTCCCACATCAGACTCCTCAGCCTAGGGGTCTAGCAAGAGGAAAAAGAGCACCAGATAATCTGGCTTTGAAGGTGAGTGGGGTTAGATTGTGGAATTCAACAGGATTGGGGTATTGAAACTCCACTCTTGGAGGGCACACACAGGGTCCTGTGCACACCAGGGTCCTGTGCACACCAGGACCCAGGGAAAAAGTGGTGACCTCATAAGAGACTGGGCCAGACTTACCTGATAGAATTTGATGTCCTTCTGCACAGGTGGGGAGTGGCTGTGACTCACTATGGAGACAAGGACACTGGCAGTGGCAGTTTTAGGGAGTACTCATTTACGTGAGCCCTCTTGGAGGCCACCATTCTTTTACAAAGACCTGGCCCCACCAAAGAGCCTGTAGGCTCCAGTGCTGGGACACCTCAGGCTAAACAACAAACATGGCAGGAACACAGTCACACCCATCAGCAGAAAGCCTGCTTAAATTAGTAAACAGTTGCCTGATAAACACACCCCCCAACACAGCCCTGCCCACCAGAAGGACAAGACCCAGCTCCACCCACCTGTGGGCAGGTATCATTCCCTCCCACAGGGAAGCTTGCATGAGCATCATAAACAGACTTATCCACCAGGGGGCAGAAAGAAGAAGCAAGAAGAACTACAACCCTGAATTATGTGGAATGGAAACCAAAATCACAGAAAGCTGGACAAAATGAGATGGCAGAGGAATAAGTCCCAGCTGAAGGAACAAGACAAAACCTAGAATAACAGCTAAGTGAAGTGGAGATAGGCAATCTACCTGAAAAAGAATTCACAGTAATGATAGTAAAGATGATCCAAGAACTTGGAAAAGGAATGGAGGCACAGATCAAGAAGATATTAGAAATGTTTAACAAAGACCTAGAAGAACTAAAGAACAAAAAAACAGAGATGACCAATACAGTAACTGAAAGAAAAAATACACTACAAAGAATCAATAGCAAAATCACTGAGGGAGAAGAAGAGATAAGTGACCTGGAAGGCAGAATGGTGGATATCACTTCCATGGAACTGAATAAATTTTAAAAAAATGGAAAGAAATGAGGACAGTCTTAGAGACTTCTGGCACAACATTGAATGCACCAATATTTACTTTATAGGGGTCCCAAAAGGAGAAGAGAAAAAGAGAAGACATGAGAAAATATTTGAAGAGATAATAGATGAAAATTTCCCTAACATGGGAAAGCAAACAGTCACCCAAGTACAGGAAATGCAGAGTCCCATACAGGATAAATGCAAGGAGGAATACACTGAGACGCTTAGTGATCAAATTGACAAAAATTAAAGACAAAGAAAAAATATTAAATACAACGTGGGAAAAGAAACAAATAATGTACAAGGAAACTCCAATAAGGTTATCAACTCTTTTCTCAGAAGAAATACTTCAGGCCAGAAGGGGTTGGCATGATACACTTAAAATGATGAAAGGGGAAACCCTACAACCAAGGATACTCTACCCAGCAAGACAGTCATTCAGATTGACAGAGAAATCAAAAGCTTTACAGACAGGCAAAAGCTAAGAGAATTCAGAACCACTGGACCAGATTTGCAACAAATGCTAAAGGATCTTCTCTAGGTGAAAAAGAAAAGGCCACTACTAGAAACAAGAACATAATGAATGGAAAAGCTTACCAGTAAAGGCAAACATATGGTAAAGGTAGGAAATCATCTGCATGCAAATGTGACATCAAAACCAACAATTGTGAAAAGAGAAGAGCACAAATGCAAGATATTGGAAATGCATTTGAAATTAAAAGACCAGTAACTTAAAACAATCTTGTGTATATATAGACTGCTAGATCAAAACCTCATGGTAACTGCAAACCAAGAATCTATGATAGATACATACACACAAATGAAAAAGGAATCCAAATACAAAACTCGAGTTAGTTATCAAATCCCAAGAGAAGAGAACAAAAGAGGAAGGGAAGAAAAAAGACTACGAAAATAAATCCAAAACAATTTAACAAAATGTCAATAAGAACATTCATGTCAGTAATTACCTTAAACATAAACAAAATAAATGCTCTGACCAAAATACATAGACTGGCTGAATGGATGCAAAAACAAGACCTGTATATATGTTATCTACAAGAGACCCACTTCAACCTAGGGACACATACAGACTGAAAGTGAGGGGATGGAAAAATATATTCCTCGCAAATGGAAATGTTAAAAAAGCTGGAGTAGCAATACGCATAGCAGACAAAATAGAATTTAAAATAAAGAATATTATAAGGGACAAAGAAGAATAGTACATAATGGTCAAGGGTTCAATCCAAGAAGAAGATATAACAATTGTAAATATATATGAACCTGACATAGGAGTACTGCATTATATAAGGCAAATGCTAACAGTGGCAAAGGGAGAAATCAACAGCAACACAGTAATAGTGGGGGATTTTAACATCCCATTTTCATCAATGGACAGATCATCCATACAGAAAATTAATAAGGAAACACAGGCCTTAAAGGACATATTAGACCAGATGGACTTAATGGTTATTTTTAGAGCATTCCAACCAAACAGCAAAATACATAATCTTTTCAAGTGGAAAAGAATGGAACATTCTCCATAATTGGTCACATGGACCACAAAGCAAGCCTTGGTAAATTTAAGAAAATTGAAATCATATCAAGCACCATTTCTGACAACAGCACTATGAGATTTAAAAACAACTACAAGAAAAAAACTGTAAAAGCAACAAACAAGTGGAGGCTAAACAATATGCTACTAAACAACTGATTGATCACTGAATAAATCAAAGAGGAAATCAAAAATACCTGCAGACAAATGAAAACAAAACCATGATGATCCAAAACCTATGGGATGCAGCAAAAGCAGTTTCAAGAGGGAAGTTTATAGCAATACAATCCTACCTTAGGAAACAAGAAAAATCTCAAATAAACAACCTGACCTTACACCTAAAGCAACTAAAAAAAAAATAGCAAACAAAACCCAAAGTTAGCAGAAGGAAATAAATAAAGATCAGAGCAGAAATAAATGAAATAGATTTCAAAAAAACAATAGCAAAGATCAATGAAACTAAAAGCTGCTTCTTTGAAAAGATAAACAAAATTGATAAACCTTTAGCAGGACTCATCAAGTAAAAGAGGGAAAGGGCTCAAATCAATAAAATTAGAAATGAAAAAGGAGAAGTTACAAAAACATCACAGAAATACAAAAGATCATGAGTCTATTATAAGAAACTATACATCAATGAAATGGAGAATCTGGAATAAACTGACAAATTCTTAGAAAAGTACAATCTCCAAATATTTAACCAGGAAGAAATAGCAAATATGAATAGACCAATCACAAGTACTGAAATTGAACCTGTGATTTAATAACTCTCAACAAACAAAAGTCAAGGACCAGATGGCCTCACAGGCGAATTCTATCAAACATTTAAAGAAGAGTTAACACCTATACTTCTGAAACTATTCCAAAAAATTTCAGTGGAAGTAGCACTCCCAAACTCATTCTATAAGGCATGATCACCCTGATACCAAAACCAGACAAATATATCAGTAAAAAAGAAAATTACAGGCTAATATCACTGATGAACATAGATGCAAAAATCCTCAACAAAATACTAGCAAACAGAATCCAACAACACATTAAAAGTATCATAAATCACAATCAAGTGGGATTTATCCCAGGGATGCAAGGATTTTTCAATATTAGCAAATCAATCAGTGTGATACACCACATCAACCAATTGAAGTAAAAACCCATATGATCATCTCTATAGATGCAGGAAAAGTTTTTGAAAAAAATTAACATCGATTTATGATAAAAACTCTCCAGAAAGTGGGCATAGAGGGAACATACCTCAACATAATAAAGGCCATATATGACAAACCTACAGCTAAAGTCAAACTCAACAGTGAAAAGCTGAAAGCATTCCCTCTAAGATCAGGAACAAGATAAGAATGTGCACTCTTGCCACTTTTATTCAGCATAGCTTTGGGAGTCCTAGCTATGGCAATCACAGAAGAAAAAGAAATAAAGGTAATCCAAATTGGAAAAGAAGAAGTGAAACTGTCACTGTTGTTGTCTTTAGTTTGGTAGTGTTATGTTGAGGATTTTTTGTGTCTATGTTCATTGGTGATATTGGCTTTTAATTTTCTTTTTTTGTGGTATCTTTGTCTGATTTTGTTATCAGGGTGATGGTGGGCTTATAGAATGAGTTTGAGAGTGTTCCTTCATCTGCAATTTTTTGGAAGACTTTCAGAAGGGTAGGTGTTAACTCTTTAAATATTTGATATAATTCGCCTGTGAAGTCATCTGGTACTGGACATTTGGTTTTCTGGAATTTTTTTTTTTTTTTTCGGTACACGGGCCTCTCACTGTTGTGGCCTCTCCTGTTGCAGAGCACAGGCTCCGGACGCACAGGCTCAGTGGCCATGGATCACAGGCCCAGCCGCTCCACGGCATGTGGGATCTTCCCAGACCGGGGCATGAACCCACATCTCCTGCATTGGCAGGCAGACTCTCAACCACTGCGCCACCAGGGAAGCCCTGGGAAATTTTTTATCACAGTTTCAATTTCACTACTTGTGATTGGTCTGCTCATATTCTCTATTTTTTCCTGGTTCAGTCCTGGAAGCTTGTAGCTTTCTAATGATTTGTTCAGTTATTCTAGTGTGTCCATTTTATTTGTGTTTAGTTGCTTGTAGTAGTCTCTTATGGTCCTTTGAATTTATGTGGTGTCCATTGTAACTTCTCCTGTTTCATTTCTAATTTTATTGATTTGAGTCTTCGCCCTTTTTTCCTTGATGTGTCTGGCTAAATATTTCTCAATTTTGTTTATCTTCTCATAGAACAAGCTTTTAGTTTCATTGACTTTTGCTATTGTTTTCTTCATCTCTATTTCATTTATTTCTGCTCTGATCTTTATGATTTCTTTCCTTTTACTAAGTTTGGGTTTTGTTTGTTCTTCTTTCTCTAGCTGCTTTAGGTGTAAGTTTAGTTTTTTTTTTTTTAAAGATTTTTCTTGTTTCTTCAGTTCATAATGTATTGCTATAAACTTCCCACTTAGAAGTGCTTTTGATGCATTCCATAAGTTTTGGGTCATCGTGGTTTTGTTGTCATTTTTCTCTAGGTATTTTTAAATTTTCTCTTTGATTTTTTCAGTGAACAATTGGTTACTTAATTATATATGGTTTAGCCTCTATGTATATATGTTTTTTACACTTTTTCCTGTAATTGATTTCTAATCTCATATCATAGTGGTCAGAAGAGACGCTTGATATGATTTCAATTTTCTTAAATTTACTGAGGCTTGATTTGTGACCCAAGATGTGATCTCTCCTGGAGATTGTTCTATATGAACTTGAGAAGATTTATTCTGCTGGTTTCAGATGGAGTGTCTTATAGATATCAATTAAGTCTATCTGGTTTAATGTGTCATTTAAGGCTTGTGTTTCCTTATTAATTTTCTGTCTGGATGATCTGTCCATTGGTGTAAGTGGGATGTTAAAGTCCCCCACTATTATTGTGTTAATCATCATTTTCCCCTTTTATGGCTGTTAGCATTTGCCTTACATATTGATGTACTCATATGTTGGGTGCATATATATTTACAATTATTATATCTTCTTCTTTGATTGATCCCTTGATCATTATGTAGTGTCCTTTCCTGTCTCTTGTAACAGTTCTTATTTTAAATTCTATTTTGTCTGATATGAGTATTTCTACTCCAACTTTTTAAATTTCCATTTGCATTTAATATTTTTTCATCCACTCAGTTTCAGTCTGTATGTGTCCCTAGGTCTAAAGTGGGTCTCTTGTTGACAGCATATATATGGGTCTTATTTTTGTATCCATTCAGCAAATCTCTGTCCTTTTGTTGGAACATTTAATCCATTTACATTTAAGATAATTATCCATACACATCTTCCTATTGCCATTTTTTTTAACTGTTTTCTGTTTCTGTCTGTAGGTCTTTTTTCTTCCCTTGCTCTTTTGCTCTCTTCTCTTTTGTTTCCCACCTAGAGAAGTTAATTTAGCATCTGTTGTGGTGTGCTGAATTCTCTTAGCTTGTCTGTAGATCTTCTGATTTCTCCCTTGAATCTGAATGAGAGCCTGCTGGGTAGGGTATTCTTGGTTATAGGGTTTTTCCTTTGATCACTTTAAATATAACATGACACTCCCTTCTGGCCTGCAGAGTTTCTGCTGAAAAATCACCTGATAACCTTATGTGGATTCCCTTGTATGTTATTTACTGCTTTCCTTTGTTGCTTTTAATATTTTTTTATTTGCATTTAATTTTTGTTAATTTGATTAATGTGTCTTGGTATGTTCCTCCTTGGATTTATCCTATACAGGACTCCCTGTGCTTCCTGTACTTAGATGACTATTTCTTTTCCTTTTTTAGGAAAGTTTTTGACTATGACCTCTTCAAATATTTTCTCTGGCCCTTTCTCTTTTTCTTCTTCTTCTGGCAACCTTATAATTCGAATGTTCATTCATTTAATGTTGTCCCAGATGTCTCTAAGACTGCCCTCATTTCTTTTCATTCTTCTTTATTCTGTTCTGTGGCAATGATTTCCATGATTCTGTCTTCCAGCTCACTTACCCGTTCTTCTGCCTCAGTTATTCTCCTATTGATTCCTTCTAGTATATTATTCATTTCAATATTATATTGTTGATCTCTGTTTGTTCTTTAGTTCTTCTAGGTTTTTGTTTAACATTTCTTGTTTCTTCTCAATCTGTGCTTGCATTCTTTTTCAGAGATCTTGGATCATCTACTATCATTATTCTTAATTCTTTTTCAGGTAGATTGCCCATGTTGTTCTTGTAGATTTTTATTTGCTCTTTTGTTCGCAAAATATTTATTTGTCTTATCATTTTGGCAAACTTACTGTGTGATCTCCTTTTTGCAGGTGGCAGGATCATAGTTCCTCTTGCTTCTGGTGTCTGCCTCCTGGTGCATGAGGTTTGTCCAGAGGTGTGGGCTCTTATCCCCTTTATATGGGGTTTGACTGGTGTTGTGGTGATCAGAACCTGCCCTGGATATTGAGTGGGGTCTCCCCTTTGTTCTGTGGTTGTCACGGCCCTGTCAGAGGCAGTGTCTGCTCTATATCTGTTGGAGTAAAGTTCCCCAAATCTGTTTCTTAGCTGTGTTTCTGATCTGCTGTGAGAGGTAGATGGATTGAATCACTCCCACTTGCAAAGAGCCACTGAGTATTCCTCCTCTGGAGCTGTTCACCTGTGAATTTTCTCTGCTGTGTCCCTTTCTGCCATTGTGTTGGATCACAAAGTACAGTGTTGTTTGCACTGCTCTCAATCCCATCTTAAAGGTAGGTATGACAGCAATTGGCCCTGGTGACTCTCACGTGTAGTTTTCATCAGGCCGCCAGTACAGATCCACTGAGATCAGGTCCCAGGACTCCTGTAGTCGTGCACCTGGACCTTCTATGGGAGCTATGAAGGCAGCTCAGACTCTGTCCTATCCCAACCCCCATGTGTACATGTCCACAAAGCCCACAGCTGCTAAAGCTGGGCCCATCCAAGCTGCAGAAACACTTGTCTTTTCAGATGTTTTGCAGTGCTCAATTTAGGATGCAATCAGTGGAGGTGTAACGCTGTGATTTCACGCAGCCGTGTGGAGAGATTTTGTCTCTTCTTCCTTAGTTGCACGGTCCCTGTGGCTCAGCTGTGGTTTTAGCTCCACCTCTTCATGTGTTCCTCCCACCGGAGCCTGCTCTAGAATTTGCCAGAGCACAGGAGCCCATCAGGAAGGAAGGAGCCGATGCGGTGATTAGGGCAAGCTTGTCACCCAGGGTGGTGGGTGTGGGCAGAAGTGACTTTGGCAAGTGCGCACAAGTCAGCTCTGGCATGAGCCCTCCTTAGTGCCTGTGGCGGCAGGGACTGCTGTGTGAAGAGAGTCTGCAATGGTGGCCCTGCCCTTTGCACGTTATTCAACAATGGCACTTTGCTTCTGTGATGGGCTGGGCTGCCTCCACAAGAATTCCTGTTTGTGGAACCCCTCACTCCCATCCCCTCAGGCTGTTTCCTCACAACTAATAGCATTTTCCTCACAGGGTCTGCTCTCCAAACCCCAGTTCCAGCACCCAGCCCCATGCACACTGGCAGACTTCCGTCTCAGGCTGGGGTGTGCAGGGCTGTGGCATGTACTATTGTGTAGGTCTCACTCTGTTCTGCCTGCCACTGACTGGTTTCTGGGCCCTTTGTCAAGCCCCTGAAGCTCTCCCTTCTGTCCCAGCTGATCTTCCCACCAGTGAGAAGTCCTCCCCAGATGCGGGAACCTCTCCTCACTTTCAGCTCCCCACCAAGGGTGCAGGTCCCATCCTTCTTCTTCTCCTCTTTCTTTCCCTTCTTTCGTTCATCCTACCCAGTTATATGAGGACCTTTATTGTCCTTTTAGGTGTCCGAGGTCCTCTGCTAGTATTCAGCAGGTGCTCTGTGAGAATTGTTCCATTTGTAGATGTATTCTTGATGCGTTTGTAGGGAGAAATGAACTGCATGTCCTCCTGCTCCTCTGACTTCTTGGAAACTCCTGTCACTGTTCATTGATGACATGATACTCTACATAGAAAATCATAAAAATGCTACCAGAAAACTGCTAGCACTCATCAATGAATTTGGTAAAGTTGCAGGATACAAAATAAATACACAGAAATCTGTTACATTTATATACACTAACAATGAAATATCAGCCCAAGAAATTTAAGAGGCAATCCCATTTACCATTGCTTAAAAAAGAATAAAATACCTAGGAATAAACCCACCTAAGTGGGCAAAAGTCGTATACTCTGAAAACTATGATGCTGATGAAAGAAACTGAAGATGACACTAACAGATGGAGAGATATACCATGTTCCTGGACTGGAAGAATTGACATTGTCAAAATGACTGTACTACCCAAGGCAATCTAGACATTCAGTGCAATCTTTATCAAATCACAAGTGGCATTTTTCACAGAACTAGAACAAAAAAGTTCTTAAAATTTGAATGGAGACCCAAAAGACCCCAAATAGCCAAAGCAACCTTGAGAAAGAAAAATGGAGCTGAAGGAATCAGGCTCCCTGACTTCAGACTACTACAAAGCTACAGTAATCAAAACAGTATGTTACTGGCACAAAACCAGAAAGATAGAGCAATGGAACAGGATACAAAGCCTGGAAATAAACCCATGCCCCTATGGTCAATTAATCTATTTATGACAAATGAGGCAAGACTATACAATGGAGAAAAGACAGTGTCTTCAATAAATGGTGCTGGGAAAACTGGACAGTTACATGTAAAAAAATGAAATTAGAACATTCTTTAACCTTGAGAAATGGAATAATGCCTGTCATATCCATAAACAAAGGATGTCATAGTCATCAGCAAGTACAGCCACTACCAACAGTGAGCTTGTGAGCCCTGAGGAAACTCAGGATCTGAAAACACAGCATACTGGCCTCAGATAGCTCAGGTGCATATCAATATTATGATTTCAGTAAGACCAGACTCTTGCATGTTCCCATACATAGATAAGGGCTAAATTCCTTAACAAGATTTCTAGTTTTCTTTAGTCAACAATAATGTTTTGACTTTCAGACTACCTGCCCTTTGTTGCAAAACTCCTACATATTCTGGCTCCCCCTTCACTTCCTTGGAGCAGTTCTTTCATGGTTACATGAGATGCTGCTTCTTGGGCTTGAAGTCTTAAAATTTTCCAACAAATAAAACATAACTCTCAACTTTTAAGTTGTGCATCTAATTTTTTAGTCATAGTTATGGTGACTAGGAAGGGACCCAGAGCAGACTCCTCTCCCTTGCGTGAACTTTGTGAGGATCAGGAGCCTTGGTACCAGCAGAGGCCTCTTGTGCCTATCTGCCTTCTTGGGGAATCCAGAAGAATTTGGGTGAATCTCTCCTGATTCTAGGATCTCCCATTATTGGTTGATGATCATAAGTTTTATTTGGTGGGGGAATTGGTTATCCTTGAAACCTAGTTTCAAAAAGAGGTCCTTGAATTATCCTCAAAGGGCTGGGAAGATTTTGTTCAGTTAAACACTGAATAAAATTGGACTGGGTAATTAGGGGGAAGACTGGTCTGTCATTTTTCCTTGAATTGGCTACCTCAATAGAGTTTGTTAAAATAAAAAACTGAAATCTTATGAGAGCTTCTGAGCTCCCAAGAAGGGACTCTCTCTTCCTGGTTGGAAACAGCTTTCTCAGGCAACTGAGAAACTTGCAGGAGTGGTGGAGGCAAGACCTCTTGCTGCACATCAGCTATCCCTATAGGGAAATCATTCATTTAATTAACAACCTGCTCAACTGGGGACATAAATAAGAACTGGCAATTCTGAGATCTTAGCACCCGTGGTAGTCTTATAAGCCACTGGTAGAACCCAGGGCTTAAACAACTTTGGGACAAAGCCTAGAGAAGTTAAGCTCTCAAGCAGCACATTGGCCCACCACAGGATTATCACTAGCAATTTTTATTTTGATAAATCGACTTTAAAATGGGAAATAAAAGAAAGAGGGATGACAGATTGCTAGCCTCCAACTAATACCCCAGCCAAGTTTATGTATGTACAAAACTTACAAGTACCTAATTAATTTGGAATTAAAGGAAATCTCTCCCTAAAAATAAAGGGGCTTTTTTTTTATTGCATAAGCAGTTAAGTTTAAAAAGCTGGCTTGATAATAATATCTTTTCAGAATTCTGATTTTAAACAAAGGCCTTCTAAGGGGAACTTGCATTTCTCTTTCTCTGTCTTTAAGATGTAAATGTTCTACCTGATCATCTTAGGATGTACTCTGTGTGTGTGCATGTGTGTTTTGAAAACTTGCCCTCTACCATACTATTTTTGAGAGTAGGCAAACAAAGGATCCTTTTAACTTGGAGAAACTTCTAAATTGGTGGATTTCTAGAGTGCTCTCATTATAAACAGCTGTTTTATTGGTACCTATAAAAACAAAAATCAAATTATAGGTGGAAAAGAGAAACATATCTAATGGCTTACCTAAGAACTTCTTTACTTTAAAACTAAGAAAAAAACAGTTTGGGAAGATTTAATTGTGGTCTTCCCCTCAATGGGTCTTCAGATACTAATAGAAACATTAGAATAATTAATATTAACCAGTGCTGACTTAAAAAAAATACACAGTGTGAGAGTTATGAGTTCAGTTTTATTTGGGGCAAAATGAGGGCTATAGCCAGGAGACAACATTTCAGATAGCTCAGAGAAACTGCTCCAAAGAGGTAGGAGGGAAGGTCAGTATATATGTGATTTTGTGAAGGGGGAGTACATGCAATCAGGCACATATTTTTTGCAGAAGGTCTCATGAGGGTTACTGCTAGTCACAAGGAGCAGATGTCACCATGAAGGAACTTAGGGCTTTTCTAGATATGAGGAGATGTAAGAATTGGGCTCATAAAATCAGCTCCTGAATATATCTAACTATCTGAAGACATTTTCTGCCAGTTTTTCTCAGAGCACAAAGTGCCTCGTTCCTGATCTCCACCCTGAATTCCTTTCATGGCATGTTGAAGGTCAGCAGCTGTAGCAGCACCTGATCAAATTCTTGTAGTTGTAGATTGCAAGTGCCCATGGTAAGTGCCAATTTGTAGTTGATACCAAAAATAAAATAAAATAAAATAAACCTGTGAGGAAAGTCTACTTTTTCCAACAAGGTAGAAATTTTAAAAAATGACTCATCTCAAATGAATAAATCTTCAGATGTTTGTTTAAAATGAGATAAATAAAATAGATATTTCTGTGATTAAAACACAAAGTTTTGATGTTAGAGTACCTAAGCTTCAATGGCCCAAAAAGGACCCCTGCTGGTCCTCAACATTAAAAGCCAAACAAATCCACTCTGTTTTCCCCAGTTTAATATATATTATTAATATATATTAACTGGGAGGGGGAAGGGTAAGCTGGGATGAAGTGAGAAAGTAGCATTGACATATATACACTACCAAATGTAAAATAGATAGCTAGTGGAAAGCAGCTTCAAAGCACAGGGAGGTCAGTTTGGTGCTTTGTGACCACCTAGAGGGGTGGGATGGGAGGGTGGGAGGGAGGTGCAAGAGGGAGGGGATATGGGGATATATGTATACATATAGCTTATTCACTTTGTTATACAGCAGCAATTAACACAACATGGTAAAGAAACTATATTCCAATAAAGATGATAAAAAATTCAGTTAAGACCTTATTATGTCTGTTGCAAGGAAAATAATTTGATATCATGAAAGTTTAAAGTAAATGCAAATAAGATAAGAGCTTTTGGGTAAACTCTTTAAAATTAATTGTTTTAGAAATGTCTACTTAAAATGATCTCTCCAGATACTTGGTAACTTAGAGTCTAGAGTTGTGCTAATTTAAGTGATGGAAGTTTATTGAATAGTTGGATCATTCCCATTAAAATAAGATACTGAGACATTACTGAACAGAGAAATTTAGAACTATTAATGAATATGTTTAGTTCCACCTTGAGGTGATTGGTGCCACCCTGAGCTGTTCTCTATATGAAAACAAATTTTTGTTTTAGAAATTATCACTGGTGGGCTTCCCTGGTGGTGCAGTGGTTAAGAATTTGCCTGCCAGTGCAGGGGACACGGGTTCGAGCCCTGGTCCCGGAAGATCCCACATGCTGCAGAGCAACTAAGTCTGTGCGCCACAACTACTAAGCCCGTGCGCCACAACTACTGAAGCCTGCGCGCCTAGAGCCCGTGCCCCGCAACAAGAGCAGCAACCACGATGAGAAGCCCGCGCACTGCAACAAAGACCCAACGCAGCCAAAAAAAATAAATTAATTAATAAATTATTTTTTTTTAAAAAAAGAAATTATCACTGGTAATTATGTTCATTAGCATTCAATCACAGAATGCTAATGTAAAAGATGGTTCATAATTGCTTACTTAGTTTTCACTAGAAAATAAGGTGTTTTAAGAGTTGAGGATTCCAATTTAAACATGTGATTAAAGCTAATAGAAATAATATGGAAACATTTCAGTATACAGTAAGAAAGTAGAATGTGTATTTTCAGGAAACAAGGTATGAGGAATGGAATTACATTTTATTGAGGGAAAAGAAAAAAGTATGACAGAGCTGGTTGGTGTTTTTGGATGGAAAATTAAGGGACAGGCTGATATGGATACAGAAAGTGATGAAAGGTTGTGGAAAGGAACCCTGATAAAAAAAGTTTTATTCTTGCTTAGGATTAACTAAATTTAGATTGAAGTTAATTAAGTGACTGAATTTTGTTCTTAAGTAAGCTAGTACAAGACTGGAATTTGATTGCTCTCTCTGTTAGAGTACACCTTTTTAATAACAGATTGTGTGAGTTTCTGTGCCTTTAAGTGATCTGTATCTGTTTTTTTTTAATATTTTTGTAACATTGGTTAAATAAGTATTGTTTCACAGTGACCTATGATCCTATTGTGTTTTAAAACCTTTTTGATATTTTTAACAAGCTTCCCAAATATAAAACTAACTAAAGTTCTATTAGCTTCCAGCTGACTCTGGGATGCATCAAAGGAATCCTGAGACCTCTCAGAAAGGAATGCTAAACTAATTAGGTTTATTTGTTATGTTAAGTTACTTGAGAAACATTTTCAAGTGATTGGAGATGAACTTTAGGTTATATGTATGGATAAATATCATTAATGTAGATATTCCAAAATTTATATGGAATTCCTAACATCTGATATGCCCTAATATAAAGTTTTCACTCATAGTTCTAGTTATTATCCTACATTTTGTCACAGAAAATCCAAGTTTCTTGCTAATTGCATTGTACTCAAATCTTTAACCATGCTATTTTAAGTTTTGTCCATTAGAGACTATTATTATTTTACACTGATGCTTTCACAAAATGAAGGTCTTCAAGGAGACTCATATAAAGGACTTTTCTAACAAATAAAAATTTCTGATAACCTTTGGATAATACCACTGAACTGGGTAAGAATGACAAAACTCTAATGGAAAACCTGATGACTTCATCCAAATCAACAGGAATTAATTATATCGGACTACATGAATTGATGAATATGATTTATAACTTTATGACTTTTTTGGAAAACATACTAGCTTTTTTTTAACATCTTTATTGGAGTATAATTGTTTACAATGACGTGTTAGTTTCTGCTTTACAACAAAATGAATCAGTTATATATATACATATGTTCCAACTTCTCTTCCCTCTTGTGTCTCCCACCCTCCCACCCTCCCTATCCCACCACTCAAGGCAGTCACAAAGCACCAAGCTGATCTCCCTGTGCTATGCGGCTGCTTCCCACTAGCTATCTACCATACGTTTGGTAGTGTATATATCTCCATGCCTCTCTCTCGCCTTGCCTTGTCACAGCTTACCCTTCCCCCTCCCCATATCCTCAAGTCCATTCTCAAGTAGGTCTGTGTCTTTATTCCTGTCTTAACCCTAGGTTCTTCATGACATCTTTTTTTTTCTTAAATTCCATATATATGTGTTAGCATACGGTATTTCTCTTTCTCTTTCTGACTTACTTCACTCTGTATGACAGACTCTAGGTCTAACCACGTCATTACAAAGAGCTCAATTTCGTTTCTTTTTATGGCTGAGTAATATCCCATTGTACATATGTGCCACATCTTATTTATCCATTCATCCAATGATGGACACTTAGGTTGTTTCCATCTCCAGGCTATTGTAAATAGAGCTGCAATGAACATTTTGGTACAAGACGCTTTTTGAATTATGGTTTTCTAAGGGTATATGCCCAGTAGTGGGATTGCTGGGTTGTATGGTAGTTCCATTTGTAGTTTTCTAAGAAACCTCCATACTGTTCTCCACAGTGGCTGTATCAATTTACATTCCCAAAAACAGTGCAAGAGGGTTCACTTTTCTCCACACCCTCTCCAACATTCATTGTTTCTAGACGTTTTGATGATGGCCATTCTGACTGGTGTGAGATGATATCTCATTGTAGTTTTGATTTGCATTTCTCTAATGATTAGTGATGTTGAGCATTCTTTCATGTGTTTGTTGGGAGCCTGTATATCTTCTTTGGAGAAATGTCTATTTAGGTCTTCTGCCCATTTTTGGATCGGATTGTGTGCTTCTTTTTATTGAGCTGCATGAGCTGCTTATAAATTTTGCAGATTAATCCTTTGTCATTTGCTTCATTTGCAAATACTTTCTCCCATTCTGAGGGTTGTCTTTTGGTCTTGTTTGTGGTTTCCTTTGCTCTGCAAAAGCTTTGAAGTTTATTAAGTCCCATTTGTTTATTTTTGTTTCTATTTCCATTTCTCTAGGAGGTGGGTCAAAAAGGATCCTGCAGTGATTTATGTCATAGAGTGTTCTGCCTCTGTTTTCCTCTAAAAGTTTGACAGTTTCTGGCCTTACATTTAGGTCTTTAATCCATTTTGAGCTTATTTTTTGTATGGTGTTAGGGAGTTATCTAATCTCATACTTTTACATGTACCTGTCCAGTTATCCCAGCACCATTTATTGAAGAGGCTGTCTTTCTCCACTGTATATTCCTGCCACCTTTATCGAAGATAAGGTGACCATATGTGCATGGGATTATCTCTGGGTTTTCTATCCTGTTCCATTGATCTATCTTTCTATTTTTGTTCCAGTACCATACTGTCTTGATTACTCTAGCTTTGTAGTATAGTCTGAAGTCAGGGAGCCTGATTCCTCCAGCTCCATTTTTCGTTCTCAAGATTTCTTTGGCTATTCGGAGTCTTTTGTGTTTCCATACAAATTGTGGATTTTGTTTTCTAGTTCTGTGAAAAATGCCAGTGGTAGTTTGTAAGGATTGCATTGAATCTGTAAATTGCTTTGGGTAGTAGAGTCATTTTCACAATGTTGATTCTTCCAATCCTAAAACATGGTGTATCTCTCCATCTATTTGTATCATCTTTAATTTCTTTCATCAGTGTTTTATAATTTTCTGCATACAGGTCTTTTGTCTCCTTATGTAGGTTTATTCCTAGATATTTTATTGTTTTTGTTGCAATGGTAAATGGGAGTGTTTTCTTGATTTCACTTTCAGATTTTTCATCATTAGTATATAGGAATGCCAGAGATTTCAGTGCATTAATTTTGTATCCTGCTACTTCACCAAATTCATTGATTAGCTCTAGTAGTTTTCTGGTAGCATCTTTAGGATTCTCTATGCATAGTATCATGTCATCTGCAAAGAGTGACAGCTCTACTTCTTCTTTTCCAATCTGGATTCGTTTTATTTCCTTTTATTCTCTGATTGCTGTAGCTAAAACTTCCAAAACTATGTTGAATAAGAGTGGTGAGAGTGGGCAACCTTGTCTTCTTCCTGATCTTAGTGGATGCTTTCAGTTTTTCACCATTGTGGACGATGTTGGCTGTGGACTGGTCATATATGGCCTTTATTATGTTGAGGAAACTTCCCTCTATGCCTACTTTCTGCAGGGTTTTTATCAAAAATGGGTGTTGAATTTTGTCGAAAGATTTCTCTGCATCTATTGAGATGATCATATGGTTTTTCTCCTTCAATTGTTAATATGGTGTATCATGCTGATTGATTTGCGTATATTGAAGAATCCTTCCATTCCTGGAATAAACCCCACTTGGTCATGTTGAATGACCCGTTTAATATGCTACTGGATTCTGTTTTTAGTATTTTGTTGAGGATTTTTGCATCTATGTTCATCAGTGATATTGGCCTGTAGTTTTCTCTCTTTGTGACATCCTTGTCTGGTTTTGGTATCAGGGTCATGGTGGCCTCGTAGAATGAGTTTGGGAGTGTTCCTCCCTCTGCTAATATTTTGGAAGAATTTGAGAAGGATAGGTGTTAGCTCTTCTCTAAATATTTGATAGAATTCGCCTGTGAAGCCATCTGGTCCTGGGCTTTTGTTTGTTGGAAGATTTTTAATCACAGTTTCAATTTCAGTGCTTGTGATTGGTTTGTTCATATTTTCTCTTTCTTCCCGATTCATTCTTGGCAGGTTGTGCATTTCTAAGAATTTGTCCAATTCTTCCAGGTTGTCCATTTTATTGGCATAGAGTTGCTTGTAGTAATCTCTCATGATCTCTTGTATTTCTGCAGTGTCAGTTGTTACTTCTCCTTCTTCATTTCTAATTCTATTGATTTGAGTCTTCCCCCTTTTTTTCTTGATGAGTGTGGCTATTGGTTTATCTATTTTGTTTATCTTCTCAAAGAACCAGCTTTTAGTTTCATTGATCTTTGCTATCATTTCCTTCATTTCTTTTTCATTTATTTCTGATCTGATTTTTATGCTTCCTTTCCTTCTGCTAACTTTGGGGGTTTTTTGTTCTTCTTTCTCTAATTGCTTTAGGTGCAAGGTTAGGTTGTTTATTCGAGATGTTTCCTGTTTCTTAAGGTAGGATTATATTGCTATAAACTTCCCTCTTAGAACTGCTTTTGCTGCATCCCATAAATTTTGGGTCGTCATGTCTCCATTGTCATTTGTTTATAGGTATTTTTTAAATTTCCTCTTTGATTTCTTCAGTGATCACTTCGTTATTAAGTAGTGTATTCTTTATCCTCCATGTGTTTTTATTTTTTACAGATCATTTCCTGTAATTGATATCTAGACTCATAGTGTTGTGGTCGGAGAAGATACTTGATACAATTTCAATTTTCTTAAAGTTTCCAAGGCTTGATTTGTAACCCAGGATATGATCTATCCTGGAGAATGTTCCATGAGCACTTGAGAAAAATGTGTATTCTGTTGTTTTTGGATGGAATGTCCTATAAATATCAATTAAGTCCATCTGTTTAATGTATCATTTAAAGCTTGTGTTTCCTTATTTATTTTCATTTTGGATGATCTGTCCATGGGTGAAAATGGGGTGTTAAAGTCCCCTACTATGAATGTGTTACTGTTGAATTCCCCTTTTATGGCTGTTAGTATTTGTCTTATGTATTGAGGTGCTTCTTTGTTGGGTTCGTAAATATTTACAATTGTTTTATCTTCTTGGATCGATCCCTTGATCATTATGTAGTGTCCTTCTTTGTCTCTTGTAATAGTCTTTATTTTAAAGTCTATTTTGTCTGATATGAGAATTGCTACTCCAGCTTTCTTTTGGTTTCCATTTGCATGAAATATCTTTTTCCATCCCCTCACTTTCAGTCTGTATGTGTCTCTAGGTTTGAAGTGGGTCTCTTGTAGATAGCAAATATATGGGTCTTGTTTTTGTATCCATTCAGCCAATCTGTGTCTTTTGGTGGGAGCATTTAGTCCATTTACTTTTAAGGTAATTATCGATATGCATGTTCCTATTCCAATTTTCTAAATTGTTTTGGGTTCTATATGGTAGGTCTTTTCCTTCTCTTGTGTTTCTTGCCTAGAGAAGTTCCTTTAGCAGTTGTTGTACAGCTGGTTTGGTGGTGCTGAGCTCTCTCAGCTTTTGTTTGTCTCTAAAGGTTTTATTTTCTCCATCAAATCTGAATGAGATCGTTGCTGAGTAGAGTAATCTTGGTTGCAAATTTTTCTCCTTCATCCCTTTAATTATGTCCTGCCAGTCCCTTCTGGCTTGCAGAGTTCCTGCTGAAAGATCAGCTCTTAACCTTATGGGGATTCCCTTGTGTGTTATTTGTTGTTTTTCCCTTGCTGCTTTTGATATGTTTTCTGTGTATTTATTTTTTGACAGTTTGATTAATATGTGTCTTGGCATGTTTCCTCTTGGATTTATCTTGTATGGAACTCTCTGTTCTTGCTGGACTTGATTAAGTATTTCCTTTCCCATATTAGTGAAGTTTTCAACTATAATCTCTTCAAATATTTTCTCAGTCCCTTTCTTTTTCTCTTCTTCTTCTGGAACCCCTATAATTCGAATATTGGTGCGTTTAATGTTGTCCCAGAGGTCTCTGAGACTGTCCTCAGTCCTTTTCATTCTTTTTTGTTTATTCTGCTCTGCAGTAATTATTTCCACTATTTTATCTTCCAGGTCAATTATCCGTTTTTCTTCCTCAGTTTTTCTGCTATTGATCCCATCTAGAGTATTTTAAATTTCATTTATTGTATTGTTCATTGTTGTTTGTTTCATCTTTAGTTCTAGGTCCTTGTTAAATATTTCTTGCATTTTGTTTATTCTATTTCCAAGATTTTGGATCATGTTTACTATCATTATTCTGAATTCTTTTTCAGGTAGACTGCCTATTTCCTCTTCATTTGTTAGGTCTGGTGGGTTTTTATCTTGCTCCTTCATCTGCTGTGTGTTTTTCTGTCTTCTCATTTTGCTTATCTTACTGTGTTTGGGGTCTCCTTTTTGCAGGCTGCAGGTTTGTCATTCCCGTTGTTTTTGGTGCCTGTCCCCAGTGCCTAAGGTTGGTTCAATGGGTTGTGTAGGCATCCTGGTGGGTGGGAGTAGTACGTGTGTTCTGGTGGATGAGGCTGAATCTTGTCTTTCTGTTGGGCAGGTCCACGTCTATTAGTGTGTTTTGGGGTTTCTGTGGACTTATTATGATTTTAGGCAGCCTCTCTGCTAATGGGTGGGGTTGTGTTCCTGTCTTGCTAGTTGTTTGGCATAGGATGCCCAGCACTGTAGCTTGCTGGTCATTGAGTGAAGCTGGGTGCTGGTGTTGAGATGTAGGTCTCTGAGAGATTTTCACCATTTGATATTATGTGGAGCTGGGAGGTCTCTTGTGGACCAGTGTCCTGAAGTTGGCTCTCTCACCTCTGAGGCACAGCACTGACTCCTGGCTGAAGCACCAAGAGCCTTTCATCCACATGGTGTGGAAAGAAGGGAGAAAAAGTAGAAAGAAAGAATTAGTAGAAGTAGAAAGAAAGAAAGAAAGAAGGGAGGGAGGGAGGGAGGGAGGAAGGAAGGAAGGAAGGAGGGAAGGAAGGAAATAAAGAAAGAAAGAAGATAAAGTAAAATAAAATAAATTAAGATAAAATATAATAAAGTAATTAAAATAAAATAATAATTATGAAGAGAAAAAAAAAGGATGGAGAGAACCCTAGGACAAATGGTGGAAGCACAGCTATACAGACAAAATCTCACACAGAAGCATACACATACACACTCAGAAAAAGAGGAAAAGGGGAAAAAATCATAAACCTTGTTCTCAAAGTCCACCTCTTCAATTTGGGATGATTTGTTGTCTAAAGGAGGAAAGGAAGGAAAGAAAGAAAGAAGATAAAGTAAAATAAAATAAAGTTATTAAAATAAAAAGTAATTATTAAGAAAAAAATTTTTAAGAAAAATGGATGGATAGAACCCTCGGAGAAATGGTGGATGCAAACTATATAGACAAAATCTCACACAGAAGCATACAGATACACACTCACAAAAATAGGAAAAATGGAAAAAAATCATAAATCTTGCTCTCAAAGTCCACCTCCTCAATTTGGGTTGATTCGTTGTCTATTCATGTATTCCACAGATGCAGCGTACATCAAGTTGATTGTGGAGCTTTAATCCACTGCTTCTGAGGCTGCTGGGGGAGATTTCCCTTTCTCTTCTTTGTTCTCACAGCTCCCAGGGTCTCAGCTTTGGATTTGGCCCCGCCTCTGTGTGTAGGTTGCCGGAGGGCATCTGTTCTTCACTCAGACAGGACGGGCTTAGAGGAGCCGCTGATTCGGGGGCTCTGGCTCACTCAGGCCGGGGGGAGAGAGGGGCACGGAGTGCAGGGCGAGCCTGTGGTGGCAAAGGCCAGCATGACGTTGCAACAGCCTGGGGCGCACCGTGTGTTCTCCCGGGGGAGTTGTCCCTGGATCCCGGGACCTTGGCAGTGGCGGGCTGCACAGGCTCCCCAGATGGGGCGTGTGGATAGTGACCTGTGCTCGCACACAGGCTTCTTGATGGCAGCAGCAGCAAGCTTAACATCTCATGCCTGTCTCTGTGTTCCACGCTTTTAGCTGTGGCTCGCGCCCGTCTCTGGAGCTCCTTTAAGCACCATTCTTAATCCCTTCTCCTCACGCACCAGGAAACAAAGAGGGAAGAAAGAATCTCTTGCCTCTTCGGCAGGTCCAGAATTTTCCCTGGACTCCCTCCAGACCAGCCGTGGTTCACTAACCCCCTGCAGGCTGTGTTCATGCTGCCAACTCCAATCCTCTCCCTGTGCTATGACTGAACCCCGAACCTCAGCTCCCAGCCCTGCCCATCCCTTCGGGGGAGCAGACAAGCCTCTCGTGCTGGTGAGTGGCGTTCAGCACTGATCCTTTGTGCGGGAATCTCCCCACTTTGCCCCCTGCCACCCTGTTGCTGTGTTCTCCTCCACGGATCCAAATCTTTCCCCCTCCACCTGCGAAGGGGCTTCCTAGTGTGTGGAAACCTTTCCTCCTTCACAGCTCCCTCCCACTGGTGCAGGTCCCATCCCTATCCTTTTGTCTCTGTTTATTCTTTTTTCTTTTTCCCTACCCAGGTATGTGGGGGGTTTCTTGCCTTTTGGGAGGTCTGAGGTCTTCTGCCAGCATTCAGTAGGTGTTCTGTAGGAGTTGTTCCACGTGTAGATGTATTTCTGGTGTATCTGTGGGGAGGAAGGTGATCTCCGCATCTTACTCTTCCACCATCTTCCTGGAAGCCCCCCAACATACTAGCTTTAATATTTGTTTTTCAAAACACCTGCTTTCTTATGCTATGTCCTAAAAAAATTGATAAAGTATACCTTTTTTAAAAAAAATGAAACATTTATCTATTACTCTCCACCTAATCCTTCCAGAATTTGGCTTTTCCCGCTGGTTGTCCTGTGAATTTGATGGTTTATTACAACTGGATTACAACTAGTTATACTAATCATTGTTTTAATTTGTTCTTTGTTTCCAAATTGTTTATGATGTGTGTATCTCTGCTACACTATGACTTTGCGAATATTACTAGCTGCATTACATTTATCCTGTCTATTTTATGATTGTTGTCTCTTACAGTACCTAATGTGTAACCAGGCCTCCAACAAAGATGACAGATAAGCATCTTGAGGAAATTGATCACATTTACCACTCCACATAGAATAATCATAACAGTGTGATTCTATGTTCAGGAAGAACCAACAAGGGAAAATATCTCCTGGATCATAATAGACTAGTAAGACAAAGGATCCAGAGAATCTTTAATTATTAGTAGGGCCTAATCTGGAAATTAGCACATGGAGTGGCATATCAACAAGAATTTTTGCCTGATCTGGGATCAGACTCCCAACACCATCATGAACTGTCTCCTAAACATTGGTCGAATTTTGGACCAAGAAGAGGAACTGAGAAATGGAATATTGCCTGCCATATCAGAAAACAAAAGATATCACAGTCGTTGGTGATTGCAGCCACTATCAATCGTGAGCTGGTGAGCCCCGAGGAAACTCAGGATGTGAAAAAACAGGATACTGGCCCCAGATAGCTGAAGTGCATATCAAAGGAATGATTTCAGTGAGCCCAAACTATTACATCTTCCCATACATAGGAAAAAGCTGAATTCCTTAACTTGAGATTTCTAGTATTCGTTGATTAAAAATTATATTTTGACTTTCAGACTATCTGCCCTTTGTTGCAAAACTCCTATATATCCTGGCTCCCCCCTCGCCTCCTTGGAGCAGTTCTTTCATGATTACTTGAGATGCTGCCTCCAGGGCTTCAAGTCCTAAAATTTTCTGCTGAGTAAAACATCTCTCAACTTTTAGATTGTGCATTTAATATTTTAGTCAATAACACCATACACAAAAATAAACTCAAAATGGATTAAAGACCTAAATTTGAGACCGGATACTATAAAAATCTTATAGGATGAGTACATCCCATTTGTTTATTTTTTATTTCTATTGCCCTGGGAGACTGACTTAAGAAAACATTGGTACAATTTATGTCAGAGAATGTTTTGCCTATGATCTCTTCTAGGAGTTTTATGGTGTCTTGTCTTATGTTTAAGTCTTTAATCCATTTTGTGTTTATTTTGGTGCATGGTGTGAGGGTGTGTTCTAACTTCATTACTTTATGTGCAGCTGTCCAACTTTTCCAGCACCACTTGCTGAAGAGACTGTCTTTTTCCCATTCTATATGCTTTCCTCCTTTGTTGAAGATTAATTGACCATAGGTGTCTGGGTTTATTTCTGGGCTCTCTATTCTGTTCCATTGATCCATATGCCTGTTTTTGTACCAATACCACACTGTTTTGATTACTGTAGCTTTGCTGTATTGTCTGAAGTCTGGGAGAGTTATGCCTCCTGCTTTGTTTTTGTTGTTTTCCCCTCAGGATTACTCTAGCAATTCTGGGTTTTTATGATTACATATAAATTTTTGGATTATTTGGTCTAGTTCTGTGAAAAAATGCAATGGGTAATTTAATAGGGATCACATTAAATCTATAGATTGCTTCAGGTAGTATTGCCATTTTAAAATATTAATTCTTCCAATCCAAGAGCATGAGATATTTTTCCATTTCTTTAAATCATCTTCAATTTCCCTTATCAATGTTTTATAGTTCTCAGCATATAAGTCTTTCACCTCTTTGGTCAGGTTTATTCCTAGGTATTTTATTTAATTTTTTATTTTTTGGTGTGATTTTAAAAGGTATTGTTTTTTTACATTCTCTTTCTGATATTTCATTGTTAGTTTGAAGAAATGCAACCAAATTCTGAACGTTAATCTTGTAACCTGCTACTTTGCTGAATTCATTTATTAGATCTAGTAGTTTTTGAGTGGAGTCCTTAGGGATTTCTATATATAACATCATGTTATCTGCATATAGTGACAATTTTACCTCTTCCCTTCCAATTTGGATAATTTTTATTTCTTTTTCTTGTCTGATCGTTGAGGCTAGGACTTCCAATACTATGTTGAATAGAAGTGGTGAGAGTGGGCATACTTGTCTTCTTCCAGATTTTAGTGGGAAGGCTTTTAGCTTTTCACCATTGAGTATCATATTGTCTGTGGGTTTATCATAAATGGCTTTTATTATGTTGAGATATGTTTCTGCTATTCCCACTTTGATAAGATTTTTTTTTATCATGAATGAATGTTGAATTTTGTCAAATGTTTTTTTCTGCATCTATTGAGATGATCATGTTTTTTTTTTTGACTTTTCTTTTGTTAATGTGATGTGTTACATTGATTGATTTGCTTATATTGAACCATCATTGTGAATCAGGGATGAATCTCACTTGGTCGTGGTATATGCTCTTTTTAATGTGTTGTTGGATTTGGTTTGATAATATTTTGTTGAGAATATTTGCATCTATATTCGTCGAAGATATTGGCCTGTAATTTTCTTTTTCTGGTGGTGTCTTTGCCTGGTTTTGGTATCAGGGTGATGGTGGCTTCATAGAATGTCTTTGAGAGTGTTCCCTCCTCTTCAGTCTTTTGCAAGAGTTTGAGAAGAATCAGTATAAGTTCTTTGTATGACTGGTAGAATTTGCAGTGAAGCCATCTGGTCCTGGATTTTTTTTTTTTGTAGGTACTTTTTTTTTTAAAGATTCTATTTCACTTCTAGTGATCAGTCTGTTCATAATATCTATTTCTTCTTGATTCAATTGTGGTGGTCTGTGTGTTTCTAGAAAGTTGTCGATTTCTTCTAGGTTGTCAAATTTGTTGGCATATAATTGTTTATAGTATTCTTGTATTTTTTTTTGTATTTTTGCAGTATCAGTTGAGATTTCTCCTTTTTCATTTATTATTTTGTTTATTTGGGTTCTCTCTCTTTTCTTCTTGGTGAGCCTGGCCAGAGATTTCTTAATTTTGTTTACCTTGTCAAAGAACCAACTCTTGGTTTTGTTGATTTTTTCTATTGTTTTTTAAATTGTATTTTATTTATTTCCTCCATGATCTTTATTATTTCCTTCCTTTTGCTAACTCTAGGTTTTGTTTGTTCTTTTTCTAATTCTTTTAGTAGGTGGTAGGCTAGGTTATTTACTTAAGATTTTTCTTGTTTTTAATGAAGGCCTGTATCACTGTAAACTTCCCTCTAAGAACTCCCTCTGTTGTGTCCCATAGATTTTGGATGGTTGTGTTTTCATTGTCATTTGTCTCAAGGAACTTTTAAATTTCCTTTTTGATTTCCTTGTTCACCCATTGGTTTTTTAGTAGCATGTTATTTAGTCTCAATGTAATCATTTTTTTTTCTCTTTCTTTTCCTGTTGTTGATTTCTAGTTTCATGCCATTGTGGTCTGAGAAGATGCTTGAAATAATTTCTATACTTTTAAATTTGTTGAGGTGAGTTTTGTGCCCTAGGATGTGGTCAGTCCTAGAGAATGTTCCATGTGCACTTGAAAAGAATGTATATTCGGTTTTATTTTTTTTTTGGATGTAGTGGCCTGAAAATATCAATTAAGTCTAACTGTTCTATTGTATAATTTAGGACCTCTGTTGCCTTATTGATGCTCTGTCTTGAAGATATATCCATTGACATGATTGGGATGTTAAAGTCTCCTACTATTATTGTATTCCTATTGATTTCTCCCTTTATGTCTGTTAGTATGTTTTTTGTATTTGGGTGCTCCTATAATAGATGCATATATATTGATGAGTGTAAAATCCTCTTTTTGTATTGATCCTTTTATTGTTATATAGTGTGCTTCATTACCTTTCTTTATAGCCTTTGCTTTAAAATCTATTTTGTGTGATATGAGTATTGCAACAACCATGTTCTTTTCATTTCTTTTTGCATGAAATATCTTTTTCCATCCCCTCACTTTCAATCTTTGTGTGTCCTTTGCCCTAAGGTGGGTCTCTTGTAAGCAGCATATTGTAGGCTCTTGTTTTTTAATCCAGTCTGACACTCTATGTCTTTTGATTGGAACATTCAATCCATTGACATTTAAGGTAATTACTGATACATATGTATTTATTGCCATTTCAAACATTCTTTACCAGTTGATTCTTTGTTTCTTCTTTGATCCTTTCTTTTTCTTTTTGTGGTTTGATGATTTCCTTTTATTTTATGCTCATGTTTCCTTTGTTTAGGTTTTCATGAATAAACAAATGGGATGTAATCAATTTTACAAGCTTTTTCACAACAAAATAAACCATAAACAAAAAGAAAGACAACCTACAGAATGGGAAAAAATATTTGCAAATGATGTGATAGACAAGGGCTTAATCTCCAAAATATACAAAGAGCTCATACCACTCAACAACAACAAAAAACAAATAACCCAGTTGAAAAAAAGGGCAGAAGACCTTAATAGACATTTCTCCAAAGAAGACATACAGATGGCCAGTAGGTAAATGAAAAGATGGTCAACGTTATTAATTATTAGAGAAAAGTAAATCAAAACTACAATTAGGTACCACCTCAAACCAGTTAGAATGGCCATCATTAAACAGTGTACAATAACAAATGTTGGAGAAGACATGGAGAATAGGAGCCTTCCTACATTGTTGGTGGGAATGTAAGTTGGTACAGCCACTATGGAAAACAGTACAGAGGTTCCTCAGAAGACTAAAAATAGAATTAATATATGATCCAGCAGCCCACTACTGGGAATATACCCACACAAAACTATAATTTAGAAAGATACATGCACCCATATGTTCACAGCCGCACTTTTCACAATAGCCAAAACCTGGAAACAACCTAAATGTCCAGCAACAGATGAATGAATAGCACACGGTCAATATGGTGGAGTAGGGGGACCCAGAGTTTGCATATCCTCACAAATAAGGCACCTACCAGACGCTGGTGGGGGACCTCTGTCAGTCACCTAAGTGGATGGGAGGAATCAGAGCATGACCAGATAATACATAGGGTAGAAGGAGGGGATAAGAAAAATGGAGGCAGGAAATGACCAGCATCCCTGAGGGTGGTTGGGGAAGTGGAGAGCTTCCTATACTCAGAGTGGCCCTCTCATTGTGTGGGGATTAGTGGGGACAGGGAGACACCTTCAGGAGATTGAGGGATTGGAGGGTAATGCGGCCAATGTCTCCCCCACCAGCTTGGGCCTTGGCAAGCCTGCTGGGGTTCCAGGTCTAAACCTACACCCTCTGGAGCTCTTTCCAGCCGAGCAGGTCCCAGGGGCATGGAGGGAGGTAGGAGGGTGGGAAAAGAGGAAGCAGGATGGGACCAGCGCCCCTGAGGAGAGGTGGGTGGAGAGGAGGTGTTCCCATGCTTGGAGGGATCCACTCACCGTTAGGGCATGAGTGGGGACAGGGAGAGACCTTTGGGGGTTCAGTGTATCAGACGGGAATACGGCCAGCATCTCCCCTGTTGCTCAGGCAAGCCTGCTGAAGTCCTGGGTCTGAATCTCAACCTTCAGGGACCACTCTGGCTATCTGGGTCCTGAGCCTAAGCCCTCCCACAATCCCACCCCCTGCTACAAGGACTATTTCCAGCCACATGGGACTTGACCCTAAGCCCCGCCCCTCCCTGACACTGTGGACTTTCCGGCTTTTTTTTTTTGCTGTTGTCACTCTGTTTTGCTTTCTTGTTGCTGTTTCATTTTTTTAATATATATTTTTATAATTTTATTTTATCTTTTATTCTTTCTTATTGTTCTTCTCCATTTTGTTTGTTACCTTTTTTTAATGTTTTGTTTTTGCTGCACCATGTGGCTTGGGGGTCTTTGTTCCTAGGCCAGAGGTTGGTTCTGAGCTCCTGTTGTGGGAGCGCTGAATTCAAACTACTAGACTAATAAGGAATGTCAGACCTCAGGGAACATTAATCAGTTTGGGATTTCCTGGAGGTCTTCCTCTCAACACCAAGGACTGGGATCCAGCCAAAGTCCTGCAAACTCCAGTGTTGGACACTTCAGGATGAACAACCAGCAAGACATGAACACAGCCAATCCCATTAAAAAATGAGATGACAAAAACATATGTTACAGATGAAAGAACAAGGTTAAAAACCCAAATAAATGAAGAGGAAATAGACAACCTACCTGAAAAAGAATTCAAAATAATGAGAGTAAAGATGATTCAAAATCTCAGAAAGAGAATGGATGCATGGATTGAGAAAATAGAAGAAATGTTTGACAAGGACCTAGAAGAATTAAATAAAAAACAAAAAGTTATGAACAACACAATAACTGAAATAAAAAAATAGCTGGAAGGAATCAATAGCAGAATGAATGAGACAGGAGAATGAATAAATGAGCTGGAAGATAGAATGGTGGAAATAACTGTCAAGGAGCAGAATAAAGAAAAAAGAATGAAAAAAAATGAGGACAGTCTCAGACACGTCTGGGACATTAAACACACCAACATTCAAATTATAGGAGTCCCAAATAGAAGAAAAGAGAAAGGGTCTGAGAAAATATCTGAAGAGATGATAGTCAAAAACATCCCTAACATGAAAAAGGAAATAGCCACACAAGTCCAGGAAGTACAAAGAGTCCCATACAAGATAAACCCAAGGAGAAACACACTAACAAATCAAATATAAAGAAAAAACTATTGGGCTTCCCTCGTGGCACAGTGGTTGAGAGTCCGCCTGCCGATGCAGGGGACACGGGTTCATGCCCCAGTCTGGGAAGATCCCACATGCTGCAGAGCAGCTAGGCCCGTGAGCCATGGCCACTGAGCCTGCACATCTGGAGCCTGTGCTCCACAACGGGAGAGGCCACAACAGTGAGAGGCCCGCGTCCCGCAAAAAAAAAAAAAAGAAAAGAAAAGAAAAGAAAAAAATATTAAAAGCAGTAAGGGAAAAGCAACAAATAACATACAAGGGGATCCCCACAAGATTATAAGCTGATTGTTCAGCAGAAACTCTGCAAGCCAGACGAGAGTGACAGGATCTACTTAAACTGATGAAAGGCAAAAACATACAACCAAGCTTACTCTACCCAGGAATGACCTCATTCAGATTTGATGGAGAAATCAAAAGCTTTACAGCCAAGCAGAAGCTAAGAGAATTCAGGACCACCAAACCAGCTTTACAACAAATGCTACAGGAACTACTTTAGGGGGGGAAACACAAGACAAGAAAAAGAACCAAACAAACAAAAAACAAATGAAAAACAATTAAGAAAATGGTAATAGGAACATACATAACGATAATTACCTTGAATCTTATTGGATTAAATGCTCCAACCAAAAGACGCACCCTGGATGAATAAATACAAAAATGAGAACCAAATATATGCTGTCTACAAGAGACCCACTTCAGACCTAGAAAAGCATACAGATTGAAAGTGAGGGTATGGAAAAAAGATATTCCATGCAAATGGAAATCAAAAGAAAGGGGTGGGATATGGTGAGTGGGAGGGAGGCTCAAGAGGGAGGGGGTATGAGGTTATAGGTATACATATGGCTGATTCACTTTGTTGTACAGCAGAAACTAACACAACATTGTAAAACAATTATACTCCAATAAAGATGTAAAAACAAAATAAAGCTGGAGTTGCAATACTCATATCAGGCAAAATAGACTTTAAAATAAATACTGTTATAAGAGACAAGGAAGGAAACAACATAATGATCAAGGGATCAATCCCAGAAGAAGATATTACAATTGTAAATATTTATGCACCCAACATAGGAGCACCTCAATACATAAGGCAAATGCTAACAGCCATAAAAGGGGAAATTGACAGTAACACAATAATAGTGGGGAATTTTAACACTCCACTTTACACCAAAGGACAGATCATCCAGACAGAAAATAAATAAGGAAACACAAGCTTTACATGGCAAAATAGACCAAATAGACTTAATTGATATTCATAGGACAACCCACCTGAAAGTGCCAGAATACACTTTCTTGTCAAGTAAACACAGAACATTCTCCAGGAGAGATCACACCTTGGGTCACAAATCTAGCCTCAGTAAATTTAAGAAAACTGAAATCTCATCAACTATCATTTCCGACCACAATGCTAAGAGATTAGAAATCAATTACAAGAAAAAGAAACTGTAAAAAACACAAACACATGAAGGTTAAACAATACACTACTAAATAACAAAGAGAGCACAGAAGAAATCAAAGAGGAATTAAAAAATACATAGAAACAAATGACAATGAAAACATGATGACACCAAATGTATGGGATGCAGCAAAAGCAGTTCTAAGAGGGAAGTTTATAGCAATTAAATCTAACCTCAAGAAACAAGAAGAATCCCCAATAAGCAATCTAACCTTAAAAATAAAGCAGCTAGAGAAAGAAGAACAAAAGAACACCAAAGTTAGTAAACGGAAAGAAATCATAAATTTAAGTGCTGAAATAAATGAAATGGAAACAAAGAAAACAATAGCAAAGATCAATAAAACTAAAAGTTGGTTCTCTGAGAAAATAAAATTGACAAACATTTAGCAGACTCATCAAGAAAAAAGGGAGAGGATTCAACTCAATAAAATTAGAAATGAAAAAGAAGTTACAACTGACACTGCAGAAATACAAAGGATCATAAGAGACTACTACAAGCAACTATATGCCAATAAAATGGACAACCAGGAAGAAACAGACAAATTCTTAGCAAAGTGCAACCTTCCATGACAGAACCAGGAAGAAATAGAAAATACAAACAGACAATCACAAGTAATGAAACTGAAACTGAGATTAAAAATCTTCAAACAAACAAAAGTCCAAGACAAGATCGCTTCACAGGTGAATTCTATCATTTAGAAAAGAGCTAACACTTATCCTCTCAAAAGCTCCCAAAAACCTGCAGAGTGCAGAAAACTCCAAAACTCCTTCAATGAGACGACCATCAACCTAATACCAAAATCAGACAAAGATATCACAAAAAAAGAAAATTACAGACCACTATCACTGATGAACATAGACGCAAAAATTCTCAAAAAAATAGTTGCAAACAGAATACAACAACACATTAAAAGGACCATACACCATGATCAAGTGGGATTTATCCCAGGGATGCAAGGATTCTTCAATATATGCCAATCAAACAATGTGATACACTATATTTACAAACTGAAGAATAAAAATGTATGGTTATTTCAATAGGTGCAGAAAAATCTTGTGACAAAATTCAACACCCATTTATGATAAAAAAGTATCCAGAATATGTCATAGAGGGAACCTGCCTCAACATAATAAAGATCATATATAACAAACCCAGAGCAAACAACATTCTCAATGGTGAAAAACTGAAAGCATTTCCTCTAAGATCAGGAACAAGACAAGGATGTCCACTCTTGCAACTATTATTCAACATAGTTTTGGAAGTCCTAGCCAAGGCAAGCACAGAAGAAAAAGAAATAAAAGCAGTCCAAATTGGAGAAGAAGAAGTAAACTGTCACTGTTTGCAGATGATATGATACTATACATAGAGAATCCTAAAGATGCCAGCAGAAAGTTACTAGCGCTAATCAATGCATTTGGTAAAGTTGCAGGACACAAAATTAATGCACATAAATCTCTTGCATTCCTATACACTAACAACGAAAGATCAGAAAGATAAATTAAGGAAACAATCCCATTTTCCATTGAAACAAAGAGAAATATTACCTAGGAATACACCTACCTAAGGATGCAAAATAACTGTTTTCAGAAAACTATAAGATACTGATGAAAGAAATCAAAGATAACACAGACAGACGGAGAGATATACCATGTTCTTGGATTGGAAAAATCAATATTGTGAAAATGACTGTACTACCGAAAGCAATCTACAGATTCAGTGCAATCCTTATTAAATTACCAATGGCATTTTTCACAGAATTACAACAAAAAATTTTACAATTTGCATGGAAACACAAAAGATTTCAAATAGCCACAGCTCTCTTGAGAAAGAAAAGAAATAGAGCTGGAGGGATTAGGCTTCCCAAATTCAGACTATACTATAAAGCTACAGAAATCAAGAAAGTATGGCATTGGTACAAAAAGAGAAATATAGATCACTGGTACAGGATAGAATGCCCAGAGATAAAATCACCCACCCATGGTCACCTAATCTATGACAAAGGAGACAAGAATATACAATGGAGAAAAGACAGTCGCTTCAGTAAGTGGTGCTGGGAAAACTGGACAACTACATGTAAAAGAATGAAATTAGAACATTACCTAACACCATACACAAAAATTAACTCAAAATAGATTAAAGACCTAAATGTAAGACTGGACACTATAAAACTCTTAGAGGAAAACACTCTTTAACATAAGTCACAGCAAGACTTTTTCGCCCACCTCCTAGAGTAATGAAAATAAAAATAAACAAATGGGACCTAATTAACTTAAAAGCTTCTTCACAGCAAAGGAAACCATAAACAAGATGGAAAGACAACCCTCAGCATGGGGGAAAATATTTGCAAATGAAGCAACTGCCAAAAGATTAATCTCCAAAATATACAAACAGCTCATGCAGCTCAATATCAAAAGAATAAATAACCCAATCAAAAAATGGGCTGAAGATCTCAATACTCATTTCTGCAAAGGAGAGATGCAGATGGTCAAGACACACATGAAAAGATGCTCAACGTCACTAATTATTAGAGAAATGCAAATCAAAACTACAGTGAGGTAGTTTTGACCTCACACTGGTCAGAATGGCTGTCATCAAAAAATCTACAAACAATAAAGGCTGGAGAGAGTGTGGATAAAAGGGAACCCTCTTGCAATGTCGGTGCAAATGTAAACTGACACAACCACTATGGGGAACAGTATGGAAGTTCCTTAAAAATCTAGACATAGAACTACCATATGACCCAGAAATCCCACTATTAGGCATGCACCCTGAGAAAATCATGATTAAAAAAACACATGTACCCCAATGTTCATTGCATCAATATTTACAATCGCCAGGACATGGAAGCAATCTGAATGTCCACCAACAGATGAATGAATAAAGAACATGTTGTACATATATACAATGGAATAATACTCAGCCATATAATGGAACGAAATTGGGTCATTTGTAGAGATGTGGATGGAACTAGAGTCTGTCATACAGAGCAAAGTACGTCAGAAAGAGAAAATCAAACATCATATATTAAAGCATATATGTGGAATCCAGAAAAATTGTACAGATGAACCTATTTGCAGGACAGGAATAAACACGCAGACATAGAGAACAGATGTACGGACATGGAGGGGGGAATGGGATGGTGGGTTGAACTGGGTGATTAGAATTGACATATATACACTACCATGTGTTAACTAGAAAGCTAGTGGGAAACTGCTGTATAGCACTGGGAGCCAAGCTTGCTGCTCTGTGATTACCTAGATGGGTAGGATGGAGTGTGGTGGGATGGAGATCCAAGTGGTAGAGGATATATGTACACCTATAGCTGATTCACTTCATAGTACAGCAGAAAATAACACAACAGTGTAAAGCAATTATACTCCAATATAAAGAAAAACAGGTGAATGGATAAACATGTGGTACATATATCCAGTGGAATACTACTCAGTCAAAAAAAAGAATGAAATAATGCCATTACAGCAACATGGATGCAACTGGAGATTATCATACTGAGTGAATTAAGTCGGAAAGAGAAAGACAAATACCATACAATATCACTTATATGTGGAATCTAAAATATAGCACAAATACACCTATCTACAAAACAGAAACAGACTCACATAGAGAACAGACTTGTGGTTTCCAAGAGGGAGGAGGAGGGAGATGGATTGATTGGGAGTTTGGGGTTGGTAGATGGAAACTATTACATTTAGAATGGCTAAACAACAAGGTCTTAATGTATAGCACAGGGAATTATATTCAAAATTATATTCAATATCATGTGACAAACCATAATGGAAAACAACATAAAAAATGTATATATGTGTATAACAGCCACATTTCTGTACAGCAGAGATTGGCACAACATTGTAAATCAACTATACTTCAATATAAAAATAAGAATGTTAATCTTAAAAAAATCTTAGAGGAAAACATAGGCAGAATACTCTTTGACATAAATTGTGGTAATATCTTTTTTGATCTGTCTCCTTGACTAAGGTAAATAAAAACTAAAAAATATAGAACATAAGTAAACTCAAAAGTTTTTGCAGAGGAAAGGGAATCATAAACAAAACAAAAGGATAATCTACAGAATGGGAGAAAATATTTGTGAACCATGCAACAAAGAAGGGATTAATCTCCAAAATTTACAAACAGCTCATGTGGCTCAATATCCAAAAACAAACAACCAAATCAAAAAATGGGCAGAAGGCCTCAATAGACATTTCTCTGAAGAATTCATACAGATCGACAAAAAGCAAATGAAAAGCTGCTCAAAATCACTAATTAGAGAAATGCAAATCAAAACTACAAGGAGATATCACCTCACACCCATCAAAATGCTGGAAAGAGTGTGGAGAAAAGGGAATCCTCCTACACTGTTGGTTGCAATATAAACTGGTAAAACCACTATGGAGAACAGTATGGAAGTTTCTTAAGTAATTGAACATAGAGCTACCGCATGATCCACCAATCCCACTCCTGGGAATATATCCAGAGAAAAACATGGTTTGAAAGGCTACATGCACCACAATATTCGTTGCAGTGTTGTTTACAATAGCCAAGACATGGAAGCAACCTAAATGTCCTTTAACAGATGAACAGATAAGAAGATGTGGTACATATATCCAATGAAATATTATTCAGCCATTAAAAAGAAGGAAATAATGCCATTGGCAGCAACATGCATGGAGCTGGAGATTATCATACTAAATTAATTAAGCCAGACAGAGAAAGATAAATATAAGATATCACTTATATATGGAATCTAAAAAACTTATACAAATGAAATTATTTACAAAACAGAAACAGACTCACAGACTTAGAAAATGAAATTATGGTTATCAGGTAGGAAGGGTGCAGGGGAGGGATAGATTGGGTGTTTGGGATTGACATGTACACACTGCTATATTTAAAATAGATAACCTTCAAGGATCTACTGTATAGTACAGTGAGCTCTGCTCAAAACACTGTAATAACCTAAATGGGAAAAGAGTTTGAGAAAGAATAGATACATGTATATATAACTGAATCACTTTGCTGTACACCTGAAACTAATACAACATTGTTAATCAACTATACTCCAATATAAAATAAAAATTAAAAAAAAGAAAACATTGATATGATTTATGTCAGAGAATGTTTTGCCTGTGATCTCTTCTAGGAGTTTTATGGTGTCATGTTTTAAGTCTTTAAGCCATTTTGAGTTTACTTTTGTGCATGGTGTGAGGATGCGTTTTAACTTCATTGATTTACATGCAACTATCCAACTTCCCCAACACCACTTGCTGAAGAGACTCTCTTTTTCTCATTTTTTATTCTTGCCTACTTTATCAAAGATTAATTGACCATAGGTACGTGTGTTTATTTTTGGGCTCTCTGTTCTGTTCCATTGATCCGTATGTCTGTTTTTGTACCAATACCACACTGTTTTGATTACTGTAGTTTTGTAATATCATCTGAAGTCTGGGACAGTTATGCCTCCTGCTTTGTTTTTTTTCCCTCAGGATTGCTTTGGAAATTCTATGTCTTTTATGGTTCCATATAAATTTTTGGAATTTGTTCTAATTCTGTGAAAAATGCCATGGTTAATTTGATAGGGATCACATGAAATCTGTAGATTGCTTTGAGTAGTACTGCCATTTTAACAAGAGCATGGGATATCTTTCCATTTCTTTGAACCCTCTATAATTTCCTTCATTAATATTTTATAGTTCTCAGTGTATAAGTCTTTCATCTCCTTGCTCAGGTTTATACCTAGGTAATTTATATTTTTTACTGTGATTTTTAAAAGTATTTTTCACATTCCCTCAGTCTCCCAAGGTAATAGTAATTACAACAGAAATTTAAAAAATGGGACCTAATCAAACTTACAAGCTTTGGAACAGCCAAAAAAAAAAAAAAAAACAATGAAAACACAACCTACGGAATGGGAGAAAATATCTGCAAATAATGCAACTGACAAGGACTTAATCTCCAAAATATACAAATAGCTCATACAATTTAACAACAAAAAACACTCAACCCAATCAAAAAATGGGCAGAAGACCTTAATAGACATTTCTCCAAAGAAGACATACAGATGGCCACTAGGCACATGAAAATATGTTCAACATCACTAATCATTAGAGAAATGCAAATCAAAACAAGAATGAGGTACCACCTCATAATGGTCAGATTGGCTATCATTAAAAAGTGAACAAATAACAAATGCCAGAGAGGGTGTGGATAAAAGGGAACTCTCCTACCCTGTTGGTGGGAATGTCAATTGGTACAGCCACTATAGAGAACATTATGGATGTTCCTCAGAAAACTAGAGTTACCATGTGATCCAGCAATCCCATTCCTGGGCATATACCTGGACAGAACTATAATTCAAAAATATACTTGCACCCCAGTATTCATAGCAGCACTATTCACAATAAACAAAATATTGAAACAACCTGAATGTCCATCGACAGATGAATGGATAAAGAAGATATGGTACATATATACAATGGAATATTACTCAGCCATAAAAATGAATATTGCCATTTGAAGCAACATGGATGGACCTAGAGATTATCATACTAAGTGAAGTAAGTCAGAAAGAGAAAGACAAATACCATATGATGTCACTTATATGTGGAATCTAAAATATGGCACAAGTAATCATATCTACAAAACAGAAATAGACTCACATACATAAAGATAAAACTTGTGGTTGCCAAGGGTGAGGGGGGAAGGAGAAGGATGGAGTGGGATTTCGGGGTTGGTAGATGCAAACTATTACATTTAGAATGGATAAAAAATGAGGTCCTGCTGTATAGCACAGGGAACAATATACAATCTCCTGGGATAAACCATAATGAAAAAGAATATATAAAAAAAGAATGTATATATGTGTAAAACTGAGTCACTTTGCTGTTCAGCAGAGATTGGCACAACATTGTAAGTCAACCATACTTCAATTTAAAAAAATAAACACGATTAACCAAAGGAAAAAATAGAGAAATGAGGTCACCATAATTAAACATTTTTTGCCTCAAAGGATAATATCAGGAAATTGAAAAGACAACCCACCGAATGGGAGAAAATGTTTACAGTCAAATATCTGATATGGTGCTTGTATCTAGAATATATAAAGAACTATTGAAACTCAATAATAAAAAGAGAAAAAATGCAATTAAAAATGGACAAAGTAATATATATAACTGATTCACTTTGCTGTACACCTGAGACTAACACATTGTAAATCAACTATATTCCAACTAAAATTGTTTTTAAAATGGACAAAATGTATGAGTAGGCATATCTCCAAAAAAAGGTATGCCAAAGACCAGTAAGCACACAAAAGGATGCTTGAACCTTGAGTCATCAGGGAAATCCAAAGCAAAATGATGAGATAATGCTTCACACCTGCTAGGATAGATATAATTTAAAATAGATAATAACAGGTGTTGGAGAGGATGTGGATGAATTGAAACCTCTCTACAATGCTGGTAAGAATATAAAATGTTATAGCTATTTTGGAAAATAGTCTGACATTCCTCAACAGATTAAACAGAGTTATCATATGAGTCAACAATTCCAGCCTAGGTATATACCCAAGAGAATTGAAAGCATATGCCAACACAAAAGCTTTTCCATGAATATTCATAACAGCATTATTCTTTATTTTTATTGGAGTATAGTTGCTTTACAATGTTGTATTACTTTCTGCTCTACAGCAAAGTGAATCAGTTATATGTATACATATATCCACTCTATTTTAGATTTCCTTCCCATATATGTCACACAGATCACTGAGTAGGGTTCCCTGTACTAAACAGAAGGTTCTCTTTAGTTAGTTATTTTATACATAGTAGTGTATATATGTCAATCCCATTCTCCCAAATCATTCCACCCAACCCTTCCGCTGGTAACCACAAGTTTGTTCTACACATCTGTGACTCTATTTCTGCTTTGCCAATAAGTTCATCTGTACCATTTTTCTAGACTCCACATATAAATGATATTATATGATATTTGCTTTTCTCTTACTGACTCATTTCACTCTGCATGACAACCTCTAGGTTCATTCATGCCTCTGCAAATAGCACTATTTCATTCCTTTTTATGGCTGAGTAATATTCCATTGTATATATGTAACACATCTTCTTTATCCATTCATCTGTCTGGACATTTACATCACTTCCATGTCCTGGCTATTGTAAATAGTGCAATGAACATCAGAGTGCATGAATCCTTTCAAAGTATGGTTTCCTCTGGATACATGCATAAGAGTGGGATTGCTGGGTCATATGGTAGCTCTATTTTTAATGTTTTAAGGAACTTCCATTCTGTTCTCCATAGTGGCTGTACCAATTTATACTGCCACCAACAGTGTAAGAGGGTTCCCTTTTCTCCACACCCTCTCCAGCCTTTATTGTTTGAAGATTTTTTGATTATTGCCATTCTGACCAGTGTGATGTAATACCTCTCTGTAGTTTTGATTTGCATTTCTCCAATAATTAGTGATGTTGAGTATCTTTTCACGTGTTTGTTGGCCATCTGTATGTCTTCTTTGGAGAAATGTCTATTTAGGTCTTGCCCACATTTTTTGATTGGGTTGTTGTTTTTTTTCATATTGACTGCATGAGTTGTTTGTATATTTTGGAGATTAATCCCTTGTCATTTGCTTCATTAGCAAGTATTTTCTCCCATTCTGAGGGTTGTCTTTTTATCTTGTTTATGGTTTCCTTCGCTGTGAAAAAGCTTTTAAGTTTAATTAGATCCCATTTTTTAATTTTTATTTTCATTACACTGGAGGTGGATCAAAAAAGATCTTCTGCAATTTACGTCAAAAAGTGTTCTTCCTATGTTTTCCTCTAAGAGTTTTATAGTGTCTGGTCTTACATTTATATCTTTAATCTATTTTGCATTTATTTTTGTGTATGGTGTTAAGGAGTGCTGTAATTTCGTTCTTTCACATGTAGCTGTACAGATTTCCCAGAACCACTTATTGAAGAGACTGTCTTTTCTCCATTGTATATTCTTGCCTCCATTGTCATACATTAGGTGAGTATAGGTTCATGGGTTCATCTCCAGACTTTCTATCCTGTTCCCTTGATCTACATTTCTGTTTATGTGCCAGTTACATACTCTCTTGATTACTGTAACTTGGTAGTATAGTCTGAAGTCAGGGAGCCTGATTCCTCTAGCTTCAATTTTCTTTCTCAAGATTGCTTTGGCTATTCAGGGTCTTTTTGGTTTCTGTACAAGTTGGAAAATTTTTTGTTGTAATTCTATGAAAAATGCTATTGGTAATTTAATAGGGATTGCATTTAATCTGTATATTGCTTTGGGTACTATAGCCATTTTCACAATATGGATACTTCCAGTCCAAGAACATAGTATATCTCCCTGTCTGTTTGTGTCATCTTTGATTTCTTTCATCAATATCTTATACTTTTCTGAGTACAGGTCTTTTGATAACTTAAGTAGGTTTATTCCTAGGTATTTTATTTTTGTTGTTGTTGTTGCAATGGTAAAAGGGATTGTTTCTGTAATTTCTATTTCTGATCTTTTGTTGTTAGTGTATAGGAATGCAAGGGATTCCTGTGTATTAATTTTGTATCCTGCAACTTTACCAAATTCATTGATTAGCTTTAGTAGTTTTCTGGTGGCATCTTTAGGATTTACTATGTATAGTATCATATCATCTGCAAACAGTGACAGTTTTACTTCTTCTTTTCCAATTTGGATTCCTTTTATTTCTTTTTTTCTTCTCTGATTTCAGTGGCTATGACTTCCAAAACTATGTTGAATATTAGTGGCGAGAGTGGATGTCCTTGCCTTGTTTCTGATCTTAGAGGAAATGCTTTCAGATTTTCATCGAGAATGATGTTTGCTGTGGATTTGTCATATATGGTCTCTATTATGTTGAAGTAGGCTCCCACTATGCCAACTTTCTGGAGAGTTTTTATCATAAATGAGTGCTGAATTATGTCAAAAGCTTTTTCTGCATGTATTGAGTTATTCATATGATTTTTATTCTTCCATTTGTTAATATGGTGTATCACATTGATTGATTTGCATGCTGAAGAATCCTTGCATACCTGGGATAAATCCCACTTGATCATGGTGTGTAATCCTTTTAATGTGTTGTTGGACTCGATTTGCTAGCCTTTTGTTGATAATTTTTGTGTCTATGTTCATCAGTGATATCGGCCTGCAATTTTCTTTTTTTGTGATATCTTTTTCTGCTTTTGGTATCAGGGTGATGGTGGTCTCATCGAATGAGCTTAGGAGTGTTTCTTCCTCAGTGAGTTTTTGGAAGAGTTTGAGAAGGATAAATATTAGCTCTTTTCTAAATGTTTGATAGAATTCACCTGTGAAGCCATCTGATCCTGGAATTTTGTTTGTTGGAAGATTTTTAATCACAGTTTCAATTTCAGTACTTGTGATTGGTCTCTTCATATTTTCTATTTCTTCCTGGTTCAGTCTTGGAAGGTTGTACCTTTCTAATAATTTGTCCATTTCTTCCAGGTTGTCAATTTTATTGGTATATATTTGCTTAAGTAGTGTCTTATGATCCTTTGTATTTCTGCAGTGTCAGCTGTAACTTCTTTTTCATTTCTAATTTTAGCTCCCTTTTTTTCTTGATGTGTCTGGCTAAAGTTTTATCATTTTGGTTTTTATTCTCAAAGAACCAGCTTTTAGTTTCATTTATCTTTGTTATTGTTTACTTCATTCATATATTACTTATTTCTACTCTGATATTTATGATTTCTTTCCTTTTACTAACTTTGGATTTTGTTTGTTCTTTCTCTAATTGCTTTAGGTGCAAGTTTAGGTCGTATCTTTGTGATTTTTCTTGTATATTGAGGTAAGAATGCATTCCTATAAATTTCCCTCTTAGTACTACTTTTGCTTCATCCCATAGGTTTTGGGTCATCATGTTTTCATTGTCATTTGTTTCTAGGTTTTTTTAAATTTCCTCTTTGATTTCTTCGAAGATTCGTTATTTAGTAGCATATAGTTTAGCCCCCATGTATTTGTGCTTTTTACAGCTTTTTTTTCTGTAATTGATTTCTAATCTCAGAGCATTGTGGTCAGAAAAGATGCTTGATATTATTTCAATTTTCTGAGAATGTTCCATGTGCACTTTAGAAGAAAGTGTATTATTCTGATTTCAAATGGAATATCCTATAAATATCAATTAATTCCATCTGTTCTAATGTGTCTAAAGGTTTGTGTTTCCTTATTAATTTTCTGTCTGGATGATCTGTCCATTTGTGTAAGTTGGGTGTTAAAGTCCCCTAGTATTATTGTGTTACTGTCGATTTCCCACTTTATGGCTGTTAACATTTACCTTATGTATTGACGTGCTCCTACATTGGGTGTATAAGTATTTACAATTTTTAAATGCTCTTTTTGGATTGATCCCCTGACCATTATGCACTCTTTTTCCTTGTCTCTTGTAACAGCCTTTATTTTAAAGTCTGTATTTTATGATATGAGTATTGCTACTCCACTTTTTTTTAATTTCCATTTACCTGGAATATATTTTTCCATCCCCTCATTTTCAGTCTGTATGAGTCACTAGGTCTGAAGTGGGTCTCTTGTAGACAGTATACATTCATGTCTTGTTTTTGTATGCATGCATCTCGTCAATGTCTTTTGGTTGGAGCATTTACTCCATTAACATTTAAGGTGATTATCGATATGAATGTTCCCATTGCCATTTTCTTAATTGTTTTGGGTTTGTTTTTGTGTCTTTTTTCTTCCCTTCCACTTTTGTTGTCTTCTCTTGTGTTTCTTGCCTAGATAAATTCCTTTAGCAATTGTTGTAAAGCTGGTTTGGTGGTGCTGAATTCTCTTAACTGTTGCTTGTCTGCGAAGCTTTTTATTTCTACATCAAATCTGAATGAGGTCCTTGCTGGGTAGAGTATTCTTGGTTGTAGCTTTTTCCCTTTCATCACTTTAAAATATCTTTCCACTCCCTTCTGACCTGCAGAGTTTTTGGTGAAAAATCTGCTGATAACCTTATGGGAATTCCCTTGTATGTTATTTGTTTCTTTTCCCTTGTTTATTTTAATATTTTTTGTTTATATTTAATTTTTGTTAGTTTTATCAATGTGTGTCTCAGTGCATTCCTTCTTAGGTTTATCCCATATATGACTCTCTGTGCTTCCTGGACTTGGGTGACTATTTCCTTTCCACTGTTAGGGAAATTTTCGACTGTGATCTCTTCAAATATTTTCTCAGGCCCTTTCTCTTTTTCTTCTTCTTCTGGGACTCCTATAGTTTGAATGTTGGTTTGTTTAATGTTTTCCCAGAGGTTTCTTTTCATTTTTTTATTCTGTTTTATTTTTTTTTGTATTCTGTTCTGTGGCATAAATTTCCACCATTCTGTCTTCTAGGTCACTTACCCGTTCTTCTGCCTCAGTTATTCTCCTATTGATCCCTTCTAGTGTATTTTTCTTTTCAGTTACTACCTTGTTTATCTCAGTTTGTTTGTTCTTTAGTTCTTCTAGTTCTTTTTTAAACTTTCCTTTTATCTTCTTGATCCATGCCTCCATTCAATTTCCAAGATCATGGATCATCTTTACTATCATTACTCTGAATCCTTTTTCAGATAGATTGCTTATCTCATCTTTATCTAGTTGTTCTTGTAGGTTTTTTACCCTGTTCCTTCAACTACGACATACTTCTTTGTTGTCTCATTTTGTCAGACTTACTGTGTATGTGATCTCCTCTCCACAGGCTGCAGGATCGCAATTCCACTTTCTTCTGGTGTCTGCCCCATGATAGGTAGTTTTGTCCAGAGGCTTTTGCCTTTATCCCCTTGGTAGGGAGTTTGATTGGTGTTGCGGTCATCAGAGCCTCCCTTAGATATTTATCACAGCCTCCCCTTTGCTCTGTGTTTGTCACTGCCCTGTCAGGGGTGGGGTCTGCTCCCTAGTTGTTAGAGTAGAGGCCCCCAGATCTGTTTATTCTCTGTTACTCTAATCTACAGTGTGAGGTAGGTGGGATTGGAGCACTCCCACTAGGAGTGAAGTCACTGAGTTTTCCTGTTTGGGAGCTGTTCATCTGTGAATGTGCTCTGCTGTTTCCCCTTTCACCTGTTTTGAGGGCTCACACAGTATACTGTTGTTGGCAATACTTACAGTCTTGCCTTAACTGTGGCTATACTGACAATTGGCCCTGGTGACTCTCAGGCATTGTTTTTACACAGCCAGCAGCATAAGTCCACTGAGGTTAGGTCCCAGTACTGCAGTAGTCATGTACCTGGACTCACTGTGGAAGCTATGGAGGCAGCTTGTATTCTGGTCTTGTTCTACCCTCAACATGTACATGCCCACAGAGCCCACAGCTGTTAAACCCAGACCCATCCTAGCTGCAAGAGAACTTGTTGTCCTTTCGGATGTTTTGCAGGTGCTGAATTTAAGAAGCCATCAGCAGAGTTGTAACTCCACAGTTCACACAGCCATGAGAAAAGATTTTAGTTCTTCTTCCTTAGTCACATAGACCCTGGGGCTCAGCTGTGGTCAGCTCCTCCTCTGGGAAAATTTCTTAGTTGGGGGAGCTATCCGCATGCTCTCAGGACAGCAGGGACAGATCCTGGCACCTCCTGATGTATTTCCTGGTGGGGTGAACTATCTGCACCCTCCTGGGACAGCGGGGCATGTCCCAGCACCCCCTGGCAGGTTTCCTAGTAATGAGAGCTATCTTTGCCTTCCTGGGACAGCAGGGCAGGTTCTGGCACCCACTGATGGATTTCCTAGTAGGGAGGGCTATCTGTGCACACCCAGTGCAGCAGGGCATGTTCCAGCATCCACTAACATGGACCTTCTAGTTGTGGCAGCTATCCACGTCCTCCTGGGACAGCATGGGCAGGTCCTGGGGTCCACTGTCAGAATTCCCATTGGCAGGATCTGTCCTCACCCCTGCAGGTCAGCAGGAACAGGTCCTGCAGCCTGCAGTGGAATTCCCAGTGGGGAAAGCTGTCTGTGCCTTTCTGGGTCAGTTAGAGTGGGTCCTGGGGCCTGCTGGCAGAATTGCTAGTGGCTGGATCTGTCCACACCCTTCTGGGTCAGTGGGGGTGTGTCCTACAACCCACTGGTGGAATTTCTAGATTCGGGAACTTTCCATGTCCTTCTGGGTGAGCAGAGGTGGGTCCTAGCCTCTGCCCAAGGGCCTGGAGGAGGTGGCCAGTACCCACCTCTGGAGCCCAAGATGGTGGCAGTGATTTTCACCTGCCCCAGAGCTCCTTTAGGCAGTGTCCTGTTGTGTGAGAGTGCTCACAGGGAAAGAAGCTTTTATGGTGGTCCTGCCCCTCTCCTCGTGCACCTCCCAATAATGTTGCCTTGCCTCTCTGGTTGGCCTGGGCTTCTTCCTAGTACAACCTCAGTTGCCACGGACCAGCCTCTTCAAGCTTTTTCCGCATCTAACTCTAGTCCTCTCCCTCAGACTGAGCTTCAGAGTCTGAGCTTTAGCACCTGAACTCCACCCACACCGACAGAGTGATATCTTAGTTTGGGGAGCACAGGGTGGTAGTGCAGGTTACTCTCTGTTTTACCTTCCAGAAACTGGTTGCTGTTCTCCCTGTTTTAGGCTCCAAAACTCCCTGCTCCATCCAGTATAATTTCTCTGCTGATGAGGAGCCTTCCCAAGGTGTGGGAACCTTTCCTCCTTCAGAACTCCCTCCCTAGGATGCAGGTCCCATCCTGATTCCTTCTTTTTCTTTTTTTTGCCCTACCCAGTTACATGGAGGTTTTCTTGTCTTTTCAGACATCTGAGGTCTTCTGTCAGCACTCAGTAGCTCTTCTGTGTGAATAATTCTACTTGTAGATGTATTTTCAATGTCTGTGGAGGGAGGTGAACTTTGCTTCTTACTCCTCCACCATCTTAATCCCCTCCATTAGTGAACTTCCATAACAGCATTATTCTTAATAGGTAAACAAAATGCATATCCATACAATGGAATAATATCCAGTAATAAAAAGGAATGAAGTACTGCTACAATGTGAATGAACTTTGAAAACATGCTAAGTGAAAGAAGCCAGTAACAATAGCCAATATATTGTATTATTCCATTCATGTAAAATTTCTGAAACAGGAAAATCTATAGAGACACAAATTAGTGGTTGGCTAGGGTGGGAAAAATGTGGGGGTTCGTGGGTGACAGCTAAATGGTAGAAGGTTTCTATTTGGGGTGATGAAAATTTTAAAAAATTGATTGATGGCTGCACAACTATATGCATATATATACACTACAGAGAATTTAATGATGTACTTTAAATGGGAAATAATGTATCCTGTGTGAGTATATCTCAACAAAGATATTTTTTAAATATTACAGAGGGCTTCCCTGGTGGAGCAGTGGTTGAGAATCTGCCTGCCAATGCAGGGGACACGGGTTCGGGCCATGGTCTGGGAAGATCCCACATGCCGCGGAGCAACTAGGCTCGTGAGCCACAATTACTGAGCTTGCGCGTCTGGAGCCTGTGCTCCACAACAAGAGAGGCCTCGATAGTGAGAGGCCTGTGCACCGTGATGAAGAGTGTCCCCCACTTGCCGCAACTAGAGAAAGCCCTCGCACAGAAACGAAGACCCAACACAGCCATAAATAAATAAATTAATTAATTAAAAAAATATATTACAGAGATCTTGTTAAACATTCACCTTGTTTTCCTCAATGATAATATTTTACATATTATATAATATATATATTTTGTATAACATATGTAATTATATAATATGTATAATATTGTTTAATATAGTACAATATCAAAAGCAGGGAATTTATTTTGGTATGATCAACAGACCTTAAGTAGAATTTCCCAGTTTTTACAAGCATTCATTAGTCATATATTCAGAGTTCTGTGCAATTTTGTCATTCATATAGATTTGTGTAACTACCCCCACAATCAAAATATGTAACAGTTCCATCACCTCAAAGGAACTCCCTTGTGTTATCCCCCACTAACTCCTTATTCCTAACAGTATTTGCTTTTGTCCCATCAACTGCAGAAAACCTTGCTTTGCAAAGAAGTGACATAATCAAAATAATGGGACATAATCTAATGTTGAAAATGTAATTAACTCAAGCTAGTGCATTATAGGTGTTGAATATTCCTGTTTTTCCCTCAAAAATGTAAAATAACCTATGGCACCACTGTTGCTTTGTTGAGATGCCACAGAGTGTCTCATTACACAGTTTGGGAACCACAACTATAAGTAACTTGTGAAGCATATACAACAGGTAGGAAACCCTCATTCTGTTGCCAGGCACTAACTCTAAGGAGCTGACTTTTACTTATCCAATCTCTTGCCTTGAAGAATAACTCCTTATATGTGAGCCCCAAAGTTCATTATGCTCTCTCTCCATAGTTCATCTAACATGCAAGATGTCAGAAGATAAAGTCATCTCCATTCTAGTTGTTCTTCTAAACCCTGCAGTAGTCTCCCTGAAAATAGCAGAAGAAGGTGAGATTTGCCCTTCCGAAAATTAATGTAAACTGATGGCTTAAGGTATAGAATATTGTTATATGTTACTGTGCCAGATGTGACACCCAACTGTAGCAATTTTATCTAAACAACCTATGACTTCTGACTGTTTCGTGGTGACTAGAGCTTCTTAGATCATTGTTTTTCTCCCTTTCTCCTATGGTAAGCCCTAAAATATGTAGGACTTGCATTGCCATATCAACTTTGAAGTATTTCTAAGACTGAATTACTTTAATATTCATGTTGATACTGTGTCCTAAAATGGTACAGAACAAACTCCTTCATCTCTCTCCTTTCCCTTTGTTTTATCCTACATACCTTTGCTTACCATGCTGTAGTGGGAATAGCACTAGTGTTGGAGTTTGAAGTTCTGAGCTCTAACTTTAGCTTTGTCATGATGAGTTGAGGTTAAACTGTGTGAGGTTAAACAACTCACCTTCTCTAAATCTCAGATTCCTTGTCTATAAAATGAGGGAGGAAGTAATTTCTAAGGTCCCTTCCATCTCTTTATATCACGAGGTTCTATGATTGAGTTTCTGCTTTGAGTAGACTTTTGTATACAAATATGTTTCTTCATGCTTCTCATTCAGCCATATAATGGCAATAACAACCTTTATTCCTTAAATCCATGAGCTAATATCTGGAAAATATTTGGGAATTTTTGAAGAAGAAAATTCTATATAAATAAATATAGTAGTGCAAATAGGGAGCAAGGAAGAATGACAAGACTACCAGGGTAATATGAAAGCATATTTTGCTATGAGAGCACAGCTACATACAGAAGCAATTGGATTATTTAGAATAATTCCCTATCGTTTCCTAATCCTCCAGACTACTACCTCAAATAAAGAAGTTTCTTTGTAAAGTGAATGTGGGAAGTATTCATCTCCCTCCAAGTAAAAACTGAAACTGTGTGGACCTTGGAGATTTAAAGCAAAATCCACTTTAAGGGGTTGAGAAAACTAATTTGGCTAGAGAGTTGAATTGAGATCATGCCTAACACTTTGACAGAAGAATCCAGAAATCAATAAGCAGACTTGTTCAAAAGAGGAAAAAATATTTTATGGGCCTGTCAGATCAACTGGTATGAAGTAAGCCAATAATTATAATTTAGTGCCAGGGTAAGTTTTCCTTGCATGTAACTATATAATTGAAAAAAATTACTCAAATGACAGAGCATCATTTTTGTGCTTATCCTTGTTTGTTTGCTTGGGCTAACAGACTGTTTGATGTGCCTTATATGGCTCATCATTACAAGTCAAAACCTCCCTGAGGTGGAAGCTGATGTCTCTCGAGTTTTTCTCCCTAAAGACTTTATAATTTCTGTTGGTAAAATGGAGGGTACTTAGGCATAAAATGGAAGCAACTATATTCTCTATAAACCCAGAATATATGGAATACAGGGGAAATATCCACTCCAAAGTATGCTTTACTGTCTATTTATTCCCAAAATAATGATAAATGACAGCCCACAAAAATTATATCCAAATGTTTATGTCTGGGGAACAGATGACAACTGTATAAGAAGAATAGGCTATTGGTGAATGGTGATTGACAGCACAGCTCAGAATGTGGGGAGCATGTGTTGGGCTTCATCAGATACTAGGGAGTTGCTGACAGCTCACTCTACAGTTCACTTCCTTCTTGCCCCAGCAGCAATTTGGGATGAATGCTGAATTTTTCTCAACTTGGGAAGATGAGGCCCTACTGAAAATTTGTTTTCTCCACTAAGGTAAAGCTTTCCTAGGATGTATGGAGCATTACTGTAACTTTGAAAAAAAGGGCTTGAATGTTAATAAATTTTATTTTATTTTATTATTATTATTTTTTGCAGTACACAGGTCTCTCACTGTTGTGGCCTCTCCAGTTGTGGAGCACAGGCTCCGGGCACGCAGGCTCCGGACGTGCAGGCTCAGGGGCCATGGCTCACGGGCCCAGCCGCTCTGCGGCATGTGGGATCTTCCCGGACTGGGGCATGAACCCGTGTCCCCTGCATTGGCAGGCGGACTCTCAACCACTGTGCCACCAGGGAAGCCCTAAGTTTTATTTTTAAATATTATACTTACCTGGTAAATCCATCCAGCTCTGGCAATGGTTTTTATGTGAACACAATTGGAATGACAGATCAAAGGCCCATTGGAAGTAAACTGCTAGGTCAAATTATTCAAAGTCTTAAAAATTCTTCTTCACTTGGAGGACAATAGAGCAATGTAAAATATACAAAATTTGGCTACATTGTGATTTGTCCATAATAGTCACTAAATAGATATAATGAGGTAACATTTTAAAAATTAACTATAAACGTACACATTAATATATTTTCCTTGTAAAAAGTTTAACATATTACATGTAAGTCTAAAGTCCCCCCATCTACCATTCCTAATGTGTATCCTTTCAGAGCTTTTTCTATTAATTTAGACACATAAATGTACCCATAAAACTACATAGTAATTAATTTGAATTACATAAAATGCCATTTAAGTAATCAAAATATTGGCAATTCCACATGGTTTCACCTCATGTTATGTGTGGAGGTAATTTAAAATAATTGGCATCATAACATATATCACTCTGTGACTTTCTTTTAATCTCCTATTTGATGAAATTTCCATTTTAATGCCTACTGAGCTACTTCAGTTAAACCGTTAGCCAGAATCCCCTTATATGGTTTATCATAGCTTATTTGGCCATGCGTTGGTTGACATTAGTTTTCAAACTTTGTTTTAAACAACATTGCTATGAAAAAAGAATCACTTTCCTCTTTTTAAATTGAAGTATAATTAACATACTATATTATATTAGTTCCAGGTGTACAACATAGTGATTCAACATTTATATACATCGTGAAATGATCACCACAATAAGTCTAGTTATCATGTGTCACCATAAAAAGTTAATGCTATATTATTGACTATACTCCCTACGCTGTACATTACATTCCTGTAACTTATTTACTTTATAACTGGACGTTTCTTCCTTTTGATCCTCTTCACCAATTTTACCCATCCTCAATGCCCCTGCCTTCTGTTAATGACCAATCTGTTCTCTGTATTTATGAATTTGTTTTTTGTTTGTTTCATTTTTCACATTCCACAAATAAGTGAAATCATATAGTATTTGTCTTTGTCTGTCTTATTTCACTTTGTATAATATCCTCAAGGTCCATCCATGGTGTCAAAATGGCAGCTTAACAATTCAACCTTTTCTTTTTCCTTACATGGAATCCATATATCTCACTTTATATAAAATCTACAATAACATTAATGATCATACTCTTGTGAACTACAATGTACTGTCTTTATATATAAATTTTGTCTACTTATATTTAATGTGACTACAGATATATTTTGACTTGTTTATGCCATCTCATTCTGTGTTTTCTATTTACCATGTTTTCCCTTTGCCTTTTTTTCTCCTTTCCTGTCTTCCATTAGATTCCTTATTTTCTTTATCTCTTACTTTTAATCCTATGCTGGTTGGGAAGTTATGTGTTAAACTTGAATCCTTTAAGTAATTAAACTTTAACAAATCAATTGACATCTCTAATGTCCTCCTGACAAAAATGAAAGGTCTTTCAAAAATTTTGACCCCATTACCCCCTCCCATCTTCAATTTTATTTTACATGTCGAGTATTTCCCTGATAATGAGTGATGTTGAGCATCTTTTCATTTTTCTGTTGGACGTTCTGTGTGTGTCTTCTTCGGAAAAATGTCAATTCAGGTCATCTGTTCATTTTGAATTAGGATGTCTTCTTTCTGATGGTGAGTTGTATATGTTCTTTGTATATTTTAGATATTAACCTCTTATCCGATATATTGTTTGCAAATATCTTCTTGCATTCAATAGGGTGTCTTTTTGTCTTGATGATAGATTTCTTTGCTGTGCAAAAGCTTTTAAGTTTGGTGTAGTCCCCTTTGCTTATTTTTGCTTTTGTTTCCCATTCCTGAAGACGCTTATCAAAAACAAATATTGCTAAGACCAATGTGAAAGAGTGTACTATATTTTCTTCTAAAAGTTTTACTTTCAGGTCTTACATATAAGTCTTTAATCCGTTTTTTTTAAAAAAAACATCTTTATTGGGGTATAATGACTTTACAATGGTGTGTTAGTTTCTGCTTTATAACAAAGTGAATGAGTTATACATATACATATGTTCCCATATCTCTTCCCTCTTGCGTCTCCCTCCCTCCCACCCTCCCTATCCCACCCATACAGGCGGTCACAAAGCACCGAGCCGATCTCCCTGTGCTATGAGGCTGTTTCCCACTAGCTATCTACCATACATTGGGTAGTGTATATATGTCTATGCCTCTCTCTCACTTTGTCACAGCTCACTCTTCCCCCTCCCCATATCCTCGAGTCCGTTCTCTAGTAGGTTTGTGTCTTTATTCCTGTCTTACCCCTAGGTTCTGCATGACACTTTTTTTTTTCTTAAATTCCATATATATGTGATAGCATACGGTATTAGTCTTTCTCTTTCTGACTTACTTCACTCTGTATGACAGACTCTAGGTCTATCTATCTCATTACAAATAGATCAATTTCGTTTCTTTATATGGCTGAGTAATATTCCATTGTATATATGTGCCACATCTTCTTTATCCATTCATCTGATGATGGGCACTTAGGTTGTTTCCATCTCCAGGCTATTGTAAATAGAGGTGCCATGAAGATTTTGGTACATGACCCTTTTTGAATTATGGATCTCTCAGGGTATATGCCCAGTAGTGGGATTCCTGGGTCATATGGTAGTTCTATTTGTAGTTTTTTAAGGAACCTCCATACTGTTCTCCTTAGTGGCTATACCAATTCACATTTGCACCAGCAGTGCAAGACTGTTCCCTTTTCTCCACACCCTCTCCAGCATTCATTGTTCCTAGATTTTATGATGACGGCCATTCTGACTGGTGTGAGATGGTATCTCATTGTACTTTTTTTTTTAACATATTTATTGCGGTATAATTGCTTTACAATGGTGTGTTAGTTTCTGCTTTATAACAAAGTGAATCAGTTATACATATACATATGTTCCCATATGTCTTCCCTCTTGCATTTCCCTCCCTCCCACCCTCCCTATCCCACCACTCCAGGCTGTCATAAAGCACCAAGCCAATATCCCTGTGCCATGAGGCTGCTTCCCACTAGCTATCTACCTTACTACATTTGTTAGTGTGTATATGTCCATGACTCTCTCTCACCCTGTCACAGCTCACCCTTCCCCTTCCCCTTCCCCATATCCTCAAGTCCGTTCTCCAGTAGGTCTGCGTCTTTATTCCTGTCTTACCCCTAGGTTCTTCATGACATTTTTTTTCTTAAATTCCATATATATGGGTTAGCATACGGTATTTGTCTTTCTCTTTCTGACTTACTTCACTCTGTATGACAGACTCTAGGTCTATCCACCTCATTACAAATAGCTCAATTTCGTTTCTTTTTATGGCTGAGTAATATTCCATTGTATATATGTGCCACATCTTCTTTATCCATTCATCCGATGATGGGCATTTAGGTTGTTTCAATCTCCAGGCTATTGTAAATAGAGCTGCAATGAACATTTTTGTACATGACTCTTTTTGAATTTTGGTTTTCTCAGGGTATATGCCCAGTAGTGGGATTGCTGGGTCATATGGTAGTTCTATTTGTAGTTTTATAAGGAACCTCCATGCTGTTCTCCATAGTGGCTGAACCAATTCACATTCCTACCAGCAGTGCAAGAGTGTTCCCTTTTCTCCATGCCCTCTCCAGCATTTACTGTTTCTAGATTTTTTGATGATGGCCATTCTGACTGGTGTGAGATGATATCTCATTGTAGTTTTGATTTGCATTTCTTTAATGATTAATGATGTTGAGCATTCTTTCATGTGTTTGTGGGCAGTCTGTATATCTTCTTTGGAGAAATGTCTACTTCGGTCTTCCGCCCATTTTTGGATTGGGTTGTTTGTTTTTTTGTTATTGAGCTTCGTGAGCTGCTTGTAAATTTTGGAGTTTAATCCTTTTTCAGTTGCTTCATTTGCAAATATTTTCTCCCATGCTGAGGGTTGCCTTTTGGTCTTGTTTATGGTTTCCTTTGCTGTGCAAAAGCTTTGAAGTTTCATTAGGTCCCAATTGTTTATTTTTTTTTATTTCCATTACTCTAGGAGGTGGGTCAGAAAGGATCTTGCTGTGATTTATGTCATAGAGTGTTCTGCCTATGTTTTCCTCTAAGAGTTTGACAGTTTCTGGCCTTACATTTAGGTCTTTAATCCATTTTGAGCTTATTTTTGTGTATGGTGTTAGGGAGTGATCTAATCTCATACTTTTACATGTACCTGTCCACTTTTCCCAGCACCACTTATTGAAGAGGCTGTCCTTTCTCCACTGTACATTCCTGCCACCTTTATCAAAGATAAGGTGTCCATATGTGCGGAGGTTTATCTCTGAGCTTTCTATCCTGTTCCATTGATCTATCTTTCTGTTTTTGTGCCAGTACCATACTGTCTTGACTACTGTAGCTTTGTAGTATAGTCTGAAGTCAGGGAGCCTGATTCCTCCAGCTCCTTTTTTCATTCTCAAGAGTGCTTTGGCTATTCGGGGTCTTTTGTGTTTCCATACAAATTGTGAAATTTTCTTTTCTAGTTCTGTGAAAAATGCCAGTGTTAGTTTGATAGGGATTGCATTGAATCAATAGATTGCTTTGGGTAGTAAAGTCATTTTCACCATGTTGATTCTTCCAATCCAAGAACATGGTATATCTCTCCATCTATTTGTATCATTTTTAATTTCTTTCATCAGTGTCTTATAATTTTCTGCATACAGGTCTTTTGTCTCCTTAGGTAGGTTTATACCTAGATATTTTATTCTTTTTGTTGCAATGGTAAATGGGAGTGTTTTCTTGATTTCACTTTGAGATTTTTCATCATTAATATATAGGAAGGCCAGAGATTTCTGTGCATTAATTTTGTATCCTGCTACTTTACCAAATTCATTGATTAGTTCTAATAGTTTTCTGGTAGCATCTTTAGGATTCTCTATATATAGTATCATGTCATCTGCAAACAGTGACAGCTTTACTTCTTCTTTTCTGATTTGGATTTGTTTTATTTCCTTTGCTGTGGCTAAAACTTCCAAAACTATGTTGAATAACTTCCAAAACTATGTTGAATAAGAGTGGTAAGAGTGGGCAACTTTGTCTTGTTCCTGATCTTAGTGGAAATGTTTTCAGTTTTTCACCATTGAGGATGATGTTTGCTGTGGGCTTGTCATATATGGCCTTTATTATGTTGAGGAAATTTCCCTGTATGCCTACTTTCTTCAGGGTTTTTATCATAAATCGGTGTTGAATTTTGTCAAAAGCTTTCTCTCATCTATTGAGGTGAGCATATGGTTTTTCTCTTTCAGTTTGTTAATATGGTTTATCACATTGATAGATTTGTGTATATTGAAGAATCCTTGCATTCCTGGAATAAACCCCACTTGATCATGGTGTATGATCCTTTTAATGTGCTGTTGGATTCTGTTTGCTAGTATTTTGTTGAGGATTTTTGCATCTATGTTCATCAGTGATATTGGCCTGTAGTTGTCTTTCTTTGTGACATCCTTGTCTGGTTTTGGTATCAAGGTGATGGTGGCCTTGTAGAAGGAATTTGGGAGTGTTCCTCCCTCTGCTATATTTTGGAAGAGTTTGAGGATAGGTGTTAGCTCTTCTCTAAATGTTTGATAGAATTCGCCTGTGAAGCCATCTGGTCCTGGGCTTTTCTTTGTTGGAAGATTTTTAATCACAGTTTCAATTTCAGTGCTTGTGATTGGTCTGTTCATATTTTCTATTTCTTACTGATTCAGTCTTGGCAGGTTGTGCATTTCTAAGAATTTGTCCATTTCTTCCATATTGTCCATTTTATTGCAATAGAGTTGCTTGTAGTAATCTCTCATGATCTTTTGTATTTCTGCAGTGTCAGTTGTTACTTCTCCTTCTTCATTTCTAATTCTATTGATTTGAGTCTTCTCCCTTTTTTTCTTGATGAGTCTGGCTAGTGGTTTATCTATTTTGTTTATCTTCTCAAAGAACCAGCATTTAGTTTTATTGATCTTTGCTATTGTTTCCTTCATTTATTTTCATTTATTTCTTATCTGATTTTTATGATTTCTTTCCTTCCGCTAGCTTTGGGGTTTTTTGTTATTCTTTCTCTGATTGCTTTAGGTGCAAGGTTAGGTTGTTTATTCGAGATGTTTCCTGCTTCTTAAGGTGGGCTTGTATTGCTATAAACTTCTCCATTAGAACTGCTTTTGCTGCATCCCATAGGTTTTGGGTCATCGTGTCTCCATTGTCATTTGCTTCTAGGTATTTTTTTAATTTCCTCTTTGATTTATTCAGTGATCACTTCATTATTAAGTAGTGTATTGTTTAGCCTCCATGTGTTTGTATTTTTTACAGATCTTTTCCTGTAATTGATATCTAGTCTCATGGCGTTGTAGTCAGAAAAGATACTTGATACAATTTCAATTTTCTTAAATTTACCAAGGCTTGATTTGTGACCCAAGATATGATCATTCCTGGAGAATGTTCAATGACACTTGAGAAAAATGTGTATTCTGTTGATTTTGGATGGAGTGTCCTATAAATATCAATTAAGTCCATCATGTTTAATGTATCATTTAAAGCTTGTGTTTCCTTATTTCTTTTCATTTTGGATGATCTGTCCATGGGTGAAAGTGGGGTGTTCAAGTCACCTACTATGAATGTGTTACTGTCGATTTCCCCTTTTATGGATGTTAGTATTTGCCTTATGTATTGAGGTGCTCCTATGTTGGGTGCGTAAATATTTATAATTGTTATATCTTCTTGGATCGATCCCTTGATAATTATGTAGTGTCCTTCTTTGTCTATTTTAATAGTCCATATTTTAAAGTCTATTTTGTCTGATATGAGAATTGCTACCTGAGCTTTCTTTTGGTTTCCATTTGCATGGAATATCTTTTTCCATCCCCTTACTTTCAGTCTGTATGTGTCTCTAGGTCTGAAGTGGGTCTCTTGTAGACAGCATATATAAGGGTCTTGTTTTTGCATCCATTCAGCCAATCTGTGTTTTTGGTGGGAGCATTTAGTCCATTTACATTTAAGGTAATTATCGATATGTATGTTCCTATTCCCATTTTCTAAATTGTTTTGGGTTCGTTAATATAGGTCTTTTCCTTCTCTTGTGTTTCTTGCCTAGAGAAGTTCCTTTAGCATTTGTTGTAAAGCTCGTTTGGTGGTGCTGAACTCTCTCAGCTTTTGCTTGTCTCTAAATGTTTTAATTTCTCCATCAAATCTGAATGAGATCCTTGCTGGGTAGAGTAGTCTTGGTTGCAGGTTTTTCTCCTTCATCACTTTCAGTATGTCCTGCCACTCCCTTCTGGCTTGTAGGGTTTCTGCTGAGAGATCAGCTCTTAACCTTATGGGGATTCCCTTGTGTGTTATTTGTTGTTTTTCCCTTGCTGCTTTTAATATGCTTTCTTTGTATTTAATTTTTGACTGTTTGATTAATATGTGTCTTGGCTTATTTGTCCTTGGATTTATCCTGTATGGGACTCTCTGTGCTTCCTGGACTTGATTAACTATTTCCTTTCCCATATTAGGGAAGTTTTCAACTATAATCTCTTCAAATATTTTCTCAGTCCCTTTCTTTTTCTCTTCTTCTGGAACCCCTATAATTTGAATGTTGGTGCATTTAATGTTGTCCCAGAGGTCTCTGAGACTGTCCTCAGTTCTTTTCATTTTTTTTTTTCTTTATTCTGCTCTGCAGTAGTTATTTCCACTATTTTATCTTCCAGGTCACTTATCCATTCTTCTGCCTCAGTTATTCTGCTGTTGATCCCATCTAGAGGACTTTTAATTTCATTTATTGTGTTGTCCATCGTTGCTTGTTTCATCTTTATTTCTTCTAGGTCCTTATTAACTCTTTCTTGCATTTTGTCCATTCTATTTCCAAGATTTCGGATCATCCTTACTATCATTATTCTGAATTCTTTTTCAGGTAGACTGCCTATTTCCTCTTCATTTGTTAGGTCTGGTGCATTTTTATCTTGCTCCTTTATCTGCTGTGTGTTTTTCTGTCTTCTCATTTTGCTTATCTTACTGTGTTTGGGGTCTCCTTTTTGCAGGCTGCAGGTTCATAGTTCCCACTGTTTTTGATGTCTGTCTCCAGTGGCTAAGGTTGGTTCAGTGGGTTGTGTAGGCTTCCTGGTGGAGGGGGCTAGTGCCTGTGTTGTGGTGGATGAGGCTGGATCTTGTCTCTCTAGTGGGCAGGTTCACGTTTGGTGGTGTGTTTTGGGGTGTCTGTGGCCTTATTATGATTTTAGGCAGCCTCTCTGCTAATGGGTGGGGTTGTGTTCCTGTTTTGCTAGTTGTTTGGCATAGGTTGTCCAGCACTGTAGCTTGCTGGTCGTTGAGTGAAGCTGGGTGCTGGTGTTAAGATGGAGGTCTCTGGGAGATTTTCGCTGTTTGATATTATGTGGAGCTGGGAGGTCTCTTGTTGACCAGTGTCCTGAAGTTGGCTCTCCTACCTCAGAGGCAGAGCCCTGACTCTTGGCTGGAGCACCAAGAGCCTTTCATCCACACGGCTCAGAATAAAAGGGAGAAAAAGTAGAGAGAATTAGTAGAAGTATGAGGAAAGAAAGAAGGAAAGGAGGGAAGGAAGGAAGGAAGGAAGGAAGGAAGGAAGGAGGAAAGAAAGAAAGAAGCAAAGAAGGAAAGAAGGCAAGAAGGAAAGAAAGGAGGGAGGGAGGGAGTGAGGAAGGAAGGAAGGAGGGAAAGAAGAAAAAAGACAGAAAGAAAGAAGATACAGTAAAAATAAAATAAAGTATAATAAAATTATTGAATTAAAAAATTCCTATTTAGAAAATAAAAAGGGATGGATAGAACCTTAGGACAAATGTTGGAAGCAAAGCTATACAGACAAAATCTTACACAGAAGCATACACATACACCCTCACAAAAAGAGGTAAAGGGGGAAAAATCATAAATCTTGCTCTCAGACACCACCTATTCAATTTAGGATGGTTTGTTGTCTAAAGGAGGGAAGGAAGGAAGGAAAGAAAGAAAGAAAGAACGAAGATAAAGTATAAGAAAGTTATTAAAATTAAATATTAAGAAAAAATTTTTTTAAAAAACCATGGACGGATAGAACCCTAGGACAAATGGTGGAAGGAAGACTATATAGACAAGATCTCACACAGAAGCATACACATACACATTCACAAAAAGAGGAAAAGGGAAAAAAAATCATAGATCTTGCTCCCAAAGTCCACCTCCTCAATTTGGGATCATTCCTTGTCTATTCAGGTATTCCACAGATGCAGGGTATATCAAGTTGATTGTGGAGCTTTAATCCGCTGCTTCTGAGGCTGCTGGGAGAAATTTCCCTTTCTCTTCTTTGTACTCACAGCTCACAGGGGCTCAGCTTTGGATTTGGCCCCGCCTGCGTGTAGGTCGCTGGAGGGCGTCTGTTTTTTGCTCAGACAGGACGGGGTTAAAGGAGCCGCTGATTCGGGGGCTCTGGTGCACTCAGGCCGGGGAGGAGAGAGGGGCAGTGTGTGCGGCGCGGGCCTGCGGCGGCAGAGGCCAGGGTGACGTTGCACCAGCCTGAGGCCCACCGTGCGTTCTCCCGGGGAAGTTGTCCCTGGATCCCGGGAACCTGGCAGTGGCGGGCTGCACAGGCTCCGCGGAAGAGAGGTGTGGAGAGTGACCTGTGCTCGCACACAGGACCCTTGGTGGCGGCAGCAGCAGCCTTAGCGTCTCCCGCCCGTTTCTGTGGTCCGCGCTTTTAGCCGCGGCTCGCGCCCCTCTCTGGAGTTCCTTTAAGCAGCGCTGTTAAACCCCTCTCCTCGCGCACCAGGAAACAAAGAGGGAAGAAAAAGTCTCTTGCCTCTTCAGCAGGTGCAGACTTTTCCCCGGACTCCCTCCCGGCTAGCCATGGTGCACTAACCCCTTCGGGCTATGTTCAAGCCGCCAACCCCAGTCCTCTCCCTGCGCTCCGTTCGAAACCGAAACCCGAGCCTCAGCTTGCAGCCCCGCCCGCCCCTGCGGGTGAGCAGACAAGCCTCTCGGGCTGGTGAGTGCCCGTTGGCACCGATCCTCTGTGCGGGAATCTCCCCGCTTTGCCCTCCGCACCCGTTGCTGTGCACTCCTCCGCGGCTTCGAAGCTCCCCCCTCCGCCTCCTGCAGTCTCCGCCCGCGAAGGGGCTTCCTAGTGTGTGGAAACTTTTCCTCCTTCACAGCTCCCTCCCACTGGTGCAGGTGCCGTCCCTATTCTTTTGTCTCTGTTTTTTCTTTTTTTCTTTTGCCCTACCCAGGTACTTGGGGAGTTTCTTGCCTTTTGGGAGGTCTGAGGTCTTCTGCCAGCCTTCAGTAGGTGTTCTGTAGGAGTTGTTCCACGTGTAGATGTATTTCTGGTGTATCTGTGGGGAGGAAGGTGATCTCCGTGTCTTACTCTTCCGCCATCTTCAAGGTCCCCCCCTCGTTGCAGTTTTGATTTGCATTTCTTTAATGATTAATGATGTTGAGCATTCTTTCATGTGTTTGTTGGCAGTCTGTATATCTTCTTTGGAGAAATGTCTATTTAGGTCTTCTGCCCATTTTTGGATTGGGTTGTTTGTATTTTTTGTTATTGAGCTTCATGAGCTGCTTGTATATTTTGGAAATTAATCGTTTGTCAGTTGCTTCATTGGCAAATATTTTCTGCCATTCTGAGGGTTGTCTTTTGGTCTTGTTTATGGTTTCCTTTGCTGTGCAGAAGCTTTGAAGTTTCATTAGGTCTCACTTGCTTATTTGTGTTTTTATTTCCATTTCTCTAGGAGGTGGTTCAAAAAGGATCTTGCTGTGATTTATGTCATAGAGTGTTCAGCCTATGTTTTCCTCTAAGAGTTTTATAGTTTCTGACCTTATATTTCGGTCTTTAATCCATTTTGAGCTTATTTTTGTGTATGGTGTTAGGGAGTGATCTAATCTCATACTTTTACATGTACCTGTCCAGTTTCTCCAGCACCAGTTATTGAAGAGGCTGTCCTTTCTCCACTGTATATTCCTGCCTCCTTTATCAAATATAAGGTGACAATATGTGCATGGTTTTATCTTGGGCTTTTTATCCTGTTCCATTGATCTATCTTTCTGTTTTTGTGCCAGTACCATACTGTCTTGATTACTGTAGCTTTATAGTATAGTCTGAAGTCAGGGAGCCTGATTCCTCCAGCTCCGTTTTTCGTTCTCAAGATTGCTTTGCCTATTCGGGATCTTTTATGTTTCCATACAAATTGTGAAATTTTTTGTTCTAGTTCTGTGAAAAATGCCAGTGGTAATTTGATAGGGATTGCACTGAATCTGTAGATTGCTTTGGGTAGTAGAGTCATTTTCACAATGTTTATTCTTCCAAACCCAGAACGTGGTATATCTCTCCATCTATTTGTATCACCTTTAATTTCTTTCATCAGTGTCTTATAATTTTCTGCATACAGGTCTTTTGTATCCTTAGGTAGGTTTATACCTAGATATTTTATTCTTTTTGTTGCTATGGTAAATGGGAGTGTTTTCTTGATTTCACTTTCAGATTTTTCATCATTAGTGTATAGGAATGGCAGAGATTTCTGTGCATTAATTTTGTATGCTGCTACTTTACCAAATTCATTAATTAGCTCTAGTAATTTTCTGGTAGCACCTTTAGGACTCTCTATATATAGTATCTTGTTGTCTGCAAACAGTGACATCTTTACTTCTTCTTTTCTTATTTGGATTCTTTTATTTCCTTTTCTTCTCTGATTGCTGTGGCTAAAACTTCCAAAACTATGTTGAATAAGAGCGGTGAGAGTGGGCAACCTTGTCTTCTTCCTGACCTTAGTGCAAATGCTTTCAGTTTTTCACCATTGAGGATGATGTTGGCTGTGGGTTTGTCATATATGGCCTTTATTATGTTGAGGAAAGTTCCCTCTATGTTTACTTTCTTCAGGGTTTTTTTCAAAAATGGGTGTTGACTTTTGTCAAAAGCTTTCTCTGCATCTATTGAGATGATCATATGGTTTTTCTCCTTCAACTTGTTAATATGGTTTATCACATTGATTGATTTGCGTATATTGAAGAATCCTTGCATTCCTGGAATAAACCCCTCTTAATCATTGTGTATGATCCTTTTAATGTGCTGTTGGATTCTGTTTGCTAGTATTTTGTTGAGCATATTTGCATCTATGTTCATCAGTGATATTGCCCTGTAGTTTTCTTCCTTTGTGACCTCTTTGTCTGGTTTTGGTATCAGGATGATGGTGGCCTTGTAGAATGAGTTTGGGAGTGTTCATCCCTCTGCTATATTTTGGAAGAGTTTGAGAAGGATAGGTGTTAGCTCTTCTCTACATGTTTGATAGAATTCGCCTGTGAAGCCATCTGGTTCTGGGCTTTTTTTTGTTGGAAAATTTTTAATCACAGTTTCAATTTCAGTACTTGTGATTGGTCTGTTCATATTTTCTATTTCTTCCTGATTCAGTCTTGGCAGGTTGTGAATTTCTAAGAATTTGTCCATTTCTTCCAGGTTGTCCATTTTATTTGCATAGAGTTGCTTGTAGTAATCTCTCATGATCTTCTGTATTTCTGCAGTGTCAGTTGTTACTTCTCCTTTTTCACTTCTAATTCTATTGATTTGAGTCTTCCCCCTTTTTTTCTTGATGAGTCTGGCTATTGGTTTATGTATTTTGTTTATCTTCTCAAAGAACAAGCTTTTAGATTTATTGATCTTTGTTATCATTTCCTTCATTTCTCTTTCATTTATTTCTGATCTGATTTTTATGATTTCTTTCCTTCTGCTAACTTCGGGGTTTTTTTGTTCTTCTTTCTCTAATTGCTTTCAGTGCAAGGTTAGGTTGTTTATTCGAGATGTTTCCTGTTTCTTAAGTAGGCTTGTATTGCTATAAACTTCCCTCTTAAAACTGCTTTTGCTGAATCCCATAGGTTTTGGGTCGTCATGTCTGCATTGTCATTTGTTTCTAGGTACATTTTAATTTCCTCTTTGATTTCTTCAGTGATCACTTCATTATTAAGTATTGTATTGTTTAGCCTTCATATGTTTGTAGTTTTTACAGATCTTTTCCTGTGATTGATAACTAGTCTCATGGCGTTGTGTTCGGAAAAGATAGTTAATACAATTTCAATTTTCTTAAATTTACTATGACTTGATTTATGACCCAAGATATGATCTATCCTTGAGAATGTCCCATGAGCACTTGAGAAGAATGTGTATTCTGTTGTTTTTGGATGGAGTGTCCTATAAATATCAATTAAGTCTATCTAGTTTATTGTATCATTTAAAGCTTGTGTTTCCTTATTTATTTTCATTTTGGATGATCTGTCCATTGGTGAAAGTGGGGTGTTAAAGTCAGCTACTATGAATGTGTTACTGTCAATTTCCTCTTTTTTGGCTGTTAGTACTTGCCTTATGTATTGAAGTTCTCCTATGTTGGGTGCATAAATATTTACAATTGCTATATCTTCTTCTTGGATCGATCCCTTGATCATTATGTAGTGTCCTTCTTTGTCTCTTCTAATAGTCTTTATTTTAAAGTCTATTTCCTCTGATATAAGAATTGCTACTCCAGCTTTCTTTTGGTTTCCATTTGCATGGAATATCTTTTTCCATCCCCTTACTTTCAGTCTGTATGTGTCTCTAGGTCTGAAGTGAATCTCTTGTAGACAGCATATATATGGGTCTTGTTTTTGCATCCATTCAGTCAATCTGTGTCTTTTGGTGGGAGCATTTAGTCCATTTACACTTAAGGTAATTATCAATATGTATGTTCCTATTCCCATTTTCTAAATTGTTTTGGATTCATTATTGTAGGTCTTCCTTCTCTTGTGTTTCTTGCCTAGAGAAGTTCCTTTAGCATTTGTTGTAAAGCTCGTTTGGTGGTGCTGAACTCTCTCAACTTTTGCTTGTCTGTAAAGGTTTTAATTTCTCCATCAAATCTGAATGAGATCCTTGCTGGGTAGAGTAATCTTGTTTGCAGGTTTTTCTCCTTCATCATTTTACATATGTCCTGCCAGTCCCTTCTGGCTTGCAGAGATTCTGCTGAAAGATCAGCTGTTAACATTATGGGGCTTCCCTTGTGTGTTATTTGTTGTTTTTCCCTTGCTACTTTTAATATGCTTTCTCTGTATTTAAATTTTGACAGTTTGATTAATATGTGTCTTGGCGTATTTCTCCTTGGATTTATCTTGTATGGGACTCTCTGTGCTTCCTGGACTTGATTAACTATTTCCTTTCCCATATTAGGGAAGTTTTCAACTGTAATCCTTTCAAATATTTTCTCAGTCCCTTTCTTTTTCACTTCTTCTTCTGGAACCCCTATAATTCGAATGTTGGTGTGTTTAATGTTTTCACAGAGGTCTCTGAGACTGTCCTCAGTTCTTTTCATTCTTTTTTCTTTATTCTGCTCTGCAGTACTTATTTCCACTATTTTATCTTCCAGGTTACTTATCCATTCTTCTGCCTCAGTTATTCTGCTGTTGATCCCATCTAGAGTATTTTTCATTTCATTTATTGTGTTGTTCATCGTTGTTTGTTTCATCTTTAGTTCTTCTAGGTCCTTGTTAAATGTTTCTTGCATTTTGTCTATTCTATTTCCGAGATTTTGTATCATCTTTACTATCATTATTCTGAATTCTTTTTCAGGTAGACTGCCTATTTCCTCTTCATTTGTTAGGTCTGGTGGGTTTTTATCTTGCTCCTTCATCTCCTTTGTGTTTTTCTGTCTTCTCATTTTGCTTATCTTACTGTGATTGGGGTCTCCTTTTGACAGGCTGTGGGTTTGTAGTTCTCGTAGTTTTTGGTGTCTCTCCCCAGTGGCTAAGGTTGGTTCAGTGGGTTGTGTAGGCTTCCTGGTGGAAGGGACTACTGCCTGTGTTGTGGTGGATGAGGCTGGATCTTATCTCTCTGGTGGGAAAGTCCTCGTCTGGTGGTGTGTTTTGTGGTGTCTGTGGACTTATGATTTAAACAGCCTCTCTGCTAATGGGTGGGGTTGTGTTCCTGTTTTGGTAGTTGTTTGGCATAGGGTGTCCAGCACTGTGACTTGCTGGTCATTGAGTGAAGTTGAGTGTTGGCATTGAGATGGAGATCTCTGGGAGATTTTCACCGTTTGATATTATGTGGAGCTGGGAGGTCTCTTGTGCACCACTGTCCTGCAGTTGGCTCTCCCACCTCAGAGGCACAGCACTGACTCTTGGCTGGAGCACCAAGAGCCTTTCATCCACACGGCTCCACAATTTGGGATGATTCATTGTCTATTCATGTATTCCACAGATGCAGGGTACATCAAGTTGGTTGTGGAGTTTTAATTCGCTGCTTCTGATGTTGCTGGGAGAGATTTCCCTTTCTCTTCTTTGTTCATATAGCTCCCGGGGCTCAACTTTGGATTTGGCCCTGCCTCTGCATGTAGGTCGCCGGAGGGCATGTTTTTCTCTCTCAGACAGGACGGGGTTAAAGGAGCCCCTAATTCGGGGCCTCTGTCTCACTCAAGCCGGGTGGAGTGAGGGGCACAGAGTGTGTAGCGAGCCTGCGGTGGCAGAGGCCAGTGTGACATTGCAGGAGCCTGAGGCTCGCCGTGCGTTCTCCCGGGGAAGTTGTCCCTGGATCCCGGGAACCCGGCAGTGGTGGGCTGCACAGTCTCCCCGTAAAGGAAGTGTAGATAGTGACCTGTGCTCGCACACAGGCTTCTTGGCTGCAGCAGCAGCAGCCTTAGCGTCTCCTGCCCATCTCTGGGGTCTGCGCTTTTAGCCGTGGCTCACGCCCGTCTCTGGAGCTCCTTTAAGCAATGCTCTTAATCCCCTCTCCTCACGCACCAGATAACAAAGAGGGAAGAAAATATCTCTTGCCTCTTCGGCAGCTCCAGACCTTTTCCTGGACTCCCTCCCGGCTAGCCGTGGTGCACTTACCCCTTCAGGCTGTGTTCACGCCACCGACCGCAGTCCTCTCCCTGTGCTCCGATCAAAGCCCAAGCCTCAGCTTGCAGCCCCATCTGCCCCAGTGGGTGAGCAGACAAGCCTCTCGGGCTGGTCGGCACCGATCCTCTGTGCGGGAATCTCCCCACTTTTCCCTCCGCACCCCTGTTGCTGTGCTCTCCTCTGTGGCTCCGAAGTTCCCCCCCTCTGCCACCCACTGTCTCTGCCCACTAAGGGACTTCCTAGTGTGTGGAAACCCTTCCTCCTTCACATTTCCCTCCCACTGGGGCAGGTCCTGTCCCTATTCTTTTGTCTCTGTTTTTTCTTTTACCCTACCCAGGTACGTGCGGAGTTTCTTGCCTTTTGGGAGGTCTGAGGTCTTCTGCCCGCGTTTAGTAGGTGTTCTGTAGCAGTTGTTCCACGTGTAGATGTATTTCTGGTGTATCTGTGGGGAAGAAGGTGATCTCTGCATCTTACTCTTCCGCCATCTTCCCCTCGTCTCTCCTTTAATCCGTTTTGAGTTTTTTTTTTTTTGTATATGGTGTGAGAAAGTAGTCCACTTTGATTATTTTGCATGTAACTGTCCAGTTTTTCCAACATAATTTATTGAAGAGGAAATATTTTCCCCATTGAATATGCTTACCTCCTTTGCCAAAGATTAATTGACCATTTAAGTGTCAGTTCATTTCTGGGCTCCCTATTTTGTTCCATTGACATTATTTGTCTTTGTGTCAGTACCATAGTGTTTTGATTACTATATCTTTGTAGTATAGTTTGAAATCAGGGAATGTGATACCTCCAGCTTTGTTTTTCTTTATTATGATTGTTTTGAGTGTTTGGGGTCTTTTGTACTTCCATAAAAATTGTAGAATTATTTGTTCTAATTCTGTGAAAAATGCCATTAACATTTTGATAGGGATTGAATTGTATCTGTAGATTGCTTTGGGTGGTATGGTCATTTTGACAGTATTGATACTTCTAATTCATGAACACAGGATATCTTTCCATTTGTTTGTTTCATCTTTAATTTCTTTCATCAGTGTCTTATAGTTTTCCAAGTACAGGTCTTACACATCTTTGGTTAGATTTATTCCTAGGTATTTTATTCATTTTCATGCAATTATGAATAGTATTGTTTTCATAATTTTTCTTTCTGAGAGTTTGTTGTTTATGTAGAGAAATGCAGCAGAATTCTGTATATTAATTTTGTATATCCTGCAACTTTACTCCAATAATTTATCAGTTCTAGTAGATTTTTAGTGGACTCTTTAGGATTTCCTATATATTGTGTCATGCCATATGCAAACAGTGACATTACTAATTCATCCTTTCCAGTTTGGATTCCTTTCATTTTTTTTCTTGTCTGACTGCTGTGGCCAGGACTTCCAATGCTATGTTAAATAAAAGTGGTGGGAGTGGCCACCCTTGTTTTTTTTCTGATGTTAGATAAAGTGCTTTCAGCTTTTCACATTGAGTATGATGTTGGCTGTAGGTTTGTTATATAAGGCCTTTATTACATTGAGTTATGTCCCCTCTATACCCATTTCGTTGAGAGTTTTTATCATAAATGAATGCTGAATTTTGTTAAAAACTTCTTCTGCATCTATTGAGATGATCATATGGTTTTTATTCTTTTTTTTTTTTCAGTAAGTGGGCCTCTCACTGTTGTGGCCTCTCCCGCTGCGGAGCACAGGCTCCGGAGGCACAGGCTCAGTGGCCATGGCTCACAGGCCCAGCCGCTTTGCGGCATGTGGGATCCTTCCAGGCCAGGGCACGACCCCACGTCCCCTGCACCGGCAGGCAGACTCTCAACCACTGAGCCACCAGTGAAGCCCTATTCTTAAATTTTTAACATAGTGTATCATATTGACTGATTTGTGGATATTGAACCATCCTTGCATCTCTGGGATAAACCTCGCTTGATCATGGTGTGTGGTTCTCTTAATATATTGTTGATTTAATTTTGCAAATATTTTGTTGAAGACTTTTGTATTTATACTTATCAGTGGTATTGACCTGTTATTTTCCTTTTCATGGTATTTGTCTGGTTTTGTTATCAGGGTGATGCTGGCCTTGAAGAACAAGTTTGTAAGCATTCCTTCCTCTGAAATTTTTGGAATAGTCTGAGAAGGATAGGTGTTAATTCCTTTTGAAATGTTTAGTAGGATTCATCTGTGAAGCCATTTGGTCTCGAACTTTTGTTTGTTGGGAATTTTTTTAAATTACTGATTCAATTTCATTACTGGTAATCAATGTGCTGTATTTTCTATTTTTTTTTTTATTCAGTCTTGTGAAATTATACATTTCTAGATATTTATGCATTTCTTCTAGGTTGTCCATTTTGTTGGTGTATAATTTTTCTTAGTACCCTCTTATGATCTTTTTGTATTTCTGTTGTGTTGTTTGTAACTTTTCCTTTTACATTCTGATTTTATTTATTCTGGTTCCATTTTTATCCTGATGAGCCTTGCTAAATTTTAAAATATGGGCTCATGTTATTTGTGTTTACTTTGTTTTTGTTATGTATGTCCAGAGAGCCCTGAATTGTTGAAGAGTCCCAACAGAATGCTTCTGTGTTTGCTCTTGCCATTGTCCCAGTGGTTTCACTGGTCTTAGGTCAGTTTTCATATTAATTTCTTGCCTTTGGTTTCCAAAACCATAAAAGTTATTTAAATATAAACCCTATATCCAATCATGGCACAGTTTGGGGATTTTGATTTTTTTTTAATTTATAAAATTTTATAATAAAGGAACATCTGAGACCTCAGTTTTCCACTTTTGCATACATCATTTCTTTGTATATCATTACCTTAACTTCTCTTCCTGATAATTTAGACTATATTTTTTAATAAATTTATTTATATTATTTATTTATTTTTGCTTGTGTTGGGTCTTATAGGAACCTTTTTTTCCTTTCATAGTAGTGATCAGATGATAGCTGCCTGTCTAATTCCCTGACATGTGAGGGTGGGATTTTCTGGTCTATTTTCATGAAGGTAGCAGTCCTTCAGTATCTCAGCCTTTATGCAAATGAGTTGTTTCAATTTTTTCACAGACCCAAGGCCACTTGAGAACTCTAGACTCTAGCTTCCTAGGTTATTATAACATCAGCTGATATGTATTTAGCACTCTGGTTTTGAGATTCTTATTCATTTCTGATATTTGAGAATTTCCTTTCTTTTCTTTTGAGCTAATCTATGTCTTAAAATTTTTATGTGATAAAATTTTATTGAGCATTTCTATGTTTTTGGAGTGAAAAGTGAATACCTGATAAGTAGTGAACATCTGCATAGAAAAATCTGCTGTCAGTTACTGACTTAATTAACTCCTTTTCCACAGTCAATGTAATATTTTAAAAATATAAATAAGATTTCATTACTTCTCAGTTTAACACCCTTTGTTGGCTCCCCATGATATCTAGAATAAATTTAAACTATTTACTTTGGCATACATGCCCTTAAGTAATCTGGACTATGCTTATCTCTCTGACCTCATTTTCTGTCACTGTCTCCATCACTCTGCTCTAGCCATAATAGCCATACATTTTTACTAATAGCACACCAAATTTATTCTCACCTAATACCCTTTTAACATTTTTTTTCCTTCTGTCTGAAACATTCTGATATCAGATATTTACATTGTTTGCTCCTTCTTTCCAATCAGCTCTCAGTTCAAATGTATCTTTAATTAGGACTTTCCTGGGCACTCAGTCTCAATTAATGTTTAACCCAGTCTCTTTCTCTTACATGATAATTTATCTTATTAAATTTATTGCTACCTTATAATTTATTGGTTATTGTTTTATAGTTTAGTTTATAATCATTTTCCCAATTAGAATGTAAAATCTATGAGAACAGGGCCTTTTCTCTTGTATTCATTGTTCTTTTCTTCTGTTCCTACAATAGCGTCTAACACAAAGTGAGCCCTCAATAAATATTTGATGAATGAATCGATGTACTTTCAGTAGTCTACAGGGTAGATATGTTGAGAGTTATAATGTTTCTTTTAACGTATTAGGAATTTGCAGCCCAAAAAATTTTATTGAATTGGGCATGTTAATTATTGATAGAATGACACTTTGATGCTTTTTGACTCCAAACTTGATGTTCCTTTCATCTAACACACAACTCATTTTATCTCAACTCATTTGATGTCTAAGCCACTTTTGTCATTTAATAATTTATTGAGTAATATTACTCAGATAAATAGACTGACAAAGAAAAATGTTTACTTTCTAACCTAAAGGTGTAGAGAAAAAAAGAAGCTGTCAAGGTTAAGTTACAGAGCATATATACCACATAAATATCTCTCTACAATGATAACCAAATTGGAACATTGTTTTCAAGTTCCTGTAATACTAATGAAGGTCAGCGAAATCTTCAAGATCTAGAGTGTTCTGGAACTGAGCTTAACATTGGAGGCAACCCTATCATCTAGATATTTAGTTAAATCTCAATTCAACAAACACTTATTGAACACCTATTTGTACAGAACGCAGTATGAGGTAGGCTGTGTTGTGGAGGATACAGCACAGGAGCCTATGCTCAAAGGACTATCTAGTAATGGAGAAATAAAATATATATCAATGAAATAATTCCATGTTTTTTTAAAAAAAGACCAAATAAAATATTTATTAAAAATGAAATAGGATTAATAAATATATAACATGCTGTGGGCATTCATAAGAGGTAATGCTTTTCAGTCTGTATGTATTTGGATAAGAAAGGCTTCATCATGGGGAACATGGAGGTAAATCTTAAAGTGTAGGTAAATTTGTTTGGATGGGCAAGGATGAATGAAGAGTCTTCCTTCAAGGCTGAGAGAATTGTGGGAGTATGGCCTGAAGGAAGGAAAGCACAGTCAATGTTTGTTTGATTAACAATATGTAGTGTAGTTTAGTTGATGGGTGGAAAAGTGTATTGATCTTCTTCAGCAACACAAGAAACCATTCAGAAAAGTACACTAGGACTACAGCCTCCTGATAAAATTTTATGTTACTGTGAACATTCAAGACATGTAGTCTAGAAATTTCCTCATATAATTTTTATTACTTTACAAATAGTGATACTGATGAAAATAACTTTCTCTTGTAGTACAGTAAGTCCCCTACATACGAACCTTCAAGTTGTGAACTTTCAAAGATGTGAACATGTGTTTGCGTGTCCAATCATGTAAGTTAGTTCATGTGTCTGGTGTACGTTGTCACGTGTGTGCATTCTGTACAAGCAATTGTGCTTTTGTGTACTTTACTGAACAGTACTGTATACAGTACAGTAGTACAGTATCTTTGTTTCAAGCCCAGGATGTCTGGAAGCAAGCATAAAAGCAGCGGTAATGTAGCTGGTACTACTGTACTTTTCAAAGTACTGTAAGATTAAAAATGTTTTCTTTATTTTTCTGTGTTTGTTTTTTATGTGTTATTTGTGTAAAAGTATTATAAACCTATTACAGTACAGTACTATAGAGTGATTGTGTTAGTTGGGTACCTAGGGTAAGTCTGTTGGACCTACAAACAAATTGGACTTATGAATGTGCTCTCAGAATGGAACTCATTTGTATGTAGGGGATTTACTATATTTACTGTGGGGCTACACATTCTGGGTAATCTGAAACCAATTTGGACTAATGATAAATCAAAAACTATTTTATGTGATCATAAAACAAGTTTAGTGTTACTTAAAACCTGTCCCTTGTAAGTAGGGTTGAATAAGCCTCATGATACTCTGTTAGAAGAAATGTTGAAAGCATCTTCTTTATAATAAAAACTGATTACATTGATCTAGCTTCCTTTTAGAAAACCACTTTTGATTTATTGGTTTTTTTAAAGAGAAAATAGAGAAATGTTATATCTTTTCTCATATGACTAAAACAAAAGAATGAAAATTATAACTATAAAACTTCAATTTTAGAGGAGTCAAGATGGCGGAGGAGTAGGAGGATGAAGAGTTCATCTCTCCCCACAAGTGCATCAAGAATACACCTACAAATGGGACAACTCTCACAGAGAATGGGCCAAACACTAGCAGAAGACCTCAGACACCTAAAAGGACAAGAATGATCCCCATATAACCAGGTAAGATGAAAGAAGAAAGGAAAAGGGAGAGGAGAGGAAGCCAGACAGGACCTGCACCCCTGGTAGGGGAGCTGAAGGAGAGGAGAAGTTCCCACATCAGGGGAAGCACCCTCACCACTGGGGAACTCAGTTGGGACAGAAGGGGAGCTATGAGGGCTATCAGAGGAGACTGCAGCAGCTGGTCTATGGCAGGTAAGACAGAGTGAGACATACACAGATGGTCTGTGTGACAGCCCTGTGTGCCCCAACCTGAGACATGTGTCTGACAGGGGCTGGGTGCTGGAACGTGGGGTTTAGACAGCAGACCTGGGAAGAGGACTCCTGTTGGCTGCAAAAAGACAGCCTGAGGGGACTGGAGTGAGGAAATCCACAATGGGGAATGCTTGTGGAGGAAACCTGGACTGCCATAGAAGTGAAGCACCATTCTTGAGTGACACACAAGGAGTGGGTGCACCACTGCAGCCTCTCTCCCCACTTGCTAACCCCTGCCTCCATGGACACTAGGAAGAACTTCTTCCAGGGCTGGCTTTCTCATGCTTATGGCCGCTGGCTCCCACATGCAACTAGTCCACATCAGGGCTCCCACAATTCTGGAGGCCACTGCCTCTGCTCCCCCTCCTTGCTGGGGCAGACTTGTGTGCTCCAGGGCAGCCTCAGGAGCAGAACACTGTGGGTGTCCCACATGCATAGTTGAGGCCCAAACCACAGCTGAGCCCCAGAGGCTGTGCAACTAAGGAAAAAAAGCTGAAATCTCTACATGCAGCTGCACAAACCATGAATTGACACCCATGTAACTAGCTTTATAAACTCAGCTCCTGCAGAACATCTGAACAGACAATAAGTACTCCTGCAGCCAAGATGGGTCTAGCTTTAGCAGCTGTAGACTTTGTGGGCACATATGGTATTTGGGCCAGGCCAGAGTCTGAGCTGCCCCCATAGTGCCCACAATGGGTCCAGATCCAAGATTACTGCAATCCTGGGACCTGACTTCAGTGGATCGATGCTGGTTGCCTGGTAACAACGTTTGAGAGACACCAGGGCAATTGCTGGCATACCCATGGTTAAGGTGGTGCCAAAGGCAGTGACAACAATACTGTAATCTGAGAGCTTGCAAAATGGGTTAAAGGTGACAGAACAGAGCACACCCATAGGTGAACAGCTCCAGGGGAGGAATACTCAGTGGCTTCCCTCCCAGTGGGAGTGCTCTGATCGCACATACCTCTAACCACAGATTAAAAACACTGCTAAGAAACAGATCTGGGAGATCTTGGGGCCTCTACTCCAACAACTAGGGAGCAGACCCCACCTCTGACAGGACAGTGACAACCACAGAGCAAATGGGAGGCCTTGCTCAATATCCATTGAAGGCTCTGGTCACCAAACATCAGTCACACTTCCTATCAAGGCAATAACAGCCAGCATTAACTGAGGAAAGAGGTGGCAGACATCTATACTAAAAACAGCCCTCACACCAAAAATTATTAAACCCATGCAGGCTACACAGGTACATTCCCACATAAAAAATAGCCTTCCAAGACAGTCTGAGGGTCTGGCAAAAGGAGGAAGAACGCCCAGAGCCTTTAGCCTTGAAGGCAAGTTGGGCTTGAGTGCAGGAGCTACACAGGACTGGGGAACAGGAGGACTCCACTCTTGGAGGACACACTCAAGGTCTTATGTGCACTGGGAGCCAGCACAAAGCAATACCTCCATAGGAACATGGGCTACACATACCTGGGTATCTTGGAATGTCTCCTGGGGAGGTGAAGGTCAACTATAGCTCAATGTGGGGACAAGGACACTGGTAGTGGAAACATCAGGGAATATTGATCAGAGTAAGTTCTCCCAGAGGTCCACATTTCAGCACCAAGACCTGGACTCACCCAACAACATGCAGGCTGCAGTCCTGGAAGGCCAGGTCAAACAACTGAAAAGACAGGAACACAAACCCACCCATCAGAAGATAGATTGCCTAAAGTCACACTGAGCTCACAACCAACTCAAAGCACACTGCTTGACATGGCCTTGCCCATCAAAGGCACAAGACCCAGATCCACCCACCAGAGGGCAGGCATCATTCCTTCTGAACAAGAAGCCTGCACAAGCCCCTGTACCATGCTCACCAACCAAGGGGCAGACACTAGAACAAAGAGGAACTACAATCCTGCAGCCTGTGGAAAGGAGACCAGAAACACAAAAAGGTAGACAAAATGAGATAACAAAGAAATACACTGAGAATAAAGGAACAAGATAAAAACTCACAAGAACAGCTAAATGAAGAGGAGATAGGCAACCAGCTTGAAAAATAATTCAGAGTAATGATAGTACAGATGATTCAAAATCTCAGAAAAAGAATAAAGGCACTGATTGAAAAGATACAAGAAATGCTTAAGAAGGAGCTAGAATATTTAAAGAACAAACTGAGATGAACAATACAAAAACTGAAATGAAAAATACACTAGAAGGAATTAATAGCAGAATAACTGAAGCAGAAAAATGAATAAGTGAGCTGGAAGCCTGAGTGGTGGAAATCACTGCCACAAACAGGAAAAAAGAATGAAAAAGAATGAGGACAATCTCAGAGACTTCTGAGATTAAACACACTAACACTGACATTAGACATGTCCCAGTAGGAGAAGAGAAAGAGAAAGGGCCTGAGAAAATATTTGAAGATATTACAGATGAAAACTTCCCTAACATGAGAAAGGAACCACTCACTCAAGTCCAGGAAGTTCAGAGAGACCCATACAGGATGAACCCAAGGAGGAACATGCCAAGACACATATTAATCAAACAGACAAAAATTAAAGCCACACAAAAAATATTAAATGCAACAAGGAAAAGCAACAAATAACGTACAACAGAATCCTCTTAGGGTTATCAGCTAATTTTTCAGCAGAAACTCTGTAGGCCAGAAGGAAGTGGAAGAATACATTTCAAGTGATGAAAGGGAAAAAACTACAATCAAGAATTTTTACCCAGCAAGGCTCTAATTCAGATTAGATACAGAAATCAAAAGATTTACAGACAAGAAAAAGGTAAGAGACTTCAGCACCAACAAATAAGCTTAACAACAAATGTTACAGGAACTTCTGTAGGTGGGAAAAAGACAAGCAACTTAAAACAACTTTGTGTATCTCTCTCTCTCTCTCTCTCTCTCTCTCTCTCTCTCTCTCTCTCTCTCTATATATATATATATATATATATATATATATATATATACTGCTATATCAAAACCTCATAGGAAATACAAACCAAAAAACAAAAATCCCACAATAGATACACATTAAAAAAAACAAAAACACCCCAAACAAAACACTAAAGATGGTCATCAAAGCACAAGAGAGGAGAACAAAAGAGGAAGGGAAGAAACAAGACCTCCAAAAACAAACCCAAAACAATTAAGAAAACAGCAATGGGAACATACATATTGATAATTACCTTAGATGTAAATGGATTAAATGTTTCAACCAAAAGACGTAGACTGGCTGAATGGATACAAAAGTAAAACCTGTATATATGCTGTCTACAAGAGACCCACTTCAGACCTAAGGACACATAGAGATGGAAAGTATGGGGATAGAAAAAGATACCCCATGCAAATGGAAATCAAAAGAAAGCTGGAGTAGCAATACTCATATCAGATGATATAGACTTTAAAATAAAGACGGTTACAAGAGACAAAGAAAGACACTACATAATGATGAAGGAATCAATCCAGAAGAATATATAACAATTGTAAATATATATGCATGCAACATAAGAGCACCTCAGTATATAAGGAAAATGCTAACAGGCATAAAAGGGGAAATTGACAGTAGTGTAATAATAGTGGGGAAGCTTAACACCCCACACTCATCAATGGACAGATCATCCAGACAGAAAATCAATAAAGAAACACAGGCCTTAAATGACACTTTAGTCCAGAAGGACTTAATTGATATTTATAAGACATTCCATCCAAAAACAGCAGAATACACTTTCTTCTCAAATGCACATGGAACAATCAACAGGATGGGTCTCATCTTAGGTCACAAATCAAGCCTTGGTAAATTTAAGAAAATTGAGATCATATCAAGCATCTTTTCCAACCACAATGCTATGCAATTAGAAATTAATAACAGAAAAAAATGTAAAAACACAAACACATAGAGGCTAAACAATATGTCACTAAATAGCCAATAGATCACTGAAGAAATCAAAGAGTAAATCAGAAAATACCTGGAGACAAATGACAATGAAAACATGAAGATCCAAAACCTGTGGGACACAGCAAAAGCAGTTCTAAGGGGGAAGTATATAGAAATATAATCTTATCTCAGGAAACAAGAAAAATCTCGAATAAACAACCTAACATTACACTTAAAGCAACTAGAGAAAAAGAACAAACAAAATTAAAAATTAGTAAAAGGAAAGAAATAAAAAAGATCAGAGCAGACATAAATGAAATAGAGACAAAGAAAAAAATAGAAAAGATCAATGAAATTAAAAGCTTGTTCTTTGAGAAGATAAACGTAATTGATAATCATTTAGCCAGACTCATGAAGAGAAAAATGGAGCAGACTCAAATCAATAAAATTAGAAATGAAAAAGGAGAATTTAAATAGACACCATAGAAATACAAAGGATCATAAGAGACTACCACAAGAAACTATACACCAATAAAATGGGCACTAAAAGAAATGGACAAATTCTAAAAAAAATACAACCTTTCAAGACTGAAACAGAAAAAAATAGAAAATATGAACAGATCAACCAAAAGTAATGAAATTGAAACTATGATTAAAATCTTCCAAGTAACAAAACTCCAGGACCAGACAACTTCACAGGTGAATTATATCAAACATTTAGAGAAGAGTTAACACCAACCATTCTGAAACTATTTCAAAAAATTGCAGAGGGTGGAACACTGCGAAGTTCATTCTATGAGGCCACCATCACCCTGATAGCAAAAGCAGACAAAGATATCACAAAAAAGGAGGTTATAGGGCAATATCACTGATGAAGGTAGATGCAAAAAATGCTGAACAAAATACTAGCAATCCAAATCTAACAACACATTCAAAGGATCATACAGCATGATCAAGTGGGATTTATCCCAGGGATGCAAGGATTCTTCAATATATGTAAATCAATGTGATACACCATATTAACAAACTGAAAAATAAAAACCACATTTTCATCTTAGTAGATGCAGAAAAGCTTCTGACAATATTCAAAACCAATTTATGATAAAAACTTTCTAGAATGTGGGCATAGAGGTAACCTACATGAAGATAGTAAAGGCCATATATGACAAACTCACAGAAAACATCATTCTCAATGCTGAAAAACTGAAAGCATTTCCTCTAAGATCAGGAACAAGATAAGGATGTCCACTCTTGCCACTATTATTCAACATAGTTTCAGAAATCCTAGCCACAACAGTCAGAGAAGAAAAAGAAATAAGAAGAATCCAAACTGGAACAGAAGAAATAAAACTGTCACTCTTTGCAGAGAACATGATACTATACATAGAAAATCCTAAAGAGGCTAGGAGGAAACTACTACAGCTCATCAAAAGACTTGTTCTCAGAAAACTATATGATATTGATGAAATAAATCAAAGATGACACAAACAGTTGGTGAGATATATCATGCTCTTCACTGAAAGAATCAATATTTTGAAAATGACTATACTACCCAAAGCAATCTACAGATTCAATACAATCCCTATGAAAATGCTAATGACACTTTTCACAGAACTAGAGCAAATAAATTTACAATTCGTTTGGAAATACAAAAGACCATGAATAGCCAAACGGTCTTGAAAAATAAAAATGGAGCTGGAAGAATCAGGCTCCCTGAGTTCAGTCTATACTACAAAGCTACAGTCATCAAAACAGTATGATTATGGTGCAAAAACAGAAACATAGATCAATGGAATAGGATAGCTAGTCCAGAGAGAGATAAATCCACACACCTATAGTCACCTAATGTACAAAAGAGGCAAGAATATATAGTGGAGAAAAGACAGTTTCTTCAATAATTGGTGTTGGGAAAACTGCACAGCTACATGTAAAAGAATGAAATTAGAACACTCCTTAACACCATACACAAAAATAAACTCAAAATGGATTAAAGACCTAAATGTAAGGCCAGACACTCTAAAACTCTCACAGGAAAACAGAGGCAGAATACTTTTCGACAGAAATTGCAGAAGATCTTTTTTGATCCACCTCTAGAGTAATGAAAATAAAAGCAAAAATTTTTTTTAAAATAGGACATAATTAAACATAAATGCTTTTGCACAGGAAAGGAAACCATACACAGAATGAAAACACAACCCTCAGAATGGGAGAGTATATTTGCAAACGAAGCAACTGACAAGGGATTAATCTCCAAAATATAAAAACAGGTCTGCAGGTAAATGTAAAAAAAAAAGAAATCACCCAATCAAAAAATGCAGGTAAGGTTTAAATAGACATTTCTCCAAAGAAGACATACAGATGTCCGTGAGGTACATGAAAAGTTGCTCAACATCACTAATTATTAGAGAAATGCAAATGAAAACTACAATGAGGTATCACCTCACACCAGTCAGAATGGCCATCAGAAAATCTAAAAAACAAATGCTGGAGAACGTGTGGAGAAAAGGGAACTCTCTTGCACTGTTGGTGGGAACGTAAATTGATACAGCCACTATGGAGAACAGTATGGAGGTTCCTTAAAATACTAAAAATAGAATTACCATATGACCCAGCAATCCCACCCCTGGGTATATACCCAGAGAAAACTGTAATTCAAAAAGACATATGAACTCCGATGTTCATTCCAGCACTATTTACAATAGCCAGGTCATGGAAGAAACCTAAATGTCCATTAACAGATGAATGGATAAAGAAGATGTGGTACATATATATACAATGGAATATTACTCAGCCATAAAAACAATGAAATTGGGTCATTTGTAGAGGCATGGATGGACCTAGAGACTGTCATATAGAGTGAAGTAAGTCAGAAAGAGAAAAACAAATATCGTATATTAACACATATATGTAGAATGTAGAAAAATGGTACAGATGAATCCGTTTACAAGGAAGAAATAGAGAGAAAGATGTAGAGAAAAAACGTATGGTCACCAAGGGGGGAAATTGAGGGTGGTGGTGGTGGTGGGATGAATTTTGAGATTTGGATTGACATATATATGTTAATATGTATAAAATAGATAAGTAATAACAACGTGCTGTATTAAAAAATAAAATTCAAAAAAATGGGCAGAAAATCTAAATAGACATTTCTCTGAAGAAGACATACAGATGGCCAAAAAACACATGAAAAGATGCTCAACATCATTAATCATTAGGGAAATGCAAATCAAAACTACAATGAGGTATCACTTCACACCAGTCAGAATTGCTATCATCAAAAAATCTAAAAATAATAAATGTTAGAGAGAGTGTGGAGAAAAGGGAACACTCCTACACTGTTGGTGGGAATGTAAATTGGTACAGCCACTATGGAGAACAGTATGGAGGTTCCTTAAGAAACTAAAAGTAGAGCTACCATATGATCCAGCAATCCCACTCCTGGGCAAATATCCAGAGAAAACCATAATTTGAAAAGATAAATGCACCCTAATATTCATTGCAGCACTATTTACAATAGCCAAGACATGGAAGCAACCTAAATGTCCATTCACAGAGGAATGGATAAAGAAGATCTTGTACATACATACAATGGAATATTACTCAGCCATATAAAAGAAAGAAATAATGCCAGTTGCAGCAACATGAATGGGCCTAGAGATTCTCATACTGAGTGAAGTAAGTCAGGCAGAGAAAGGCAAATATCATGATATCTCTTATATGTGGAATCTATAAAAAGGGTACAAATGAACTTATCTACAAAACAGAAATAGAGTTACAAATGTAGAAAACAAACTTTTGGTTACCAGGGGGAAATGTGGGGGAGGGATAAATTGGGAATTTGGGATTGACATATACACACTACTATGTATAAAATAGGTATCTAATAAGAACCTACTGTATAGCACAGGGAGCTCTACTCAGTACTCTGTAATGACCTATATGGGGAAAGAATCTAAAAAAATAGTTGATATATGTAAATGTATAACTGACTCATTTTGCCTTACACCTCAGTAGAACACAACATTGTAAATCAACTATACTCCAGTAATTTTTTTTAAACTTACCTAAAAATATACATAATTGAAATCTATTTTGGCATAAAATATATTTTAGTTTTATATATTTTGACTTCGAAGTGATTTTTAAAATTTTCTTGAGTAAGCATATGTGTATCAAAAGAATAAAGACGATCATTTTCTTATTTGTCATACTTCAGTTCTCCAAAAACTGTGCCTATAGTGTTATTATTATTACTTTGGAACGATATTACCTTGAAGAGATATGTTTCTATCCTTCTCAAAGAAGAAAACCAGCAGATTAAAAATAACTGTCACCAACCTTGTAACTTGGTATCTACATTGAAGCTCATTAATGGTCTCTTCATTTTACTAAGGTTTGGTGCTTTTCATTTCACTGCATGATAGGTTTATTGTGGAAAATATAATAAACTCACATTTGTAAAGCAGTTTACACGTTACAAAATATTTTTGGTCTATCTCATTTGACATAGCAATTCTGTGAGGATAGTTTAAATGTTAATGAGATAATATATGGAAAGTTCCTACAACATAGTGGATAATCAGTATAATTTTCCTGCCTTATCTTTATTTTTAATATGTAGTAAAATGGTGAAAATTTCCAAACACTAACAGTGAACCAAATTCTTGGATGATAAAAGATTTAACTCTAGGTTATAAAAGCACTGTCTCCCACAGGAGGGAATCTAGATATTTTTAGAACATCTGGGGATTATTTAGGTAGTTAGATTATAATTAGCCCAAAGGGAGGCACTACTTAGCTCCAACTTGAGGAAAATTTGCACTATCTTAACTTACCTAGCATTTTTTGAAAATTGAACACAGAGCCTTCTTGTTTTCCAATGGGAGATGGCCTGAAGCATTTCTTCTTTATGAAGATGCTTTGGTTTGGTGTCCTTTGCTGAGCTTTGTTGTCTCATTTTCCCTGATACCAGTATAACAAGAGAATGTGAAACACCATTTTCCCTAAGTTACCATATTGTACAGGATTCACTATGGAGGCAACTAGACTGAGAACAAAAGATGCTATGTACTCACCATCTAAGTTCATTTAAAAGCCTACTTTCAGGCTTCCCTGGTGGCACAGTGATTGAGAGTCCGCCTGCCGATGCAGGGGACACGGGTTCGTGCGCCGGTCCGGGAAGATCCCACATGCCACAGAGTGGCTGGGCCCGTGAGCCATGGCCACTGAGCCTGCATGTCCGGAGCCTGTGCTCCGCAATGGGAGAGGCCACAACAGTGAGAGGCCCGCGTACAGAAAAAAAAAAAAAAAAAGCCTACTTATAGGGTGAGGCTACACAGCTCACCATAGGGCTTACCAGGTACCAATATCAATCCTTTCCTTTGTTTGTGGTTATGTGAAAAGGGCTTGAGGTGGGCAAGGGGAAAGTGAGGTCACTTGATGGAGAGAGCAAAGCTAATGAGAAATTGCTATATTTTTCTTATCCTTCCTCAAGATGACTATGGAAGGATTAGCTTGCTTCCTCCCAAAATTAGGGTTGGTCCAAATAAAATTTCCCATGATTTTTGAGAGAATACAGTACAGAGCAAGAATTTACTTCTTGTCCAGACATTCACAGAGCTGTCCCATGCTGGGCTGGTGTAAAGACTCATGGTGCAGAGTGCCTAGGTAAAGAATGAAAGGAAGTCAACATTCACAGTTCCCCACCACAAAACACCCAACCTACAAGCACATGGGCCCAGACGAATATGAAAGGGAGTCTGGGAAGTTAAAAGAAGATGTAGATCAGACAGCTGACCCATTTGAATAAGGGGGCAGGCAGCACAAAAGGAGGATTTTCAATATCACTGATGGTGGCATGGAGAGAAAATTAATGCCAACCCCTCAGGGTACCCTGTGCCTTAGAATTAAAGCAGAAGACACAGTCACAGGTGCACCTACTGCCTATTCCTAGAACATCCTGAAAGCAGAAGTCATTATAATTCAGCTTGTACATGAGGAAAAGAAACACAGGCTATCAATCTCTCTGTATCAACAAGAACCAACAGAAAGGTAGAAGCAAATTCACTACCATTAGCATGTGAATCTTCAATTTATCAGTTGCCCCACAGCCCTTCTCAAACACCAACCACTTAGGCAGATGGACAAGGAGCAGAGGAGAGGAAAAAGGGAATAGGAGAGAGATAACAAGCAGGACATATCCCTCTCTATCACAGTCAGGATATAGCAGCCTCACATACATCTAGCCTGAGGAGTACAATTTTGTCTAGTCCTGAGACTTAGAACTGCAATGAGAAACTGACTAATAATAAAACTCAACTTTTATACAATTATGTACAAAAGAGGAACTATCTTTAAACCCAAAGTAAGTAGAGAGGGTAGGACTGGACTAAGTTAATATATTGGTCTAAATTTAATTTTTCCACTGCTAACTTGAAAGTAGGGCTTATCAAATAATTTATCTATGATTATGAGAATAAAGTGAGCTTCAGGTTTGCATGTAAATGAGTGCTTGAGGACTGTTCAGTCAAACAAGATATATCAGGTTGGCCTTGAAGTCTTTGACTGATCTGGTGAAATGAAGCAGGAAAGAGAGAAGATTAAAGCAAATAGGTCTCCTCTGGGTCTCAGGTTTTCCAATGACAGGTTTCAATTTCTGTCTAATGATACTGGATTAGTAATTTCATAAGAAAACGTATCTAAAATATCTGAGAAATTGGCCTATGAGAATTCAAATAATTTTCTTAAAATTTATTGGTGGTAGTTGATCAAAACATTTTTGTACCTTATAAATACTTATACAATTCCAATTCAAACTTTAGAAAGTTATTTCCATGTTCTCTCTATAGCTTGCCTTTTTACACATACCCTCTTTACTCTCCTGAAATTCTATACATTTCAACATAATGAGTTGGATTAAACTCAATTCTTAATTGGCAAGAGGTTTTCTTCAATAGAACCAAAATGGTTCTGTTGTGACTTGAATATCTAGTACAATAGGATTTTTAAAAATTTTTTGCTCTGATCATGAAAGTAAGACATGTCCATTGTAGAACATTTGGAAATAGAGAAAGATGTAAGGCAGAAAATAAAAATCAGCCATAATCCTAGCACTCAAAGATATCCACTGCTACTGTTTTGGGCAAAATTTTCAGGCCTTTTAAAAAATCAACTTTCATACACGAGCATGAGAATACTTGCACACACAGACACATCTTATATAATTGAAATCATAATTATATATACAATTTTGTATTCTGATTCTCTTTACTTCATATATCATATTTTTCTCATGTCGATAAATACTCTTTGGCAATGTGATTTGAATGGCTGTATAAAATTCTACTGATAATGTAGGAGAAACTTTACCTAATTATTTACTTATAAAATATTTAAGATATTTTCATATTTCACTCAAAAATTCAATGGGAGATTTCTAGTTCTCTCTAAGATGGAATTGCCCCATTTTTCTCAAGCCCTTCCTCATATAACTGAAAACTAATACAGAATGCATAGAAAGACTCTGAAAAGTGAAAAGAAGGCAAACATCCTAGGTACCTTGGGACTTGAGGAGTGACACAGTAGTTCATTCCATTGGTTTTTGTTTTCCTCCCATATATCCTGGACAATGTCCTGAAGAAAGCTGCAACACAGGAATATCAACAAGCACAGATATAAATAGTCTCAGAGAAAGATGACTCTATCCAAATCACCTACGAAAGTGTGGCATAGTAGAACGGAGAGCATTTTTGACAGTTCCCACCCTAATCAAGCCAAACATCAATGGAAAAACTGCTCCCCATCCATAGTGTCAGTGGGGAGGTAAACTTTAAATTCTTGCTTGGAGGTAGCAGGTGGTGCTCTATTTCTCCAATCAGGGTGATATTGGTGAGACTGAGCTGATAGCTGAACTTCCATCTCCTGCCTGGTAATAATAGGCAGCACTTTGATTTCACCACCTGTGTGGTATCAAAAAGGCCAAGTGGGAAGATGACTTCCACTGCCACCTGACAGCAAATGAATTAGAAAGAGGCAGTATGAAGCAGTCTTAGTTGGCCCTCTTCTTCCATCCCACCCTTCTGCAGTGTCAGAGGGTCCCTGTGGCCTGATGAAGTTCTAACTCCACCCAGAAAAAACAAGGTGGAATGAGGCAGTTCAAGGCCCTTTATTTTCCACTCCCCTAGTTTCAGCTGAGAAAACGTCCTCATCCAGCAACAAAATAGAATGACTGTGTAAGGCAGTGCCAACTGGCACTCTGCTTTTTCTTCCCTTGCCATAAGTGAGGCTTAGAGGGAGATGAGTTTTCATCTCAACCTAATAACAGTAAGTCAGAATGAGGCTATGTGAAGTAGTCCTTGATAGTACTCTACTTCTCCCAACCTGATATCAGTGGAAACTGAATTTCCACATACACCTGGAAAAAATAAGGTAGAACAAAGCAGTGAGAGGTGAGTGCTAGTTAGCTCTCATGACTGCCCTCATTGCAGCAGGGAATAGTAAGAAGCTGAATTGCCACCCAAACCAAGTGACAATGAGGCAGTAAAAGTGCTCCAGTTTACAGGAAAAGTGTCACTAGCAGAGAAGGAGGTGCTAATCTTGTACCATTACCCATTGGTTAAATTGCAGTGCAAGTTAGTGCCCTGCTTTTGTTAGGATGATGTTGGTAGGGACCAGGGCAGAAATAAATATCTAACCCCACCTGCACCTATATGCTATAACCAAATAGGGTAACTTCCACCAAAAAGGAAGATTAAATAGGATCTAGAATCTCAAAAAACGTTACTGAAAATGTCTAGGATACAAAAGAAAAAAAAATACTCATACTAAGAAGGAAGAAAATACAATTTGAATGAGGAAAAAACCCCAACACACTCCAACACTGAGATGATTATGGTGTTGGAATTACCTGGCAGGTATTTTAGAGTACCAATCATAAGTTTCAATGAACAATAGTGAACACTCTAGAAAAAAAATGGAAAAATAGAAAATCTCAACAAAATGCAAAATATACAATGGAATCAAAGAGAAATTATAGAACTAGTAAATATAATAACTGAACTTAAAAAAAATCTCTCTGTGTTGCTGAATAGTACGTTGGAGAAAATATAAGAAACTATCAGTGAACTCAGAATCTGCATTAAGATGGTGGAGTATGAAGATCCTGAGTTCACCTCTTACCACAGACACACCCAAACTACACATAAGTATATATAAAACAACATTCTCTGAGAATGACTTTAAGACTAGCAGATCATATTTTCTACAAATAAGGATATAAAGAAAAGCCACATTGAGACAGGCAGGAGGAGCAGAGACTCTGTCTAGTCAGAACCCACACACCTGGACCAGTGATCCACAATGGAGAGGAATATCACAGTTGGCAGAGGTACTCCCTAAGGAACAAGGAGTCTGAGCCCTACATTGGGATCCCAAGTCCAGGGAAACTGCATTGGGAAAAGGAGCTCCCATAACATCTGGTTTGAAAACCAGTGGGTCTTACATCCAGGAGAGCCAGGGGGATGTGGGAAAACAACATTTCACTCTTGAAGGGCTTGCACACAAGCTCACTTGCTCCAAGTGCCAGCATAGAGGCAGCAACCTGAAAAGTGCCTGGGTCATACGAGAATGAGATTCATTGACTAATTTTAGGCTGTGTGCCAGAGAGGCAGGGATCTGATGGAACTTTCTCCAAAGACAGAAGTGTTGGTGGTGCCATTTTATTTTTTTTACTCTCCTTCCACTTAGCTGGCCTAGCACTGACAATTTCCATTTCTTTCACTCTCTACCAAACTTGCTAACACTGTGCACCCCACCATAGTATTTCCCTGAGGGTCCACCAGCTCATCCTGCCTACCTCTGCACAGCCACTGAAAAGTGGCTCATGCACCAGCCCACTTGGCAGACCACTTCAGCACCAGTGACCCTCTAAAGTGGCTCGCACCCTGCCCAACCTAGTAAGCAAGGCTGACCAGCACAAGCACCCTTCCAAAGCAGCTCCTGCTTTGAAGGGTCAGTCCCACACACCAGTGCACCTGCAACAGTCATGGCCTGACTTGGCACTCAATTGTGCCAGAAGCCAGTCCCACACATCAGTATGCCAACAGAAGTCGGGGCTAGACTTCTCTGCCAGCCAGACCAAAGGATAGTACCACCTACCAGTACACCCATATCAACTTCAGCCCAACAAAAATAGGGGGGGTTCATGAAGCCCACATAAGAGATACTTCTAGAGCACCTGGCTTTGGTGACCATGGGGAATTGTGCCACTGGGCCTTACAGGACACCTTCTATATAAAGCTACTTTTTCAAGACTGGGAGATGTAGCTGATATATCTAACAAATAGAAACAAACATAGCTAATCAAAATGAAGAGACAAAGGAATCTGTCTCAAATAAAAGAAGAATGCAAAACTTCAGAAAAAGAACTAAACAAAATGGAGAGAAGCAATTTATCATATAAAGTGTTCAAAGTAATAGTCATAATCATGCTCACCAAACACAGGAGAATGGATGAACTCAGTAAGAACTGCAATAAAAATATAGAAAATATAAAAATGGACCAACTAAAACTGAAGGATACAATAACTGAAATGAAAAATATACTAGAGGGAAACAACAATAGATCATAGAATACAGAAGAATAGATCAGTACTCTGGAAGATGGGGTAGTGGAAATTACCAAATAGGAATGGTAAAAACAAAGTTTTAAACAAATGAGGATAGTTTAAGAGACCTCTGGGACAACATTAAACATACTAATATTCATATTATAGGGGTTACAGAAGGAGAAAATAAAGAAAAATTTACAGAAAACCTATTTGAAGAAATGATGGCTGAAAAATTACCTAAACTGGTGAAGGAAACAGACATCCAAGTGCAGGAATCACAGAATCCCAATCAAGTTGATCCCAAAGAGGTCCACACCAAGGCACATTATAATTAAATGTCAAAACCTAAAGATAAGTTTAAAAGCAGCAAGAGAAAAACAACTAGTTTTTCAACAAGGGGACCTCTATAAGAATATGTGCTGATATTTTAGCAGGAACTTTACAGGCTATAAGGGACTGGCATGATATATTCAAAGTGCTGAAAGAAAACAAAAACAAAAACAAAAACAACTTAAGACCAAAGATACTCTACCTGGCAAGGTCATAATTCAGAATTGAAGGAGAGATAGAGTTGTCCATACAAGAAAAGCTAAAGGAGTTCATCCACTAAATTAGCCTTACAAGAAATATTAAAGGGACATCTTTAAATGGAATGGAAAAGGCCATAATTAGAAACAAGAACATTTTGGAAAAAAATCTTACTGGTAAAAACAAACATATAGTGAGGGTAGTGGATCAATTCTTATAAGGATAGTGTAAATGTTAACAAAAGTAGTAAAATTATTTATGCCTAAAATAATGAGTTAAATCATAAACAAAATAAAAGGATGTATAATATGACACAAAAACATAAAATTTTGATGGGGAGTAAAAGGAGTAGTGTTTTTAGAATGGGATTAAACTTAAGAGATCATGAATTTAAAATACAACAAACTAGTGAATATAACAAAACAGCTGACTCATACAGATAGAGAACAGACTAGTAGTTACCAGTGTGGAGGGGGTGGAGGGGCAATATATGGGTGGGAGAGTGGGAGGTAAAAACTGTTGGGTATAAGATAGGCTCAAAGATGTATTGTGCAACACGGGGAATATAGCCAATATTTTGTAATAACTGTATATGGAAAGTAACCTTTAAAAATTGTATAATTTTTTTAAAAATAAAATAATTATATATATATATCTGGAAAAATATATAACATATATATATGTTATATAGTATATATACAACATACTTCAAAACAATCAATGGGTTAACAAAGAAATTAAAGAGAAAATCAAAATATACCTTGAGGCAAATAAAAATGGGAAGACAGTGTTCCAAAATCTATGGGACAGAACAAAAACAGTTCTAAGAGGGAAGTTTACAGGGATAAAGGCCTATCTACAGAAATAAAAAAATGTCAAATAAATAATCTAGCTTTACACCTAAAGGAACCAGCAAAAAGAACAAAAAAATCACAAAGTTAGTAGAAGGAAGGAAAGAAAGATCAGAGTGGAAATAAAATAAAGAATAAAGACAATTTTAAAAGATCAATAAAACTAAGAGATGGTTCTTAGAAAAGATTAAAAAAAGATAAATCTTAACTCACACTTATAAGGAAAAAATAGAAAAGGCCCAAATAAAATCAGAAACAAAATGGGAGAAATTACAACTGACATCAAGGAGATACAAAGGATCATAAGAGATTACTATGAACAATTATATGCTAACAAATTGGAATCTAGAAAAAAATGGATAAATTCCTAGAAAAATACAATTATCCAAGACTGAATCAAGGAAAAATAGAATATCTGTTCAGCATGAACACTAGAATGAACTAGAATCAGTAATCAAAAACCTTCCAACAAATAAAAATCCAGGACAGAATGGCTCTTAACAAACATTTAAATACTTAATACATATGCTTCTCAAAAAATTCCAAAAAATTGAAGAGAGAGAAATGCTTCCAAACTCATTCTACTAGGCGAGCATTATTTGATACCAAACACACACAAAAAAATACATGCCAATATTGCTGAGGAACATAGATGCAAAAATACTTTAAAAAATAGAAAAAATTATTCAACAGTAACACTAAAACAATAAAACTCACCATGGAAAAGGGACGAGGGGAAGATGACAGAAGAGTAAGACACAGAGATCACCTTCGTCCCCACAGATAGACCAGAAATACATCTACACGTGGAACAACTCCTACAGAACACATACTGAATGCTGGAAGAAGACCTCAGACCTCCCAAAAGGCAATAAACTCCCCACGTATCTGGGTAGGGCAAAAGAAAAAAGAATAAACAGAGACAAAAGTATAGGGACGGGTCCTGCACCACTGGGAGGGAGCTGTGAAGGAGGAAAGGTTTCCACACACTAGGAAGCCCCTTCGCAGGTGGAGACCATGGGTGGCGGATGGGGGAAGATTCAGAGCTGCAGAGGAGAGCACAGAAACAGGGGTGCGGAGAGCAAAGCAGAGAGATTCCCACACAGAGGATGGGTGCCAACCGATGGACAATCACCAGCCCGAGAGGCTTGTCTGTTTACCCGCCAGTGCAGGCGGGGCTGAGAGCTGAGGATCGGGCTTCGGTCGGAGCGCAGGGAGAGGACTGGGGTTGGTGATGTGAACCCAGCCTGCAGGGGGATAGTGTGCCACGGCTAGCTGGGAGAGAGTCCGGGAAAAGTCTGGACCTGCCAAAGAGGCAAGAGACTTTTTCTTCCCTCTTTGTTTCCTGGTGCACAAGGAGAGGGGATTAAGAGCACTGCTTAAAAGAACACCAGAGACGGGCGCGATCTGCAGCTAAAAGTGCAGACCCCAGAGACGAGCATGAGACACTAAGGCTGCTGCTGCTGCCACCAAGAAGCCTGTGTGCGAGCAGAGGTCACTATCCACACACCCTTTCCGGGGAGCCTGTGCAGCCCGCCATTGCCAGGATCCCGGGATCCAGGGACAACTTCCCTGGGAGAACGCATGGCATGCCTCAGGCTGGTGCAACGTCACAGCAGCCTCTGCTGCCGCAGGCTCGCCCTGCACTCCAGGAACCTCCCTACTCCCGGCCTGAGTGAGCCAGAGTCCCCGAAGCAGCTGCTCCTTTAACCCCGTCCTGTCTGAGCTAAGAACAGACGCCCTCTGGCGACCTACACGCAGAGCAGGGCCAAATCCAAAGTTGAGACCCTGGGAGCTGTGAGAACAAAAAAGAGAAAGGGAAATCTCTCCCAGCAGCCTCAGAAGCAGCGCATTAAAGCTCCACAATCAACTTGATGTACCCTGCATCTGTGGAATACATGAATAGACAACGAATCATCCCAAATTGATGAGATGGACTTTGAGAGCAAGATTTATGATTTTTTCCCCTTTTCCTCTTTTTGTGAGTGTGTATATGTATGCTTCTGTGTGAGATTTTGTCTGGATAGTTTTGCTTGCACCATTTGTCCTAGGCTTCTATCTGTCCGTTTTTTTTCCTTAATAATTATTTTTTATTTTAATTATTTTATTTTACTTTACCTTTTATCTTTCTTTCTTTTTTTCCTTCCTTCCCTCCCTCCTTTCTTTCTTTCTTTCTACTTCTACTAATTCTTTCTCTCCACTTTTTCTCCCTTTTATTCTGAGCCATGTGGATGAAAGGATGTTGGTGCTACAGCCAGGAGTAAATACTGTGCCTCTGAGGTGTGAGATCCACCTTCAGAACACTGGTCCACAAGAGACCTCCCACATAATATCAAATGGTGAAAATCTCCCAGAGATCTCCATCTCAACACAGGCACACAGCTTCACTCAATGACCAGCAAGCTACAGTGCTGGATACCTTATACCAAACAACTATGAAGACAGGAACCCCACCCATTAGCAGAGAGGCTGCCTAAAATAAAAAGTCCACAGACACCCAAAGACACACCAACAGACTTGGACCGGCCCACCAGAAAGACAAAGTCAAGGCTGATCAACCAGAACACAGGCACTAGTCCCCTCCATCAGGAAGCCTACACAACCCACTGAACCAAACTCAGTCACTAGGGACAGACACTAAAACCAACGGGAACTATGAACCAGCAGCCTTCAAAAAGGAGACCCCAAACACAGTAAGAAAAGCAAAATGAGAAGACAGAAAAACGCACAGCAGGTGAAGGAGCAAGATAAAAACCCACCAGACCTAACAAATGAAGAGGAAATGGGCAGTCTACCTGAAAAAGAATTCAAAATAATGACAGTAAAGATGATCCAAAATCTTGGAAATAGAATAGACAAAATGCAAGAAACATTTAACAAGGACCCAGAAGAACTAAAGATGAAACAAACAACAATGAACAACACAATAAATGAAACTAAAAACACTCTAGATGGGATCAATAGCAGAATAACTGAGGCAGAAGAACGGATAAGTGACCTGGAAGATAAAATAGTGGAAATAACTACTGCAGAGCAGAATAAAGAAAACAGAATGAAAAGAACTGAGGACAGTCTCAGAGACCACTGGGACAATATTAAATGCACCAACATTCGAAGCATAGGGATTTCAGAAGAAGAAGAGAAAAAGAAAGGGACTGAGAGAATATTTGAACAGATTATAATTAAAAATTTCCCTAATATGGGAAAGGAAATAGTTAATCAAGTCCAGGAAGTATGAAGAGTCCCACACAGGATAAATCCAAGGAGAAATACGCCAAGACACATTTTAATCAAACTGTCAAAAAACAAATACAAAGGAAACATATTAAAAGCAACAAGGGAAAAACAACAAATAACACACAAGGGAATCCCCATAAGCTTAACAGCTGATATTTCCGCAGAAACACTGCAAGCCAGAAGGGGCTGGCAGGACATATTTAAAGTGAGGAAGGAGAAAAACCTGCAACCAAGATTACCCAGCAAGGATCTCATTCAGATTTGATGGAGAAATTAAAACCTTCACAGGCAAGCAAAAGCTGAGAGAGTTCAACACCACAAAACCAACTTTACCACAAATGCTAAAGGAACTTCTCTAGACAAGAAACACAAGTGAAGGAAAAGACCTACAATAACGAACACAAAACAGTTAAGAAAATGGGAATAGGAACATACATATCGATAATTACCTTAAATGTAAATGGACTAAATGCTCCCATCAAAAGACACAGATTGGCTGATTGGATACAAAATCAAGACACATATATAGGCTGTCTACAAGAGTCCCACCTCAGACCTAGAGAAACATACAGACTGAAAGTAAAGGGATGGAAAAATATATTCCATGCAAATGAAAACCAAAAGAAAGCTGGAGTAGCAATTCTCATATCAGAGAAAATAGATTGAAAATAAAGACTATTAGAAGAGACAAAGAAGGACACTACATAATGATCAAAGGATCGATCCAAGAAGAAGATTTAACAATTATAAATATTTATGCACCCAACATAGGAGCACCTCAATACATAAGGCAAATACTAACAGCCATAAAAGGGGAAATCAACAGTAATACATTCATAGTAGGGGAGTTTAACACCCCACTTTCACCAATGGACAGATCATCCAAAATGAAAATAAATAAGGAAACACAAGCTTTAAATGATACAATAAACAAGGTGGGCTTAATTGATATTTATAGGATATTCCATCCAAAAACAACAGCATACACATTTTTCTGAAGTGCTCATAGAACATTCTCCAGGGTAGTTCATATCTTGGGTCACAAATCAAGCCTTGGTAAATTTAAGAAAATGGAAATTGTATCAAGTATCTTTTCCGACCACAGCACTATGAGACTAGATATCAATTACAGGAAAAGATCTGTAAAAAATACAGACACATGGAAGCTAAACAATACAAAACATAATAATGAAGTGATCACTGAAGCAATCAAAAAGGAAATAAAAGAGTACCTAGAAGCAAATGACAATGGACACACGACGACCCAAAACCTATGGGTTGCAGCAAAAGCAGTTCTAAGAGGGAAGTTTATAGCAATACATTCCTACCTTAAGAAATAGGAAATCTCTCGAATAAACAATCTAACCTTGCACCTAAAGCAAGTAGAGAAAGAAGAGCAAAAAAATCACACAGTTAGCAGAAGGAAAGAAACCATAAAAATCAGATCAGAAATAAATGAAAAAGAAATGAAGGAAGCGATAGCAAAGATCAATAAAACTAAAATCTGGATCTTTGAGAAGATAAACAATATTCATAAGACATTTGCCAGACACATCAAGAAAAAAGGAGCAATCTCAAACCAATAAAATTAGAAATGAAAAAGGAGAAGTAACGAGTGACACTGCAGAAATACAAAAGATCATGAGAGATTACTACAAGCAACACTATGCCAATAAAATGGACAACCTGGAAGAAATGGACAAATTCTTAGAAATGCACAACCTGTCAATACTGAATCAGGAAGAAATAGAAAATATGAACAGACCAATCACAAGCACTGAAATTGAAACTGTGATTAAAAATCTTCCAAAAAACAAAGCCCAGGACCAGATGGCTTCACAGGCTAATTTTATCAAACATTTACGGAAGAGCTAACACCTATCCTTCTCAAATTCTTCCAAAATATAGCAAAGGGAGGAACATGCCCAAACTCATTCTACAAGGCCACCATCATGCTGATACTAAAACCAGAAAAAAATGTCACAAAGAAAGAAAACTACAGGCCAATATCACTGATGAAAATAGATGGAAAATTCCTCAACAAAACATTAGCAAACAGAATCCAACAGCACATTAAAAGAATCATACACCATGATCAAGTGGGGTTTATTCTAAGAATGCAAGGATTCTTCAATATACGCAAATCAAACAACGTGATGCACCATATTAACAAATTGAAGGAGAAAAACCATATGCTCATCTCAATAGACACAAAGAAAGCTTTCGACAAAATGCAACACCCATTTATGATAAGGACCCTGCAGAAAGTATGCATAGAGGGAACTTTCCTCAACATAATAAAAGCCATATATAACAAACCCACAGCCAACATTGTCCTCAATGGTGAAAAACTGAAAGCATTTCCACTAAGGTGAGGAGCAAGACAAGGTTGCCCACTCTCACCACTCTTATTCAACATAGTTTTGGAAGTTTTAGCCACAGCAATCAGAGAAGAAAAGGAAATAAAAGTAATCCAAATCGGAAAAGAAGAAGTAAAGCTGTCACTGTTTGCAGATAATATGATACTATACATAGAGAATCCTAAAGATGCTACCAGAGAACTACTAGAGCTAATCAATGAATTTGCTGAAGTAGAAGGATACAAAATTAATGCACAGAAATCTCTGGCATTCCTATACACTAATGATGAAAAATCTGAAAATGAAATCAAGAGAACACTCCCATTTACCATTGAAACAAAAAGAATAAAATATCTAGGAATAAACCTACTTAAGGAGACAAAAGACCTGTATGTAGAAAATTATAAGAGACTGATGAAAGAAATTAAAGATGATACAAATAGATGGAGAGATATACCATGTTCTTGGATTGGAAGAATAAACATTGTGAAAATGACTTTACTACCCAAAGCAATCTACAGATTCAATGCAATCCCTATCAAACTACCACTGACATTTTTCAGAGAACTAGAACAAAAAAATTCACAATTTGTATGGAAACACAAAAGACCCCGCATAGCCAAAGCAATCCTGAGAACGAAAAATGGAGCTGGAGGAATCAGGCTCCCTGACATCAGACTATACTACAAAGCTGCATTAATCAAGTCAGTATGGTACTGGCCCAGAAACAGAAAAGTATATCAATGGAATAGGATAGAAGGCCCAGAGATAAACCCATGCACATATGGTCACCTTATCTTTGATAAAGGAGGCAGGAATGTACAGTGGAGAAAAGATAGCCTCTTCAATAAGTGGTGCTGGGATAACTGGACGGGTACATGTAAAAGTATGAGATTATATCAATCCCTATCACCATACTCAAAAATAAGCTCAAAATGAATTAAAGACCTAAATGTAAGACCAGAAATTATCAAACTCTTAGAGGAAAACATAGGCAGAGCACTCTATGACATAAATCACAGCAAGATCCTTTTTGACCCACCTCCTAGAGAAATGGAAATAAAAGCAAAAAAATAGTAATGGGACCTAGTGAAACTTCAAAGCTTTTGCACAGCAAAGGAAACCATAAACAAGACCAAAAGACAACCCTCAGAATGGCAGAAAATATTTTCTATTGAAATAACTGACAAAGGATTTATCTCCAAAATTTATAAGCAACTCATGCAGCTTAATAACAAAAAAACAAACAACCCAATCCAAAAATGGGCAGAAGACCTAAATAGACATTTCTCCAAAGAAGATATACAGACTGCCAACAAACACTTGAAAGAATGCTCAACAACATTAATCATTAGAGAAATGCAAATAAAAGTACAATGAGATATCATCTCACACCAGTCAGAATGGGAACAGAATTTAACTTGTGTCTAGTGTATTATTTCTCTCACTGGAAAAAACCTAAAGCAAACTTTATGTTAAAAATGGTAACAGATATGGGTTCCAGAAGAAGAAGAGAAAAACAGAGGGACTGAGAAAATATTTGAAGAGATTATAGTTGAAAACTTCCCTAATATGGGAAAGGAAATACTTAATCAAGTCCAGGAAGCACAGAGAGTCCCATACAGGATAAATACAAGGAGAAATACGCCAAGACACATATTAATCAAACTGTCAAAAATTAAATACAAAGCAAGCGTATTAAAAGCAGCAAGGGAAAAACGACAAATAACACACAAGGGAATCCCCATAAGGCTAACAGCTGATCTTTCAGCAGAAACTCTGCAAGACAGAAGGGAGTGGCAGGACATATTTAAAGTGATGAAAGGGAAAAACCTGCAACAAACATTACTCCACCCAGCAAGGATCTCATTCAGATTTGAGGGAGAAATTAAAATCTTTATAGACAAGCAAAAGTTAAGAGAATTCAGCATCACCAAACCAACTTTACAACAAATGTGAAAGGACCTTCTCTAGGCAGGAAAAACAAGAGAAGGAAAAGACCTACAAAAACAAATCCAAAACAATTAAGAAAATGGTAAATGGAACATACATAACAATAATTATCTTAAATGTAAATGGATTAAATGCTCTAACCAAAAGACATAGACTGACTGAATGGATACAAAAACAAGGCCCATATATATGCTGTCTAAAAGAGACCCAATTCAGATGTAGGGACACATATAGACTGAAAGTGAGGGGATGAAAAATGATATTCCATGCAAATGGAAACCAAAAGAAAGCTGGAGTAGCAATTCTCATGTCAGACAAAATAGCCTTAAAATTAAAGACTATTAGAAGAGACAAAGAAGGACACTACATAATGATCAAGGGATGAATACAAGTAGAAGATATAACAATTATAAATATTTATGCACCAAACATAGGAAGACCTCAATACATTAGGCAAATGCTAACAGCCATAAAAAGGGAAAATTACAGTAACACAATAATAGTAGGGGGCTATAACTCCCCACTTTCACCACTGGACAGATCATCCTAAATGAAAATAAATTAGGAAACACAAGCTTTAAATGATACATTAAACAAGATGGACTTAATTGATATTTATAGGACGTTCCAACAAAATACGACAGAATACACTTTCTTCCAAAGTGCTCATGGAACATTATACAGGATAGATTATCTTGGGTCACAAATCAAGCCTTGGTAAATTTAAGAAAACTGAAATCATATCAAGTATATTTCTGACCACAATGCTATGAGACGAGATATCAATTACCTGAAAAAAACTGTAAAAAAATACAAACTGGTTGAGGCTAAACAATACACTACTAAATAACCAAGAGATCACTGAAGAAATGAAAGAAGAAATAAAAAAATACCTAGAAACAAATGACAATGAAAACAAGATGAACTAATACCTATAGGATGCAGCAAAAGCAGTTCTAAGAGGGAAGATTATAGTAATACAATCCTACCTCAAGAAACAAGAAAAATCTCAAATAAACTACCTAAATTTACACCTAAAGCAATTAGAGAAAGAAGAACAACAACAATAACAAAAATGCTATATTAGCTGAAGGAAAGATATCATATATATCAGATCACAAATAAATGAAAAAGAAGTGAAGGAAACAATAGCAAAGATCAATAAAAGTAAAATCTGGTTCTTTGAAAAGTTAAACAGAACTTATAAACCATTAGCCAGACTCATCAAGAAGTAAAGGGAGAAGACTCAGGTAAATAGAATTAGAAATGAAAAAGGAGAAGTAACAACTGATACTGCTGGAATAAAAAGAATCATGAGATTTCCTCCAAGCAAATATATGCTAGTAAACTGGTCAACATGAAAGCAATGGACAAATTGTTACAACAGCACAGCCTTCTAGATGAACCAGGAAGACATAGAAAATATAAACAGAACACTCACAAGCACTGAAATTGATACTGTGATTAAAAATCTTCCAACAAACAAAAGCCCAGGACCAGATGGTTTCACAGGCAAATTCTATCATACATTTAGAGAATAGTTAACACCTATCCTTCTCAAACTCTTCCAAAATATAGCAGAGGGAGGAACACTCCCAAACTCATTCTACGAGGCCACAATCACTGTGATACCAAAACCAGACAAATATGTTACAAAAAAGAAATCAACAGGCCAATATCACTGATGAACATAGATGCAAAAATCCTCAACAAAATACTAGCAAACAGAATCCAACAGCACATTAAAAGGATCATACACCATGATCAAGTGGGGTTTATCCCAGTAATGCAAGGATTCTTCAATATACACAGAACAATTAATGTGATACACCATTTTAACCAAGATGATAAAAAACATATGATAATCTCAATAGATGCAGAAAAAGCTTCTGACACAATTCAACATCCATTGATGATGAAAACTCTCCAGAAAGTAAGCATAGACAGAACCGACCTCAACATAATAAAGACCATGTAAGACAAACCCACAGCCAATATTGTCCTCTATGTTGAAAAACTGAAACCATTTCCTCTAAAATCAGGAACAACAAAAGGTTGCCCACTCCAACCATTATTATTCAACATAGTTTGGAAGTTTTAGCCACAGCAATCAGAGTAGAAAAAGAAAGAAAAGAAATCCAAATTGGAAAAGAAGAAATAAAACTGTCACTATTTGCAGATGACATGATACTATAAATAGAAAATCCTAAAGCTGCTACAAGAAAACTACTAGAGCTAATCAATGAATATAGTAAAGGAGCAGGATACAAAATTAATGCACAGAAATCTCTTGCATTCCTATACACTAATGATGAAAAACCTGAAAGAGAAACTAAGGAATCACTCCCATTTATCATTGCAAAAAAAAGAATAAATTATCTCAGAATAAACCTACCTAAGGAGCCAATAGATAAGTATGCAGAAAACTATAAGGCACTGATAGAACTTAAAGATGATACAAACAGATGGTGAGATATACCATGTTCTTGGATTGGAAGAATCAACATTGTGAAAATGACTATACTACCCAAAGCAATCTACAGAATCAGTGTAATCCCTATCAAACTGCAAATGGCCCTTGTCACAGAACTAGAACAAAAAATTTCATAATTTTTATAGAAACACAAAAGGCCCTGTATAGACAAAGCAATCTTGAGAAAGAAAAGCAGAGCTGGAGGAATCAGGCTTGCTGACTTCAAACTATACTACAAAGCTACAGTAATCAAGACAGTATGGTACTGGCACAAAAACAGAAATATAGATCAATGGAACAGGATAGAAAGCTCAGGGATAAACCCAGACACAAATGATCTACTTATTTTTATAAAAGATGGAAGAAGATACAGTAGAGAAAAGACAACCTCTTCAGTAAGTGGTGCTGGGAAAACTGGACCACTATATGTTAAAGAATGAAATTAGAACTCTCCTTAATACTGTATACAAAAATTAACTCAAAATGGATTAACGACCTAAATGTACAGCCAGAGACTATAAAACTCTTAGAGGAAAACATAGGCAGTACATTCTATGACATAAATCAAAGCAAGATCATTTTTGACCCACCTCCTAGAGAAATGGAAATAAAAACAAAAATAAACAAATGGGAGCTAATAAAACTTAAAAGCTTTTGCACAGCAAAGGAAACGAAAAACAAGATGAAAAGACAACCGTCAAAACTGAAGAAAATATTTGCAAACGAAGCAACTGACAAAGAATTAATCTCCAAAATATACAAGCAGCTCATGCACCTCAATATCAAAGAAACAAACAACCCAATCAAAAAATGGGCAGAAGACCTAAATAGACTTTTCTCCAAAGAAGATATACAGATTGGCAGTAAACACTTGAAAGGATGCTCAACATCACTAATCATTAAAGAAATGCACATCAAAGCTACAATGAGGTATCACCTCACACTGGTCAGAATGGCCATCATCAAAAAATTTACAAACAATAAATGCTGTAGGGGTGTGGGAAAAGGGAACCCTCTTGCACTGTTGGTGGGAATGTAAAATGATACAGCCACTTTGGAGAACAGTTTGGAGGTTCCTTAAAAAATTAACCTAGAGCTACCATATGACCCAGCAATCCCACTACTGGGCATATACCCTGAGAAAACCATAATTCAAAAAGTGTTATATACCACAGTGTTCATTGCAGCTCTGTTTACAATAGTCAGAACATGGAAGCAACCTAAATGTCCACCAAGATATGAATGGATAAAGAAGATGTTATACATATATGCAATGGAATATTACTCAGCCATAAAAATAAACAAAATTGAGTTATTTGTAGTGAGGTGGATGAACATAGAGTCTGTCATACAGACTGAAGTAAGTCAGAAAGAGAAAAACAAATACCGTATGCTAACACAGATTTATGGAATCTAAGAAAAACAAAAATGGTTCTGATGAACCTAGGGCAGGACAGGAAAAAAGACGCAGATGTAGAGAATGGACTTGAGGATATGGGGAGGGGGAAGTGTAAGCTGGGATGAAGTGAGGGAGTAGCATTGACATATATACACTACCAAATACAAAATAGATAGCTAGTGAGAAGCAGCTGCATAGCACAGGAAGATGAGCTCAGTGCTTTGTGACCACTTAGAAGGTTGAGATGGGTGGGGTGGGAGGGAGACACAGGAGGGAGGGGATATGGGGATATATGTATACATAGAGCTGATTCACATTTTTATACAGCAGAAACTAACACACCATTGTAAAACAATTATACTCCAATAAAGATGTTAAACAATAGAAACATAACTATCTGTCAATAGATGAATGGATTAAAAATGGAATATTACACAGCCAAAAAAAGAAATAGAATCTTGCCATGTGCAACGACATGGATGGAGCTAGAAGGTATTATACTCAGTGAAATGTCAGGCAATAAAAAAAAAGGAAAACTACAATGTGATTTCACTCATATGTGGAATCTAAAGAAAAAAAACAAATGAACAAACAAAATAATACAGAAACACTCACAGTTACAGGGAAGAATCTTGTGGTAGCCAGATGGGAGCAGAACAGGGGAATGAGTCAAATATGTGAGGGAGTTTAAGAGGTACAAATGGCGCATCAGTGAGTCTGCATGATGATCTTTAATTACCTGGGAATCTCACATATATCTAACATATAACATGAGCATGAAGCTTCATAAAGGTATACTAATCTTATTCAGGATATCTGCTGAACACATATAAATTGGCAGAACCAGAGAAAAGAATCTATCTAACATTGTGCTTTATCTTGCCAGATGGATATTAGCTAAACTTATTCTGGTAATCAATTTGTAACAAATACATATATAAAATCATTATGTTTTGTCACCCTAAACTTAGACAATATTATATGTCAATTATATCTCAGTAAAACTGCAGTAAAATAAATCATTTTAATATTTTTATTTATTTATTTATTTTTGTGGTATGTGGGCCTCTCACTGTTGTGGTCTCTCCCGTTGCGGAGCACAGGCTCCAGATGCACAGGCTCAGTGGCCGTGGCTCACGGGTCCAGCTGCTCCACGGCATGTGGGATCTTCCCTGACCAGGGCACAAACCCACGTCCCCTGCATCAGCAGACAGATTCTCAACCACTGTGCCACCAGGGAAGCCCAACAAATAGGTAATGTATCATTCCAAAATTCAAAAAAAAAAAAAAGAAAGAAAATAAATATCAGAGGCAATTTTTAACAGAGAGGAAAATCTTCCTGCTACAGAAAATTTTCCAACATATATAAAAGTAGAGACTGGTGTTATGAGTGCTTATATATCCACATTCCAGCTTCAAGTATCAACATCTCATAGAAAACCTTGTTTCAGTTCTATCCCTAATCATTCCTGCCATGCCCATTATTTATAAGCAAATACCAGGCATCATTTAAAAAAATTTTTATTGGAGTATAGTTGCTTTACAATATTGTGTTAGTTTCTACTGTACAGCAAAGTGAATCAGCTATATGTATACATAGATTTCCTCTTTTGTGTATTTCCTTCACATTCAGGTCACCACAGAGTACTGAGTAGAGTTCCCTGTGCTACACAGTAGGTTCTCGTCAGTTATTTATTTTATACATAGTATCAAGAATGTATATATGACAATCCCAATCTTCCAATTCATCCCACCCCTCCCTTTCCCCCTTGCTGTCAATACGTTTGTTCTCTACGTCTTTGTCTCTATTTCTGCTTTGTAAATAAGATTGTCTATAACAATTTTTTTCAGATTCCACATATATGTGCTAAAATACAATATTTGCTTTTCTCTTTCTGACTTACTTCACTTTGTATGACAGTCTCTAGGTCCATCCATGTCTCTACAAATGACCCAATTTCGTTCCATTTTATGGTTGAGTAATATTCCATTGTATATATGTACCACATCTTCTTTATCCATTCCTCTGTTTCCATGCCCTGGCTATTGTAAATAGTGCTGCAATGAACATTGTGGTGCATGTGTCATTTTGAATAATGGTTTTCTCAGGGTATATGCCCAGTAGTGGTATTGCTGGGTCACATGACGGTTCTATATTTAGCTTTTTAAGGAACCATAGAAGAAAAAATAAATAAAAGGAATCTAAACTGGCAAAGAAGAAGTAAAACTGTCACTGTTTGCTGATGAAGTGATACTATACATAGAAAATCCTAAAGATGACATCAGAAAACTACTAGAGCTAACCAGTGAATTTAATAAAGTCACAGGATAAAACATTAATACACATAAATCTCTTGAATTCCTATACACTAAAAGTGAAAGATCAGAAAGAGAAATTAAGGAAACAGTTCCATTTCCTATTGCATCAAAAAGAAGAAATACCTAGGAATAAACCTAGCTAAGGAGACAAAAGACCTGTATGCAGAAAACTGTAGGATACTGATGAAAGAAATCAAAGATGACAGAAACAGATGGAGAGATATACCGTGTTCCTGGATTGGAAAAGTCAATATTGTGAAAATGAATTGACTACCCAAAGCAATCTACAGATTCAATGCAATCCCTATCAAATTACCAATGGCATTTTTCACAGAACTAGAACAAAAAATTTTACAATTTGTTTGGGAACACAAAAGACCTCGAATAACAAAAGCAATCTTGAAAAGACAAAAAAAAAAAAAAAAAAAATGGAGCTGCAGGAATCAGGCTCCCTGACTTTAGCCTATAATACAGGGCTACAGTTATCAAGACAGTATGGTACTGGCCCCAAAACAGAAATATAGATCAATGGAACAGGATAGAAAGCCCAGAGATAAACCCTCGCACCTATGGTCACCTAATCTATTACAAAGGAGACCAGAATATACAATGGAGCAAAGACAGCCTCTTCAATAAATGGTGCTGGGAAAACGGGACAGCTACATGTAAATAACTGAAATTAGAACACTCCCTAACACCAGACACAAAAATAAACTCAAAATGGACTAAAGACCTAAATATATGGTCAGACACTGTAAAACTCTTAGAAGAAAACATAGGAAGAACACTCTTTGACATAAATCACAGCAAGATCTTTTTTACCCACCTCCTAGAGTAATGAGAAAAGAAACAAAAATTAAACAAATGAGACCTAATTAAACTTAAAACCTTTTGCACAGCAAAGGAAACCATAAAGAAGATGAAAAGACAGTTCTTAGAATGGGAGAAAATATTTATAAATGAAGCAACTGGCGGAGGATTAATCTCCAAAATATACAAACAGTTCATGTAACTCAATATCAAAAAAAAAAATCAAAAAATGGGAAGAGGGACTAAATAGACATTTCTCCAAAAAGACATGCAGAAGGGCAACAAACACATGAAAAGATGCTCAACATCACTAATTATTAGAGAAATGCAAATCAAAACTACAATGAGGTATCACCTCACAGTGGTCCAAATGGCCATCATCACAACATCTACAAACAATAAATGCTGGAGAGCGTGTGGAGGAAAGGGAACCCTCATGCACTGTTGGTTGGTATGTAAGTTGATACAGCCACTGTGGAGAACAAATACCAGGCATCTTATCATTTCAACTGTCAATATTTCAGAAGGTGTCTCTGAAAGATAGGGACACTTTTAAAAATAAATCATAGTCACAATACAAGTATCACCCTTTAATTATGTAATAATAATTGCTTAATTTTATCACACATCCACTCAGGGTTCATATTTTCTCAATTGCTTTGTAATTTATGTATTTGATTGACATGCATCTTTTGCCCTAAAACAAACTGAAATCTAGTGATTTCTCCAGTAAAAATAAGTTTATTCAGGATCAAAAAGAATTGCAATTCAGGGTCTGTAACTATGGCAAGACATGTGCAAGTCTCCCCACAACAAGGACAGAACTGTTCTGAAGAGATGAAAAGAAATTTGGGAATACTATAGTCAACAAAGTGTCCATTGGAGGAATTGAGAATTCAAAGTATAGTGACTTTTCATTGGCTGAGTTGTGACAGTTTCTTAATGCTGTGTTCTTACCAGAAAAGAAGAGGAAGTCTTTCCCATTGGGCTCTGCTATTGCCATAGGACATGAAAGCTTCTCCTTCTGGCCCCCTGACTTTTTGTGTGTGTGTGGTATGCGGGCCTCTCACTGTTGTGACCTCTCCCATTGTGGAGCACAGGCTCCAGACGTGCAGGCTCAACGGTCATGGCTCATGGGTCCAGCCGCTCTGCAGCATGTGGGATCCTCCTGGACCGGGGCACGAACCCGTGTCCCCTGCATCGACAGGTGGACTCTCAACCACTGTGCCACCAGAGAAGCCCCACCCTGACTATTTTAACTGAGGTTTCTGTTCATTATTTTTTTTTACATTTCCCCCTTTTGGTCAAGATTTTTCTCCAAAGGCATTGCTGATCAAGAGTCAGGTTTTCTAGTTTCAGCAGCTTTTTGTTCCTCAATATCAGGAGGTATTTTTCCTGGGTGTAATGTCTTATGTCTGAAGAAAAGTGCACAGATTGGAAGCCTACTGATGTCTCCAAGGAGGGGTAGGAGGGAAAACTCTCAGGCACTTTATATCTAAAGTTCATTTATTATCAAGATAATGGACATCAGATATCATCTGAACTGTTATGACATCATCCAACAAGCTTGGTCCAGATATTTTGGGAAAGCTGTCTCATCAGATGTCATCTGCTCCGATTCCTGGCAATTTTTACTTTCGGGTCACCAGATAATATGCAGGTCCAGTCAGGGTTTGGTTCACTTTTTAGGTAGGTCATATTAACACAAGAATATATTCCCTGGAACTTTGTGGCACAGGTTCTGTTAGCAATACCTGATAGGGGCCTTTTCAGCAAGGTTGATGAGATTATTTCTGAAGGTGTTTTTTCCAATAGAAAAAATCACCAGGGAGAGGGCTCAAGATGGCCAAATAGGAGGATATGGAATTCACATCTCTCCACAAGTACATCAAGAATACATCTACAAATTGAACAATTCTCACAGAGCACCTGCTGAACACTAGCAGAGGACCTCAGACACCTAACAGGACATGAAAATGTCCCTGCATAACTGGGTAGGATGAAAGAGAGAAAATGAAGTAAAAGAAAATTGATCTGCTCCCCTGGTGTATGGGAGCTGAAGGAGAGGACAGGTTCCTACACCTGTGGAAGCCCCCTCACTTGCAGACAGATGAGCTGACATTTAATGGGAGCTTCAGGGGCTATTGGAGGAAAGTGAAGCAACTGGTCTGTGGCAGGCAGAAAGGAGTGAGACCTACACAGATGGTCTGTGCCACAGCCCTGCTCACCCCAGCTTGAGATGGGTGTCCACCAGAGCTGACATGGGCTGAGTGTTGTAATGTGGGGTTTGGAGAGTGGATATGGGGAGAGAATTATTGTTGGATGTGTGGAGACAGACTGAGGGATTGGGAATGAGGAACTCCACAACTGGAATGTTCCTGGAGGAGCCCAGACTGCCATAGAAGCGAGGCACCATTGTTGAGTGATGTGTGAAGGGCGGAGCTGCCATCACAGTATCTCTACCCACACGCCAACCACTGCCTCTGCAGGCACTAGGAGAGGCTCCTGCTGCAACAAGCGTGCATGCTTCAATTGTTGTCACCTTCTCCCATTCCCATCTGAGTACGGGTGCCCCAGTTGATCGCCACATCCTCCCCCTCCTGCCTGAACAAGAAAACATGCCACAGCTGTTGCCACCCATCACCCTCCTCCCAAAATAGGCCAGTGCACCCCCGGTTGCTGCCTTCGTTTCTTCTCACCTGGGTGGGGAGCAGACAACTGAGAGTGGCCCACACGTAGGGGTGGTGCTGAAACAAAAGCTGATCCCTAGGGGCTCTGCAACTAAGGAAGAAGAACTGAAATCTCTCCTTGCAGCTGTGCAAACTGCAGATTAAGCACCCGCAGCTGGCTTGGTAAACTCAACACCTGTGGAACATCTAAATGGACACCAATTGCTCTGACAACTGAGATGGGTGTAGCTTTAGCAGCTGTGGACTTTGTGGACACATACGTGCAGGGGTTGAGCCAGGTCAGAATCTGAGCTGCCCCCACAGTGTCCACAGTGGGTCCAGATTCATGATTACTGCAATTGTGGGATCTTACTTCAGTGAATCTACACTGGTGGCTGGTGAAAACAACTCCTGAGAGACACCAGAACCAACTTCTGGCATGACCATAGTTAAGGTGGAGCTGAGAGCAGTGCCAACAACAGAGTAACTTGTGAGCTTGCACAACAGGTTAAAGGTGACACAACAGAGCATGCTCACAGGTGAAGAGATCCAGAGGAGGAATACTCAGTGGCTTCTCTCCCAGTGGTCCTGCTCCAATCCCACATATTTTGCGCCAAGTACTTTGCACCAAGTATCAGAAACACAGCTAAGAGACTGATCTTGGGGGACTTCCCTCATGGCACAGTGGTTAAGAATCCGCCTGTCAATGCAGAGGACACATGTTTGATCCTTGGTCTGGGAAGATCCTGCATGCCATGGAGCAACTAAGCCCATGTGACACAATGACTGAACTTGAGCTCTAGAGCCCACAAGCCACAACTACTGAGCCTGCATGCCACAACTACTGAAGCCCGTGCGCCTAGAACCTGGGCTCTGCAACAAAAGAAGCCATCACAATGAGAAGACCATACACTGCAATGAAGAGCAGCCCCTGCTCTCTGTAACTAGAGAAAGTCCACGTGCAACAATGAATACCCAACACAGCCTAAAATAAATTAAAAAATAAAAAGCTTATCACTAAAAAAAAAAAGAAAGAAACTGATCTGGGGGCTTTACTTCATCAACTAGGGAGTAGACCCCATTCCTGACAGGGCAGTCACAATCACAGAGCAAAGGGGAGGCCCTGATCAATATCCAGGCCAGGCTCTGGTCACCGCAACACCAGTCAAACCCGCATAAAGGGGATAACAGAGCCAGCATACACTACGGAAAGAGGTGACAGACATCCATACTGAAAACAGCCCTTGCACCAAAAACAAAACTAAACTAAACTAAACTAAACCCACATAGGCTACACAGGGACGTTCCCACATAAAAATAGCTCTTCAAAACAGTCTGAGGGTCTGGCCTCAGGAAGAAGAACACCCAGAGCATTTAGCCTTGAAGAGCAGTGGGGCTTGAGGGCAAGAGCTGCACAGGGCTGGAGGAAACGGAGACTCCACTCTTGGAGGGCACACACAAGGTCTCATGCACCCTGGGCCCCATGACAAAGCAGTAATTCAATAGGAACCTGGGCTAGACCACCTAGAGGTCTTGGAATTTCCCCTGGGGAGGTGGAGGTTGGCTGTAGCTCACCATGTGACACATTAGACTAGTTAGACTTAACAGATATCTACAGGAAATTCCATCAAAAAATAGTCAGAATACACATTTTTTCAAGTGCATATGGAACCTTCTCCATGATAGATCACATGCTAGAATAGAAGGCAGTCTCAACAAATTTAAAATGATAAAAATTGCATCTTTTCTAACCACAATGGTATGAAACTAGAATCAATTACAGCAAGAAATGAATAAAACACAAATACAGAGAGATTAAACATATAGATCAATGGAACAGAATAGTAAGCCTAGACATAAACACACACACACTTCCGTGACAAAGGAGACAAAACTATCCAATGGGAAAAAGACAGTCTGTTCAATAACAGTTTGGGGAGAACTGGACAACTACATGTAAAAAACTGAAATTAGAACATATTCTCATACCATATACAAAAAATAAACTCAAAATGCATTAAAGACCTAAATGTAAAACTGGAATCCATAAAACTCCTAGAAGAAAACACAGGCAGTACACTCTTTGACATAATATTTTTTTGATCTATCTCCACAGGCAAGGGAAACAAAAGCAAAAATAAACAAGTGGGACTTAATTAAACTGAAAAGATCTTGCACCTGGAAGGAAACCACTAACAAAACAAAATGACAACTTACTGAATGGGAGAAGATATTTGCAAATGATATGTCTGATAAGGAATTAATAGCCAAACTATATGAAGCACTCATACATTTCAATATAAAAAAAACCTGATTAAAAACAGGACACATTCAGGACAGAATAGCTGAATAGACATTTTTCTAAAGAAGACATACAGATGGCCAACAGGCACATGAAAATAAGCTCAATATCACTAATCATCAGGTAAAAGCAAATCAAAACCACAATTACATATTACCTCACACCTGTCAGAATAGCTATTGTCAAAAAGACAACAAATAATAAATGTTGGTGAGGATGTGGAAAAAAGGGAGCCATAGTGTACTGTTGGTGGGAATGTAAATTGGTACAGTCACTATGGAAAAAAGTATGGAGGATCCTCAAAAAATTACAAATACAGCTACCGTATGATCGGCAATTCCACACCAGGATATGTATCTGAAGGAAACAATAACAGTAGTTCAGAAAGATATATGTACCCCAATATTCATAGCAGTATTATTTACAATAGCTAAGATATGGATGCAACCTAAATGTCCATTAACAGATGAATGTATAAAGAAGCTATGGTATGTATATATACATAATTACATATGTATACATATACACATATGTATATACACATATACAATGTAATATTACTCAGCCATAAAAAAGGTGAAATTTTGTCATTTGTGACAACATAGATGGACCTGGAGGGTATTATGCTTAGTGAAATTAGTCAGACAGAGAAAGACAAATACCGTTTATTTTCACTTGTATGGGGAATCAAAACAAATAAAACAAATAAATGAATATAACAAAACAGAAACAGACTCACAGATGCAGAGAAGAAACTAGTGGTCACCAGTAGGGAGAACAGTGGGGGGAATGGGCAAGATAGGGGAAGGGGATTAAGAGGTACAATCTACTAGGTGTAAAATAAATAAGATACAGAGATGTAATGTACAACACAGGGAATATAGCTGATATTTTATAATAGCTGTAAGTAGAGTATAATCAACAAAAATATTGAATCACACTTTTGTAAACCTGAAAAAGAATTTCTACCATTTGCAATAACATGGATCAACCTGGAGGACATTATGCAAAATGAAATAAGCCTGTCACAGAAGGATAAATACAGCATGACTCTAGTTACATGAGGTACCTAAAATATTTAAACTCATAGAAACAGAGAATAGCATGTTGGTTACCAGGGGCCAGGAGGAGGGGAAAATGGGCATTGTCATTCAACTGGTATTAAGTTTCAGTTATTTAAGATGAATTAGTTCTAGGGACCTGCTATATAACTTAGTGATATAGTCAATAGTACTGTGTATGAATATAACCTTTGTTAAGATTGTTGATCTCATGTTAAGTATTCTTACTACACAAACACACACACACACACACAAAACAAAGGGACACGGTAAACTTTTGGAGGTAATGGATATATCTTATTACCTTGACTGTCATAATGGATTAACAGGTGCATGCATATGTCCAAACTCATCAAGTTGCATAGATTAAATATGTACAGTTTTTTTAATATATCAATTATACCTCAATAAACCAGTTTTTCAAGAAAAGAAAACCTTGCTTAAATACATGAAATTTAAATTACTGACCAGCAAAGATAAAGAGAAACTATTGAAATTAGCCAGAGAAAACTGACTCATTACATTCAGGATTTCATTGATTCAAATCCATCTGTCTTCTCATCAGAAAATATGGGAGTAAGAAGACTGAAACAGCATTTCTATAGTGGCCAAAAATTGTAAGAAAACCTACCACCCAAGAATTCTATATCGAACAATAATATCCTTTAAGAGAGAAGGGAAAATTCTTCTTCAACTGAAGGACAACTAAGAAAGTTCACCACCAGCAGAATTTCAGTACAATGACTGCTATCTATATATGATTTTATGAGCATAGAGAAAAATAAGAGAATACATACTAGGTTGTGATTATGGTAACTGAAGAGAAAAGTAGGAGAAAATTAGAGGGGAGGAAGGATTCAAGAAAAAATATAAATTTAAAAAAGAGATACACTTAAACTCATATATTAAGTACTTTATATATGTCATGCACTGTCTAATTTCTTTATATGTATTAACTTATTTATTTTTGACAATTACTTTATGGCATACATACTATTATTATCCCCATTATACAGAGCATGAAACTGAAAAATAGAGAAATTTGGTAACTTAACCAAGGTCTCATAAATGGTAAATAATAAAGATAGGATATGAATCCAGGCTTTCTGACTTCAGAGCAAAATATGATTTAAATCACACCTGTAAATTTTCATAAAATTAAATGTATACATTTATATGTACATATATTTTAAATAAAAAAATAGCACAACTCTACCTTAACTGGCCTGGTGTACAACACAATAAATGAAATAAAGAATAACTTGAAAGTCATTTGAGAATATCAGGGATAAAGAAACAATTGTAAAAACTTTCAGAGAGGAAAAAATAAGCATGCCACTTATAAAAGAATCAAAATGACATCATATTTTTGAGCAGCATCAGTGGAAGCTATAAAGCTATGGAGAAATGTCTTCAAAATTATGAGAGAAAATTATTTTTCAATCTAAAAGTTTATATACAGAAAAATTAAATTAAGCAAAATTATGATATACGTTATATTCAAATGTGTAAGGGCTCAACATTTACCACCACTGCACCGTATCTTATGAAGCTCATGGAGGATGTGCTCCTGCAAAAAGAGGGAGTAAACCAAGACAGCAGAAAATATAGAATGGATGGAATTAGGACAAAGGTAAATAAATTGCCAGGATTACAATTGTGCAGTAGGCTTGAAGAGCAAATAGTCCAGACTACAGGAAAATGGAGGGATTTAGATGAAGTATTCTCAGAAAACAAAAATGGAAACAAATTTAAAAAGCAGGAATTAGTAATCAGATACTTTTGACTATGTGGAAAAGTGTATTGAGATGATATTGGAGGATGAGAGAAGAATAACAATAGATACAAAGAAAAAAAAACAAAAATTAAGGGGTTGATTATCAATCCCAGGAAAATAATGGGGTACATATAAACACAAGGAAAAACAAAAAGTTACACATAAAGAAACATAATTATTGTATACTCCTTGGCTCAGCTGTGAACAGCATTTACACAGTCAAAATGATATTATAAAAGATAGAATAAGGTGAAGTCAGTATTGGGGTGTTGTCAATTAATAGGGTATCATAGATAAAGTATAACATAATAAAGTATAAGAATATTTTTTGAAATATAGAGTTTTGAGTAAGAAAAAAAAACCTTAAATTATTGAAAGTGGTTACCTCTCAGGACTTGGGGGCATGGGTAAAGAAAGATATGGCTATTTCTTTTCACAAGACATTTATTACTTTTTAGGAATTATAATACATATGTAAATATTACTATAATAAAAATAAAATTTTAAAGTCTTAAAAGAAGAAAATTTTCCTGAAATAAAGACTTGATCCTGTAGATTAAACATAAAAACCATGTTGATAAAATATAATCAATATCAAAATATACCTTGATGGAGTTAGAAAATTTAAGGGTAAACAAAGAATTCTACAGGATCCATACTTTTAACAAAACTATATGCATGGATTCCGGTAATTTTAACAACATTTTTTTCAGATAATGAGTATAAGTAGAGGGGTTAGCCTTAGTAAAGAAGGAAGACAACTATTTTTTTCTTTTAAGAGAGAACATGGTAAAGGTTAGGTTAAAATCTAGGAGGAGTAGAGAAATAAGCTGAAAGAGATTATGACTGACTTCCACTTGTTAACAGTGTGAGTCTTCATTTAAATTCTCTGAGTGTGACAAAGTGAGAGAGTGGCATGGATATATATACACTACCAAATATAAAATAGATAGCTAGTGGGAAGCAGCTGCATAGCACAGGGGGATCAGCTCAGTGCTTTGTGACCACCTAGAGGGTGGGATAGGGAGGGTGGGAGGGGGGTAGATGCAAGAGGGAAGAGATATGGGAACATATGTATATGTATAGCTGATTCACTTTGTTATAAAGCAGAAACTAACACACAATTGTAAAGCAATTATGCTCCAATAATGATGTTAAAAAAAATAAATAAATTCTCTGGATGCTATTTTCATTATCTGGACAAGAGGGATTGTAATGTTTGCCTTAAATATTTTAAGCAACGTGAGATGGGAAATAAATTGTTTAAATCATTGCATGTCCAAAGTATTTGAAACCCTAAAAAGTTTTTATATTATATATAAATATTTATTAAATGTTTATTACGTTGAACATCTTGACTTATTGCTAACAATAAATGCCATATGGCATTAAGTACAATGCACACATGCACACACAAAATCACAGGATTAGAAAACAAAAAACTTCAAGCTATTTTTGTAAGCTAACCTGCTGGTACCCAAAGTTGATAATAATACAAAGACTTACAGGTCAATCTTAGTTTAAAATTTTAATACAAAATTCATAAATCAACATTGGCAGAAATAATCTAGACACACAGTAAACTCATGGATTAAGTTCTGATGTCACCTAATAAAGCAAAACTAAAAGATAATAAAATTACTCTAAAATTCTCTACATGGCTTTTAAAGTACAGTGTATATGGATTTGTGTCTATAACTTTGTGCAGTAATATATGTTTATAAATGTTTAATATATACAGATTTTCCTCCAGCATTGGAATAATTTACTGCTTCTTTGGGTGAACAACAGATAAAGTCATTGGCTTGGTGTAAGAACCATGTCATATGATAAATACTTTAAACATTAGAGTCACACTTAGCATGTTGAGAGGTTGTCACTCAAGAAAAGTAAAGGGGAGTGAAGTAAGTCAGAAAGAGAAAGACAAATACTTATGGTAACACATATATATGGAATTTAAGAAAAAAAAAATGTCATGAAGAACATAGGGGTAAGACAGGAATAAAGACACAGACCTACTAGAGAATGGACTTGAGGATATGGGGAGGGGGAAGGGTAAGCTGTGACGAAGTGAGAGAGAGGCGTGGACATATATACACTACAAAACGTAAGGTAGATAGCTAGTGGGAAGCAGCCGCATAGCACAGGGAGATCAGCTCGGTGCTTTGTGACTGCCTGGAGGGGTGGGATAGGGAGGGTGGGAGGGAGGGAGATGCAAGAGGGAAGAGATATGGGAACATATGTATATGTATAACTAATTCACTTTGTTATAAAGCAGAAACTAACACACCATTGTAAAGCAATTATACTCCAAGAAAGATGAAAAAAAAGAAAGAAAGAAAGAAAGAAAGAAAGAAAGAAAGAAAGAAAGAAAGAAAGAAAGAAAGGAAGGAAGAAAGAAAAAGAAAGAAAAGTACAGGGGAATTGGAATCTAATGAAGGAAGAGAAAATTAATGTTTCTTATCCCATGCTCATTCTTGACCACGTTCTTATGTAAACGGTAAGTGGAATCACCTGCAATGTCTAAAATAATATTTTATCTTTTCTCTCTTTTTTCTCTTTATCTCTTAGGCTTTCTCTGTCTCTTTTCATCAACGTCTCTCTCTGCATATAGTTGAAGTTATGTAAGTTAAATGCAGTCGTGAAATATCCTTATTGCACTTCATAAGAATACAACATCACTGCCTAGTGTAATTTATTCTAGGAATGCAAGGGTAGGTCAATATTTTAAAATCTATTAATATATTGAATATGGTGAATATATCTATTGACCATGATATTGTCATAGATTATTAAAAGGTAGGTTAAAATATATGACAGAAAGCTGCATAACAAAATCAAATTTCCATTCCTGATCTTAAAAATTGATAATAAAATTGCCAACAGATGTGATGGATCTATATGAGTAATATTTAAAATTCTATTTAGAGTCAGAGTAAAAAGAGCCTTGACAAAATGGAAGGACATTGCATCCTTGAATAGAAAGCAAAGGAGTTTCATTCTTTTTTTGTTTGCTTATATTTTATTTATGTATTATTTTAGCTTTATTAAGATATATTTAACATATAATATTGCTTTTTTGTTTGCTTATTTTGTTTGCTTATATTTTGTTTGCTTATATTTTATGTTTTTTTAGCTTTATTAAGATATATTTAACATATAATATTGCATAAGATTAAGGTTAACAATGTGACAATTTGATATACGGAGATGCATTTGCTAAATGTCATAAACTATAAATTTTTCAATAAATTCAATAGATCAAGGAAAATACCAATAATTTTAGGGACAAGGGGGAATTTGAGAAACCCATACTAAATTTCATCCGGAAAAAAATACACATGCAATGCAAGAAAATTCCAGGAAAAAAAAAGAATAAGTAATTTAGGCTAACCTGCCCAGATAATTAAAACAGTCTAGTAGTGTCCCATGAATAAATAGATCAACGGGACAGAATGAAGAATCTAGAAATACACCCAAATAAATATAAAATTTATAATATGATACAAGGTACATTTCAAATCAGTAGAGAAAATAGATTAAAAAATAAATGGAGTTAGGTAAACAGGCCAGCCATTTGGGTGAAAAAGTTAAACTTTTACTAGACTATTTACATCAAAATAAGGAACAGATGGATCAAAACTATAAGAAAATAATCAGACCATAGCAGTGTTAGAAGAAACACTGAGTGCTTTTTAAAAAATGGTCTGGTAGTTAGGGAAAGGTAACCAAAGTGCAACAGAAGACAGACTCATTATTGAAACAGATAAATATAACTACTTAAAATGTTGAACATTCCATAGGAAAGTAATCATAAACAAAATCAAAAGGCAAATGAGAAACTGTGATAATACAATATATTTGAAAAAGTCTAATTTTTCTCATATACCAAAGAGATGAAAAATTTTTAAAAAGAACTATAAATCAATAGGAAAAAAGATGAAACAATAGAAAAATGAGCAAAGGTATATCAAAGAATTAAAAATAATCTGTCCAATATAAAGATGCTTAACTTCTCTCATTTAAAGAAATACAAATAAAAATAACAGTATAACACCATTTTGCTCACAGCAGTAGGCAGAACTAAGATGGCTGAGCAGAGACTCGTGACGAAAACTCAGTTTCCTGCATCTGCTAAATCTCTAAAAGACCAACTGGAAAAAGGAAATAATAGACAAACCCAAACTGCGGGACAGTCTACAAAATAATTACTCTGCATGTTCATAAAAGCTGTTGAGAGAGGGCAAACAGAAGAAACAACAAGAACTACAATCCTGCAGCCTGTGGAACAAAACCCACATTCACAGAAAGATAGACAAGATGAAAAGGCAGAGGGCTATGTACCAGATGAAGGAACAAGATAAAACATCAGAAAAACAACTAAATGAAGTGGAGATAGGCAAACTTCCAGAAAAAGAATTCAGAATGATAGTGAACATGATCCAGGACCTTGGAAAAAGAATGCAGGTAAAGATTGAGAAGATGAAAGAAATGTTTAACAAAGACCTAGAAGAATTAAAGAACAAACAAACAGAGATGAACAATATAATAACTGTAATGAAAACTACACTAGAAGGAATCAATAGCAGAATAACTGAGGCAGAAGAACAGATAAGTGACCTGAAAGACAGAATGGTGGAATTCACTACTGTGGAACAGAATAAAGAAAAAAGAATGAAAAGAAATGAAGACAGCCTAAGAGACTCTGGGACAACATTATACACAAGAACATTCACATTATAGGGGTCCCAGAAGGAGAAGAGAGAGAGAAAGGACGAGAGAAAATATCTGAAGAGATTATAGTTGAAAACATCCCAAATATGGGAAAGGAAATAGCCACCCAAGTCCAGGAGGCACAGAGCGTCCCATACAGGACCCAAGGAGAAACACACCGAAACACATAGTAATCAAATTGGCAAAAATTAAAGACAAAGAAAAATTACTGAAAGCAGCAAGAGGAAAAAGACAAATAACATACAAGGGAACTCCCATAAGGTTAACAGCTGATTTCTCAGCAGAAACTCTACATGCCAGAAGGGACTGGAATGATATACTTAAAGTGATGAAAGGGAAGAACCTAAAACCAAGTTTACTCTATGTGGCAAGGATCTCATTCAGATTTGATGGAAAAATCAAAAGCTTTACAGACAAGCAAAAGCTAAGAGAATTCAGCACCACCAAACCAGCTCTACAGCAATTGCTAAAGGAACTTCTCTAAGTGGGAAACACATGAGAAGAAAACTACCTACGAAAACAAACGCAAAACAATTTAAAAAATGGTAATAGGAACATACATACTGATAATTACCTTAAATGTGAATGGATTAAATGTTCCAACCAAAAGACACAGGCTTGATGAATGGATATAAATATAAGACCCATATACATGCTGTCTACAAGAGACCCACTTCAGACCTAGGGACACATTCAGACTGAAAATGAGGGGATGGAAAAAGATATTCCATGCAAATGGAAATCAAAAGAAAGCTGGAGTAGTAATACTCATATCAGATAAGATAGACTTTAAATAAAGAATGTTACAAGAGACAAGGAAGGACACTACACAATGATCAAGGGATCAATCCAAGAAGAAGATATAACAATTATAAATATATATGCACCCAACATAGAAGCACCTCAATACATAAGGCAACTGCTAACAGCTATAAAAGAGGAAGTCGACAGTAACACAATAATAGTGGGGGACTTTAACACCTCACTTACACCAATGGACAGATCATCCAAAATGAAAATAAATAAGAAAACAGAAGCTTTAAATGACACAATAGACTAGATAGATTTAACTGATATTTATAGGACATGCCATCCAAAAACAGCAGATTATACTTTCTTCTCAAGTGTACATGGAACATTCTCCAGGATAGATCACATTTGGGCCACAAATCAAGCCTCAGTAAATTTAAGAAAATTGAAATCATATCAGGCTTCTTTTCTGACCACAACACTATGAGATTAGAAATGAATTACAAGGAAAAAAAATGTAAAACACACAAACATATAGAGGCTAAACAATACATTACTAAATAACCAATAGATCACTGAAGAAATTAAAGAGGAAATCAAAAAATACCTAGAGACAAATGACAATGAAAACACGACAATCCAAAACCTATGGGATGCAGCAAAAGCAGTTCTAAGAGGGAAGATTATAGCTATACAAGTCTACCTCAAGAAACAAGAAAAATCTCAAATAAACAATCTCACCTTACACCTAAAGGAACTAGAGAAAGAATAACAAACAAAACCCAAAGTTAGCAGAAGGAAAGAAATCATAAAGATCAGATCAGAAATAAATGAAAAAGAAATGAAGGAAACGATAGCTAAGATCAATAAAACTAAAAGCTGGTTCTTTGAGAAGATAAACAAAATTGACAAACCATTAGCCAGACTCACCAAGAAAATAGGGAGAGGACTCGAATCAATAAAATTAGAAATGAAAAAGGAGAAGTTACAACAGACACTGCAGAAATACAAAGCATCCAAAGAGATTACTACAGGCAATTCTATGCCAATAAAATGGACAACCTGGAAGAAATGGACAAATTCTTAGAAAGGTATAACCTTCAAAGACTGAACTAGGAAGAAAGAGGAAATATGAACAGACCAATCACAAGTACTGAAAGTGAAACTTTCAAGATTAAAAATCTTCCAACAAACAAAAGTCCAGGACCCGATGGCTTCACAGGTGAATGCTATCAAACATTTAGAGAAGAGCTAACACCCATCTTTCTCAAACTTCCAAAAAATTGCATAAGAAGGAACACTTCCAACTCACTCTATGAGGCCACCATCACCCTGATACCAAAACCAGACAAAGACGCTACAAAAAAAGAAAATTACAGACCAATATCACTGATGAATATAGATGCAAAAATCCTCAGCAAAATACTAGCAAGCAGAATCCAACAACACATTAAAAGGATCATACACCATGATCAAGTGGGATTTATCGTGGGAATGCATGGATTCTTCAATATAAGCAAACCAATCAATGTGATACAGCATATTAAAAAATTGAAGAATAAAAACCATATGATCATTTTAATAGATGTAGAAAAAGCTTTTGACAAAATTCTACACCATTTATGATAAAGCTCTCCAGAAAGTTGGCATAGAGTGAACCCATATCCACATAATAAAGGCCATATATGACAAACCCACAGCAAACATCATCCTCAATGGTGAAAATCTGAAAGCATTTCCTCTAAGATCAGGAACAAGACAAGGATGTTCACTCTCACCACTATTATTCAACATAGATTTGGAAGTCCTAGCCACGTAATCAGTGAAGAAAAGGAAATAAAAGGAATCCAAATTGGAAAAGAAGAAGTAAAACTGCCACTGTTTGCAGATGACATGATACTATACGTAGAGAATCCTAAAGATGCCACCAGAAAACTACTGGAGGTAATCAATGAATTTGGTAAAGTAGCAGGATACAAAATTAATGCACAGAAAGCTCTTGCATTCTTATACACTAATGATGAAAAATCTGAAAAAGAAATTAAGGAAACACTCCCAATTCAGCATTGCAACAAAAAGAATAAAATACCTAGGAATAAACCTACCTAGGGGGACAAAAGACCTGTATGCAGAAAACTATAAGACACTGATGAAAGAAATTAAAGTTGATACCAACAGATGGAGAGATATACCATGTTCTTGCATTGGAAGAATCAATATTGTAAAAATGACTATACTACCCAAAGCAATCTAGAAATTCAATGCAATCCATATCAAATTACCAATGGCAAATTTTTGGAACTAGAACAAAATATCTTAAAATTTGTATGGAGACACAAAAGACCCCGAATTGCCAAAGCAGTCTTGAGGGAGAAAAACGAAGCTGGGGGAATCAGACTCCCTGACTTCAGACTATACTATTAAGCTACAGTAATCAAGGCAATATGGTAGTGGCACAAAAACAGAAACATAGATCAATGGAATAGGATAGAAAGCCCAGAGATAAACCCACACACCTATGGTCAACTAATCTATGACAAACGAGGCAAGGATTTACAATGAAGAAAAGACAGTCACTTCAATAATGGTGCTAGGAAAACTGTACAGCTACATGTAAAAGAATGAAATTAGAACACTCCTTAACACCATACACAAAAATAAACTCAAAATGGATTAGAAACCTAAATGTAAGACCAGACACTATACAACTCTTATAGGAAAACATAGGAAGAACACTCTTTAACATAAATCAAAGCAAGATCTTTTTTGATCCACCTTCTAGAGTAATGGAAATAAAAAAATAATAAACAAATGGGACCTAAGGAAACTTCAAAGCTTATGCTCAGGAAAGGAAACCATAAACAAGACAAAAAGACAACCCTCAGAATAGGAGAAATTATTTGCAAATGAATCAATGGACAAAGGATTAATCTCCAAAATATATAGACAGCTCATGCAGGTCAATATTAAAAAAAGAAACAACCCAATCCAAAAATAGAAAGAAGACCTAAATAGACATTTCTCCAAAGAAGACATACAGATGGCCAAGAAGCACATGAGAAGCTGCTCAACATCACTAATTATTAGAGAAATGCAAATCAAAACTACAATGAGGTATCACCTCACACCAGTTAGAATGGGCATCATTAGAAAATCTAGAAACAACAAATTCTGGAGCAGGTGTGGAGAAAAGGGAACCCTCTTGCAGTGTTGTTGGGAATGCAAATTGATACAGCCAGTATGGAGAACAGTAAGGATGTTCCTTAAAATACTACAAATAGAACTACCATATGACCCAGCAATCCCACTCCTGGGCATATACCCAGATAAAACCATAATTCAAAAAGACACATGCACTCCAGTGTTCATTGCAGCACTATTTACAATAGCCAGGTCATGGAAACAACCTAAATGCCCATCAACAGATGAATGGATAAAGAAGATGTAGTACATAGATACAATGGATTATTACTCAGCCATAAAAAGGAATGAAATTGGGTCATTTGTTGAGACATGGATGCATCTAGAGACTCTCATACAGTGTGAAGTAAGTCAGAAAGAGAAAAACAAATATCGTATATTAACGCATATATGTGGCACCTAGAGAAATGGTACAGATGAACTGGTTTGCAGGGCAGAAATTGAGACACAGATGTAGAGAACAATCATATGGACACCATGTGGGGAAGCGGCGGGGTGGTGGGAGTGGTGGTGTGATGAATTGGGCGATTGGGATTGACATGTATACACTGATGTGTATAAAATTGATGGCTAATAGGAACATGCTGTATAAAAAAATAAATAAAATTAAACTTTAAAAAAAGCCTTTGAGGTCATGAAAGAGATTAAAGAAGACTAAAGAGACGTGATAGCTGAATGTGGTACCTGGTCCTAACTAGAGCAGAGATACATCTTTTAAAATATTTTAAAATTAAAGACTTTTGCTACAAAGGAAATTATTAGGATGTTTGTTAAAATATGAATAAGGTTGGTAGGGTAGATAACAGTATCGTATCAATGTTAATTTTGATAATTTTACTATGGTTATGTAAGAAGGATATTCTTTTTTTTAAGAAACAAAGTTTTTTGGAGTTAAAGAAAACCCCACCATTTTAAACCATCAGATTGGCAAATGTTAAAATGTTTGATGATATTCAGAGCTGGCTTACTGTGTACACCATTCAGCAAAAATTTTATGTGTATACCTTTTGAAGCAGAAATTACACTACTAAAATTTTAGCTATGCATATACTCACAGATGTACTCACTGGTACATATGCAGAAATGTCTATTGCAGCATTAATACTAGCAAAAAAGTAGAATGACTTAACTATTATTAAAGGAGGGATGAGTTAAATAATTGTGGTATATTTGCATTGTGGAATATGAGGGACATATTAAAAAGTATAAGGTACATCTCTATGTGCTGCTATGAGAAAATATGGAAGATTTATTTTTATGGGAAAACAAGCAAAGTACAGAACAGAATATAGACCATGATTTCCTTTTAATTCTTGTGAAAAAAAATGATTGTGGAAGGTAAACTCTAAGGTTGCCACCATGATCTCTGCCTCCTTGTAATTACACCTTTGTATAATCCCCTCCCCCTTGAGTGTGGGCAGGACCTGTAACTTATCTCTAATCAATAGAATATGGCATGATAGGTGATTACTTATGCATTATTACGTCAGATTGCAAGGCTTATGTTGTGAGAAGATGCTCTCTCCTTTGCTGCTTTTGAGGAAGCAAGAAGCCATGCTGGGAAGATCTATACTGTGGACTGAATGTTTCTGTACCCCCAGAATGCATATGTTGAAATTCTAACCTCCAAGGTGATGGTACTTGGAGGTGGGACTTTGGGAGCTGCTTAGGTCATGAGGGCTATGCCTCATAAGGGATTTGGATTAGTGTTCTTTTAAAAGAGACCCCAGAGAGCTAGCTCACCCTTTCCACCATATGAGGACACAGAAAAAAGACACTGATTATGAACTGGGTGGTGGACTCTCACAAGACACTGAATATGCTGGTACCTTGATCTTGGATTTCCCAACCCCCAGAACTGTAAGAAATAAATTTCAGTTGTTTAGAAACCACCCAATCTATTTTAATTTTATTATGGTAGCCCAAATGGACTAAGACTGTCCATGTGACAAGAAATTGAGGGCAGCCTCTGTCTGACAGCTCACATAGAAAATACTGCCAACAACTACATGAGCTTGGAAGGAAATCCTTCCCCAGTCAAGTCTTAGATAAAACCATAGCGCCAACTGACACCTTGATTGCAGCTTTGTGAATCCTTAAAGCAGAGGACTCAGCCAAGCCATGTGCAGACTCCCGTCTCAGCAAAACTGTGAGATAATAAGTGTATGTTGTTTTAAGGCTCTAAGTTTTTGATAATATTGCTATGCAGCAATAGCTAAGTTAATAATACGTATGTATGTTTATATATCTAGCCATAGGACATTTATCAAAGGATACATAATAAGTTTTTCTACCTATGAAAAGTGGAAATAGGGGGATCAGGGGTAGGAGAAAGTGTTTTACTTTTTGCTTTACATACTTTCCTAATATTTGAAAATAGTAATCATGGGACTGTATTAGTTTTATTTAAAAAAATAGAAACAAGGCCAAAGAATGTCTGAGGAAACCTGAATTTTTTACAATTAGAAGATACCTTATTGGGTCAATGATTACCCTCTTTACCCCATCTTTCATTTTATGGATGAAGAATTTGAGTCCAAAGCAAGTGAAATGACTTATTATTTATACATTATATACTTCCTCAAAAGTTTTGTGCAGCTTATAATAAAATAGACAGACATAATAGGACAATTAGAAAAGAGCAACAGCTATGTAAAGGAGGGGAGAATGTAGTGGAAATCAAGAAAAAGCTAAAAGGTAGTTATAAAAACTGAGCATAAACCTTAGCTTTCACTTTCTAAGGAGACAAATCAAAAGAAAAAATATACTGTTATGTAGTTTTTATTATCTGATAAAGAAATACATCCCAGTGAGACAAATGAAGTAGCATTCTTCATAATACCAAAATCGAATAAATCTGTAAACCCTTACAGACAGAGCATCTGTACCTAGCGAAACACAACAGATAAGAACATAGAATTTGGTGTTGGCAGAGACAGACTCAAACTCCAGCAACATCACTTACTTAGTGTCCTCTTTATGTCTGAGTTTCCTTATTTGTAATCATCAAGATAATACCTCTTTCATAGGTTATTTTTGAGGATTAAATAAGGTAATATAGATAATATGGGATTGTGTATGTTTGTCTTTAAAATAGAAGACTTTCTAAACATAAAAAAATATTTTTCATATGGACATTTGTCATATTGATCTTCAGTAAAAGTCAAGGACATGATATTAAAGTAATTTCTGTGAGAGAATTTCAAGTAATAATGAAGCTCACAGTCACATAGCCAAAATGTGACAGAGCCTGGACAAAAATCCAGGACTCTCGGTTTCCAGTTCAGTGCTTCTTTCACCGTGCTTCTTGCTGCTACTTGAAGACATCAGAATTTGACTTGACTGGATATTGGAAATTTCTTTGCCTGCAATGGTTTTCTCCAGCCCATCCATTTGTTTCTGACTATTCCTAGTTGTACAACAAGCAAAGAGGATGTTATAATTGTTTATTGTTTTAACTGTATTGAGATCTGACTAGAGAAGGAATTTCCACTTACTTTACACAGTTTTTATTAGCTGTTTTCCTCTCTGCAGGTCTGTGTCTGCCACATGTTACACTGTTTTCTTTTGTGTTACATAAACTGGCCCCCAAACCTGTAATTTGATGCTGCCTTAACTGCCCCCCATAGGCAGTGTCAGGAGGGCACTCTTCTGGCATGTGCCTTCCCTCCTCCACACATTTGTCAAACTGTAGCTTAACTTTTCAGACAATTAATTTGTTAGCAGATTTTCAACAGGCCTTATAGGGGCATAACATCCCTGATGGGCCTACACATTTCCAGGAAGATTTCCAATTTAAGGACCTTTCCACCTGGAGCCACTGGAAAGTGACAAATTTTTGCTCTTACTGCTGGTGTGGGGGTGTGTATGTGCAGAAAACAGATCTCTGTATTGGAGGCCAAGAAGTTTAATAGCCCAAAGCAGTTTGTACAGAGATAGCATCTATAATCAGATGATTCTTCAAGACACCTGAAGATATTTAGGCAGGCTATTTATTATTTGGTGGATTCCAAGGAAAGCTTCAGTGGAGAAGGATTAGGGATTTGGGGGGCAGTAAGCATAAGAAGTGAAGTTAATAGAATGGAACAACATTAGCAGCATGACCTAATTAAAACACATGCCTGACTCACAACTTGAATGTTTTAGTGCAATCTATTTTCAATTACCAGCGTGGGCAGTAGGACAACTTTAAATGATAAACAGGCAAAAAAAAAAAACCCTGAATATTTAAAAATAGGACTTATACTGGATTGGATCTTGGAGTTACTGAAGAGATTTGTAGGAAGGAGTTCTGTTCCAACTTAAATCTTCTTTGTAGTAAGATATTCAGTTCATTTAATACATATTTTAAAACATTTAAGGAAAAAACAGAGTTGTCTATAGCTTTGGTTCTCAGGCATATGTATCTACCAGAATTTTCTAAAAGGCATGTTAAAACCCAAATTATGGGCCTCAACTCCAGAATATCTAATTCAGTATGCCTGGGTTGAGATATGGGAGTCTGCATTTCTAACAAGCTCTCAGTTGATTTTGTTTCTGCTGGCCTCGGGACCATACCTTAAGAAAAACCTCTGTAAAGGAAACAGAAGAGACAATACCTATGCCCCTGAGATTAGTCAGTTATATAATTTAACTCCAATTTTGAAGGGAATTAATATTTTTGAGCATTTCTAGTGTGCCAACACTGTATTGAATCCTTCGTTATCTCATTTTATGTATTTTAATTTACCTCTAAGCTTCCAGACAGCTAAGTGGAACATGGAAATATATTGGGCTAAATTTTAGTTTAAAAATCTTTGTGCAGAGATTTAATTTTTTTTCTTTGAAACTAGCACCAAATGTTCCCTGGGAGGGAAAGACTAATCCAAAGCAGAATTCTGAAGTTTGGAAAATTAGTCTTTGTTATAACCTCACCTCCCAACTTACACCTACATCCCATACACTTTCCTGCTCCAGGAGTATTCTTAAAAAAATCCTTGCTCCCAAAAAGCTATCAACTGCTTCACAATAAGCTATTAAATGATGAACTTTAATTTATTGATAATGTTCAATAGGTGACTATGCTAATATCAATGTTAGGTTATACTAATATGGCTATTAAAATGGCTAAAATAAGCCTACTTTTTAGGAAAAAAGACATTTAGGGAAGAAGAAACTGTTGAATGGGTCATGTTGATCAAAGATAAATCTATCATGCTAGAGGAGGAAAAGTTATCAAAACAAGACTGCAGAAATGAATGGAGTTAAGCTAGTAAATTTAGAAGAGTATGCAAATCCATGAGATATTATAGATAAAAAAATAAAACTAGGTAGAAGCCAAGAGAACTGTGGAATATTTTGCATTATTTTAATCACAATAGTAAGGGAAGACAAGAAAACAGTTGGGAGTTGGACTAGATGAAATTTCCAGTAAAGACAAAATTGATCAGGAACCATTCCTGAGTACCCTGATGCTAAGACTCAGTTTATGATTATAGTCATACATTGGAAAAACATATGCAAATGAAGTCAACAGTAATTAGGAATGAAGCCACATATAACTGAGATCTTGGGAGCAAGTCTGGTAAGAAGTATGAGAGGAGTCTGTACCATAGACAAAAGATGGAGTCTTTACAGAAATGATGTGGTTAATATGAAAGGGTTAAATTGAGCCCACAGTCTTGAGAACTTCCAGGTATGGTGATTAAAAGTTTTTCTCACTGACTTTTGCCAAATTTAACATACCTTAAAAATTATATGGGTACATATTTTTGCCTGGAAAGAATTTTGAAATGGAAAATAGCAGAGACACATTGTCTTGTTGATTTGTAGAAGCTCTTTTGGGACCACAGCAACTTGGACAGCTGTTTCTCCCTGTACTTTCTGTGGGCCAGGAGAATTGGCCTTACTCACATGGAGTAGTGGAAGAACAAGGGATGAAAGGGACAGCCTGCATACTTGAAGTATGTCTTACCCTGAGGGTATTTTTACTTTATTGAAGAAATTTGAAACACTGACAAACTTCCTAGAATCCCCCAAAATGAATGCTGGTATTTCAGACACCACAACAGGGCACACAAATGATTCCTCCCAATGTATACAAGAGGGCAAGAGGTTAAAATTCTGCTCCTCAGACTCTTTTTCCCCCTAGTTTTGCATTTATTTATTGATTATGTCATTGGTTTCTTTTCACCTCTCCCTTCACTTTTTCAGGAATGTAGAGACTATGTATATCCCAAGTGGCTAGTACTTTTCTTAGCCCATAGCAGGTTTTCAATAAATATCTGTTGGTAGGATGAATAAATTAACAAATAGAATAGAAAAAACATCTTAAACCTGTAGCCATTGGCTAAGTCTTTTCTTTGAGATCTGGTTCCCATGTTCTTTAGTCTGGATATGGTTAAGTTAGTTTGTTTGATTTTAAACGTACTGCATTTAGTAGAAGGAAGGAAATAACAAAGATCAGAATGGAAATAAATAAAACAGAGTCCAGAAAAACAATAGAAAAATCAACAAATTAAGAGCTGTATTTTTTTTAAAAGTTGGTAAACCTTTAGCTAGAGTATGAAAAAGAGAGAGAAGACTAAAATAAGTGAAATTAGAAATGAAAGAGGAGACATTATAACTGGTACCACAGAAATGCATAGAATCATAAGAGAATACTATAAATAATTATATGCCAACACATTAGATAACCTAGAAGAAATGCATAAATTCCTGGAAACATACAACTTGCAAGGCTGGATCATGAAAAATAGAAAATATAAACAGGCAAATAATTAGTAAGGAGATTGAATCAGTAATCAAAAACCTCACCATGCAGAAAAAAACCTCAGGTGGTTTTTTACCAAACTTTTACCAAATTTTAAAGAAAAATTAACCCCCAATCCTCTCAAAAAATTCCAAAAAAATTGAAGAGGAGGGAATGCTCTAAAACTCATTTTATGAGGCCAGCATTACCCTTTCAGCAAAACTAGATGAGGACCATACAAGTAAAGAAAACTAGAGGCCTATAACTCTGATGAACATAGATACAAAAATTCTTAACGAAATATTAGGAAACTGAATTCAATAGCACAATAAAAGGATCACACACCATGAAGAAGTGGGATTTTATCTCTGGGATACAAGGATGGTTTAACATACACAAATCAGTAAATGTGATCTGCTACATTAATAGAATGAAAGACAAAAGTCACATGGTCATTTCAATACATGCATAAAAACATTTGACAAAACATAACATCCTTTCATGATGAAAAACTCAACATAGCAAAGGCCATATATGACTAAACCACAGCTAATATCATACTCAACCATGAAAATTTGGAAGCTTTATCTTTAAAAAGAGGAACAAAACAAGAGTGTCCACTTGCACAACTTTTATTCAACATAGTAGTGGAAGTCCTAGCTAGAGAAATCAAGAAAGAAAAAGAAATAAAGGCATCCAAATTGGAAAGGAAGAAGCAAAATTGTTTCTCTTCACAGATGATATGATCTTACATAGAGAAAATCCTAAAGATTCCACCAAAAAAAGTTTTAGAACTAATTAATGAATTCGGTAAATTTGTAAGATATAATATCAGCATACAGAAGTTAGTTGTGTTTCTGTACAATAACAACAAAATAACTGAAAAAAGAAATAAAGATAGCAATCACATTCACAATAGCATAAAAAATTAAAATACTTAGGAATAAATTTATCCAAGGAGGTGAAATATCTATGTACTGAAAACTACAAGACTTTGGTGAAAGACATTGAAAAAGAAACAAATAAATAAAAATATATGCCATGTTCATGGATTAGAAGAATTAATATTGTTAAAATGCTCATACTGTCCAAAGTCATCTATATATTCAATGCCATTCCTATCAAAATTCCAGTGGAGCTTTTCACAGAAATAGGAAAAACAACCCTAAAATTTGTATGGATCCAAGAAAAGACCCAGAATAGCCAAAGAAATCCTGAGGAAGAAGAACAAAGCTGGTGGTGTCACACTTCCTGATCTCAAACTATAGTAAAAAAAAATAATCAAAGCACTATGGTACTGACACATAAACAGACACTTACATCAATGGAACAGAATCGAGAGGCCAGAAATAAATCCCTGCATATACAGTTAACTGATATTTGACAAGAGAGTCAAAAATACTCAATGTGGAAAGAAAAGTCTCTTCAATAAATGGTGTTGGGAAAAGTGGATAACCACAAGAAAGGAATGAATTGGATCTCATCTTGCACCATTCACAAAAATTAACTCAAAATGGATTAAAGATTTAATTATAAGACCTGAAATCTTAAAAGTCTTAGATAATGCATAGGTTAAAAAAAAAACCTTGACATTTGTCTTAACAATGATTGTTTGGATATAACACCAAAAGCGCAAAAAATAAAAGCAAAAATCAATAAGTGGGACTACATTGAACTAAAAATGATTCTGCACAGCAAAGGAAACCATCAACAAAATGAAATGGGCAACCTATGGAATGGGAGAAAATATTCTCAAACCATGTATCTGAAAAGAGGTTAATATCCAAAATATATAAGGAACTAATAAAATTCAATAACAAAAACTCCCAACAATCCAATTGATAAGTGGACAGAAGACCTGAATAGACATTTCTCCAAAGAAGACATATGAATGGTTAACAGGTAAATGAAAAGATGCTCAACATCACTAATCATCAGGGAAATGCAAATTAAGACCACAAGGAGGTATCACTTCATACCTGTTAGAATGACTGTTGTCAAAAAGACAAGCGATAACAAGTATTGATGAGAATGTGGAAAAAAGAAACCCTTGTGCACTGTGGTGGGAATGTAAATTAGTTGACTTAGCCACTATAGAAAAGAGTATGGAGATTCCTCAAAAAATTAAAAGTAGAACTATCATAAGATCCATCAATACCACTTCTGAGCATATATCCAAAATAAATGAAAACAGGTTATCAAAAAGACATCTACACTCCCATGTTTATGGCAGCATTATTCACAATAGCCAAGCTATGGTAAAAACTGTAACATATCCACTGGATATGGAAAAAAAACATATCCATTGGTCAATGCATGAATGGATAAGGAAGATGTGATATCTATCTGTGATTATCTAACTATTTATCTATCTATCTATCTACCTACCTACCATGCATCTACGAGAGAAAAAAAAGAAGTCCTACCATTTGCAACAACATGGATGGACCTTGAGGGAATTATGCTAAGTGACATAAGACAGACAAAGACAATATCATTTATATGTAGACTCTAAAAAAACTGAACTCATAGAAACATAGAGTAGATTGGTGGCTACCAGGGGTTGGGGGATGGGGGAAATGGGGAGATGTTGATAAAAGTATACAAATTTGCAGTTTGAAGATGAATAAGTTTTGGAGATCTAATACATAGCATTGTGATTATAGTTAACAATACTGTATTATACACTTCAAAGTAGTTGCTATGGGACCAGATCTTAAATGCTATCTCAGTTAAAAAGAATAAATAGACAGTTGGTCAGCAGTTTCTGTGCAATCTGATTGGTTCTCCCACCATGGATTCATCCAGCACATCAAGTGGTAAGTCTACATCTGGGCTCTGTTGTTGCATCATCCAAATGCCTTGATGCCCTCCCAGGGTTTTTCACGAGGATATAAATGACCACCAAGATTGCAGGGACAGATTTTGCTGAGCTGTGTTTCAGTAATCAATTGGGCAAGAAGATTGAGAGTGGCTTGGGCATTTTATATTATTTTTCTTCTTGAAATTAAAATTGAAGTTGTTAGCCCTGTTGCCTGTTGTGTTGCCCAACAATGGCTTCTCTACCAAAAGTGCTAACATGTAGTTGTACAGAACGCTACATACATTTGCAAGCGTTTCCAATTTAGTTGATAATATTTTCCAGTTGGCCAAATTTGGGATTTTGAGTTGGTTTGGCTTGTTCTTTTTTGTTGTTGTTTATTTGATCTATTTTGTTTTGTTTTCCATTTGAACTGGTTAATTTCTTTTTTTTTTTAACATCTTTATTGGGGTATAATTGCTTTACAATGGTGTGTTAGTTTCTGCTTTATAACAAAGTGAATCAGTCATACATAAACATATGCTCCCATATGTCTTCCCTCTTACGTCTCCCTCCCTCCCACCCTCCCTATCCCACCCCTCCAGGCTGTCACAAAGCACCGAGCCAATATCCCTGTGCCATGCGGCTGCTTCCCACCAGCTATCTACCTTACTACGTTTGTTAGTGTGTATATGTCCATGACTCTCTCTCGCCCTGTCACAGCTCACCCTTCCCCCTCCCCATAACCTCAAGTCCGTTCTCTAGGAGGTCTGTGTCTTTATTCCTGCCTTACCCCTAGGTTCTTCATGACATTTTTTTTCTTAAATTCCATATATATGTGTTAGCATACGGTATTTGTCTTTTTCTTTCTGACTTACTTCACTCTGTATGACAGACTCTAGGTCTATCCACCTCATTACAAATAGCTCAATTTTGTTTCTTTTTATGGCTGAGTAATATTCCATTGTATATATGTGCCACATCTTCTTTATCCATTCATCCGATGATGGGCACTGAGAAAACCAAAATTCAAAAAGAGTCATGTACCAAAATGTTCATTGCAGCTCTATTTACAATAGCCCAGAGATGGAAACAACCTAAGTGAACTGGTTAATTTCTATTGTGTCCATGGGGAAAATCAACATACAATTCATAATGAGAGTAGAAGAGAGTTTTATTTGAGCAAAACTGAAAACTAGAGCCTGGGAGACACAGATTCCAGAAGCACTTGAATTTTCTTCCACTGGACTACAAAGTGCGGGTGGGATAGCCTTATAAAGGCAAAATCTGCAATGTTACACTTAGTTCCATGAGTTCTTTCCAAAGAATTATCATCACAGCTGGCAAGAAGTAAAGGTGCTGGTTAAGAAAGTATTAGTTGGAGGCTGAAATCCTTGACTTGAGTACTTCCAGGAGGAGGCCTTGAGACCACACATTTGCAGCTGGCAGCTGCTAGCAGATATTCCTTTGAGGAGGGCTGGTGTCCTATAGTTTGATACAATTCAGGAAATTCAAGATACCAGGGATGCAGGGATGTGCCTGAAAGCACACCCACCCTGGCCATCCAGCTCTTTTTGAATGCATGAAACAAAGACACTTCTATTCCTTTCATCACAAAGACCAAACATCAAATATGACAGGGGTACATCACTTCAAGGTTTCAAAAGAGAAAGAATAGCACGTACACACAATGATTCAGTGTGACCTTGGTGTCTAGTAGGGAAACAATTAAAAAAAAGAATAAATAAAAATATACTACCTGAAGTCAAAACAAGTTAGAGGTTTAGCCAATGTGCTCATAGACCCAGTTACAAAGTTTGCACTATTTATGTAGTTTCAGAAAGCAACACCCAGAACAGTTAGAATAAACGATGTCCACTTAGTCTTCTTTCCTTTTCCCTTTCATGTGTATGTGCGTCAGAGCCTCAGTCACCCTAGGTGGAAGTTGTTTCAATCAGTCATATTTCAGAGCTAACTCTCCCATTGTATCTTTGAAATCTTGAATATTCATCCAGGGCCCCTGTAGACCTTGCTTGTTGATTGGATTACATAAGTTTCTTAAAGTGAATGGATTAATGTTCGAGATACTGTAACTAAAATTTCCTGGCTTTTAGTGGCTGCAGTGCTGCAAATGGTTGCAGGTCATTAGACAACAAGATCCATGTTCCCCCTGCCCCAGGCCATTTTACTTGGATCTACATAGTCTTTATATATTTTTCCTTAGGTTATAAGATATATTCCACTAAGCTCAATTCCCTTCCCTCTAAGTACCTTATGTTAATCAGGTCAAAAAGTAGGTTAACACTGCCTGCAGCATATGGAAGTACACGTTAATATAATTGGTTCACTGGAACAACACCAGTGAAGGCTCCATGTGAATAGAGATCTTCTTTGCCTTAGTCAATGTTGCATCTCCAGCACCTAGGACAAGATTTAGCCTCCAGGAGATACTCAATAAACATTAGTCTAATGACTAAAAAATTCCCCAAATTTAAGATAATATTCTCCCTAAATATGAAAAATTATAAAGTATTGACAGTGTAATCAAAGCAACACTTCATAAATGGATGACTAAATTGTTTCATTTCTATCCAAATTTAAATCAAGGTGCTCAGTGTGTAATTTCAGGAATGTGTTAGCATGTCATTTGCTGTGCCTCAATCAACAGTATTATACTTTGTGGAAAGAGATAATGTGTTGACAAAAGAGATCTATGTTTGAAAGGAATTTAGGAAAGAATGAACCCAAAAAGGGACAATTTTTCAGTGTCTTTCCAGATCTGTCCAAGGAGAAAGGTGCCCTAACCAGATGACCCAGGTATTCAATTCCCTTCACTAGTGTCCTTGGTTCTGGTCTACCTTAGAAATAATGAAGAATCAAACATATAAATTTATATAGCCAAGTTTGAATGTATCCTTGACTTCCTTCTGCCATCATTATTTTTATTTTGCTCCAAATATGGCAATTTCCTTTCACTCTTAACTCATCTTCTTAGTAGAAGGCACTAGTGTTTGGCTGAATCTGTTGCCCTCAGTAAGATTTGTTCCTTACTTAGAATCATGGAACTCTAGACACAGTTCTTCATAGAACATCTATAGTCCAGTAGAACTATATTTTCAACTACAACTCATAAAGTTAATTTAGTAGGTTATGATTAGTGGGACTTTTATGGAAGAGAATAGAACAGAAAATAATATTAACATGCATCTCATGCAGAAATGATAAAGTATTGTATCAGGAAATTTCTATTTAAATTTAGATACATATATTCATATATGTGGACTGGATTGTAATGTAAAATATATTTCTTATTGTGAGCCATGGTCAAAAAGTTTCAAAACCCACTAATATAGTTGATTCTTCTCTTATTTACTGATAAAGAAACTGAGATTCAGTGGGAGGTAGTCTCTAGCCCAAGGTCACACAACTGATGAGCAAGAAATGAGATTAGGATTTATATCTGTTGGTTCCTTGCTTCCAGGACTTTTTTTTTTTTTAACCACTATTTTGTACCTCTCATCTCAATATTTCTCTTGTATTTTGCTAGTGAAATGACCTATGTTTACAGACAAATTTCAAGAGAAAACCCACACATGAAGATCCTTCTTTACTGTGAATTTATGTTTTTTAGGAATAACATCTCATACCACCCTGTTCCACATCAAACTAAAATTGCATATGCACAGAGATTGTTAGTTAATAAGGCTAGACATCCAAATAGCCTTGTTCATCTACATCAGCTTAAGAATGCTCTTTTATAGTCGTATGAAGTACTCCTACATGATATTTTCTGTAACTGCATAATAAATTACCCCAAGATTGAGAAGCTTAAGACAAACATTTATTATGATGCAATTTCTGTAGGTCAGGAATCTAGAAGCAGCTTTACTGGATCATTCTGGCTCTGGGTCTCTCATGAGATTTCAAGCTCACTCAAGCTCACATCAGAAGGCCTGATTTTCTTGCCATGCTAACTTCTCAATAAGGCTGATTACAACATTGTTTCATTCACAAATCAAGTGATACAAGAAAGAGAAAGGAAACCAGCAAGGAAGAGAGTGTCCCAAATGAAGAATTTTATAACCTGATCTTGGAAGTGACATACTATCACTTCTTTTTTTTTTTTTAAGATCTTTATTGGAAGATAATTGCTTTACAATGGTGTGTTAGTTTCGGCTTTTTAACAAAGTGAATCAGTTATACATATACATATGTCCCCATTACTCTTCCCTCTTGCATCTCCCTCCCTGCCACCCTCCCTATCCCACCCCTCTAGGTGGTCACAAACCACCTAACTGATCTCCCTGTGCTATGCAGCTGCTTCCCATTAGCTATCTATTTTATGTTTGGTAGTACATATAGGTCCATGCCACTCTCTCACTTAGTCCCAGCTTACACTTACCCCTCCCGGTACCCTCAAGTCCATTCTCTAGTAGGTCTGTGTCTTTATTCTCGTCTTGCCCCTAGGTTCTTCATGACCTTTTTTTTTTCTTTTTTTAGATTCCATATATATGTGTTAGCATACAGTATTTGTTTTTCTTTTTCTGACTTACTTCACTCTGTATGAAAGACGCTAGGTCCATCCACCTCACTACAAATAACTCAATTTCTTTTCTTTTTATGGCTGAGTAATATTCCATTGTATATATGTGCCATATCTTCCTTATCTGTTGATGGACACTTAGGTTGCTTCCATGTCCTGGCTATTGTAAATAGAACTGCAGTGAACATTTTGGTACATGACTCTTTTTGAATTATGGTTTTCTCAGGGGATATGCCCAGTAGTGGTATTGCTGGGTCATATGGTAGTTCTATTTTTAGTTTTTAAAAGAACCTCCATACTATTCCCCATAGTGGCTGTATCAATTTACATTCCCACCAACAGTGCAAGAGGGTTCCCTTTTCTCCACACCCTCTCCAGCATTTATTGTTTGTAGATTTTTTGATGATGGCCATTCTGACCGGTGTACAAAAGATCATGAGAGATTATTACAAGCAGCTCTATGCCAATAAAACGGACAACCTGGAAGAAATGGACAAATTCTTAGAAATGCACTACCTTCTGAGACTGAAGCAGGAAGATTTGGAAAATATGAACAGACCAATCACAAGCACTGAAACTGAAACTGTGATTAAAAATCTTCCAACAAACAAAAGCCCAGGACCAGATGGCTTCACTGGCAAATTCTATCAAACATTTAGAGAAGAGTTAACACCTATCCTTCTCAAATTCTTCCAAAATATAGCAGAGGGAAGAACACTCCCAAACTCATTCTACAAGGCCGCCATCACCCTGATACCAAAACAAGACAACGATACTACAAAAAAAGGAAATTACAGACCAATAACATTGATGAATATAGATGCAAAAATTCTCAACAAAATACTAGCAAAAACAGAATCCAACAACACATTAAAAGGATCATACACCATGATCAAGTGGGATTTATCCCAGGGATGCAAGGATTCTTTAATATATGCAAATCAATCAATTTGATACACCATATAAAAAAAATTGAAGAATAAAAACCATATGATCATCTCAATAGATGCAGAGAAAGCTTTCAACAAAATTCAACACCCATTTATGATAAAAACCCTGCAGAAAGTAGGCATAGAGGGAACTTTCCTCAACATAATAAAGGTCATATATGACAAACCCAGAGCCAACATCATCCTCAATGGTGAAAAACTGAAAGCATTTCCACTAAGGTCAGGAACAAGACAAGGTTGCCCACACTCACCACTCTTATCCAACATAGTTTTGGAAGTTGTAGCCACAGCAATAAGAGAAGAAAAGGAAATAAAAGGAATCCAAATCGGAAAAGAAGAAGTAAAGCTGTCACTGTTTGCAGATGACATGATTGTATACATAGAGAATCCTAAAGATGTTACGAGAAAACCACTAGAGCTAATCAATGAATTTGATAAAGTAGCAGGATGCACAGAAATCTCCTGCATTCCTATACACTAATGATGAAAAATCTGAAAGTAAAATTAAGGAAACACTCCCATTTACCATTGCAACAAAAATAATAAAATATCTAAGAATAAACCTACCTAAGGATACAAAAGACCTGTATGCAGAAAATTATAAGACACTGATGAAAGAAATTAAAGATGATACAAATAGATGGAGAGATATACCATGTTGTTGGATTGGAAGAATCAACACTGTGAAAATGACTACAACCCAAAACAATCTACAGATTCAATGCAATCCCTATCAAACTACCACTGGCATTTTTCACAGAACTAGAACAAAAAATTCCACAATTTGTATGGAAACACAAAAGACCCCAAATAGCCAAAGCAATCTTGAGAAAGAAAAACGGAGCTGGAGGAATCAGGCTCCCTGACTTCAGACTATACTACAAAGCTACAGTAATCAAGACAGTATGGTACTGGCATACTGTCACTTCTGCTGTATGTTATTGGCTATATAGACTAACCTTGGTATAATGTGGAAGGAGACTACATAAGGGAATGAAGAGGTGGAGATTATTAGGAGCTCTCTTGGAGGCTGGCTACCACGATGACCTGATTTTATTTTTCTAACTCTATAATGGTTGGGAGTTGATGGATAAAATTTATTATTTTATTACTCAGATAAAGAAAAAGTTTCAGAGAGGGTAAGTGACATATGTAATATTCCACAGCAAGATATCAGTAAATCCTTTTTGAATATATCATCCCTGAGGTGAAGAGACACATCTGGTTCTTCTTTGAAACTGCTGTAAAGATACTAACATAGCACTTTTTTACAAAACTATGTGCTTGATACACCCAGGGGCAATTTTCAAACATGGCCCCAAATTCTTGAATACTCCTTCCACTGAGAGATGGATCTATGTCCTCTCTCCTTGAGTCTGGGCAGGCTTGTGACTCATCAATCAACAGAGTATGGCAGAAGTGATACTGTGTGACTTTTGAGGCTGTCATAAAAGGCCATGAGTTTCTGCTTTACTAAATGGAAAATTCATGCTTGGAGCACAGAGCCATCAATTAAGAAGTTCAACTACCTCGAGCCTGCTTTGCTATGAGGAAGCCAAGCCAAGTGGAGAGGCCTCATCTAGGCAGTCATTTTGGCATTTCTAGTCGTTGAATTATCTAAGCCCAGGCTCTGTACATGTGAGTAAAGCAATGTCCAGATGATTCCAAATCCCAACTATTGAGTTGCTTCTACCTGGTCTCCCCAGCTAAGGCCCCAGACATTGTGGAGCAGAGATAAGGCAAGAAGCAATGTTTTCTTAGGCTCAAAGCAAAGCAAGGTTATGTGTAAAAGAATCAACATCTGGTCTAGACTGTGGAAGTGGAACCAGGGCCCTGTTTCCTTGGAACCAATAAAATTAAAATAGATGTGGAAAAATTATCTGAAGCTGGCACTTGGTTCATAAATTAGGGCTGATTCTCTGGTCAAAATGACTTAGATCCTCCAGGCAATAGTGGGATATTTCATTCTTATTCATATAATTTCTAACAGTGAAGTTTCTGGTAGTCAATGATTTTAGAGAACAATGTTCCTCAGTAAGAAAACAGCAGTCATTCAAAGACGGAGTTGTTAGGACATTTTTTTAGCTGCAACATGAGTTTTGGGAAAATATTCTTTCCTGTTAACTTTGCAGCTAGCTTTATCTGTGTCTGTTATCCCAGCTCAACAAATGGCGGTGCAGATTTTTACAATTCAAGTTATTTTTTATTTTCTCAATAGTTATGAGAGAAAGGACGTTACAGTCCTTAGTGAGTTAAGGGAACAGGGTAGCAAGAAGCAATGGGTATCATAGATGGAGCGGGGAACTGGAGGTGGAAACATGAAGTATCACTCAGGGAGATCAGGCATAGTGTAAAAAGACAAGAGTGAGGAAACAGGATACTGAAAGAAGGGGTGTGGGTAAAGAGGAGCCTGCATACCAAGAAAGGCTCTATAAGGGCAATGCTGAAACAGAGCTATGGCTACTAATGTGTTACTCAGATTTGTAGTGGGTGTGGGCCTTCATCATCTTTTTTCTTTTCCTTCCATAACTTATAACATTAAGGCTGCTTAAGTTTGACACTTCCACTCTTTGCTTTTCATAGACATTAAACTTTCTCTAGATCTTTGCTTTTTCCCTTCAACTGGTTCTTTATAAACATAATAATAAACAAAGATTTAGTCCTTTTGCTAGGATTTTTGAACTTTAAATTGTCACTTTGTATTTATACTGAGAATATGTAATTTTCTGCTACCTGGCTAATACTTTATGCCAAAGAATATAATGGATGTTCTGGGAATGAATAAAAGAAGATGAGAGTGCATAATTTGGTTCTTATAAGTTAATGTCTACCAGAGTGGAATGACAGTCAATGTAGAGCAACTCTTCCCCTAGATCCACTTGGAAAGGTGGTGAGAAACTCATTCATAGCTGACTTCTAAAATATTAAAGATAGAAGTCTGTATACTGGGGTTTTCATCTTAGTTTTAACCATAAGATTTTGGACAGGTCATTTAACCTCCCTAAGCCTCAGTTTGATAATCCCCAAATGGAGTATGATTTGTCTGACCTACCTCACAGTGCTGTTGTCTGTCTTAAACAAGATAATGCATGTAAAATACTCTAGAAAAGTGAAGGAGTATTTATAGACATCCTTTCCAATCATGGATACATATCCACTCTCCTCCAATTCAGAACAAACAGCATTCTAAATATGTGTGCGTGTGTGTGTGTGTGTGTGTATCCTAATTAATTTCCAGAGGAGTAAATTGAATAACTCATCTTTGTGACTTTATGCTGTATTTTCATTCAGACCATCTCTTTCAAGGGTCGAGTTGACTCCATTATGCTCATATCCATCCAGTTTTGGAGGCAGAACAGGTAATACTTGTCCCTTGGCATTGTGGATAGATGGAAACATTCTCTTTGAAACTCATCTCTGCTCTATCTTAAGTGAAATAGCAAAAGGGAACAAATGTCTCCTATGTAGGTTAATGATCTCCCATGAGTAGCTCCAAACACACACCATCTGGAAGCAAGCCAAATAGGCATGTGGTAGCCTGTGTCTGCCATCCCAGGGGAGAGCACTCTTGTTGGGGTATGATTTCCAGCCTGAAATGTGACACCCCACTGATGTCTTGTGTGAGGGTGGAGTTTATTTGATTTTCCTTTGCATGTGATCAATCAGTCTGAGGAGGTGATGTTTAAGCCAAGGTAGCCTCTCCTTTCATCTGACAAAGGAAATCAGTCAGGAGGAAATTCTAAGTCAGAGAATATCTCTCATCCATAAATGGGATGTGATATTGCTGAATTACAGCTTCATCCAAGGGAGGGTTGGAAGTTTATGCCTAAGTGCATGCAGCATATACTCATTCAGTTTGTTGAAGGAAGATTTTTGCCTACTTATTTGGCATCCATGAAAAGCATGTTGGCAGAAGACAAGCTTCCAAATCACAGCATGGATTCCAGTATCCCAGAACTCTCTATTGTGAAGCACTTGCCTTAGGAATATTTCCATAAGTACTATGGACCAAGCTCCAATCATAAAGGCCAGCGAGTTCAATTGTGTGAAGTTGGTGAAGTGCATTTTCAGAATTTTTAGCCTCCTTTCCACCTGATATTCCTCCACTCCCCTTCCTCATCAAGCGCCCAGGCATGGGAGTATACATATATTCTCAGGTTCCATAGATAAGTGCCTTATGGAATTTGCATTTTGTGGGGATTGACGGATGTTTATAGAAGGCCATACATACTTTCAGCAGTGAAGGAGAGACTTGGAAGTCTTTCTAGAAACCATCCCCAATGACATCACATAAATAAGACTACTATTTCTTTGCTTTGTTTCTTACAATGTTCCAGGCACTGGGTTAAGTGCTTTGTGTATAATGTCCTATTTGGCCATTCAAAATCTTTATGAGGAAAGTACTGCTGTAGTCTCCATCACAAAGATGAGAAAACAGAGGACTGAAGATATTCTAGTACCATGATCAAAGTCACATATTTAATACATGGTAGACATGGTTTTGGACCACAAGGTGAAACATTACATTAAGCAATCCCCCTAAAAGAGAATAACTACCTATCTCACCTAACCATAAGGCTAACCTTGTGGGAGAGTGGCCTTAAAAGGCTGATTATGTCTAAAGAAAAAGCCTCATCTTTCCTCAGTACCTTCTAAGATAACAAGATTGCCAACAGGCTACCTGCATAGCACAAAGACTGACTCTTCTGGATTAAAAAAAAGGTGTTGATTTCACAGAAGCTGATACTGTATGTACATAGATGGGAAGAAAACAGGTTTATCTGGCAGGATTTACTTATTCAACAAATATTTATTGACTGTCTGCTATGTATAAGTCCACAGTTTTAAATGTTGGGGGAAAAGGAAGGAACAAAACAGATCAAATCCTTTCCTTATGGATTATACATTCTAGTGAACAGAGACAGACAATAACAGATTGAATTAAATTATATAGGATGTTAGCAGATTATAAGTGCCATAAACAATAAAGCAGAATAAGGGGATGGAAGCATGAGTTGAGGTGTATAATTATAAACAGAGTGGTCAGCAAAGTCCTTACTGAGAAAATTACATTTAACAAAATAACAGAGCATGTGCTTGACGTGGTGAGAATGTATGATGAATACTAAGTGTTAATTATTATTATTGTTTTTACTGTTGTTAGGTGCCACATCAATTCAGATTTTTAAAACAGTTTATCTTTTTTGGGCTTCCCTGGTGGCGCAGTGGTTGAGAGTCCACCTGCCGATGCAGGGGACATAGGTTCGTGCCCCAGTCCGGGAAGATCCCACATGCCACGGAGAGGCTAGGCCCGTGAGCCTTGGCCACTGAGCCTGCACGTCCAGAGCCTGTGCTCCGCAACGGGAGAGGCCACAACAGTGAGAGGCCCGCGTACCGCAAAAAAAAAAAAGAAAAAAAAAGAGCTTATCTTTTTCAAAGATCTTTTACATCTGTTATTCCATTAGATTATCACAAAATCCCTACAACGTGGGAGAGACAAGCAGTATCCCTCATTGGGCAAGAGGAAAACTGAAGTCCGAGGTGAAATGACACAGTTAACTCACACAGTGAGTCAATGGTGAAGCCAGATAAAGGATCCAAGAATCTGATTCAAAGTTCAGTATACTTACTACTTTGCTGTGATTTTTTAGGTCTTACCAATGGAGAGTACAAAACCCATAATTGAAGTCTGGTTGTTTAAGTACATTCATTTCTAAATACACATGGAAGATCTGAAGGACAAAAGAGCTCAGTCATGAATTCCTTCTATAAAATAAATTGGAAATCTAATTTCAAGAGCTTTAAATAAATATAGAGGTCATGTAAGCCCGAACCTTAATTTTACAGATGAGGAAACTGTAGCCCAGATAGGGAGAGTGTCTTGCCCAGACACACAAGGAGATAAGAGCAAAGTTGAGGCCAGAACTCAGGTCTTCTGAATCCCCAAATAGTACTCACTCAGCTGTCACAAAGGATACCTTAATTATCTCTAGTGGATTTAGCATTCAGGGACATTATTCCTTCTGGTGGAATAGATGCTGTTTCAAGATATTAAACCCCCATAATGGAACTTATCTCAATGTGTGCTGCTGAGAACAGGGAGAACCTTCATAGAACCAATATATTTTTCCAAATTTAGAACTTAAAAAGCATTACAGACACCACCCTTATTTAAATTATTACTGAAAGAATCTGACTTGAATTTTTTTCTCCCAAATCTACAATACATTGGTTAAGAATGCTAAAGTAAGTATCATGAGAGCTTTCAAAAAGTCTTTATAAAGTGCCTACTGTATGCCTAGCACAGTGATGAGCACTCTTGGAGATATAAAATAAATATAATGAGTCTTAGAGAATGCAGCAGATGATCTGTGGAAGGCAGGGCAAAGTAAGGACTGTGTGCATAGTCTGTGCTGCAGCTTTGCACATCCCAGCGTGAGTTGTGAGTTGCCTGTTGCCAGGGGTATCTGGGTGCTGGAAAGTGGAGTTTGGAGCACAGACCCAGGGAAGGGACAGTTGTTGGCTGTGGAAAGACATCCTGAAGGGGCAGGAGTAAGGAACTGCACAACCAAGAAAGTTTGTGAGAAAAGTCCAGGACACCATAAAAGCAAGGCATTGTTGTTGAGTCATGTGCAGGGGGAGGGGCTGCCTTTACAACCCTTTTCACCACCTGCCGGCTTCTTCAGCCTCCACAGGTACTGGAAGGGGCTCCCATCTGGGTAGGCTCACCTGTCCCTCAAGCCAAGGCATCCTCCACCCACATAGGCTTTGGGGTCCTGAGCAACACCCATCCGAAAGCCTCCTTGGGAATCAGTACTGGGTGTCTCTGCCTGAGACGGAAATCTGCCAGTGCTGGCAAGGGCTGAGTGCTAAAGCGTGGGGTTAAGAGAGTGGATCCAGGGAGAGGACTGCTGTTGACTGTGTGGATACAACAGAGGGGATGGGAATAAGGGGCACCATGCCTGGGAATGTCCCTAGAAGAAGCGTGGTCTGCCTAGGAAATGGGGCACCATTGTTGAGTGGCGTGCAAGGGGCGAGGCTGCCACTGCCCCCACATGCCAGTCCCTGCCTCAACGGGCAGTAGGAGGGACTCCCAAAAGAGCAAGCATGCCTCAATCTTTTGCAACTGTCTGCTGGTCCCCTTTGCCCTAGGCAACTTGCGTGCACCCCAAATGTGGCTGCCATACCCTCCCCCACCTGAGGGAATAAGTGTGCCCCAATTAGCCACTGCTTTTGCACCCTCTTGACTGGGTGGGACAGACATTTGAGGGTGGTGCACATGTAGAGGTGGAGTCAAAACCAAAGATGAGCCCCAGCCTCCAAAGGTGAGCCCCAGGGGCTGGGTGACTAAGGAAGACGAATGGAAATATTTCCATGCAGCTACACAAGCCATAGATTAAATCCCTGAGATTGGCTTGGTAAATCCTGCATCTGTGGAATACCTGAATAGGCAATGAGTGTTCCCACCAGTCTAACCATAGCAGCAGTGGACTTTGAGGACAAGTACATGTAAAAATTGGGTCAGGTCAGTGTCTGAACATGTCCCACCATGCCCACAGCAGGTCCAGAGACTTACCTAGAGGTACTGGAGGGCCTCCTAGGGAGGCAAGGATTGGCTCTGGCTCACTTCAGGAGCAAGGACACTGACAGAGGAGGCCCCAGAAGAATATTCTTCTTACTATTATTCTTTTATTGCTTGTTACGTTTTGTTCAGTTGTTGGTGTTGTGGTTGTTTTTATTATTATTTTAATATTTTCATTAAAATATATATATTTTTTATTTTCCTATTTTTATTTTACATTTTCGTTGTTATGTGTATTTTTTTCCTTTTTGTGTTTTTGGTTCTTCTTTAAATTTTATTTTGTTCATTTTTTTATTGTTTTTGTATGTTTATTTTATGTTTTCTCCTATTTTATTTGCTTGTTTGCTTTCTCTTTTGTTTTTCCAGCTTTTTTTTTATGTTAGTTGAGCCCTTTTGGATTGTTCTCATTTTTTAATTATTTTGTTTGTTTGTTCTCTTGGGGTTTTTTGGTTTTTCTATCTTTTTCTTATTTTATTTTTTCCTTTTCTGCATGCATCTTTGTTTGTTTCTGTTAGATTGGTTTGGTTGTTTAGCCTCCATGTGTTTGTATTTTTTACAGATCTTTTCCTGTCATTGATAACTAGTCTCATAGCATTGTGGTTGGAAAAGACACTTCATACAATTTCAATTTTCTTGAATTTACCAAGGCTAGATTTGTGACCCAAGATATGATCTATCCTGGAGAATGTTCCATGAGCACTTGAGAAAAATATGTATTCTGTTGTTTTTGGATGGAATGTCCTATAAATATCAATTAAGTCCATCTTGTTTAATGTATCATTTAAAGCTTGTGTTTCCTTATTTATTTTCATTTTGGATGATCTGTCCATTGGTGAAACTGGTGTGTTAAAGTCCCCTACTATGATTGTGTTACTGTCAAGTTCCCCTTTTATGGCTGTTAGTATTTGCCTTATGTATTGAGGTGCTCCTATGTTGGGTGCATAAATATTTACAATTGTTATATCTTCTTGGATCGATCCCTTGATCATTATGTAGTGTCCTTCTTTGTCTCTTGTAATAGTCTTTATTTTAAAGTCTATTTTGTCTGATATGAAAATTGCTACTCCAGCTTTCTTTTGGTTTCCATTTTCATGGAATATCTTTTTCCATCCCCTCACTTTCAGTCTGTATGTATCCCTAGGTCTGAAGTGGGTCTGTTGTAGACAGTGTATATATAGGTCTTGTTTTTGTATCCATTCAGCCAGTCTGTGTCTTTTGGTAGGAGCATTTAATCCATTTACATTTAAGGTAATTATCAATATGCAGGTTCCTATTCCCATTTTCCTAATTGTTTTGGGTTTGTTACTGTAGGTCTTTTCCTTCTCTTGTGTTTCTTGCCTAGAGAAGTTCCTTTAGCATTTGTTGTAAAGCTGGTTTGGTGGTGCTGAACTCTCAGCTTTTGCTTGTCTGTAAAGGTTTTAATTTCTTCATCAAATCTGAATGAGATCTTTGCTGGGTAGAGTAGTCTTGGTTGTAGGTTTTTCTCCTTCATCACTTTATTTATTTATTTATTTTTTAAAACATCTTTATTGGAGTATAATTGCTTCATAATGGTGTGTTAGTTTCTGCTTTATAACAAAGTGAATCAGTCATACATATACACATGTTCCCACATCTCCTCCCTCTTTTGTCTGCCTCCCTCCCACCCTCCCCATCCCACCACATCCAGGTAGTCACAAAGCACCTAGCTGATCTCCCTGTGCTATGTGGCTGCTTCCCACCAGATATCTATTCTATGTTTGGTAGTGTATGTATGTCCATGCCACTTTAAATATGTCCTGCCAGTCCCTTCTGGCTTGCAGAGTTTCTGCTGAAAGATCAGCTGTTAACCTCATGGGGATCCCTTTGTGTGTTATTTGTTGTTTTTCCCTTGCTGCTTTTAATATGTTTTCTTTGTATATAGTTTTTGACAGTTTGATTAATATGTGTCTTGGTGTGTTTCTCCTTGGATTTATCCTGTATGGGACTTTCTGTGCTTCCTGGACTTGATTAACTATTTCCTTTCCCATATTAGGGAAGTTTCCAACTATAATCTCTTCAAATATTTTCTCAGTCTCTTTCTTTTTCTCTTTTTCTTCTGGGAACCCTATATTGCGAATGTTGGTGCATTTAATGTTGTCCCAGAAGTCTCTGAGACTCTCCTCAGCTCTTTTCATTCTTTTTTCTTTATTCTTCTCTGCAGCAGTTATTTCCACTATTTTATCTTCCAGGTCACTTATCCGTTCTTCTGCCTCACTTATTGATCTGCTACTGATCCCTTCTAGAGTATTTTTAATTTCATTTATTGTGTTCTTCATCATTGCTTGTTTCCTCTTTAGTTCTTCTAGTTCCTTGTTAAATGTTTCTGGCACGTTCTCTATTCTATTTCCAAGATTTTGGATCATGTTCACTATCATTATTCTGAATTCTTTTGCAGGTAGACTGCCTATTTCCACTTCATTTGTTAGGTCTGGAGGGTTTTTAACTTGCTCCTTCATCTGCTGTGTGGTTTTTTTGTCTTTTCATTTTGCTTATCTTACTGTGTTTGTGCTCTCCTTTTTGCAGGCTGTAGGTTCGTAGTTCCCATTGTTTTTGGTGTCTGTCCCCAGTGGCTAAGGTTGGTTCAGTGGGTTGTGTTGGATTCCTGATGGAGAGGACTAGTGCCTGTGTTCTGCTGGATGAGGGTGGATCTTGTCTTTTTGGTGGGCAGGTCCACATCTGGTGGCGTGTTTTGGGGTGTCTGTGGCCTTGTTATGATTTTAGGCAGCCTCTCTGCTAATGCATGAGGCTGTGTTCCTGTCTTGCTAGTTGTTTGGCATAGTGTATCCAGCACTATAGCTTGCTGGTCATAGAGTGAAGCTGGGTGTTGGTTTTGAGATGGAGATCTCTCGGAGATTTTTGCCATTTGATATTACATGGAGCTGGAAGGTCTCCTGTGGACCAGTGTCATGAAGTTGGGTCTCCCAGCTCTGTGGCAGAGCCCTGATGCCTGGCTGGGGCCCCAAGAGACTGTACTCCACACAGCTCAGAAGAAAAGGGAGAAAAAATAGAAAGAAAGAAAGAAAAAAAGAGGATAAAATAAAGTAAGAGAAAATAAATTAAAATTATTAAAATAAAAAATAATTATTAAGAAAAAAAATTTAGAGGTTGAGGAAAATGGCAGAAGAGTAAGATGTGGAGATTGCCTTTCTCCCAACAAATACATCAGAACTACAACTACATGTGGAACAACTCTTACAGGACACCTGCTGAACAGTGGCAGAAGACCTCAGACCTCCCAAAAGGCAAGAAACCAACACGTACCTGGGTAGGGCAAAAGAAAAAAGACAAAACAGAGACAAAAGAATAGGGATGGGACCTGCACCAGTGGGAGGGATCTGTGAAGGAGTAAAGGTTTCCACACACTAGGAAGCTCCTTCGCGGGCGTAGACTGGGGGTAATGGAGGGGTGAAGCTTCGGAGCTGTGAAGGAGAGCACAGCAACAGGTGTGTGGAGGGCAAAGCAGAGAGATTCCCGCACAGAGGCTCGGTGCTGACCAGCACTTGCCAACCCGAGAGGCTTGTCTGCTCACCTGCCAGGGCAGGCGAGGGCTGGGAGCTCAGGCTCGGTTTTGGTCGGATCACAGGGAGAGGATGGGGCTTGGAGGTATGAACACAGCCTGAAGAGGTTAGTGCACCACGGCTAGCCGGGAGGGAGTGCGGGAAAAAGTCTGGACCTGCCAAAGAGGCAAGAGGCTTTTTCTTCCCTCTTTGTTTCCTGGTGTGCAAAGAGAGGGGATTAAGAGCGCTGCTTAAAGGAGCCCCAGAGACGAGCGTGAGCTGCAGCTATCAGCATGGAGCCCAGAGACGGGCATGAGATGCTAAGGCTGCTGCTGCTGCCACCAAGAAGCCTGTGTGCGAGCACAGGTCACTATCCACACCTCCCCTCCCGGGGGTCTGTGCAGCCCGCCACTGCCAGGGTCCAGTGATCCAGGGACAACTTCCCTGGATGAACGCAGGGCGCGCCTCAGGCTGGTGCAACGTCATGCTGGCCTCTGCTGCTGCAGGCTCGCCCCGCATCCGTACCACTCCCTCCCCCCGGCCTGAGTGAGCCAGAGCCCCCGAATCAGCTCCTCCTTTAACCCCGTCCTGTCTATGTGAAGAACAGAGGCCCTCAGGCGACCTACACGCAGAGACGGGGCCATATCCAAAGCTGAACCCCGGGAGCTATGGGAACAAAGAACAGAAAGGGAAATTTCTCCCCTCAGCCTCAGGAGCAGCGGTTAAATCTCCACAATCAACTTGATGTACCCTGCATCTGTGGAATACCTGAATAGAAAACAAATCATCCCAAATTGAGGAGGTGGACTTTGGTAGCAAGATAGATATTTTTTCCCCTTTTCCTCTTTTTGTGAGTGTGTATGTGTATGCTTCTTTTTGTCTGTAGATTTTGTCTGAGATTTTGTCTGTAAAGCTTTGCTTTCACCATTTTCTTTTACTGATTATAGCAAGCTATTTCTTTATTATGCATTATTTACATGAAAGCCATTGTCTTTATCTTAACGTCTGAATTTAAAATAGTACACAACTGAGAAATTATCTTCCAATCATGACCATATCAGTACATTTTGATAAATTTAATTTCACGTTGTTACATATTAAATCCAAATATGAATCAGTGCTTCACCAGTACTTTAAGCAGACTTGATATATATATATATATATATATATATATATATATATATATATATATATAAAATGGATGTTATGAAGTGGCCCAAATCCTCCTCTGGGACTGGCAGTTTATTCCCCACCTACTGGCAGTGCTGCCAACATACAGCCTTCAGCTTTCAGCCCTCTTTGGGAATTACCTCTGCTGAAAATGCCTTTTTGCCCAAGGCCAACGCCTTTTCAAGGGCAGGCCACAGTCAATGATTGAGTGACACCAATATATAATTTCTCTCCCAAGTTTGAGAAAGCTCCAAATGTCTATCTCACCTTCAAAGCGTCCTGGAGTGTGAAGTAGTGCTTTCCTGAGCGTGCATCTTAAACCAAATTCTCCTGTGACAGTTGTGCCTTCTTCCCTTCTTTTCCAAAGATGGTGAACTCACATTTTCTTTTTTTTTTTTAACATTTTTATTGCAGTATAATTGCTTTACAATGGTGTGTTCATTTCTGCTTTATAAAAAAGTGAATCAGTTATACATATACATATGTTCCCATATCCTTTCCCTCTTGCATCCCCCTCCCTCCCACCCTCCCTATCCCACACCTCTAGGTTGTCACAAACCTCCGAGCTGATCTCCCTGTGCTATGTGGCTGCTTCCCACTAGCTATCTATTATCCGTTTGGTAGTGTATACAGGTACATGCCACTCTCTCACTTTGTCACAGCATACCCTTCCCCCTCCCCATATCCTCAAGTCCATTCTCTAGTAGGACTGTGTCTTTAATTCCATCTTAGCCCTAGGCACTACATGACCCATTTTTTTCTTAGATTCCATATATATGTGCTAGCACATGGTATTTGTTTTTCACTTTCTGACTTACTTCACTCTGTATGACAGACTCTATGCCCATCCACCTCACTACAAATAACTCAATTCCATTTCTTTTTATGGCTGAGTAATATTCCATTGTGTATATGAGCCACATCTACTTTATCCATTCATCTGTTGATGGACACTTAGGTTGCTTCCATGTCCTGGCTATTGTAAATAGAGCTGCAATGAACATTTTCGTACATGACTCTTTTTGAATTATGGTTTTATCAGTGGATATGCCCAGTAGTGGGATTGCTGGGTTGTATGGTAGTTCTCTTTGTAGTTTTTTAAGGAAACTCCATACTGTTATCCATAGTGGCTGTATATATTTACAGTCCCACCTACAGTGCAAGAGGGTTTCCTTTTCTCCACACCCTCTCCAGCATTTATTGTTTCTAGATTTTTTGATGACAGCCATTCTGACTAGTTTGAGATGATATCTCATTGTAGTCTTGGTTTGCATTTCTCTAAAGTATAATGATGTTGAGCATTCTTTCATGTGTTTGTTGGCAATCTGTATATCTTCTCTGGAGAAATGTCTATTTAGGTCTTCTGCCCATTTTTGGATTAGGTTGTTTGTTCTTTAGTTATTGAGCTGCATGAGCTGCTTGTAAATTTTGGAGATTAATCCTTTGTCAGTTGCTTCATTGTAAATATTTTCTCCCATTCTGAGGGTTGTCTTTTGGTCTTGTTTATGGCTTCCTTTACTGTCCAAAACCTTTTAAGTTTCATTAGGTCCCATTTGTTTATTTTTTTTGTATTTACATTTCTCTAGGAGGTGGATCTAAAAGGATCTTTTTGTGATTTATGTCATACAGCGTTCTGCCTATGTTTTACTCTAAGAGATTGATAGTTTCTGGCCTTATATTTAGGTCTTTAATCAATTTTGAGTTTATTTTTGTGTATGATGTTAGGGAGTGTTCTAATTTCATACTTTTACAAATACCTGTCCAATTTTCCCAAGACCACTTATTGAAGAGGCTGTCTTTTCTCCACTGTATATTTTTGCCTCCTTTATCAAAGATAAGGTAACCATATGTGCATGGATTTATCTCTGGACTTTCTATCCTGTTCCATTCATCTATATTTCTGTTTTTCTGCCAGTACCATACTGTCTTGATTACTGTAGCTTTGTAGTATAGCCTGAAGTCAGGGAGCCTGATTCCTCCAGCTCCAGTTTTCTTTCTTAAGATTGCTTTGGCTATTCGGGGTCTTTTGTGTCTCCATACAAATTATGAAATTTTTTGTTTTAATTCTGTGAAAAGTGCCAGTGGTAGTTTGATAGGGATTACACTGAATCTGAAGATTGTTTTGGGCAATAGAGTCATTTTCACAATGTTGATTTTTCCAATGCAAGAGCATGGTATATTTTTCAATCTATTTTTATCATCTTTAGTTTCTTTCATCACTGTCTTACAATTTTCTGCATACAGGTCTTTTGTCTCCTTAGGTAGGTTTATTCCTAGATATTTTATTCTTTCTGTTGCAATGGTAAATCGGAGTGTTTTCTTGATTTCACTTTCAGATTTGTCCTCATTAGTGTATAGGAATGCCAGAGATTTCTTTGCATTAATTTTGTATCCTGCTACTTTACCAAATTCATTCATTAGCTCTAGTAATTTTCTGGTAGCATCTTTAGGATTCTCTATGTATACTATCATGTTATCTGCAAACAGTGACAGCTTTACTTCTTTTCCGATTTGGATTCCTTTAATTTCCATTTCTTCTCAGATTGCTGTGGCTAAAACTTCCAAAACTATGTTGAATAAGAATGGTGAGAGTTGGCAACCTTGTCTTATTCCTGATCTTAGTGGAAATGCTTTCAGTTTTTCACCATTGATGATAATGTTGGCTGTGGGTTTGCATATATGGCCTTTATTATGTTGAGGAAAGTTCCTTCTATGCCTACTTTCTGCAGGGTTTTTATCATAAATGGCTGTTGAATTTTGTTGAAAACTTTCTCTTCATCTATTGAGATGATCATATGTTTTTTCTCCTTCAATTTGTTAATATGGTGTATCACGTTGATTGATTTGTGTATATTGAAGAATCCTTGCATTCCTAGAATAAAGGCCATTTGATCATGGTGTATGATCCTTTTAATGTGCTGTTGGATTGTGTTTGCTATTATTTTGTTGAGGATTTTTGCATGTATTTTCATCAGTGATATTGGCCTGTAGTTGTCTTTGTGACATCCTTGTCTGGTTTTGGTATCAAGGTGATGGAGGCCTCATGGAATGAATTTGGGAATTTTCCTCACTCTGCTATATTTTGGAAGAGTTTCAGAAGGATAGGTGTTAGCTTTTCACTAAATGTTTGATAGAATTCGCCTGTGAAGCCATCAGGTCCTTGGCTTTTGTTTGTCGGAAGAATTTTAATCACACTTTCAACTTCAGTGCTTGTGATTGGTCTGTTCATATTTTCTATTTCTTCCTGATTCAGTCTTGGCAGGTTGTGCATTTCTAAGAATTTGTCCATTTCTTCCAGGTTGTCCATTTTATTGGCATAGAGTTGCTTGTAGTAATCTCTCATGATCTTTTGTATTACTGCAGTGTCAGTTGTTACTTCTCCTTTTTCATTTATAATTCTATTGATTTCAGTCTTCTCCCTTATTTTCTTGATGAGTCCGGTTAATGGTTTATCAATTTTGTTTATTTTCTCAAAGAACTAGCTTTTAGTTTTATTGATCTTTGCTATCGTTTCCTTCATTTCTGTTTCATTTATTTCTATCTGATTTTTACGATTTCTTTCCTTCTGCTAACTTTGTTTTTTTTTTTTTTCTTTCTCTAATGGCTTTACGTGCAAGGTTAGGTTGTTTATTCACGATGTTTCCTGTTTCTTAAGGTAGGCTTGTATTGCTATAAACTTCCCTCTTAGAACTGCTTTGGCTGCATCCCATAGGTTTGGGGTCATCATGTCCCCACTGTCATTTTTTTCTAGGTATTATTTGATTTCCTCTTTGATTTCTTCAGTGATCACTTCATTATTAAGTAGTGTATTGTTTAGCCTCCATGTGTTTGTATTTTTTACAGATCTTTTCCTGTAATTAATATCTAGTCTCATAGCGTTGTGGTTGGAAAAGTTACTTGATAAAATTTCAATTTTCTTTAATTTACCAAGACTTGTTTTGTGACACAAGATATGATCTCTCCTGGAGAACATTCCATGAGCACTTGAGAGAAATATGTATTCTGTTGTTTTTGAATAGAATGTCCTATAAATATCAATTAAGTCCATCTTGTTTAATGTATCATTTAAAGCTTGTGATTCCTTATTTATTTTCATTTTGGATTGTCTGTCCATTGGTGAAACTGGGGTATTAAAGTCCCCTACTATGAATGTGTTACTGTTGATTTCCCCTTTTATGGCTGTTAGTATTTGCCTAATGTATTGAGGTGCTCCTATGTTGGGTGCATAAATATTTATAATTGTTATGTCTTCTTCTTGGATCGATTCCTTGATCATTATGTTGTGTCCTTTGTCCCCTCTAATAGTCTTTATTTTAAAGTCTATTTTGTCTGATATGAAAATTGCTACTCCAGCTTTCTTTTGGTTTCCATTTGCATGGAATATCTTTTTCCATCCCCTTACTTTCAGTCTGTATGTGTCTCTAGGTCTGAAGTGGTTCTCTTGTAGACAGCATATATATGGGTGTTGTTTTTGCATCCATTCAGCCAATCTGTGTCTTTTGGTGGGAGCATTTAGTCCATTTACATTTAAGGTACTTATCGATATGTATGTTCCTATTCCCATTTTCTTAATTGTTTTGGGTTAGTTATTGAAGGTCATTTCCTTCTCTTGTACTTCTTGCGTAGAGAAGTTCCATTAGCATTTGTTGTAAAGTTGGTTTGGTGGTGCTGAACTCTCTCAGCTTTTGCTTGTCTGTGAAGTTTTTAATTTCTCCATCAAATCTGAATGAGATCCTTGCTGGGTCGAGTAATCTTGGTTGCAGGTTTTTCTCCTTCATCACTTTAAATATGTCCTGCCAGTCCCTTCTGGCTTGCAGAGTTTTTGCTGAAAGATCATCGGTTAACCTCATGGGGATTCTCTTGTGTGTTATTTGTTGTTTTTCCCTTGCTGCTTTTTTTTTTTTTTTTTTTTTTTGCGGTACACGGACCTCTCACTGTTGTGGCCTCTCCCATTGCAGAGCACAGGCTCCGGACGCACAGGCTCAGCAGCCACGGCTCACGGGCCCAGCCGGTCTGCAGCATATGGGCTCTTCTGACCGGGGCACGAACCCACGTCCCCTGCATCGGCAGGTGGACTCTCAACCACTGCGGCACCAGGGAAGCCCCCCTTGCTGCTTTTAATATGTTTTCTTTGTATTTAATTTTTGACAGTTTGATTAATATGTGTCTTGGCATATTTCTCCTTGGATTTATCCTGTATGGGACTCTCTGTGCTTCCTGGAATTGATTAACTATTTCCTTTCCCATATTAAGGAAGTTTTCAACTATAATCTCTTGAAATATTTTCTCAGTCCCTTTATTTTTCTCTTTTTCTTCTGGAACCCCTGTAATTCGAATGTTGTTGCGTTTAATATTGTCCCAGAGGTCTCTGAGACTGCCCTCAGTTCTTTTCATTCTTTTTTCTTTATTCTGCTCTGCAGTAGTTATTTCCACTATTTTATCTTCCAGGTCACTTATCCGTTCTTCTGCCTCAGTTATTCTGCTCTTGATCCCATCTAGAGTATTTTTAATTTCACTTATTGTGTTGTTCATCATTGTTTGTTTCATCTGTAGTTCTTCTCGGTCCTTCTTAAAAGTTTTTTCATTTTGTCTCTTCTGTTTCCATGATTTTGGATCAACTTTACTATCATTTTTCTGAATTCTTTTTCAGGTAGACTACCTATTTCATCTTCATTTGTTTGGTCTGGTGGGTTTTTATCTTGCTTCTTGATCTGCTGTGTGTTTTTCTGTCTTCTCATTTTGCTTACCTTACTGTGTTTGGAGTCTCCTTTTTTCAGGTTGGAGTTTTGTAGTTCCGGTTATTTTTGGTGTCTGTCCCCAGTGGCTAAGTTTGGTTCAGTGGGTTGTGTAAGCTTCCTGTTGGAGAGGACAAGTGCCTGTTTTCTGTTGGATGAAGCTGTATCTTGTCATTCTGGTGGGCAAGTACACGTCTGGGGGTGTGTTTTGGTATGTCTTTGGACTTATTATGATTTTAAACAGCCTCTCTGCTAATGCGTGGGGTTGTGTTCCTGTCTTGCTAGATGTTTGGCATAGGGTGTCCAGCACTGTAGCTTGCTGGTCATTGAGTGAAGCCTGGTGCTGGTGTTGAGTTGGAGACATCTGGGAGATTTTTGCCGTTTGATATTATGTGGAGCTGGGAGGTCTCTTGTGGGCCAGTGTCCTGAAGTTGGCTATCCCACCTCAGAGGCACAGCACTGACTCCTGGCTCTAGCACCAAGAACCTTTCATCCACACGTCTCAGAAAAAAGGGAGAAAATGTAGAAAGAAAGAATTAGTAGAAGTAGAAAGAAAGAAAGAAAGAAAGGAAAGAAGGAAAGAAAGAAAGAAAGGAAGGAGGGAGGGAGCAATCGAGGAATGAAGGAAGGAAGGAGGGAAGGAAAGAAAAAACAAAGAAAGAAGATAAAATAAAGTAAGATAAAATACAATAAAGTTATTAAAATAAAAAATAATTATTAAGAAAAAAAATTTTTTAAAAAGGACAGATAGAACCTTCGGACAAATGGTGGAAGCAAAGCTATACAGACAAAATGTCACACAGAAGCATACACATACACACTCACAAAAAGGGGAAAAGGGGAAAAAATCATAAATCTTGCTCTCAGAGTCCACCTCCTCAATTTGGGATGATTCCTTGTCTATTCATGTATTCCACAGATGAAGGGTACGTCAAGCTGTTTGTGGAGCTTAAATCCACTGCTTCTGTGGCTGCTGGGGGAGATTTTCCTTTATCTTCTTCTTTTCACAGCTCCCAGGGCTGAGCTTTGGATTTGGCCCCATCTCTGCATTTAGGTCACCAGAGGGCGTCTGTTCTTCACTCAGACAGGACGGGGATAAAGAGCCGCTGCTTCGGGTCCTCTGGCTCACTCAGGCCTGGGCGAAGGAGGGGCACGAGTACTGGGAGAGCCTGTGGCGGCAGAAGCAGGCAGGACTTTGCACCTGCCTGTGGCGCACCGTGCGTTCTCCCGGGGAAGTTGTCCCTGGATCCCAGGACCCAGGCAGTGGCGGGCTGCACAGTCTCCCCGGAAGGGGGGTGTGGATAGTGACCTGTGCTCGCACGCAGGCTTCTTGGTGGCGGCCCAGCAGCTGTAGCATCTCATGCCCGTCTCTGGGGTCTGCGCTGCTAGCCGAGGCTTGCGCCCGTCTCTGGAGCTCCTTTAAGCACCGCTCTTAATCCCCTCTCCTCGCGCACCAGGAAAGAAAGAGGGAAGAAAAAGTCTCTTGCCTCTTCGGCAGGTCCAGACTTTTTCCCGGACTACCCCCCCCCCCCCCCCGGCTGGCCGTGGTGCACTAAACCCCTGCAGGCTGTGTTCACGCCGCTAACACCAGTCCTCTCGCTGCGCTCTGACCAAAGCCCAAGCCTCAGCTCCCAGCCCTGCCCGCCCCGGTGGGTGAGCAGACAAGCCTCTCGGACTGGTGAGTGCTGGTCGGCACAGATCCTCTGTGCGGGAATATCTCCACTTTGTCCTCTGCACCTCTGTGGCTGCGCACTCCTCCGCGGCTCTGAAGCTTCCCCCTCTGCCACCGGCAGTCTCTGTCCATGAAGGGGCTTCCTAGTGTGTGGAAACAATTCCTCCTTCATGGCTCCCTCCAACTTGTGCAGGTCCCGTTCCTATCCTTTTGCCTCTGTTTATTCTTTTTCCTAAGGCACTACCCAGGTATGTGGGGAGTTTCGTGCCTTTTCGTAGGTCTGAGGTATTCTGCCAGCCTTCAGTAGGTGTTCTGTAGGAGTTGTTCCACGTGTAGATGTATTTCTGGTGTATCTGTGGGGAGGAAGATGATTTCCACGTCTTACTCTTCCACCATATTCCCCTCTTCCTCTCCTTCATCACTTTAAATATGTCCTGCCAGTCCCTTCTGGCTTGCAGAGTTTCTGCTGGAAGATCAGCTGTTAACTTTATCGTGATTCCCTTGTGTGTTATTTGTTGTTTTTCCCTTGCTGCTTTTAATATGTTTTCTTTGTATTTAATTTTTGATAGTTTGATTAATATATTTTTCTGTGTGTTTCTCCTTGGATTTATCCTGTTTGGGACTATCTGTGCTTCCTGGACTTGATTAACTATTTCCTTTGCCATATTAGGGAAGTTTTCAACTATAATCTCTTCCAATATTTTCTCAGTCCCTTTCTCTTTTCTCTACTTCTTCTGCAAACCCTATAATTCGAACGTTGGTGCATTTAATGTTGTCCCAGAGGTCTCTGAGACTCTTCTCAGTTCTTTTCATTCTTTTTTCTTCATTCTGCTCTGCAGTAGTTTGTTCCACTATTTTATCTTCCAGGGCACTTATATGTTCTTCTGACTCAATTATTCTGCTATTGATCCCTTCTAGAGTATTTTTAATTTCATTTATTGTGTTCTTCATCATTGCTTGTTTCCTCTTTAGTTCTTCTAGTTCCTTGTTAAATGTTTCTTGCATTTTCTCTATTCTATTTCCAAGACTTTGGATCACCTTTTCTACCATTATTCTGAAGTTTTTTTCAGGTAGACTCCCTATTTCCTGTTCATTTGTTAGGTCTGGTGGGTTTTTACCTTGATCATTCATCTGCTGTGTGTTTTTCTGTCTTCTCATTTTGCTTATCTTACTGTGTATGGGGTTTCCTTTTTGCAGTCTGCAGGTTAGTAGTTCCCATTGTTTTTGGTGTCTGTCCCCAGTGGGTAAGGTTGGTTCAGTGGGTTGTGGAAGCTTCGTGGTGGAGGGGACTAGTGTCTGTGATCTGGTGAATGAGGCTGGATCTTGTATTTCTGGTGGGCAGGTCCACGTCTGGTGGTGTGTTTTGGGGTGTCTGTGGCCTTATTAGGATTTTAGGCAGCCTCTCTGCTAATGGGTGGTTTTGTGTTCCTTTCTTGCTAGTTTTTTGGCATACGGTATCCAGCTCTGTAGCTTGCTGGTCGTTGAGCGAAGCTGGGTCTTGGTGTTGAGATGGAGATCTCTGGGAGATTTTCGCCCTTTGATATTATGTGGAGCTGGGAGGTCTCTCGTGGACCAGTGTCCTGAATTTGGCTCTCCCATATCAGAGGCACAGCACTATGTGACATGATACTATACATAGAGAATCCTAAAGATGCTACCAGAAAACTACTAGAGCTAGTCAATGAATTTGGTAAAGTAGAAGAATACAAAACTAATGCACAGAAATCTCTGGCATTCTTATACAAAAATGATGAAAAATCTGAAAGTGAAATTAAGAAAACACTCCTATTTTCCATTGCAACATAAAGAATAAAATATCTAGAAATATACCTACCTAAGGAGACAAAATACGTGTCTGCAGAAAATTATAAGACACTGATGAAAGAAATTAAAGATGATACAAATAGATGGAGAGATATACCATGGTTTTGGATTGGAAGAGTCAACATTGTGAAAATGGCTCTACTACCTGAAGCAATCTATATATTTAATTCAATCCCTATCAAACTACTACTGGTATTTTTCACAGAACTAGAACAAAAAATTTCACAATTTGTATGGAAACAGAAGAGATCCCGAATAGCCAAAGCAATCTTGAGAACGAAAAATTGAGCCAGAGGAATCAGGCTCCCTGACTTCAGACTATACTACAAAGCTACAGTAATCAAGACAGTATGGTTCTGGCATAAAACAGAAATGTAGGTCTGTGGAACTGGATAGAAAGCCCAGATATAAACCCACATTCATATGGTCACCTTATCTTTGATAATGGAAACAAGAATATACAGTGGAGAAATGACAGGCTCTTCAATAAGTGGTGCTTGGAAAACTGGACAGGTACATGTAAAAGTATGAAATTAGAACACTCCCTAACACCATACACAAAAATAAACTCAAAATGGATTAAAGGCATGAATGTAAATCCAGACACTATCAAATTCTTAAAGGAAAACATAGGCAGAACACTCTATGTGATAAATCACAGCAAGATCCTTTTTGACCCACCTCCTAGAGAAATGTAAATACAAACAAAAATAAACAAATGGGACCTAATGAAACTTAAAAGCCTTTGCACAGCAAAGGAAACCATATACATGACCAAAAGACAACCATCAGAATGGGAGAAAATATTTGCAAATGAAGCAACTGACAAAGGATTAATCTCCAAAATTTATAAGCAGCTCATGCAGTTCAATATGAAAACAACAAAAAACCCATTCCAAAAATGGGCTGAAGACATAAATAAACATTTCTCCAAAGAATATATACAGATTGACAACAAACACATGAAAGAATGCTCAACATCATTAATCATTAGAGAAATGCAAATCAAAACTACAATGAGATATCATCTCACACCAGTCAGAATGGCCATCATCAAAAAATCTAGAAACAATAAATGCTGGAGAGGGTGTGGAGAAAAGGGAACACTCTTGCACTGTTGGTGGGAATGTAATTTGATATAGCCACTATGGAGAACATTATGGAGGTTCCTTAAAAATCTACAAATAGAACTACCATATGACCCAGCAATCCCTCTACTGGGCATATCCCCTGAGAAAACCATAATTCAAAAAGAGTCATGTACCAAAATGTTCATTGCAGCTCTATTTACGATAGCCAGCAGATCGAAACCACCTAAGTGTCCATCAACAGATGAGTGGATAAAGAAGATGTGGCACGTATATACAATGGAGTATTACTCAGCCATAAAAAGAAATGGAATAGAGTTATTTGTAGTGAGGTGGATGGACCTAGAGTCTGTCATTCAGAGTGAAGTAAGTCAGAAAAAGAAAAACAAATACCGTATGCTAACAAATATATATGGAATCTAAGGGGAAAAGAAGTGTTATGAAATACCTAGGGGTATGACGGGAATAAAGACACAGACCTACTAGTGCATGAACTTGAGGATATGGGGAGGGTGAAGGATAAGCTGTGACAAACTTGGAGAATGGCATGTACATATATACAATACCAAACGTAAAATAGATAGCTAGTGGGAAGCAGTCGCAGAGCACGGTGAGATCAGCTAGGTGGTTTTTGACCAACTAAAGGGGTTGGATATGGATGGTGGGAGGGAGGGAGACGCAAGAGTGAAGAGGTATGGGAACATATGTATATGTATAACTGATTCACTTTGTTATAATGCAGAAACTAACACACCATTGTAAAGCAATTATACTCCAATAAATATGTTAAAAAAAGAATAATTCTCATTTATAAGTGGAAGTTTTCAGTGTGCTAGGGGTCTCTTACTATTTTTTTCTCATTAGTGACTTTCCAACACTTTTTATATTACTTCACACAGAGAGAATGATATCTGCAGGAAACAATGGATTGAAGGTTTGATGTATCTTACTGTAGGAGCGAACAGCCCAATATTCGCATTCTTTTCAAGCCTGGATTGACCACCCTTGAAGGTTGAGTAGAATCCGTGCCTCCATACAAATGTAATTCATTCCCAGCCTGCAGTCTGCCAAGGCACACAGATTGGGCAGCTCTAGTATAGGTACTACTGAAGTGAGGTCTACACCTTCTTTTCTCCTTGACATGGGCTTGCAGGAATAACTGTTGGGTCCTTATTTTGGTGAGTCCTGATCAACTTGGCATTATGGAAACATGCTTTTTTGTCAAAGTTGGCATTATCAGAATATTGCAGTTAGGGAAGATGCTATAATCAAATGCTATCCGCCAGCTAAAAAAGTCAATGTTGTTTTGATTCTTCAAAGATTGCAATAAGAAGCATTGCTTATTCTCTTTCATCACTCACTCCTAACTACTCTCCCAGGTATCTGAAAAAAGAAGTCTACCTAAATATGAATGGCTGAAACTTATACCAAAACACTTATCTTGTGTACTGAGAATCCAATGGCAAAAAAAAAAAAAATGTATGTCATAGTATTTAAAAGCAGTACAGGATCAATGGATTTTGATCATATTTCTCTGTTTCTATGTAATCATTTTTAAATAATACTACATTAAATAGTATAAAGAGTCTGCTGGTAATTATGAATGCTAAATACCTGTGTAACTCAATAACTTTTCAAAGTGAACACACTTGTTTAATCAACACAAAGATCAAGAAACAATATTACCAGTAGCACCAAAACCCCCTTCATGCCCTTTCCAGTTACCACCCACACCCACAAAGATACCCCCGACTTCTAACACCATAGATTATTCTTGAATTTTATGTAAATGGAATGATACAGTTTATATTATTTTCTGACTCCATTTATTTTAAAATGTTTGATGGCATAGAGACAGACTTATAGACAAATGGCTTAGAACAGAGAGCCCAGAAATAAATCATCATGTATATGGCCAGATGTTCTTTGACAAGGGTGCTAAGACCACACAATGAGGAAAGGACAGTCTCTTCAACAAATGGTCCTGGGAACCTGGACATCCACATGCAAATTAATTTTTTTTTTCTTTTTAGGCCTAGAATTTTTCTTTCTTTTTTTTTAAACATCTTTATTGGGGTATAATTTCTTTACAATGGTGTGTTAGTTTCTGCTTTATAACAAAGTGAATCAGTTATACATATACATATGTTCCCATATCTCTTCCCTCTTGTGTCTCCCTCCCTCACACCCTCCCTATCCCACCCCTCCAGGCAGTCACAAAGCACCGAGCTGATCTCCCTGTGCTATGCGGCTGCTTCCCACTAGCCATCTACCTTACATTTGGTAGTGTATATATGTCCACGCCTCTCTCTCGCTTTGTCACAGCTCACACTTCCCCTTCCCCATATCCTCAAGTCCGTTCTCTAGTAGGTTTCTGTCTTCATTCCTGTCTTACCCCTAGGTTCTTCATGACATCTTTTTTCTTAAATTCCATATATATGTGTTAACATACGGTATTTGACTATTACCTTATACAATATATAAAAATTAACTCAAAATGGATTGAAGACCTAAATGCAAGACACAAAGCTATAAAAATCCTAGAAGAAAACACAGGGAAAAAACTTCATGACACTGGGTTTGTCAATGATTTCTTGGATATGACAACAAAAGCACAGGCAATAGTAGCAAAAATAGATTAATTGGACTTCATCAAAAGTTAAAACTTCTGTGCATTGAAGGACACAATGAACAGAGTGAAAATTTATCCCTGAAGAACAGGAGAAAATATTTGCAAATCATATATCTGATAAGGGGCTCACACCCAAAATGTATAAAAACCCTTATAACTCAAAAACAACAAAAACAAATAACTGGATTTAAAATGGGCAAAGAACTTGAACAAACATTTCTCCAAAGATAACGTACAAATGGTCAATAAGCATATGAAAAGATGCTCAACATAACCACAATGAGATTCCACCTCATACCCATTAGGATGGTTACTGTTTAAAAAAACAAAAACGAAAAACAGATAATAGCAAGTGTTGGCATGGATATGAAAAATTGGAACTGTTGTTCCATGTTGGCTGGAATGTAAATTGGTTCAGCCACTGTAGAAAACGGTTTGATGGTGCCTCAAAATGGAAAGAAATAGAATTACCATAGGATCCAGATATCCAACTTCTGGTTATATATCCAAAATAATTGAAAGCAGAGTCTCAAAGAGATATTTGCTCACCCATGTTCATAGCAGCATTGTTCACAAGAGCCAAGAAGTGAAGCAACCCAAATGTCCATCAAGATGAATAAATAAACAAAATTCAGTATATACATCCAATGGATATTATTCAGCCTCAAAAATGAAAGAAATCCTGTCACATGCACAACATGGATGAATCTTGAGGACATTATGCTAAGTGAAATAAGCCACTCACAAGAAGACAAATATACGTAAGATTCCACTTATATAAGGTATCTAAAGTAGTCAAATCCATTGAAACAGAAACTAGAATGATGGTTGCCTGGGGCTAGCAGAAAGGGGAAATGGGGAGTTGTTTAATGGGTACAGTTTTTCAGTTTTGCAGGATGAAAAAGATCTGGAGATGTATTGCACAACATTGCAAATACACCTAACACTACTGAACTGTACACTTACAATGTAACTTAATATATTTTGTTACATGTTTTTTTACCATAATTAAAACAATTCTTAAATGTAAAAAAAAAAACAAAAACAGACAGACAGAACCCTAGGACAAATGGTGAAACAAAGCTATACAGACAAAATCTCACACAGAAGCATACACATACACACTCACAAAAAGAGGAAAAGGGGAAAAAATAATCTATCTTGCTCCCAAAGTTCACCTCCTCAATTTGGGATGATTTGTTGTCTATTCAGGTATTCTACAGATGCAGGGTACATCAAGTTGATTGTGGAGCTTTAATCCGCTGCTTCTGAGGCTGCTGGGAGAAATTTCTCTTTCTCTTCTTTGTTCCCACAGCACCTGGAGGCTTAGCTTAGGATTTGGCCCCGCCTCTGCCTGTAGGACGCCTGAGGGCATCTGTTCTTCGCTGAGACAGGACTGGGTTAAAGGAGCAGCTGATTCGGGGGCTCTCGCTCACTCAGGCCAGGGGGAGGGAGGAGTATGGATGTGGGCTGAGCCTGTGGCAGCAGAGGCCACCGTGACGTTGCACCAGCCTGAGGTGTGCCGTGTGTTCTCCCGGGGAATTAGTCCCTGGGTCACTGGACCCTGGCAGTGGCGGGCTGCACAGGCTCCCGGGAGGGAAGGTGTGGATAGTGACCAGTGCTCGCACACAGGCTTCTTGGTGGCTGCAGCATCAGCCTTAGTGTCTCATGCTAGTCTCTGAGGTCCGCACTGATAGCTGCAGCTCGTGCCCATCTCTGGAGCTCCTTTAAGCAGCACTCTTAATCCCCTCTCCTAGGGCACCAGGAAACAAAGAGGCAAGAAAAAGTCTCTTGTCTCTTCGGCAGCTCCAGACTTTTCCTGGTCTCCCTCCCAGTTCGCTGTGGCACACTAACCCCTTTAGGCTGTGCTCATGCCGCCAACCACAGTCCTCTCCCTGCGATCCGACCGAAGCCTGAGCCTCAGCTCCCAGCCCCCACCCATCCTGGTGGGTGAGCAGACAAGCCTCTCATCCTGGTGAGTGCTGTTCGGAACCGTTTCTCTGTGCAGGAATCTCTCCGCTTTGCCCTCCACACCCCTGTTGCTGCACTCTTCTCCATGGCAATGAAGCTTCCCCCCTCTGCCACCCGCAGTCTTCACCCGTGAAGTGGCTTCTAGTGTGTGTAAACCTTTCCTCCTTCACAGCTCCCTCCCACTGGTGCAGGTCCCGTCCCTATTCTTTTGTCTCTGTTTTGTCTATTTTCTTTTGCCCTACCCAGATACTTGGGGAGTTTGTTGCCTTTTGGGAGGGCTGAGGTTTTCTGTCAGCATTCAGTAGGTGTTCTATAGGAGCAGTTCCACATGTAGAAATATCTCTGATGTATCTGTTGGTAGGATGGTGATCACCACGTCCTACTCTTCCGCCATCTTCTCCTGTCCCCCTGGTTGTGTTGTTATCATTTGTCTTGGACTTGGTGTGTCTATTTTCTTTCATACATATATATATATATATATATATATATATATATATATATATATATATATATATATGGTGTGTGTGTTGTGTTGCTGTTGCTCCTACATGTTTGTGTTTGTGTTTGCTATTTGTCTTGGGATTTGTTTGCCTGCTTGTTTTCTTTTCTTCTTTTTTTCTTTTCTTTTTTCTCTATTTTCTCTCTGGTGACTCTGCACAGCTTGCAGACTCTTAGTTCCCCAGACAGAGGTTGTCCTGGACCTCAACGGTGGGAGAGCGGAGTCCAAGACTCTGGACCACCAGAGAATTGCTGGTCCCAGGGAATATTAATCAGCATGTGCTCTCCTGGAGGTATCAATCTCATCAAAATGACACAATTCCACCCAACTGCCTGCAGGCTCCAGTGTTGGACACCTTGCACCAAACAACCAGCAAGACAGGAACACAGCCCCACCCATCAGCAGACAGGCTTCCTACAGATGTACTAAGTTCACTGATACCCCAAAACACACCACCCAATGTGGCCCTGCCCATCAGAGGGAAAGAACTCAGCTCCAACAACCAGAGTGCAGGCACAAGTCTCTCCCACCAGGAAGCCTACACAAGTCCCTGGACCAAACTCACTCACCAGGGGGCACATAACAGGAGCAAGAGGAACTATGACCCTGCAACCAGTGGGAAGGAGATCAAAAACACAGTAGGTTAGAAAAAATGAGAGACAGAAAACTATGTTGCAGAAGAAGGAGCAAGGTAAAATCTCACAAAACAAATAAATGAAGAGGAAATAAGCAATATACCTGAAAAACAGTTCAGAGTAATGATAGTAAAGATGATCAAAGACCACAGAAATAGAATGGAGGCACGGATCAAGAAGATAAAATAAATGTTTAACAAGGACATAGACGAAATAAAGAAAAAACAATCAGTGATGAACAACATAATAACTGAAAGGAAAAACACACTACAAAGAATCAATAGCAGAATAACTGAGACAGATGAATAGATAAGTGAGCTGGAAGATAAAATGGCGGAAATGACTGCTGAGGAGCAGAATAAAGAAAAAAGAATAAAAAGAAATGAGGACAGTCTCAGAGACTGCTGGGACAACATTAAATGCACCAACATTCAAATTATAGGGGTCCCAGAAGAAGAAAAGAAAGAGAAAGGGTCTGAGAAAATATTTGAAGTGATTATAGTCATAAACATCCCTAATATGGGAAAGGTAATAATCAAATCCAGGAAGTGCAGAGAGTCCAATACAGGATAAACCCAAGGAGGAACATGCTGAGACACATTAATCAAATTGATAAAAATTAAATACAAAGAAAAAATATTAAAAGCAGCAAGGCAAAAGCAACAAATAACATACAAGGGAATCCCATTAGGTTATCAACTGATTTTTCAGCAGAAAGTCTGCATGACAGAAGAGAGTGGCAAGATACATTTAAAGTGATGAAAGGGAAAAAACCTACAACCAAGATTACTATACCCAGCAAGGCACTCATTCAGAGCTGAAGGAGAAATCTAACGCTTTATAGACAAGCAAAAGTAAAAAGAGTTTGGCACCACCCACTCAACTTTATAACAACTGCTAAAGTAACTTCCCTAGGTGGGAAACACAAGGAAGAAAAAGACATAAAAGAGCAAAACAATTAAGAAAATGGTAATAGGAACATACATATCGATAATTAACTTAAATGTGAATAGATTAAATGTCCCAACCAAAAGACACAGACTTGCTGAATGGACACAAAAATAAGACCCCTATATATGCTGTCTACAAGAGACCCACTTCAGACGTAGGGACACATACAGACTGAAAGTGAGGGGACAGAAAAAGATACTCTATGCAAATGGAAATCCAAAAAAAGCTGGAGTAGCAATTCTCATATCAGACAAAATAGACTTTAAAATAAAGACTATTAAAAGAAACAAAGAAGGACAGTACATAATGATCAAGGGATCGATCCAAAAAAAAGATATAACAATTGTAAATATTTATGCACCCAACATAGGAGCACTTCAATACATAAGGCAAATACTAACAGCCATAAAAGGGGAAATCAACAGTAACACAATCATAGTAGGGGACTTTAACACCCCAGTTTCACCAATGGACAGATCATCCAAAATGAAAATAAATAAGGAAACACAAGCTTTAAATGATACATTAAGCAAGATGGACTTAATTGATATTTATAGGACATTCCATCCAAAAACAACAGAATACACATTTTTCTCAAGTGCTCATGGAACATTCACCAGGATAGATCATATCTTGGGTCACAAATCAAGGTTGGTAAATTGAAATTGTATCAAGTAACTTTTCCAACCACAACGCTATGAGACTAGATATCAATTACAGGAAAAGACCTGTAAAAAATACAAACACATGGAGGCTAAAGAATACACTACTTAATAACGAAGTGATCACTGAAGAAATCAAAGAGGAAATTTAAAAAATACTGAGAAACAAATGAAAATGGAGACAGGATGACCCAATAGCTATGGGATGCAGCAAAAGCAGTTATAAGAGGGAAGATTATAGCAATACAGTCCTACCTCAAGAAACAGGAAACATCTCAAATAAACAACCTAACCTTGCACCTTATAGCAATACAGTCCTACCTCAAGAAACAGGAAACATCTCAAATAAACAACCTAACCTTGCACCTAAAACAATTAGAGAAAGAAGAACAAAAAAAACCCCAAAGTTAGCAGAAGAAAAGAAATCATAAAAATCAGATCAGAAATAAATGAAAAAGAAATGAAGGAAATGATAGCAAAGATCAATAAAATTAAAAGCTATTTCTTTGAGAAGATAAACAAAATTGATAAACCATTAGTCAGACTCATCAAGAAAAAAAGGGAGAAGACTCAAATCAATAGAACTAGAAATGAAAAAGGAGAAATAACAACTGACACTGCAGAAATACAAAAGATCATGAGAGATTACTACACACAACTCTATGTAAATATAATGGACAAACTGGAAGAAATGGACAAATTCCTAGAAATGTGCAACCTGCCAAGACAGAATCAGGAAGAAATAGAAAATATGAACAGACCAATCACAAGCACTGAAATTGAAACAGTGATTAATAATCTTCCAACAAACAAAAGCCCAGGACCAGATGGCTTCACAGGCGAATTCTATCAAACATTTAGAGAAGAGCAAACACCTATCCTTCTCAATTTTTTCCAAAATATAGGAGAGGAGGAACACTCCCAAACTCATTCTATGAAGCCACCATCACCCTGATACCAAAACCAGACAAGAATGCCACAAAGAAAGAAAACTATAGGCCAATATTACTGATGAACTTAGATGCAAAAATCCTCAACAAAATAATAGCAAACACAATCCAACAGCACATTAAAAGGATCATACAGCCTGATGAAGTGGGGGTTTTTCCAGGAATGCAAGGATTCTTCAATATGCACAAATCAATCAACGTGATATACCATATTAACAAATTGAAGGAGAAAAGGATACGATCATCTCAATAGATGCAGAAAAAGCTTTTGACAAAATTCAACACCAATTTATGATAAAAACCCTGCAGAAAGTATCCATAGAGGGAACTATCCTCAACATAAAAAAGGCCATATATGACACACCCACAGCCAACATCGTCCTCAATGGTGAAAAACTGAAATCACTTTCACTAAGATCAGGAAAAAGAAAAGGGTGTTCACTCTCACCACACTTATTCAACATAGCTTTGGAAGTTTTAGCCACAGGAGTCAGAGAAGAAAAGAAAATAAAAGGGATCCAAATTGGAAAAGAAGAAATTAAGCTGCCAAAGTTTGCAGATGACATGATACTATACATAGAGAATCCTAAAGATGCTAACAGAAAACTACTAGAGCTAATCAATGAATTTGGTAAAGTAGCAGGATACAAAATTAATGCACAGAAATCTCTGGCATTCCTATAAACCAGTGATGAAAGATCTGAAAGTGAAATCAAGAAAGCCCTCCCATTTACCATTGCAGCAAAAAGAATAAAATATCTAGGAATAAACGTACCTAAGGAGACAAAAGACCTGTCTGCAGAAAATTATCAGACACTGATTGAAAGAAATTAAAGATGATAAAAATAGATGGAGAGATATACCCTGTTCTTGAATTCGAAGAATCAACATTGTGAAAATGACTCTACTACCCAAAGCAATCTACAGATTTAATGCAATCCCTATCAAACTACCACTGGTATTTTTCACCAACCTAGAACAAAAAATGTCACAATTTGCATGGAAACACAAAAGACCCCAAATAGCAAAAGTAATCTTGAGAATGTAAAACGGAGCTGGAGGAATCAGGCTCCCTGACTTCAGACTACATTACAAAGCTACAGTAATCAAGACAGTATGGTACTGGCAGAAAAACAGAAAAATAGATCAATAGAACAGGATAGAAGACCCAGAGATAAAGCTACGCACATATGGTCATCTTATCTTTGATGAAGGAGGCAGGAATGTACAGTGGAGAAAAGACAGCCTCTTCAATAAGTGGTGCTGGGAAAACTGGACAGGTACATATAAAAGTATGAGATTAGATCACTCCCTAATACCTCACACAAAAATAAGCTCAAAAGGGACTAAAGACCTAAAGGTAAGGCCAAAAACTATCAAACTCTTAGAGGAAAACACAGGTAGAACACTCTATGACATAAATCACAGCAAGATCCTTTTGACCAACCTCCTAGAGAAATGGAAATAAAAACAAAAATAAACAAATGGGAACTAATGAAACTTCAAAGCTTTTGTGCAGCAAAGTAAACCATAAACAAGACCAAAAGACAACCCTCAGAATGGGAGATAATATGTGCCAATGAAGCAACTGAAAAAGGATTAATCTCCAAAATTTATAAGCAGCTCATGCAGCTCAGTAACAACAACAACAACAAAAACCCAATCCCAAAATGGGCAGAAGACCTAAATAGACATTTCTTCGAAGAAGATATACAGACTGCCCACAAACACATGAAAGAATGCCAACAACATTAATCATTAGAGAAATGTAAATCAAAACTACAATGAGATATCATCTCACACCAGTCAGAATGGCCATCATCAAAAAATCTAGAAACAATAAATGCTGGAGAGGGTGTGGAGAAAAGGGAACACTCTTGCACTGGTGGTGGGAATGTGAATTGGTACAGCCACTGTGTATGAAGTTTCCTTATAAAACTACAAATAGTACTACCACATGACTCAGCAATCCCACTACTGGGCATAAACCCTGAGAAAACCATAATTCAAAAAGAGTCATGTACCGAAATGTTCATTGCCACTCTATTTACAATAGCCCAGAGATGGAAACAACCTAAGTGCCCATCATCAGATGAATGGATAAAGAAGATGTGGCACATATATACAATGGAATATTTCTCAGCCATAAAAAGAAACAAAATTGAGCTATTTGTAATGAGGTGCATGGACCTAGAGTCTGTCATACCGAGTGAAATAAGTCAGAAAGAAAAAGACAAATACCGTATGCTAACACATATATATGGAATTTAAGAAAAAAATGTCATGAAGAACCTAGGGGTAAGACAGGAATAAAGACACAGACATACTAGAGAATAGACTTGAAGATATGGGTAGGGGGAATCGTAAGTTGTGACAAAGTGAGAGAGAGGCATGGACATACATACACTGCCAAACGTAAAATAGATAGCTAGTGGCAAGAAGCCACATAGCACAGGGAGATTAGCTCAGTGCTTTTTGACCACCTAGAGGGGTGGGGTAGGGAGGGTGGAAGGGTGGGAGACACAAGAGGGAAGAGATATGGGAACATATGTATATGTATAGCTGATTCACTTTGTTATAAAGCAGAAACTAACATACCATTGTAAAGCAATTATACTCCAATAAAGATTAAAAAAAAAGAAAGTTGGAGTACTATTACTCATATTGGACAAAATATTCTTCAAAATAAAGACTATTACATCAACCCAAGTAGAAGATATAACAATTGTAAATATTTATGTACCCAACACAGGAGCACATGAATACATAATGCAAATGCTAACTGCCATAAAAGGGGATATCAACAGTAACACAATAAAAGTGGAGGACATTAACACACCACTTACGCCAATGGATAGATCTTCCAGACGGAATAAAAGGAAACACAAGCCTTAAAAGACACATTAGACCAGACAGACTTAATTGATATTTATAGGACATTTCAGCCGAAAGCATCAGAATACACGTTCGTTTGCAGTGCACATATAACACTCTCCAGCATGGATCACATTTTTGGTCACCAATCAAGCCTCAGTAAATTTAAGAAAATTGAAATCACATGCAGAATCTTTTCTGACCACAACGCTATGAGACTAGAAGTCAAATACAGTGGGAAAAAAAAACTGTAAAAAAACACAAACACATAGACACTAAACAATATATTACTAAATAACCAAGAGATCACTGAAAAAATCAAAGAGGAAATTTAAAAAATACCTAGAAACAAATGGCAAATGAAACACGATGACCCAAAACCTATGGGATCCAGCAAAAGCAGTTCTAAGAGGGAAGTTTATAGCAATACAATCCGACCTCAAAAACAAGAAAAATCTCAAATAAACAACCTAACATTACACTTAAAGCAACTAGAGAAAAAAGAACAAGCAAATACCAATCCTAGTAGAAAGAAAGAAATCATAAAATTCAGAACAGAAATAAATGAATTAGAAATGAAGAAAACAATAGCAAAGATGAATAAAACTGAAATCTGGTTCTTTGAGAAGATAAACAAAATTGATAAACCTTTAGCCAGACTCAACAAGAAAAAAAAGGTAGAGAACTCAAATCAATAAAATTAGAAATAAAAAAGAAGTTACAACTGACACTGCAGAAATACAATGGTTCATAAGAGAATACTACAAGCAACTCTATGCCAACAAAATGGAAAACCTGGAAGAAATGGACAAATTCTTAGAAATGCACAACCTGCCAAGACTGAATCAGGAAGAAATAGAAAATATGAACAGACCAATCACAAGCACTGAAATTGACACTGTGATTAAAAATCTTCCAACAAACAAAAGCCCAGGACAATATGGCTTCACAGGTGAATTCTATCAAACATTTAGAGAAGAGCTAACACCTATCCTTCTCAAACTCTTTCAAAATTTGCAGAAGGAGGAGTACTCCCAAACCCATTCTGTGAGGACACCATCACTCTGATACAAAAACCAGACAGAGATATCACAAAAAAAAATTACAGGCTAATATTACTGATGAACATAGGTGTAAAAATCCTCAACAAAATTATAGCAAACCAAACCCAACAACATTTAAAAGGATTATACACCATGATCAAGTGGGATTCATCCCAGGGATGTAAGGATTCTTCAATATATGCAAATCAATAAATGTGATACTCCATATTAAGAAACTGAAGAATAAAACCATATGATCATCTCAATAGTTGCAGAAAAAGCTTTGACAAAATTCAATAACCATTTATGATAAAAACTTCCCATAAAATGGGCATACAGGGAAGCTACCTCAACATAATAGATGCCATATATGACAGACCCACAGCAAACATTATTCTCAATGGTGAAAAACTGAAAGCATTTCCTCTTGGATCAGGAACAAGACAAGAATGTCCATTATCACCACTTTTATTCAACATAGTTTTGGAAGTGCTAGCTAAGGGAATAAGAGAAGAAAAAGAAGTAAAAGGGATCGAAATTGGAAAAGAAGTAAAACTGTCACTGTTTGCAGATGACATGATACTATACATATAAAATCCTAAAGATGCTACCAGAAACTTAGTAGAGCTAATCAATGAACTTAGTAAAGTCCCAGGATACAAAATTTATACACAGAAATCTCTTGCATTCCTGTACACTAACAACAAAAATCAGAAAAAGAAATCAAGGAAACAATCCGATTTACCATTGCAACAAAAAGAATAAAATACCTAGGAATAAACCTAACTAAGGAGGTCAAGCCCTGTATTCAGAAAACTATAAGATACTGATGAAAGAAATCAAAGATGACACAAACAGAAGAAGAAATATACCATGTTCGTGGATTGGAAGAATCAGTATTGTGAAAATGATTATACTACCCAAAGCAATCCACAGATTCAATGCAATCCTTATCAAAATACCAATGGCATTTTTCATAGAACTAGAAGAAAAAAAATTACAATTTGTATGGAAACACAGAAGACCCAAAATAGCCAAAGTAATCTTGGGAAAGAAAAATAGAGCTGGAGGAATCAGGCGCCGTGACTTCAGACTAGACTACAAAACTACAGTCATCAAGACAGTATGGCACTGGCACAAAAAAAGAAATATAGATCAATGGAACAGGATAGAAAGCCCAGAGATAAAACCACACACCTATGGTCACCTTATCTTTGATAAAGGAGTCAAGAATATGCAATGGAGAAAAGACAGCCTCTTTAATAAGTGCTGCTTGGAAAACTGGACAGCTACATGTAAAAGAATGAAATTAGAATACTTCCTAACACCACCATACACAAAAATAAACTCAAAATGGATTAAAGACCTAAATGTAAGGCCAGACATTCTAAAACTCTCAGAGGAAAGCATAGGCAGAACACCCTTTGACATAAATCACAGCAAGATCTTTTTTCCCCCCCTTCCTAAAGTAATGAGAAAAGAAACAAAAATTAAATAAATGGGATCTAATTAAACTTAAAAGCTTTTGCACAGCAAAGGTAACCATAAACATGATGAAAAGACAACCCTCAGAATGGGAGAAAATACTTGCAAATGATACAACTGACAAATTATTAATCTCTAAAATATACAAAGAACTCATGCACTCAATATCAAAAAACAAACAACCCAATCTAAAAATGGGCAGAAGGCCTAAATAGACATCTCTCTAAAGAAGACATACAGATGGCCAAGAGGCCAAAGATGCTCAACATCACTAATTATTAGAGAAATGCAAAACGAAAGTACAGTGAGGCATCACCTCACACCGGTCAGAATGGCCATCATCAAAAATCTACATACAGTAAATGCTGAAGAGGGTGTGAAGGAAAGGAAACCCTTTTGCACTATTTGTGGGAATGTAATTTGATACAGCCACTACAGAGAAGATTACGGAGCTTCCTTAGAAAACTAAAACTAGTACTACCATATAACCCAGCAATCCTACTACTGGGCAGATGCCCAGAGAAAACCATAATTCAAAAAGATATATGCACCCCAATGTTCATTGCAGCACTATTTACAATAACCAGGTCATGGAAACAACCTGAATGTCCATCAACAGAGGAATGGATAAAGAAGATGTGGTACATATATACAATGGAATGTTACTCGGCCATAAAATGGAATGAAATTGGGTCATTTGTAGAGACGTGGATGGACCTAGAGACTGTTATACAGAGTGAAGTAAGTCAGAAAGATAAAAACAAATACTGTATATTAATGCATATATGTGGAATCTAGAAAAATGGTACAGATGATCTTATTTACAATGCAGAAGTAAAATCACAGACCTTGGGAACTAATGTATGGATACCAACGGTTAAACATGTGGGTTGGTAGGAATCGGGAGGTTGGGATTGACATATATACACTATTGATACTATGTATAAAATAGATAATGAATGAGAACATACTATATAGCTCTGGGAACTCTACTCGATGTTCTGTAGTGATCTAAATGGGAAGAAATCCAAAAAGAGGGTATATATGTTTGTGTATAGCTGCTCCACTTTGCTGTACAGAAGAAGCTAACAGCATTGTTAAGCAGCTATACTCCAATAAAAATTAATTTAAAAATATAATGTGTCTTAATTTTAGATCTGCTTCTCTCTAGCTGTGTAACATTGGTTAAATTTTTATCCCTTTCTGGACTGTTAATATCTATAGCACCTTTGAGTTGTAATATATCATGAGTCTATAAATCTCAAACTATACATAGTCCAAACTATACTCTTGATCTTTCCCCACCGCCAAATCTGCTCTACTCTTGGTCTTTTCTATCTTAATTGATGGTCTCTTCATCTTCCAGTTGCTTAGAACAGAGATGCTGGAGTCATTTTTGATCATTTTCCCTTATAGATCCCACTCTCTGTCAGGAAATCATGTTGGCTCTACATTCAAAATATGTCCAGAGTCTAGTGCTTTTCACCAATTCCATTACTACCACCATAGTCCAAGGAATAAATTATCTCAGGCCTAGAATATCACAATATTTTAACTGGTTTTCCTGTGTTCTATCTTGCTCTCCTTAAATCTGTTCTTTTAGCAACCAGACAGACATGTTAAAATAGAAATCAAATGACTTTCATCATCAGAGTAAAAGCCAAAATCCTGCTAATGATCTCAAGGTCCTGGATCTAGTCCCTGTTGCCTCTCTGATGTCATCTTCTACTTTCTCCCTTGCTCAATCTGTTATTCCAGCCTGAGAGGCTTCCTCATTTGTCCTTGAACACACCAAGCTAATTTGTGTCACAAGGTCTTCACACTAGCTCTTTCCTCTGACAGAAACACTTCTCCCAGAGTATCATCACCAAATCAGCAACATCAGTGTCATATGGGAAATTGTTAGAAATGAAAATCCTTCAGCACCATCAGAAAGCAACTAAAAATCAAAAATTCTGGAGATGAGATTTAGCAACGTGTGTTTTAAACAAGCAACCACCCCCACCGCTGATTCTGTTGCAAACTGACGTTTGAGAACCACTGGTGTAGACTTAACATTTAATTAAAAATATTAATTTTAACCTTTTCAAACTGCATTAGTATAAGAAATTCTTACCTTTCCTGCTCCATTTATTAGCATAGTAACACTATTAAAATAATACTATAGAGTTTGTTTTAGGTCACAACTTGATATTTTAAGGACCTGAGCATGTGAGATTCATCAGTACTTTTTGACATGACTGGTCTTTATTGCAGATTTTCCTCAGACATTATTACTTTTCTCACCCTAAGTAAGTAGTCCTTGTGCTTTCCATCTCTGTTTTTTCTCAGGCTGTTCCTATCTCTTAAAATGTTATATTCACCTACATCTATTCAACTCTTACCCAACCCTCAAGGCCTACTTCAAAACCTACCTCCTTGTGGAAAGCTGTCTTGAATAATGCAGTTCAGAAGAATCACATTCTTTCTATTCTGAACTCTCTTGTAGCACTTAACAGTACTACTGCTTTATCTAATAGTTCTAAGAATATTTTCCATTTTCCTCTCCTTTGACTATAAATACTTGACAGCAAGTTTCATGTTTTGTATATCATATATCTTGTACACTACTCTAAACATACTGTCTGGGGATGTAGAGGTACTTACTGCACCTTAAATGTATTAAATATTTTCTGAACAGCAATCCTAGATATGTGATGAATAAAGTCATCAGAACCAAACTTCTGAATATTAAACCTTCTTGGAAGCCACTTCATTTCAGCGCCAAAATACCAGTGTTTACTAAAAGAGAATTCACAATGCATCAGCAAAACATTTCTCTTGCTTTGGCCCATCCTGCAGTACCATTTTCTAAACAATTACAAATCCTTGAGCTGAAGCCAACCTCAAGAAAACTGTTAAGCAAAATTCAAGTAGATATAAGCTGTATCTGGTGCCAAAGGGGGGAAAGGAGAGGAAAATTAATGTTTGCCAAATGGAAGAGAGCAGATTTTAATTTGGTATGAAGTATTGATGATGACATCTGACTATCAGCATGTGGTAAGAAACACACCAAGTGATAAACCATACCTAGCCATAGAGGACCTTTTGCTGATATAAGGTTGCAGTGAGGTAGTGTTTGGTAGAAAAGGGCAGGTTGAATCAGTGCCATCTTTAGTGTAGAACAGTACCTTAGATTGCCCCAAGAAAGGCATAGGGCTAGGAAAATATCTCCTTCTACACCTCTCTAAGCATCAAGATTTGAATCCCCATGAAATCAGCTTGAAATAAAAATCAAGGTCAAGCAGAAAGAGTCACTAATAGGTAACTGAGGGGGGAATGTGACTTCATAGACAAAGGGGCACTCTCACACTTTGTTCCTGAAAATAGGGGGAAGATGTTGTTATGAGATGACTCAAGTATAAATGTATCTCAGTTTTTTTGTTGTTTTTTAGCACAAGCTGAGAGTAACTCCCTCTTTTCCTCTCAGTTTGTCTCTTTTGCCATACCGCCATCCCCAGAGGACCAACAGTGTCTGCCTTGGCACCTCCAATTCATGAGGCTCTAGGACAAGCTCCAGGAGAATCAGGATGCAATAGTGTCCAGAACTCTGTAGACCTCTTCTCTCTGAAACACACAGTGGCACTCTGAAACATTTTGCCTATAGTCTTAATCATATTGTCAATGGGATAAGGTACAATGACACTGCAAATGTTGTTCAACCACCCGACAGTCTCTCTGACAATTGCCAAGCATCCCTTTAATCTTTCATATCCAATAATCTTGCATTTTGCTGAGTGTCAAAGTGCTGTCCAGGATATTTTAGGACTAGTTACTATAGCTTTAGTAATCCAAAAGAGCACCATGATTATAAGAAGCTTTGTTGGAATTTCTATGTTTCTGTATCATTTGCAGTCAGCAGTACTTTGTAAATTGATATATTGATATACAAATGGAATTGTAAAGCAAATTAAAAACACTTTGAGCTCTTGCAGTTCTTTATTCCCCATATCGTGCCCTTTTCCCACCCACAAATACATTGAACATCTTGAAGATTAATTTTCAGACTTATGTCAGCAAGTCGTCCTCATGCAGTTATTGTATTTCCTCATGCAGCACTGTTGATTGGCATGTGTCTGTTGAAGGAGAAGTATCTTATTTCAAACAAAATACATGTCAGGTGCACATACTGGAATAAGGCACTTACCTGATTCAGAAGTAACAACCTTCAGTAATTTGATTTGGTTCAATTTATTGATTGGCACAAAGAAGCCAAAGGAATGTGAGTTGAGATGATTAACTGTGATAGTTAATTTTTCAAGTGAGGAAAAATACCATCAGCCTGACCAAAGAATTAACATGCAACTACTAAACATGCTCCAGGGGAATTTCAAAAAAGTAAACACAAACCAAAATAGCTTTATGAAAAAAGTCCTGTGAAGAAAAGTTATCATCATATAAACATGACCAATTGAAATGGGCTAATTAGATTCACGATGTGAAACAAAGCTTCATTTATCATGGCCTGTGGGAATTTTAAGATAGAAATAATTCCCCCTAATGAAGATATTGCCGTGTGATATAGTGTCTTAACAGGATGATCAGCTGTCTCTGCCTATTTGGACAAGTTTGGCATTGGGTTACCTCTCAGTTTAGTTGCATGAGAGGTCTCTTTTTGCTTTCCAGCAAACCGTTAGACTTTATTTGTTTAAAATGTTGCCCACCATTTATGGAATAAACATTTCCATTTCATTTTAATTTCATTTCATAGGAGAATAATAAAGACAGTACAGTTATTGGTCACAGCTGTGTTAATGTGTTGCATGTAACCTTAAGAATTATGCTGTCAAGCCCACAGAGCCAAGGTTTCTGGTTTTCCCTTACAATTTGGCTACAAGATAAAGGAGGAATTTTATTTTAAAATATTCATGCAAATTAAAAAATCTATCTTAAAACAGGTCTTTAAAGTAATAAAGACCCAAAATAACAAATTTGTGTCCAGAACGGCCAGCATGTTACAAGATAATTTTGGCATCAAATTATAAAACATAAGGACTTTTTTTCTGACTCTGCATTTTTACATTTTGATATAGTACAGAGGTGATGATTTTATTGTTGATTTTCTCCAGGATAAGATGGAAAGTTGTCTCTTTCCTCCTGAGAGTATTACAAGTTTTGTGAAATTTAACACTCATTGAAAAAAATCCTCATTGTTCATATCCATTTTGAACAATATAATTATAATTGGAATCTAAGGACGGGTGGGAATGCATAAAAAGAGGAAGTTTCCCTAAGTTTTTTTCTATGGCAAAGTTTCTAAAAGATATTTAAATTTTTTTAATATATGGTTCAGTGGTGATGTCTCATGTAGAAAGGATCACTACATTTGAAAACAGAGATAACAAAAAGTATATTGCTAGGTATAACAATGGCAAACTATTTCACTATATCATCCACTCCAGCATCTGGACAAATTTAGCAAGTAACAAAGACATCTTGCAATTACATCTAGAATATGTTTACCTCTCTTGTTACAAGCAGGCAGACTAGCATAAAGGCAATCTTAAACTGAAGTGGAGAGTGATAACCTAGTAACCTTAGATTTTTACAAGTAATTAAACTAAGAAATTGTCTTGAGAAGTTATTCAAGTAAGGCTTGCTGAATTCATTTGAAATACACTAAAAAAGGAGTGCAAGAGATGAAACTAAGTCTGAGACACAATTAACAAAAAGTCTGTTTATTCATAAACTTGAAGCACAAGAACCCATTTGTCTTCACTTTTGTTTCAGCAGGGTTTCAAGGGTGCTAGAAAGAAAGTTTTATAGAGTAAAAAGAGGAAATACTAACACAGGGTATGATTGGCAAACTTTCTATTAAGTGGTTATTAACATTTTTTAATGGAAGACTTTCTGATTGGTCTTCAGATACTTTTGATAATCCTTGGTTGTTAGCAAGGAGACAAGTGAGAAGTTTGGGGGTATATCAGAAGAAAGGATTGTTCAAAGTTTGAGGTAGAGGGTTTTCTATGGCTAGCATTTTCCTGAAATAAGTGGAGGTCGATGGGGTACATTTTTATAGAAATGGTCTTTATGAGATACTGACTGCCATAACGGGCATCACCCCATTATAATTTGATGCTTCCACTATGATTAGGAAGTGACTAATGTTCTGTACTAATGGCATTCTTAATGTTTTCACACATTCTGGCAAGCATAAAATCACAAATTCCACAGTCTCACTGAGCCAACATACAGAGACACATACACATACTGATATATACATATGTGTGTACAAACACATATACATAAAACCCCTAACCTTTATCCCTTGTGCTTGAAGAGCTGGCTCTCAATAAACAAGTGTTTAAGTTGGTTACACTGATCAAAAGACATCTTTTAATGAATCCCAGGCAACAAATCATAACGTTATGTGATCACTAGAGCAAATCATATAAAAAGAAAAATCTAATGCCAACTATATCATTGTAATACAATCCAACTTCAGAAAGTTTTTCATAACTTACAATGCAGGTGTATTTTATTTTGAGAGAAAAACAGTGGAAATAAAAGAAATAATTGGATTGGGCCTTGTGGGTTAGAACATTTGTTACATCAAAAGTGACAAAAGGTTAATTATTACTGGTTGAAGTAACTATTTTTTTTAAGAGTTAGGCAGCTATCCCTGGGTGGTTGGTCAGTATTATTATCATTAGCTCAATTGTAGGGATGAATGTGACTTCCACTGCTTATTTGCATAGTCATACTTAGGCCTGGCCAATACTCTACCATTACCACCATCTTCCTTTTATTAATATTCCATTTTGAATGACAATCCTCTATTTCCTCATTTACTGTGTTGAAATATACTGAACAGGGACAGCTCATTGTATACTATCATAAAGAGACTTCTCAAAGTTCTTTCTTTAATTGGGCCCTACATACAATAAAACAGAGATCCACCATCTTTAACTGACATGGAAAGAGGTGAAAAAAAGGAGGGAATAAGATAGGCTAGGGCATACCCCACCCCACAGCCACCCTCATCCTCAGGACCTAAGAACACTACTTAGCTCAAGCATTATAGAGTAGTGGTTCAGGGTTTAGGTCCTAGAGCCAAAATTACCTTCATTTAAATTATGGATCTGCTGCTTTATTGCACATATAATCTTGAATAAGTTAATTATCTGTACCTTGATATCATCACTTGTAACTTGGAGTTAATATTAGCAACTCTCTTGGGGTTGTTGTAAAGATTAAGTTGAATTAATATATTCTAAGTACTTGAAAATTATGGCTGGCATAGTAGTATTTTAAACTAATTTAAGTTTAGCTTTTAAGTAATCACATGCATTGTGTTGATCAAATAATAGCTATCATTTACTGAACACTGACTACATGCCAGCTCCCTCACTGAGGGATCACTGCAGATGGGTTGGGTCCATTGCACACATGTCCTTGTTCCTCTCAAGGTTACCTGTTCTACAAGATTCTTTCTTTCTAGGTTCTGGTAACACTTTCTCTCCTTTTCTCTGTAAAACTAAGTGTTGGGTTGGTTCTGTTGCTTCTAGTTTCTTTTGGACCTGTCTCATCAGGATTTTTGTATAGTTTGGGCCCTTCTCAATTGTTCTGAAGATCCTAGTTACATGTCTGCCTGCATACTGGATGTAGGCTCCTAAAAATAATACATAAATCATTGAGCGCTAAGCAGGAGCTTACTGAATCAAAGATGGCTCCAGGTTTCCATCCTGTTTGGGGTTTATTTCTCTACCTTTCCTCCTCCTTATCTTCTCACAAGGCCCATCAAAAAATCTTATCTCCTCTGAGTAGTCTCCTTACATGAGATACTCAATGACCAACATTAGTCATACTAATTCATTCATTCAACATTTACTGAGTGCCCCTTAGTGTGTCAGAGGTTACATAGATACTGGCAATGCAGACATGAATAAGACATGGATCCTTGTCCTTGCAGAGCTCCAGTTAGACCGCTGAGTATTCAAGAACTTCCTCACCTTCATGGCTTTCCCCTAGCTCTGCCTAGCCAAAGCCTCATACAAAGTAAAAGCCTGGACTAAAGGAGGTAAAAAAATTATACTTGTGGAGAACCTTAAAGTTCCTAAGAGAACCACAAGATATATGGTGGTAGAAGGAGTAAAGAATCCAATTCAACTACATACTGTGTTATTAGGCTGTCAGTGACAAGGTCACAACCATCTGTGGTAGAGAGAAAGCCATGTTTTCTTTCATTTCTTCCATGATATCCTTGATGGATAAGTCAGGAGGGGTGAAAGGGATGCAGGTGTGTTGGGAAGGGAAACAATAAAACATCCATATGATAAAGTCTAAAGTTTCTCCCATATTAATACTGGGACAGATCAAGGCCCACTTTTCTTTTCTATGCCCTGATATCTACATAGGAAGTCTTAGGTGCTTTGGGGCTTTGACAATCATATTAAAGGTCAGAGGAGGGTTTTATTAAAATGTGTCTACAGAGATAACTCTAATTAAAACAAACAAGAAAAACACTAAGGGCAATCTAAGGGTAAAAGAGGGATCATATTTTATGTATGAGAGTCCACAGGTTCTTTTCAGCTGCCTAAATAAGATTGTTCTGAGACTTAAGTGTTGGCCTATTGCTCAAAACTTTGTTCACACCCCATCCTACCTTCACAAGCTTTATTAATTTAGTTTAAGAATTGCATTACTTCTGACTACAGACAAATCCAGGTTCTACTCCAGACTCAGTCACACAAAAGATGTGATGCCGAGTTATTTAACCATTCTAAGATTTCTTTATCTACAAAATGGGGCTAATAGTACAGTCTTTGCAGAATTGCCTGAGGAGTGCATCTCTAATGCATATGAAGAGTTTAGCATAATAGCTGGCACACAGAAAATGCTCAGATTGGGGCATTTCTCTGTCTCTCTTCCCTTTTCCTAAATTTATCTCTGAGTGCAAATGCGCAACTAAAAATTGACTTAGAAATGTGGGAAAGTGCCTAGCTCAGACATATTGGAAACACAAAGCATCTTTTAGAATTTTGCCAAGGGGCCACCCTGGGTCCAGACTTTAATTCCCTTATTCCCAACCCCCTAAGTCCCTGAACAGTTGGGTTTTGTCTACTTTGTATTTCCTTTCTAGACAACACTTTACTTTTGTTACTAAATCATCACTTGTCCTCATTTTCATTTGCGATGAAGTTTTGTTTTAATCCTGGAAGTGAGGTGTCCAAATTTCTTCCTGTGATTAGAAATAAATGGTTTTGTCTGCCTGTTCAAACCACTCAGTAAGAAAATATACCCAAGAAGAGCTTTGGTCTAGGATCTATTCTATACAACTATGGGGATCAGATTTCTAAAAAGTCAAAAGCCCTCTACCCATTGCCTCCTACAGATAGATAGATAGATAGATAGATAGATAGATAGATAGATAGACAGATAGATGAATACAGGTAGCTTCAAAGAACCTCCTGATATCAGGCCAGAGTGAGTGAGATTTCTCTGGGCAGATGAAGTCCATTCAGAGAGTCCAACAGGCTCCTTCTCCAGAGGCTCATAGCTTACAGTGGCTGCCTGAGGTTAATAAGCACTGAACAGTTGGTATGAGGCAGGCACTGTGCTAAGTTCTTTATACACCCCCATCTTATATAACCTCCCAACAACTCTATGAGATTGGTATTACTTGCTCCATTTTACAGATGAGGAAACTAAGGAAACAACTTGCTCAGGGTCACACAGGAAATGGAGGAACTGGTAATTTGAAGGCAGATCTATCCAATTCTGAAGTCCATACTCTTAACCAATAAGCTCTACTACCACCAATATATTATCTCCAAACTAGTGAAGTGTGGTAGTTGCCCTTTTCCCTTGAATTTGCACACATCCCTAGAAGGCATATGACATAAGCCTTATTAGTTAGTGACATCTCCATTTGTGAATTTCAAATACTTTCTTCATTCCTTCCTTTATTCACTAAACATTTACTGAGCACCTACTTGCCACCAGGCATCGTATAGGTATTGGGGGTACAAAAATACAAATAAAACACAGACCCAGCTCTCTAAGAGCTAACAGTTTTGTAGTCTTTTGCCAATAAACATATTTGATTTGTTGGGAGAAATCAGGAATATATTGATAAAAAATGACTTTCTGTTTTGTTCATCTCTGTATCCCAGTTCCTAGATCAGTGCTTGTCACAGAGCAGGTACTCAAAACTAATGAATAAATAAATAGATTGGAGCATCCAAGACAAGGGTTCCCATGCTCCTGGTTTTGCAAAGGAGAATTCTTGGTGCCAGATACCAAGGTAAAGATTCTAAAGGATTAGGATTCTGAAGAAAGCAACTTCCTCCATAAATCATGAGACAAATAGCCAATTTTCCCCTTAGAATACCCTGTGCCTTGTGCAGTGACAAAACAGAGAATGCAGTAAGCGATTAAATGGATACATCCTGCCCATCAAACATTTCTGAGACTCACATGAAGTTTAAGTTGCTACCCTTAGCTAAGCAGTGTGGTCAGTGGTGTATTAACTATCTGATTACTTATGTTGGCAAAGTGGTTGATCACATATGGTGCAGTAAGAGATGCTGTCACATGTCAACCTGCAATCCTGTCTACCCAAGGATATGACGACTGCCTAACCTACATTTTAATCCCCAGGACTGGTCTGCTACAGAGCTTGAAATTCCCACTGCTTTGGTTTAGGGTAGTGGTTAAAACAAAATTTAAACTATGGTCAAACAGCTCTTGATAAGATATATAAACAACTGAAAAAAACTACCTGGAGGTTTAAGGCATTGCCCAAGGACATTTTGATATCCTTGGCAAAGGAAGAAAATTAGCATTGAGTATATTACGACCAGGCTTAGGTATGACATTCCAGTGAGCTGGGTGAGAGTGTGGCCTAACCAGCCTCAAACATCTCATCTCGCTAAAATACTCCAACCAAATTTGGTTCAGAAACCTCCCAGCTTTTAAAATCATTTTTATTTTAATCCTACCTTCCAAATACAAAGCCTTGAAGCATATGCAATTCGCTTTATATGTAGTCTTATTGGATGCTCCCAAAAATCTTGGGAATATCATATGTCCAATAACTGTCTATATAGGGAAAAAATATCCCAGGATAAGAAAGTATCCCAGGATTGCAAGAGTGGTGGGATGAAATCTGCCACTGAAACTTGGGAATACCATTAACTTTATAGAGTGGCACACATATGCATTAGGATACTTTTTGTCTACTGACAAAGTGATTTATCAAAGAAGCATATATATATATACAAATATATATATATATATATATTCTATTGTAGAGTGCGATTATGAAGGCATCAATGAAACATAAGAAATATGTAAATATAACTTTCCAAAATGAGTCATAAAAACATGCTTTCTTTCTCAAAATGAAGGAAATAGTTTTATTTGTAGAAACATAAGCATGATCATTTAAATTTAGATTTATTCTTAAAAAACCCATTTAGATTCTGGGAAAATCAATGGACACAAGTCATTTATGAACAGTGTAATTGGTCAAGATCTATTTGCTGAAGAAGAGTTTAACCAACTGGGTTCTTATCATCCCTGAAAATCGAATTATCTGATCATATGCATTTGTCTTCTCTCCAACCTTTTGAATGATTGAAAATCATCCTCTTAAGAATAAATAAAGATGCTGAGTAATATTATATTACATTACATTTTTACAGTATTGCATAGTTTACTAACATTTGTATACAGTATCTTATGAAATCAAAGTGAACTCACTCTGAAGTGTTACTGTCCCATTTTATAGTTGAGGAAACTGAATATAAGTGATTAAGTGACTAGCTCAATTTTATATAGCTGGTAAGTAGCAGGATCACACTTGAACTCAGATCTTCTGACTATAATTCCAAATCTTTAGCCATGACACTTCATTCTTATTACGGAAGACATTTACTTCTGTCCATTGGTAACAATCATATTTTAAAATCTTTAGTAAAAATGCATGAAAACACTGTACCATGTAACATTTTCCTAAGTAGCAAATTGAAGAAACTATGTCTTCTGGAAAATATCATAAAGCAGCTACATTTGTTTTCCTATATAACTGGATATTGAAATGATTTGGGGGATGGGGTCAAGGGAAAAACAATGAACAGTTTGGTTAATACAGTTGCTAAGGCAATAGGAGCCTTTCACTATTTATGTCTTTGAAAATCAAATGCTTTGAACTAACACCAAGTTAAACAGGTGCTGAGTTGCTGCCAAAGGCTAGTGTATCTGAATATAGCATTTGTTTGAGGAGTCTTTTTTCTAAAAGAGAAAATATTTTTTACAGAATCATCAAATCACTTCAGTACCCAAATAGTAATGTCATACTTTTGCAGGTAATCTACAGTGCAAGACACTGTGTTATAGGCCTATGGGGATCACTTTCTTGGTAAATCTCCAGTGGCATTTAGCAGAAAACTACTCCAGGAAAGCTTGGACCAGTCTGCCCACCACTCTATCGCAGTTTTCTCATGTGTACAATGAAGAATTTAATAATATACAATAATATTTAAAGGATCCTTGCAGCTCTGATGTCCGATGTTCTTTGAAATTCAAGCAACTGGCTTACTAAAGCTCTTTCTCTTTGAGTATAAGAAGTGCCTGGCATTTATGTCCATCCTAATTTAATCTGAAATATCAAAAGAGGGGGAAGAGCAGAGATTTCTTTGGTCTAAGCAGAGGTGTTGTTAACCCTGCATCAGTTCTGGCCCTGAAATTTAATGGCGAGCACCTGGACCTTAGATTGAGCCAGGCAGTCTACACCTGACTCTTACTAACTCTAAGCAAGTCACCCTAGGCTTTCTTCTTTGATATTAGTGAGCAAGCAATTGGGTTTATAAATATAGGGCTATTATAAAGGAGAACGAATGAATGAGTAGAAGGAAGCTGCTTTTCAATTATAAAAGATTTAAAAATAGTAGATTCTTATTACAGCTAGACGTGGGTGTATGTAAAAAGTATTTTATGGTCAATAGCTCTGCATTATTCTTCTGGGGAAATAAGGCTTTTATTGGTTGGCTGAGGTTTTTGCTATTTTTGTCAGATGTCATCTTCCACACAGAAGCAGTGTGGATCAATATCAAAGTATCCAAGTGAGAGTAAGAGCAGGTCATACTTTTTCCACCTCATCTCAATAGCTGCTTGATGTCTTGAGAAGCCACACTCCTTCTCTACATAGTAATGATAAGGACACTGTTTTGTTCTCTTGTAAAGTCTCCATATCCAAGCCTAATACAATGTTAGCTTCACTGTGAGTATTAAAGACCTGTCCTTTCTTCTAGGAGATTTAGCATCTACTTTAGCTAATACAGTAATTTTTGCCATACTAAATAGTTTCTATGATTTTTTTCTAATTTTTTAAAAGGTTTAAAATTTTTATTTTTAGCTAACATTTTCTCAATTTCTCTTTTGAAATCCACATATAACTTTCTGGTCATTTTTGTAGTATTTGTTGTCAATAGTATTTATTGCCAATAATATGGTAGCCATTTGTTGATTAGACATATGCATTAAAGTAAATGCATCATTTACACACTACTTTATATAAAACAGATAAACACAAGGTCCTACTGTATAGCATAGGGAACTATATTTGATATCTTATAATAACCTATAATGGAAAAGAATCTGGAAACGTATATATATATATATATATGTATATATATATATATATATGTATATATGTATAACTGAATCACTTTGCTGTACACCAGAAACTAACACAACATTGTAAATCAACTATACTTCAATAAAAAAGTAAATGTATTGTTTTAAACATTTTGTACCTTGAATAACACTCAAAATAGCTGAAAGTAATCATGCAAGTTCATTAGTTCTTTTCCCTTTAACTCTTTTACAAAAGAAGAAAAATACCCTGACTAAAAGCAGATGGAGCTGTCAAGGATCACTCACACAGGTGAGCTGAATTGAGCTGATTAGTTGTTAAGTGCTTACAGCTGTTAGGTTAGATGTTGAGGAAATTGTAGACGATCAGGGCCTCTCTTTCCCAAAGAGTTGGAACAAGCATCATAAAGAAAAATAGAATTGTTTTGAGAATTAGGTTTCTTGGATTTGCAAAGTAAAATAAGGAAAAATGAAAAGCAAAAACTGCAAAGACTTCTTAAATTAACATATACAGCAGAGGATTTTGAACAGTTCCTTGTCTTAAAATCAAGTTTATAGTGAGAAATAACTCAAACATCTTAAAGCAGACTTAATGAAATGTAAAGTTTCTCTGTGAAATTGTTAACCATTTTTTCCTTTAAATTTTGGTGACAGCCTAAAATGAAAAATAACTCACTGAAAGTTGAAATCTTGCATATTTTGTACATATTCTTTACATATTGAAGCCTCCTAAAACATGTAAAAAGCAAACAATGCTATGTGGGCAGATAGTTGAGCAAACATCCTCAGTTTAACGTTAAGTCCATAAACCATGTGGATGGGTAGGCTGAAAAGTAAAAAGAAAAAAAAAAGCTTAATTACCTTAGAGTGTTTTTGATCATACAGTTTTACTGCCTAAAAGCAGGAAAAGAAGGCCCAGCAAAATGAAATCTGTATAGTTGCTCATATTTGGAAACTGATCATTTATTATCCAATCCACCCTGCACATGACTGCCAGATAAAATACAATTATTGCAGTGTTCTCTTACCAAACACTTCCAATGGCTCCCCATCATCAGACAGATTAAAGCTCTAAGGCTTGATCCCAAAGGCAAGACTCTCAAAGATTCAATCTTAAATCACCTAATGATATATCTTGTGCAAACTGAGGAATTTGTCTGCCGCCATAGTTTAAGCATTTAATTTTTAAAGCCAAAGTTAGTGATAGGGAAAGGCAAACACTATATGTCTGCACAACTTATTTCTAAACCTAAGAAGTTACAGAGTTAGAGAAAACAAGTAACTGACAAATAGGGTTGATAAGCTTTAGTCCTTGGGTTCTTGTGAAGGATTGGCAACCCTGTGCCATAGGCATTAATTGTAACAAGATGGGGGGAAGAACCCTAACCTCAAAAGAAGCAGGAGCTGAGTCACAAGAAACACATCACTTTTCTTATCAATCTCAGCCACCCTCTATTAGTCTACTAATTGATCTTAGTATACCCTACTGTGCCTTCGTTAAATTGCTTCTCAAATCCTAGAATATTTACCAAGGGATAGTGCAGTACAGTGATAAAAACATAAACTGCATGTGTTTTATTCTGACACTGACTAGCTGTATTACTTTAGGCAAGTTACCAAAACTCTGTTTCTTAACTCTCTGTGTTAGTGAATATTAAATGAACCAGTATATATAATGCTGAAGAAGGTACCTGGCACATAGTAGCTGCTATATAAGTGTTTGTTATTATTTTTCTTCTCCCTTCTTCATAGACCAGTTTAACTCCCATTATCTCCAGGAAGTCACATAACATCCTTGTGCTCCTTTGATCTCCTATAATACTTATAATCATTATGAGTCCTTTGACATTTCAGTTTATGCCACCATAGGAAATAGCTTACACTGTTTTAACATTATTTTAAACTGTTTTTAATGTGTTCAAGTCTTGCCTCTCCTAATAGACTATGAACTCCTTGAGAACAAGAACCATGCCTTATGCTATTTTTCTCCCTCTGAATATATCATTTCACAAAAGATGCTCAAGGAATATTTGTCAAATGAGTAAATCAATAACTGGTTATCATAGCAAGCAAATATTTTTACCACAAGAAAGAAGTGAGTATTTCTTCTACTTTGAAGTATAGCAACAGTAAATTTTGGGCAGTTATGTTTTTGTTTTTTTCCTCTAAAAGGAGGGTAAGCTTATCCTCACTTACAGATCCTTGGCCTGTTGTAGTGCAGATTTATTCAATTTTAGCCAGGTAAAATGTTTCCTAATAGGAGAGTAATTATTAAATTTTCATGGCTTCACTAAGATTGTAAGACAGTTTGGCACATTTGATTAAATAAAAAATACAGGGCTTCCCTGGTGGTGCAGTGGTTGAGAGTCCGCCTGCCGATGCAGGGGACATGGGTTTGTGCCCCGGTCCAGGAGGATTCCACATGCTGCAGAGTGGCTGGGCCCGTGAGCCATGGCTGCTGAGCCTGTGCATCCAGAGCCTGTGTTCTGCAACAGGAGAGGCCACAACAGTGAGAGGCCCGCATACTGCAAAAATAAATAAATAAATAAATAAAATAAAATACAGATGAAACAGCAAAGATACAATTTCTAGGAAAATTCTCTAAAATATTCCATAAGTATATGTAAGCACAATAGCAGCTAGGGACCCACAAAACAAGTCTTGACTGAATGTTACACATTAACACAGGAAGTACTCAAAATTATGGTGTGTCTAGGACTTACAAACCACTTCACATTATGGCACACACTGAGATTGATAATGTTTATATGGTATACTGAAATAAGCAGGAAGGGGTTTTTGAGCCCGGAGTAACTGTCACAAGGACTCTGGTAACTTCATCCCTAGAACTAGGGCCACTTCAGATCCTAGCCAACCACTCTGAGTGATAAGAGAGCACAAATCTCAGCACACCTGTAACCCATCCACAACACATATATCAGTTGGAGAACTCTGTTGCTTTTGTGATGTTAAGTGCTTCAGTCTGTACTCTTCAATACAGAAAAAGGAAAACCTATGATAAGAACATGTAAACCCAGATGCAGCATGCATTTTGTTGCATTCTTATGTGCAATAGTCTCTGAACCTTGCTCAATTCAATAGTTGTATGTCCTACTAAGAAGATCTGTTCCCATTAGAGACTGGGTTCAGTGCAAATCATACTACATGTCTTTTCCTTTGTCCTCATCCATTCATTTATTAATATATTCAATGAGGATTGATTGAGCACCAACTATGTGATAGATTCTGTGCTTGTTACAGGTAAAAATAATACCACTGTGTTCTGGCAGATAGATAGTGCAGTGAGAAGTGGAGCACACTTTGTACCCACTGAGTCATACTTGCCTGAAGTCAACCAGTAAGCTGGGTGGTCTGGGGTGAATGGGGACCCTATCATATGGAACCCTCACCTCAGCCACTTGACAGCTCAGCCCAGGACCCAAAACAAAAGTGACTCTTCACCATGAGCAAATGACAGACACCTCTGACACCTCAAGTCTCATCCTATCCTGTCTCCCTGAATGGCAGGTGAGGTAGGGCAAGAATGGTGGTCTCTGGCCACCAAGTCTTACAGCTCATGGAACTGAGATGAACAATGTGTCACAATTGCATGAGACACCACTCTGTCTCCACAACAATAGACAAAAGCCTTGACAGGTGGAAGGTGAGAAGAATCTCTGAGGAAGAAAGGTGTAGCAGATAGCTGCCATTATCCATCTGACCATTGGTCTTCATCGTATGAGACCTTGGTATTGTGAAAGAGAAATGGTAGAATAATGTACCACAGTTGTCCAACGGGAAGCATGCACTACATTTTGGAAAGATTTACTGGTTATTTATAAATTTGTATATGCAACATGAACAAAAGGTGTTCTTAACTTTTTGGGTGGTATGATAAATCTGAGTTAGAAAATCACGTGTCTTATAAAGGAACTTTTGTAAAAAAAATAGAAATGTCTGCTGGAAATGACTTTTAGAAATGGATTTGTTACACCACCTACAAAAGTAACAAATATCTATGTTTGTTCAATTCAGGAGTCAAAGAGGGAATCTCAAAGCAAAGAAAAAAATATGTAGAGGTCAATGAAAATGTAATATATTAAAATATGTGGGATGCAGCTAAGCCAGTACTGTAAAGTAAATTTATAGCACTAAGTGCTTACATTAGGAATGGAGAAAGGTCTCAAATTAATAATGTAAGTTCCAACATTAAGAAACTAGAAAAAGAACAACAAAATAAATCCAAATTGTACAAATAAAGGAAATAATAAACATAAGAATTAACATTATTAAATACAAAATTTAAAAATCTGAGGAAAACAACAAAACCAAAAGTCGGTTCTTTGAAAAGATTAAAAAAATGGACAAAGTCCTAGCAGGACTGACAAAGATAAAAAGAGAGAAGACATAAATAACCAATATTAGAATACCAAAGGAGGTATAACTACAGATTCTACAGCCATTAAAATGATAGCAATGGAGTACTATAATCGGTTTTATGCTCATAAAGTCAACAATTTAAAATAAATGACTAATACCTCAGAAACCACAAAATAGGAGAACTGAGCCAAGATGAAATAAGTAGCTGGAATAACCATATACCTATAATGAAAATTTGATTTGTAATTTAAAAGATACCAATGAGAAACAATTCTGAAATGGCAGAGTAAGAACCTTCAAAAATCTACTTCATAAAAGCAAAGATTTGTCAAAATCAATCTTTTCAGTACCCTGGAAAATAACCAAAGGCTTGCAACAATTAGAGTAGTATTATTACAGACACACAACTAAATCTTGGTAAGAACAGTGAGATTTTGTACGTTATTTACCTTAATTTATTCCCATCCTTTCCCTCCCACCCTGACTAAGAGGTAGCCTTTAAAACAAAAAACCTCTCAACTATTGTTATCTGTGAAAATTAGCAGTCAACAGAACATTGGAAGGAACAGAACAGGTTGGGAGTGTTTCAAAAGCATATTCCCCAGATAATTGTTGTTTTGGATACATCAGGCACCTCCCTAAAAAACTGTACTGCTGTACTCTCAGGGTTTATCTTTATCTGACTTAACTCAGAGTTCATTCTATAAGAAGAGCCAATTCCATAGAGCATTTGCTAAAAAGGAGAGCAGCAGTTCTTTACCTATACTTTTACCTATAACTCAGATAGCAATAACAGCTGGGGCTCACAACACACTGACCAAAAAATGTATATATACGAAGGTAGAATGATTTATATATATATAATAAATATATAAAAGTTATTATATGTTAATATATAAATGTATATATACCTGCCTTATAGATATGTCAGGCTTGGAAAAGCTCCAACATATTCCTGGGATTCTAGAAAGCCCCACACATGACCAGTACTGTGTTCATGCCCAGGAAAGACCTGAGAAGGCCCTAACTTCTCACATCTGGCTGATCTTGAGGCTCTGTGCTCTGTGTAAACAAAAAGTGAAGTCTAATGCACAGATATAAACAGCCTGCTTGAAGATTGAAGGCATGGCCCCACATACACAAAGAGCCACTGTCAAAGGCTGAGAGGCTTAATAGTTCAAAAAAATTAAGGAAAGCACTGTCAATCATTAATTGACCACAAGACTGAGGATATATGACAGTGGCAGTGCACAACAAAGAAAACGAACTTTACAAAATTAGTCCAGAAAAGTCGCTAAACAAACAAGCAGGGGAAGGAATAATAACTAACAGAAACAACAACAAATCCTGGGGAGAGGGAGAGAATCTGATCATCAGTGTTGCCACATTATATCATTTAAAACATCCAGTTATCAACAAAAATTTTGACACTTGAAACAGAAAAGTATGACCCATACACAAGTAAAAAAGCAATTGATAGAAGTTGTCCCTGAGGTGGCCCACATGTTGGATTTACTAGACAAAGACTTTAAATCAGCTACTATAATTCTAAGAAAAAAATCAAAGAGAATTTATGAAGTGGAAAAATATAATGACTAAAATGAATAATTTACTGTAGAAGCTCAATAGGAGATTTATTTGGTAAAAAAAAGAATAAGCAAATTTGAAGACAGCTTGATTAATATTTTACAGTTTGAGAAACAGAAAGAGGAAAGAATGAAGAAAAATAAACAGCCTCAGAGACCTATGGAGCATTATCAAGTGTATCAGCATATGCATCATGAAATTCTCAGGAGAGAAGAGAAAGAAAAGAGCAAAAATAATATTTAAAGAAAAACAATGGCCCAAAACTTTCCAAATTAGGGAAACAAAACAATCTACACATCCAAGAAGCTCAGTGAATTCCAAGTAGAATCAACACAAAGAGATCCAAACCTGGCTACATCATAGTCAAACTTTTCAAAGACAAAGCTGCAAAAGAAACAACCCATCACATACAAGGCAACCTTGATATTATTAAAGATGACATATGGGCTTGGGCTTCCCTGGTGGTTCAGTGGTTAAGAATCTGCCTGCCAATGCAGGAGACGTGGGTTCAAGCCGTGGTCCAGGAAGATCCCACCCACTGCAGAGCAACTAAACCCATGCAGCAGAACTACTGAGCCTATACTCTAGAGCCTGCACACCACAACTACTGAAGCCCGCACACCTAGAGGCCATGTTCCACAACAAGAGAAGCCACTGTAATGAGAAGCCCACAGACTACAACGAAAAGTAACCTCTGCTCACCACAACTAGAGAAAGCCCACATGAAGCAATGAAGACCCAACGCTGCCTAAAATAAATAAATAAAAAAAGATGACATCAAAAGAAACCACAGAAAACAAAAGACTGTAGGATGATATATTCAAAAGGCTGATAAAGTATTATCAACTGATGCTTCTAGTTCCGGCAAAATTATCCTTCACAAATGAAGGAGAAAATAAGACTTTCCCAAATAAATAAACCCTGAGACAAATTGTCACTAATAGACATGCTCTACAAGAAATACTAAAGGGTGTCCTTAAGACTGAAATGAAAGAATACCAGATAATTACTCAAATCCACACAAGGAAATAAAGAGGGCACAGATAACTAAATATGTAAATATAAAAATATATAAATGTATTCTTGTTTATGACTCTTTTCTTTTTCAATCTGATTTAAAAGATCCCTATAAAGTAATAATTACAAAACTATGTTGATGGGCTTATAATATGTAAAGATGTAAATTGTATGATGATAATGGCACAGAGGACATTGAAAGGAACATAGGCATACTATTAAAATTAAGATGACATTGGGACTTCCCAGGTGGTCCAGTGGGTAAGACTCCATGCTCCTAATGCAGGGAGCCCAGGTTCAATCCCTGGTCAGGGAACTAGATCCTGCATGCCTGCCACAACTGAGTTCACATGCCACAACTAAGAGTCCGCATGCCACAGCTAAGAAGTCCGCATGCCACAACTAAGAAGCCACATACCGCAACTATGAGCATGCATGCTGCAACTAAAAAAAGATCCCACATGCCACAAATAAGACCCAGTGCAGCCAAAATAAATGAATAAATGAATAAATAAATAAATAAATGAACGAGGCTGTATTAAAAAAAAAAAAGAGATGACACTAATCTAAACCAGAGTTATAAAATGTTAAATTTAATCCTCAGGATAAGCACTGACAAAATAACTTTTTAAAAAATAATAGTAAAATAAACAATAGAACAATAAAAATGAGACACAAGAATATATCTATTTAACATAAAGCAGGCATTAATGGAATAATACAGAATAGAAAAAAAGTCAGACATGTAAAAAACAAATAGCAAAATGATAGATGTAAATCTTATCAGTAAGTAAATTTAATTAATTAAGCACTTTAAATAAAAGGCAGATGTTTGCACAATGGACTAAAAACATGATATAACTATATGCTATCCACTAGAGACATACTTTAGATTGAAAAACACAAATAGATTGAAAGCAAAGGATGTGGAAAGATACACCATGCAAAGGTGACAAAAAGAGAGTTAGAATGACCACACTAATGTCACACAAAATTTATTTTGAGACAAAAATTGTTACTAGAGGAAAAGAAGTTCATTATATGATAAGAGTCATTCAGTCAACAAAATATAATACTAAACATAAATGCACATAACAACAGAGTCTCAAAATACAAGATGCCAAACTGATAGAAATCAAAGTATAAATAAACAACAACAATTCAACAATAATAGTCCAAGACTTCAATACCTTGTTTTCAATAATAGATGGAACAACTAGGTAGAAGATTAACTAGGAAATAGAGAACATTAAAACATTATAAATCAACAAGTCCTAACAGACCTCCTTATCCAACAATAGAACACTCCACCCAACAATAGCCTAATACACATTTTCACAATTTTTGCAAGTGCACATAGAACATGCTCCAGGATAGAACATATGTTGTCATAAAAAAATTAAAAGTATTCAAATCATAAAATTGAATGAAATTAGACAACCAAACAGAAAGAAATTTGGGAAAATAAAATATGTAGAAATTAACACACTCTTGAGAAAAACACCAATGAATCACAAAAGAAATCACAATGGAAATTAGAAAATATTTTAAAATTAATGAAAACTAAAATACAACATATTAAACTATATGCAGCTAAAGCAGTACTTAGAAGGAAATTCTAAGTTGTAAACGTCTGGAGTAAAAATGAAGGAACATCTCAAATGAAGAATCTAACATTTCACCTTAAGAAACTTGTAAAAAGAAGAGGACATTAAACCAAAAGCAAGTAAAAAGAAGGAAATACTGAAAATTACAGCAGAAATAAATAAAATTGAGAATAGAAGAACAATAGGTAAAAACAAAGTTGCTTGTTGGAAAAGACTGACAAAATTGCCTAACGCTTAACTAGACTGACAAAGAAAAAAAAAGAAAGAATGAATAAATTTTAAAATCTGGAATAAAAGCAGGGATATTAGTAACAACTTCACAAAAATAAGTATTATGAGGGAATATTATGAACAATTTTATGCCAACAAATTAGGCAGCCTAGATGAAACAAATTGCTAGGAAGAGCAAACTACCAAAACTCAATCAAGAGGAAATATAAAATCTGAAAGGAATCATAACAAGTAAATAAATTAAAATTGTAATCAAAAAGTGACCTATGAAGAAAAGCCCAGGACCATTAGGCTTCACTGCTGATACCCAACAAATATTTAAAGAATAACAGCATTCTCCACAAACTCTTCCAAGAAATAGGAGGGAATATTTTCCAACTCATTCTATAAAGTCAGTATTATTCTGATACCAGAAACAAAAATATCACAGGGAAAGAAAATTATAGATTATATTCCTTATGAATATAGATAAAAAAAAACTCTCAACAAAATGCTAGAAAACCAAATGTATCAAACTTGAAAAGGGATTATGCACAAAAACAAGTGAGTTTTATCCCAGGAATGCAATGCAAAATTGCATTAATATATGAAAATAAATCAATGTAACACATCATATAAATAATATAAAGGACAAAAACCACATGATCATATCAATAGACACAAAGCATTTGACAGACACATCAACTTTTAATAATAAAGACACTCAACAAACTAGCTGTAAAAGGAAGCTTCCTCAATCAATATTAGATGATCAATGAAAACTGTACAACTAACATCAACTTATTGGTGAAAGAAAAAACACTCTATCCCTAAGATCAGGGATAAAATAAAGATATCCACTCCCTCTAATTCTATTTAACATTGTACTGTAGATTCTGGTCAGGTTACTGTGCAAGAAGAAAAGCCATCCTGATTATAAAGAGAGAAACTAAATTATCGAGAATAATTAAATATTTGAAAATTAATACTGTGTTTGTTATTTGAAAATACTATTGTTAAGATGGCAATGCTCCCCAAATTGATGTACAGATTGAACTTAATCCCTATTTAACCCCCAGCTGCATTTTCTTTACTTTTTTGCAGAATTTAACCTGCTGATCCTAAGATTCATTTGGAAATTCAAGATATACAAATGGCAATGCACACATGAAAAGATGTCCAACAATAGTCATAGGGAAATGTAAATCAAAACCACAATGAAAAAAAAAAAGAAATGAAATTGAGTTATTTGTAATGAGGTGGATGGACCTCAGGTCTGTCATACAGAGTGAAGTAAATCAGAAAGAGAAAAACAAATACTGTATGCTAACACATATATATGGAAACAAACAAAAAAAACGGTTCTGAAGAACCTAGGGGCAGGACAGGAATAAAGACACAGACATAGAGAATGGACTTGAGGACATGGGGAGCGGGGAGGGTAAGTTGGGACAAAGTGAGAGTGACATGGACATATATACACTACCAAATGTAGAATGGATGGCTGGTGGGAAGCAGTTGCATAGCTCAGGGAGATCAGCTCGGTGCTTTGTGACCACCTAGAGGAGTGGGATAGGGAGGGTGGGAGGGAGATGCAAGAGGGAGGGGATATGGTAATATGTGTATACGTATGGCTGATTCACTTTGTTATACAGCAGAAGCTAATGCACCATTGTAGAGCAATTATACTCCAATAAAGATGTTGAAAATAAAACACAATGAAAGATTATTTCATATACACTAAGGAGACTAAAGTAAAAATGTTGGACATTAGCAAGTATTGGCAAGAATGTGGAGATTGTAACACCCATATACTGCTGGTGGAAATGTAAAATGTTGCAGCCACTTTGGAATATGATCTGGCAGTTCCTTAAATGGTTAAACATAGAGTTATCATGTGACCCAGCGATTCCACTCTTAGGTATATACCCAAGAGAATTGAAAACTTATGTTCACACAAAACTTATAGAATATTCATAGCAGAATTATACCTAATAGCCAAAAAGTGGAAACAATCCAAATGTCCACTACTGGTAACTGAATATATACATATGATAGCTCAGGAAGGGGATCAAGATGGGAGAGTAGGAGGATATGGAGTTCACCTCCCCCACAAACACATCAAAAATACATCTATATGTGGAACAATTCTCACAGAAAACTAACTAGAAACTGGCAGAAGAACTCCTATGCAACCAAAACTGCAAAAATCCCACATAACTGGGTAGGATGGGAACAAAAGGCATTGGGTCAGGACCTGGGCCCCTGGAAGTGTATGTAAAGAAGACAAGGTCCACCCTGGCAGATGCTCACCCTGGGGAGTGAGCAGGACAAGCCACAATCTGGGCAAGCCAGTCCTGAGGAACTGTGCAGAGGAGATAAACCCCCTTGCCTGCTGGGAAATCCCCTGAGACAGAGAGAGCAGCTAGAGAAGCTTAGTCTCTACTTGTGGGGAGTGTGTGCATGCTAACTTGCTAACAAACAGGTCAGAGAGAGCCTTGAACCAGTGGTAGCAGCCTTGCCACACTTCCCAATTTGAAGGGGCAAACACCCAGGCCCCACTCACACCACACCACAGCCCAGCATGAGATCTGGGCAAAGATTTAGCCTAGCTACACAGAGACAGACCAGGGGACTGTGGTGTGATCCAGGTAGAGCTGTGGAGCCCATTTTCAGCATGTGCAGGGGTCAGTGGCTGGGGCTTCAGCAGGCATTGTCAGTGTGTGCACATGGTGGCACCACACGAGTGCACCATGGCTAAGCACCGAATCTCAGACAGACAGGCATTGGGCAGGAGTATGCAGCAGTTTGGTTCCCAATGAGAGTGCCCCAGCTCCACCCATTCGCCATCACAGCTTAGTGCTAGATCTGGGGTAGACAAGAACTTACAATATGCTGCTTACAAGAGATGCTTTTCAGAGCAAAAGACACACACAGACTGAAAATGAGATGATGGAAATTATATTTCATGCAAATGGAAACAACAATAAAGCAGGGATAGCAATACTCATATCAGACAAAATAGACTTTTTAAAAAAGGCCATAAAGAAAGACAAAAAATGGCATTATGTAATGATAAAGAGATCAATACAAGAAGAGGTCATTACACTCCTTAACATATATGCACTCAATATTGGAGCACCTAAGTATATGAAACAAATACTAACAGACATAAAGGGCGAAATTGATAATGATACAAGAAGAGTAGGAGACTTTAACACTGCATTGATATCAATGGACAAATAATCCAGACAGAAAAATCAATAAGGCAATTGGGGTCCTAGAAGATACAGTAGACCAGTTGGACTTAATTATATCTACAGGAAATTATATCCAAAAAAACAAGAATACACATACTTTGCAAGCACACATGGAATGCTCTTTAGGATAGATCACACAATAGGTCAAAAAATAATCCTCAACAAATTTAAGGAGATAGAAATTATTTCAATCATCTTTTCTGAACACAGTAGTGTGAAACTTGAAATTAATCACAGAAAGAAAAAAGGGAAAAGAATGAACACATGAAGACTAAAAAACATGATACTAGAAACCCAATGGTTCAATGATGAAATCAAAGAATAAATCAGAAAATACCTTGAGACAAATGAAAATGAAAATACAACCTTACAAAATCTACGGAATTCAGCAAAAGAAGTTCTAAGAGGGAAGTTCATAGTGATACAGGTCTTCATCAAGAAACAAGAAAAATCTTGAAAAACAACATGATCTACCACCCAAAAGAATTAGAAAAAGGAAAACAAACAAAATCTAAAGTCAGCAGAAGGAAGGAAATAATAACTATCAGAGAGGATGTAAATTTATAAAAATTTTAAAAATCAATAAAAAGATCAATAAAACCAAGAGACTTTTTTGAAAAGATAAACAAAACTGACGAACCTCCAGCCAGGCTCACCAAAAAGAAAAGAGAGAGGACCCAATTAAACAAAATAAGAAATGAAAGAGAAGAAATCACAACTGATACCACAGAAATACAAAAAAAAAAAAAAAGAAAAGAAAAAGAAAACAACTCCTAAGAGAATACCATGAACAGTTACTTGTCAACAAATTGAACAACTTAGAAGAAATGTACAATTTTCTAGAAACATACAGCCTGACAAAATTTAGTCAAGAAGAAATTTGAATGGACTGACCACTAGAAGTGAAATAGAATCTGTTAATTAAAATAAAACAAAACAAAACAAAACAAAAACTCTCCACAAGCAAAAGTCCAGGACCATACGGCCTCACTGGGGAATTCTACCAAACATACAAGGAAGAAATTGTACCTATCCTTCCCAAACCATTCCAAAAATTTGAAAAGGAGGGAACACTCCCAAGTTCTTTCTATGAGGCCACCCTGATACCAAAACCAGACAAAGACACTAAAAAAGATTAAATAACAGGCCAATATCTTTGATGAATATAGATGCACATATCCTCAACAAAATATTAGAAAACCAATTCCAACAATATATAAAATGTATCACACATCATGATCAAGTTGGATTCATTCCAGAGTAACAAGGACGTTTCAACATATGCAAATCAATCAATGTGATACACCACATTAACAAAAGGAAAGACAAAAACCACATGATCATCTCAGTAGACACAGAAAAATCTTTTGATGAAATTTAACATTGATTCATGATAAAAACTCTCACCAAGGTGGGTACAGAGGGAATATATCTCAACATAATAAAAGCCATTTATGACAAATCTATAGCCTACATGATACTCAATGGGAAAAAGCTGAAAGCCTTCCCACTAAATTTAGGAACACGACAAGGATACCCACTGTCACCATTTTTATTGAACATGGTGTTGGAAGTCCTAGCCACAGCAATCAGACAAGAAAAAGAAAGAAAAGATTTAGAAATTGGAAGGAAAGAGGTAAAACCGTCACTATTTGCAGATGACATGATACACTATACAGAAAATCCTAAAATCTCCACACACAAAAAAATAGCTATTAGAACTAATAAATGAATTCTGCAAGGCAGCAGGATAAAAGATTAATATACAGAAATAGTTTGCATTTCCTTAAACTAATATGAGCTATCAAAAAAAGAAAGTAAAAAAAATCCCATTTAAAATCACATCAAAAAAAAAATACTTAGGAATAAGCTGAGCTGAAAGCCCTATATACTGAAAACTATAAAACATTGATGAAGGAAATTGATGATATTTCAAAGACATGGAAATATATCCTCTTGTATATAATCTTGTATTGAAAGAATTAATATTGTTAAAAAGGCCATGTTACTCAAAGCAATCTACAGATGTAATGCAATTCCTTACAAAATACCCATGACTTTTTTCACAGAACTAGAAGAAATAATCCTAAATTTTATATGGAACCACAAAAGGCTCAGAATTGCCAAAGCAATCCTGAAGATAAAGGACAAAGCTGGAAGGAATAACTCTTACAGACTATACTTCAAAGCTACAGTAATTAAAATAGTGTGGTATTGGCACAGAAACAGACATATAGATCAGTGGAACAGAATAGAGAGACCAGAAATAAAGCCACACACCAATGGTCAATTAATCTATGACAAAGGAAGCAAGAATATACACTGGAGAAAATACATTCTCTTCAAGAAGTGGTGCTGGAAAAGCTAGAAAGCTACATATAAATCAATAAAATTAGAACACTCCCTAACACCACCTACAAAAATAAACTTAAATTGGTTTAAAGGCCTAAATATAAGATGTGACACCATAAAAATGCTAGAAGAGAACATAGGCAAAACTTTCTTTGACATAAATTGTAGTAATATTTTCTTAGAAAATTGTAGTAATATTTTCTTAGATCAGTCACCCAAGGCAAAATAAATAAAAGCAAAACTAAACAAGTTGGTCCTAATCAAACTTAAAAGCTTTTGCAGAGCAAAGGAAAACATCAACACAATGAAAAGTCAATCTATGAAATGGGAGAAAATATTTGCCAATGATGCAACTGACCAGTAGTTCATATCAAATATATATAAATACCTCATACAACTCAATATCAAAAAAAAAAAACTCAATTGAAAACTGGGCAGAAGACATAGGCATTTTTCCAATGAAGACATACAGAATGGCCAGCAAGCACATGAAAAGATGTTCAACATTGCTAATTATTAGAGAAACTCAAATCAAACTACAATAAGTTATCATCTCACACAGGTCAGAATGGCTATCATCAAAAGGTCTACAAATAATAAATGCTGGAGAGGGTGTGGAGGAAAGGGAACAGTTGGACTGTGTTGGTGGGAATATAAATTGGTACAGCCACTATAGAGAACAATATGGAGGTTCCTTAAAAAACTAAAAATAGAGCTACCATGATCCAGCACTCCCATTCTTGGGCATATATCCAGAAAAGATGAAAACTCTAATTTGAAACGATAAATGCACCCCAATGTTCATAGCAGCATTGTTAATGATAGCCAAGACATGGAAACAACCAAAGATTGGCTTAAGAAGATGTGATGTACATATATATATGTACATATATATGTACACTTGGTGTGATGTACATATAGGGGTGTGTGTGTGTGTGTGTGTGTATGTATATATATATATATATATATATATATATATATATATATAATGGAATGTTACTCTGACATAAAGAATGAAATATTCCCATTCGCAGTTACATTGGTGGACCCAGAGAATATTATACTTAGTGATGTAAGTCAGACAGAGAAAGACAAATACTGTATGATATCACTTTATGTGGAATCTAAAAAATAATACAAATGAATCTACATACAAAACAGACACACAGACATAGAAAACAAACTTAGGGTTACCAACAGGGAGAGGGAGGGAAGGAGGGAAAAGGAGTATAGGTGTAACAGATACCAACTACTGTACATAAAATAGATAAGCAACAAGGATTTTCTGTATAGAACAGGGAATGATATTTAGTATCTTGTAATAACCTATAATGGAATATAGTCTGAAAAATATAACTGAATCACTTTGCTGTACACCTGTAACTAACACAATATTGTAAATCAACTGTACTTCAGTTAAGAAAAACGAAAGATGTATTATATCCATACATTGGAATACTATTCACCCATAAAAATAACTGAAACACTACAACACGAATGAACAGTGAAAAGATTATGCTAATTGAAAGAAACTTATGACAAAAACCACATACTATATTTTTCCATTTATGTGATATGACCAGAATAAGCAAATCTGTACAAACAGAATGATTAGTGATTGCCATGGGTTGGGGGAGTGTGACAGAAAAGGTTAGAGAGGTTGATTGGTAATTGGTATGGCATTTCTATTTGGAGTGATAAAAATATCCTAAAATTATATAGTGGTGATGGTTGCACAACTCTGTAAATATAATAATAACTGTGGAATTATATATTTTAAATGGTGAAATTTTATATGTCAATTACTTCTCAATAAAACTGTTATTAGAAAGAAATCTCCTGAAAAAGAAATCCCCAGTCCCCAAATGGCTTTCCCTGGAGAATTCTACCAAACATGTAAAAAGAAATTAAAACAGGGAGATACAAGAGGGAGAGATATGGGGATATATGTATATGTACAGCTGATTCACTTTGTTATAAAGCAGAAACAAACACACCATTGTAAAGCAATTATACTCCAATAAGATGCTAAAAAGAAAAAAAGAAATTAAAACTAATTATCCACAATTTCTTCCAAAAAATAGAAGAAAATTAATACTTCCTAACTCATGTTGAGATTAGTGTTATCCTAATATTAAAACCAAATACAACACAAAAACGAAAACTATAGACCAATATCCCTCATGAACTTAGATTTTAAAATCCTCAATAAAGGATTATAAATCAAGCACATCAATGTATAAATTTAAATATAACTGTGACTACATGGGATTTACTCCATGTATGCAGGACTTGTTCAATATTCCAAATTCAATTGATGATATCCTTCCTTTAAACAAGTTAAAGAAGAAAACTCATATGATAATATCAACTAAAAGAAAAAACCATATCACACAATCCAACTCTTGGTTATGATTTTTTAAAAACTCTCAGAAAAATAACATTGAGGAGAACTTCTTCAACTTGATAGCATTTGTAAAACCATATAGATTTTGGTGAGAATCTCTAAGATCACAAAGAAGGCAAGGATGCTCTCTCTCACCACTCTTCTTTTTTTTTTAACATTTTTATTGTAGTATAATTGTTTTACAATGATGTGTTAGTTTCTGCTTTATAACAAAGCAAATCAGTTATACATATACATATATCCCCATATCTCTTACCTACTGCATCTCCCTCCCTCCCACCCTCCCTATCCCACCCTTCCAGCTGGTCACAAAGCACCAAGCTGATCTCCCTGTGCTATGCAACTGCTTCCCACTATCTATTTTACATTTGGTAGTGTATATATGTCCACATATACATTACCACTCTCTCACTTTGTCCCAGCTTACTCTTCCCCCTCCCCGTGTTAAGTCCATTCTCTAGTAGGTCTGTGTCTTTATTCCCATCTTGTACCTAGGTTCTTCATGACGATTTTTTTTTTTAGATTCCATATATATGTGTTAGCATATGGTATTTGTTTTTCTCTTTCAGACTTACTTCACTCTGTATGACAGACTCTAGGTCCATCCACCTCACTACAAATAACTCAATTTCATTTCTTTTTATGGCTGAGTAATATTCCATTGTATACGTGTGCCACATATTCTTTATCCATTCACCTGTCAATGGACACTTAGGTTGCTTACATGTCCTGGCTATTGTAAATAGAGCTGCGATGAACATTGTGGTACATGACTCTGAATTATGGTTTTCTCAGGGTAAATGCCCAGTAGTGGAATTGCTGGATTGTATGGTAGTCCTATTTTTAGGTTTTTAGGAACCTCCATAATGTTCTCCATAGTGGCTGTATTAATTTACTTTCCCACCAACAGTGTATGAGTGTTCCCTTTTCTCCACACCCTCTCCAGCATTTATTGTTTCTAGATTTTTGATGATAGCCATTCTGACTGGTGTGAGATGATATCGCATTGTAGTTTCGATTTGCATTTCTCTAATGATTAATGATGTTGAGCATTCTTTCATGTGTTTGTTGGCAGTCTGTGTATCTTCTTTGGAGAAATGCCTATTTAGGTCTTCTGCCCATTTTTGGATTGGGTTATTTGTTTTTTTGATATTGAGCTGCATGAGCTGCTTGTAAATTTTGGAGATTAATCCTTTGTCAGTTGCTTCGTTTGCAAATATTTTCTCCCATTCTGAGGGTTGTCTTTTGGTCTTGTTTATGGTTTCCTTTGCTGTGCAAAAGCCTTGAAGTTTCATTAGGTCCCATTTTTAAATTTTTGTTTCTATTTCCATTTCTCTGGGAGGTGGATCAAAAAGGATCTTGCTGTGATTTATATCATAGAGTGTTCTGCCTCTGTTTTCCTCTAAGAGTTTGATAGTGTCTGGCCTTACATTTAAGTCTTTAATCCATTTTGAGTTTATTTTTGTGTATGGTGTTAGGGAGTGTTCTAATTTCATTCTTTTACATGTAGCTGTCAAGTTTTCCCAGCATCACTTACCAAAGGGATTGTCTTTTTTCCATTTTATATTCTTGCCTCCTTTATCAAAGGTAAGGTTACTATATGTGCATGGGTTTATCTCTGGGCTTTCTATCCTGTTCCATTTATCTATATTTATGTTTTTGTGCCAGTACCATACTGTCTTGATGACTGTAGCTTTGTTGTGTAGTCTGAAGTCCAGGAGCCTGATTCCTCCAGCTCTGTTTTGCTTTCTCAAGATTGCTTTGGCTATTCGGTGTCTTTTGTGTTTCCACCACTCTTCTTTTAATTGATGTAAAATTGACATATAGTATTGTTTAAGTTTAAGGTACACAACGTGTTGAATTGATATATTTACATAATGCAATATGATTACCATTGTAACCTTAGCTAACAGCTCCATCAGAACACATAATTATGATTTCTTTTTTGTGATAAGAACATTTAAAGTCCAGTCTCTTAGCAACTTTGAATTATATGGTACAGTATTGTTAACCATAATCACAATGCTATGCATTAGCTCTCCAGAACTTATTCATCTTCTAAATGTAAGTTTATATCCTTTGACCAACATCTTCCCAATACTTCCACCCCCAGCCCCTGGTACCAGCAATTTACTCTTTATTTCTATGTGTTTGGCAATTATAGTTTCCATGTGTAAGTGATAACATACATTATTTGTCTTTCTCTGTCTGGAATTTTAGCATAATGCCCTGAAAGCCCATCCATGTTGTTGCAACTGGAAAGATTTTCTTCTTTCTCACAGATAAATAATATTCCATAGCATATATATGTATATACATTTTCTTTACCTATTCATCCATTGACAGATGATTAAGTTGTTTCTGTATCTTGACTATTGTGAATAATGCTGCAATAAACATGGAAGTGTAGATATCTTTTTGATACTCTATTTTTATTTTCTTCAGGTATACACCCAGAAGTAGGATTACTGGATCACATGGTAGTTGTATTTTTAGTTTTTCAGTATAGTAGTTGAAATCCTAGCCAGTATTTCAACAAAAGGAAACAAAAAACATAAATATCATAAAAGAAGAAACAAAACTGTCTGTATTTGCATATGACATGACATGGTAGCCTGCCTAGAAAATCTCAAGGAATCTACCCAAAAAAAAGTAGAACTAAGTGAGTTCAGCAAGTTTGCAGGATACAAGATCAACACACAAGAAGCAATCACATTTCTATGCACTAACAATGAACATACAACAACCAAAACAACAAAGAAAAAAACAGAATACTACTTACAATTGCTCCAAAGAACATGAAATACGTAGATAAAATTCTAAAAAGATATGTACACGATGTATGTAGAAAGTACAACATGCTGATGAAAGAAGTAAAAAAAAAAATAACTAAATAAATGGTTAGGTATAAAATATTTGTGGACTGGAAGATTCAATTTATTAAAATGTGTATTGTCTCCAAATTGATCTATAGGTTTAATGAAATTTCTTTACATAGACGTAGTCAACTAATTCTAAAATTTATATAGAATGGTGGAAAGGCACTAGTGTAGGTAAAATCAGTTTGAAAAAGGAGAATAAAGTGGAGGAATTACTCTACCTGATATTATGAATTATTATATAGCTACCATAATCAAGACAGTGTGATATTAGTAGAGAGGTAGAAACACAGATTAATGGAAAAAAATAAAGAATCCAGAAATAGAGCCACACAAATATGCCCTACTGATTTTTTAAATAGGTGCAAAATCAAGTCACTGTTCAATGGATCCATGACAAAATAATTTCAGTAAATTGTGCTGAAAGAATTGAATATCCATAGGCCAGAAAAAAAACAAAGAAAAAGAAAAAAGAACTTCGACCTAAACCTTACACCTTACATAAAATTCAGCACAATATGGATCACAAACTTAAATGTAAAACATAAAATCATAAAATTTTAGAAAAAGAAACACTGAAGAAATTCTTTGAGATCTAGGGCTAAGCAAACATTTCTTAAACTAGACAGTAAAATCATAATCCACAAATGGACAAAAATTGACAAATTGCTATAAGCATATTTATGTATATACACACAGGCATATATATATATATATATATATATATATATATATATATATATACTCTTAAAATAGGACAGTTTAAAAACAAATTATACATTTAAAAATGGCCAAAAGACATAAGCAGACACTTTATGGAAAAGGACACACAAATAGCTAATAAACATATGAAAAGATGTTCAATATCATTAAACATCAGGGGAATGCAAATTACAATCACAAGTTACCACTTGAAATAATAACAACAACAAAACAGTACCACCAGGAAATTCTGACCAGGAAATGGAAAAACTGGATCATTAATACATTGCTTCTGGGAATGTAAAATTGTACAGCCATTCTGCAAAACAATTTGGCAGTTTCCTCAAAAACTAGACATGCAGTACCATACAAGCCAGCAATTGCAGTCTTGGATATTTACCCAGAGAAATGAAAACTTATTTTCACATAAAATCCTGTATATAAATGCTCATAAGAGTTTTAATTTTTTAATTTTTATTTTATATTAGAGTAGAGTTGATTAATAATGTTGTGTTACTTTCAGGTGTACAGTGAAGAGATTCAGATATACATATACATGTATCTATTCTTTTCCCATTTAGGTTATTACAGAGTACTGAACAGAGTTCCCTGTGCTATACAGTAGGTCTTTGTTAGTTATCTATTTTAAATATAGCAGTGTGTAAATGTCAGTCCCAATCTCCCAATCTATCTCTGCCCCTCAACTTTCACACCTGGTAACTATAAATTTGTTCTCTAAGTCTGTGAGTCTATATCTTTGGTAACTAACTTCATTTGTATCCTTTTTTTAAAAGATCCATCCACATATAAGCAATATCATATGATATTTATCTTTCTATGTCTGACTTGCTTCATTTAGTATGATAATCTCTAGGTCCATCTATGTTGCTGCAAATGGCATTATTTCATTCTTTTTAGTGGCTGAGTAATAATCCATTGTATATAGGTACTACATATTCTTTATCCATTCATCTGTCGATGGACATTTAGGTTGCTTCCATGTCTTGGCTATTGTAAACAGTACCACAATGAATATTTGGGTGCATGTATCCTTTTGAACCATGTTTTTCTCTGGATATATGCCCAGAAGTGGGATTGTTGGATCATATGGTAGCTCTATTTTTAGTTTCTTAAGGAAGCTCCATACTGTTCTCCACAGTGGCTCTACCAACTTACATTCCCACCAAGAGTGTAGGAGGGTTCCCTTTTCTCCACACCCTCTCCAGCATGAATTGTTTGTAGACTTTTTGATGATGGCCATTCTGGTATAGCTTCAATGCAATCCCTATCATCAAATTACCAATGGTATTTTCCACAGAAAAAGAACAAAAAATATCTTAAAATTTGTATGGAGACACAAAAGACCCTGAATAGATAAAGCAATATTGAGAAAGAAGACCTGAACTGGAGGAATCTGGCTCCCTGACTTCAGACGATACTACAAAGCTACAGTAATCAAAACAGTATGGTGCTGGCACAAAAACAGAAATATAGATTAATTGAACAGGACAGAAAGCCCAGAAATAAACCCATACACATGTGGCTTCCCTGGTGGCACAGTAGTTAAGAGTCCACCTGCCAGAGCAGGGTACAAGGGTTTGAGCCCCGGTCCGGAAGATCCCACATGCCGGGAGCAACTAAGCCCATGTGTAACAACTACTGAACCTGTGCTCTAGAGCCCGCAAGCCACAACTACTGAACCTGTATGCCACAACTACTGAAGCCCATGTGCCTAGGGCCCGTGCTCCAGAACAAAGAGAAGCCACTGCAATGAGAAGCCCCCATACAGCAACAAAAGGTAGCCCCCACTCACTGCAACTAGAGAAAGCCTGTACACAGCAATGAAGACCCAATTCAGCCAAAAATAAATTAATTTAATTTAATTTAATTAAAAAACCCACATGGCTAAAATCAATTAACCTACAACAAAGGAGACAAGACTATACAATGGAGAAAAGACAGTCTCTTCAATAAATAGTGCTGGGAAAACTGAACAGCTACATATCCAGTAAAAATATGAAGTTAGAACATTCTTTAACACCACAAACAAAAATAAACTCAAAATGGAATTTTTCCAAGATGTCAGAGGAGTAGGAGGATGTGGAATTCATCTCTCCCTAAATACGTATCAAGAATACATCTACAAATGGAACAATTCTCACAGAGCACCTGCTGAACACTAGCAGAGGACCTGGGACACCCAAAAAGACAAGAAAGATCCCCACATAACTGGGTAAGATAAAAAAGAAGAAGGGAAAAAGAAGAGGAGAGGAATCAGGACAGGACCAGTGCCTCAGCTGGGAGCTGAAGGTGAGGAGAGGTTCCCTCATCTGGGAAAGCCCCCTCACCAGCAGAAAGATCAGCTGGGACAGAAGGGGAGCTTTGGGGGCTCGGAGGAGAGCACAGCAAGTGGTCAGTGGCAGGCAGGATAGAGCAAGACCTACATATGGTCCGTGCCACAGCCCTGCATGCCCCAGCCTGAAATGGGTGTCCTCCAGTGTGCACAGGGGCTGGGTGTTGGAACGTGAGTTTTAGTGAGCAGACCTGGGGAGGGGACTGCTGTTTTCTGTGAGGAGACAGCCCAAAGGGAAGGGAATGAGGAGCTCCACACCTGTGAATGCTCATGGAGGAAGCCCAGACTGCCACAGAAGTGAAGAGCCATTGCTGAGTGATGCACAATGCATGGGGCTGGCTTTGCAGCCTCTCTCCTCACACACCAGCTACTGCCTCCATGGGCACTAGGGAGGGCACCTACTGGAGCCAGATACCATGTCCCTGCCATCGGCTACCCCCTAACCCCTGCCTGGGCAGCCCTGATCACTGCCTGATGGACTCACAACTTCCAATTGCTACCCCAGCACCCTCCCACCAGGGCAGCCTCCTTGCCCCAATCACTGCCTTGGCTCTTTCCTGCCTGATGGGCTCCTGTGCTCCAGCAAACTCAGAAACAGACTCCAGTGAGAGGAACACACATGAAGTTGGGGCTGAAATCACAGCTGAGCCCCAGAGGCTGTGTGACTAAGGAAGAACAGCTGAAATATCTCCATACAGTTGCGTGAACCATGGAGTTACACCCCTGCTGACATCTTCCTAAACTCAGCATCTCTGAAACATCCAAAAGGACAAGAAGTACTCCTGCAGCTGGGATGCATATGGCTATAGCAGCTGTGGGCTTTGTGGGTGCATACACATGGGGGTTGGGCCAGGCCAGAGTCTGAGCTGCCTCCATAGCCCCCACACTCTGCTCAGGTGCACAACTACAGCAGTCCAGGGACCTGACCTCAGTGGATCCATGTCAGTGGCCTGATGAAAACAATGCCTGAAATTCACCAGGGTCAATTGCCAGCATACCCGCAGTTAAAGTGGAAATGAGAGAAGGGCAAATAACGGTGTACTTTGTGAGCCCACACAATGAGCAAAAGGGGACACAACAGAGCACATTCACAGGTGAACAGCTCCAGAGGAAGAATATTCAGTGGCTTCTTTTGCAGTGAGAGTTCTCCAATCCTGCCTATCTCACACCACAGGTCAGAAAAACAGCTAAGAAACATACCTGGGGGTCTCTACTCTAAAAATTAGGGAGCACACCCTGTGCCTGACAGGACAGTGAAAACTACAGAGCAAAGGGCAGGCCCCACTTAATATCCAGGGCAAACTTTGGTCACCACAACACCAGTCAAGCCCCTTATCAAGGAGATAATGGCAAAGCTTCTGGACCAACCTCACCCACCAGGGGCAGACACCAGAAGCAAGAGGGACTACGATCCTGCAGCCTGTGGAAAGGAGACCACAAACACAGTAATTTAGACAAAATGAGAAGACAAAGAAACAAATTGCAGACAAAGGAGCAAGATAAAAACCTACAAGAACAACTAAATGAAGAGGATATAGGCAATTTACCTGAAAAAGAATTCAGAGTAATGATAGTAAAGATGATACAAGATCTAAGAAAAAAACAGAGGCACAGATCAAAGAGATACAGGAAATGTTTAACAAAAACCTAGAAGAACTAAATAACAAACAAACAGAGATCAACAATAAAATAGCTGAAATGAAAAATAACTAGAAGGAATCAATAGCAGAATAACTGAGGCAGAACACATAAGTGACCTGGAAGACAGAATGGTGGAAATCACTGCCACAGAATGGAATAAAGAAAAAGGAATGAAAAGAAATGAAAATAGTCTAAGAGAACTCTGGGACAACATAAAATGCACCAACATTCAGGTTATAGGGGTTGCAGAAGGAGAACAGAAAGGGAAAAGCCCTGAGAAAATACTTGAAGAGATTACAGTAAAAATCTTCCCAAACATGGGAAAGGAAATAGTCAACAAAGTGCAGGAGTGCAGAGAGTCCCATACTGGAAAAACCCAAGGAGGAGCATGCTGAGACACATATTAATCAAACTAACAAAAATTAAATACAAATAAAAAATATTAAAAGCAACAAAGGAAAAGCAACAAATGACATGCCAGGGATTCCCCATAAGGTTATCAGCTGATTGTTCAGCAGAAACTCTGCAGGTCAGAAGGAAGTGGCATGATATATTTAAAGTGATGAAAAGGAAGAACCTACAACCAAGAATCCTCTACCCATCAAGGCTCTCATTCAGATTTGATGGAGAAATAAAAGCTTTATACACAAGCAAAAGCAAAGAGAATTCAGCACCACCAAACCAGCTTTACAACGAATGGCAAAGGGACCTCTCTAGACAGTGGGGGTGAAAAGAGGCCACAACTAGAAACAAGAAAATCACAAATGGGAAAGCTCATTGGTAAAGGTAAACTTATAGTAAAAACAGGAACTCATCCATACACAAATATGATAACAAAACATGAAACCATGAGAAGCGGAGAGTACAAATGTAGGAAATGGGAATTGCATTTGAAATTAAGAGACCAGCAACTTAAAACAACCTTGTATATATAGAGACTGCTTTATCAAAACCTCATTGGAAATGAAAACCAAAAAACTACAAGAGATACACATACACAAAAGAACAAAAACAACCCAAACACAACACTAACGATGGTCATCAAATCACAAGAATAGGGAACAGAGAGAGGAAAAAAGACCTACAAAAAGACACCAAAACAATTAAGAAAATGGCAAAAGAAACATACACAATGATAATTACCTTAAATTTAAATGGATTAAAAGCTACAAGAAAGACATAGACTGGCTGAATGGAAACAAAAGCAAGACCTGTGTATATGCTGTCTACAAGAGATCCACTTCAGACCTGGGGCACATACAGACTGAAAGTGAGGGGATGGACAAAGATATTCCATGCAAATGGAAATCAAAAGAAAGCTGGAGTAGGAATACTCATATGAGTCAAAATAGACAATAAAACAAAGACTGTTACAAGGGACAAGGAAGGACACTACATAACAATCAAGGGAGCAATCCAAGAAGAAGATATAACAATTGTAAATATATGTGAACTCAATATAGGAGCACCTCAATATATAAGGCAAATGCTAACAGCCATAGCAGGGGAAATCAACAGTAACACAATAATATTGGGGGACTTTAACACCCCACTTACACCAATAGGCACATCATCTAGACAGAAAATTAATAAGGAAACGCAGCCTTAACTAAGATTGGACCAGATACACTTAACTGATATTTACAGGACATTCCATCCAAAAGCAGCAGAATACATTTTCTTCTCAACTGCATACAGAACATTCTCCAAGGTAAATCACATCTTGGGTCACAAATCAAGTCTTTGTAAATTTAAGAACATAGAAATCATATCAAGCATCTTTTCTGACCACAAGGCTGTTAGATTAGAAATCAATTACAGGAAAATAAAACTGTGAAAAACACAAACACATGGAGGCTAATCAATGTTACTAAATATCCAGTGGATCACTGAAGAAATCAGAGGAAATTAAAACATATCTAGAGACAAATGACAATGAAAACACGATGATCCAAAACCTATGGGATGCAGCAAAAGCAGTCATAAGAGGGAAGATTATAGCAATACAATCTTGCCACAAGAAACAAGAAAAATCACAAAGATACGACCTAATCTTACTCCTAAAGCAACTAGAGAAGGAAGAATAAACGAAACCCAAAGTTAGTAAAACGAAAGAAATCATAATGATCAGTGGAGAAATAAATGAAATAGAGACAAAGAAAACAATAACAAAGATCTATATAACTAAAACCTGGTTTTTTGAGAAGATAAACAAAATTGATAAACCTATAGTCAGACTCATCAAGAAAAAAGGGAGAGGACTCAAATCAATAAAATTAGAAATGAAAAAGGAGAAGTTACAACTGACACTGCAGAAATACAAAGGATCATAGGAGACTACTACAAGCAACTATATGACAATAAAATGGACAACCTAGAAGAAATGGACAAATTCGTACAAAGGTAAACACTTCCAAGACTAAACCACGACAAAATATAAAATATGAACAGAAAAATCACAAGCACTGAAATTGAATCTGTGATTAAAAATCTTCCCAGAAACAAAAGTCCAGGACCAGATGGTTTTACAGGTGAATGCTCTCAGACATTTAATGAAGAGTTAACACATACCCTTCTGAAACTCTTCTAAAAAATGGCAGAGGAAGGAACAGTCCCAAGCTCATTCTACGAGGCCACCATCACCCAGATACCAAAACCTGACAAATAAATCACAAAAGAAGAAAATTACAAGCCAATATTACTGATGAGTATAGACCCAAAAATCCTCAACAAAATAATAGCAAACTAATTCCAACAACACATTAAAAGGATCATACACATGATCAAGTGGGATTTATCCCAGGGATTCAAGGATTTTTCAATATCTGAAGATCAATTAATGTGATGCACCACTTCAACAAATCAAAGAATAAAAACCATATGATCATCTTAATAGATACAGAAAAACCTTTAGACAATATTCAACACCACTTTATGATAAAAAAAGAACTCTCCAGAAATTGGGCATAGAGGGATCCTACCTCAACATAATATAGGCCATATATGAAAAACCCACAGCAAACATCATTCTCAGTGGTGAAAAAATGAAAGCATTTCCTCTAAGATGAGAAACAAGGCAAGGATGTCCATTCTTGCCACTAATATTCCACAGACTTTTGGAAGTCCTAGGTATGGCAATCAGAGAAGAAAAAGAAATGGAAGGAATCCAAATTGGAAAATAAGTAAAACTGTCAATGTTTGCAAATGACATTATACTATACATAGAAACTCCTAAATATGCCACCAGAAAACTACTGTAGCTCATCAATAAATTTTGTAAATTGCAGGATAGACAATAAATACACAGAAATCTCTTGCATCCCTATACACTAACAATGAAAGATCAGAAAGGCAAATTAAGGAAACACTCTCATTTACCATTGCAACAAAACAAATAAAATACCTAGGAATAAACCTACCTAAGGAGGCAAAAGACCTGTATGTAGAAAACTATACAACACTGATTAATAAAATCAAAGAGGACACAAACTGATAGAGAGATATACCACGTTCTTGGATTGGAAGAATCAACATTGTGAAAATGACTATACTCCCAAAGCAATCTACAGATTCAATGCAATCCCTATCAAACTACCAATGGCATTTTTCACAGAACTAGAGCAAAAAATTTCACAATTTGTATGGAAACCCAAAGACCCCAAATAACCAAAGCAATCTGGAGAAAGAAAAACGGAGCTGAAGTCAGGCTCCCTGACTTCAGACTATACTACAAAGCTACAGTAATTCAAGACAGTGTGGTCCTGGTACAAAAACAGAAATATAGATCAATGGAACAGGATAGAAAGTCCAGAGATAAACCCACAGACCTATGGTCACCTAATCTATGACAAACGAGGCAAGACTATACAATGGAGAAAAGACAGTCTCTTCAATAAGTGGTGCTGGGAAAACTTAAGAGATACATGTAAAAAAATGAAATTAGAACACTCTCTAACACCATATACATAAATAAACCCAAAATTGATTAAGGACCTAAATGTAAGGCCGGATACTATAAAACTCTTACAGGAAAACATAGGCAGAACACTCTTTGACATAAATTGCAACAAGATCTTTCTTGATTTGCCTCCTAGAGTGATGAAAATAAAAACAAAAATAAACAAATAAGACCAAATTAAACTTAATAGCTTTTGCACAGCAAAGGAAACCATAAACAGAACAAAAATACAATCCTCAGAATTGAAGAAAATATTTGCAAACAAAGCAACCAACAAGGGATTAATCTCCAAAATATACAAACAGCTTATGCAGCTCAATACCAAAGAAACAAACCACCCAATCAATGAATGGGTGGAAGATCTAAATAGACATTTTTCCAAACAAGACATACAGATGGCTAAAAAGCACATGAAAAAATGCTCAACATCACTAATTATTATAAAAATCCAAATCAAATCTACAATGAGGTATCACCTGACACCAGTCAGAATGGCCATCATTAAAAAGTCTACAAACAATAAATGCTGCAGAGGGTGTGGAGAAAAGGGAACCCTCCTACACTGTTGGTGGGAATGTAAAATATGGAGAATGTATGGAGGTTCCTTAAGAAACTAAAACTGGTGGTACCATACGATCCAGCAATCCCACTCCTTGGCATATATCCAGATAAACCATAATTCAAAAACATACGTGACCCAATGTTCATTACAGCATTATTTACAATAGCCAGAACATGGAATCAACCTAGATATCCATCGACAGAGGAATGGATAAAGAAGATGTTGTATCTATGTACAATGGAATATTACTCAGCCATAAAAAAGAAATAATGTCATTTGCAGCAACATGGATGGACGTAGAGAAAGTAACACTGAGTGAAGTAAGTCAGAGAAAGACAAATATCACATGATATTGCTTATATTTAGAATTTTTAAAAAGGGTACAAATGAACTTACCTACAGAACAGAAATAGAATTACAGATGTAGGAAATAAACTTATGGTTACCAGGGTGTAATGGGGGGTGGGATAAAATGGGAGATTGGGATTCACATATACACACTACTAAACATAAAATAGATAACTAATAAGGACCTACTATATAGCACAGGGAACTCTATTTAATACTCTTTAATGGCCTATATAGGAAAAGAATCTAAAAAGAGTTAATATATGTTTACATATAACTGATTCTCTTTGCTGTACACCTGAAACTAACATAAAACTGTAAATCAACTATACTCCAATATAATTTTTTTTAAAACTCAAAATAAGTTAAAGACATAAATGTTAAGACCAGATACTATGAAACTTTTTTTTTAACATCTTTACTGGAGTATGATTGCTTTACAACGGTGTGTTAGTTTCTGCTTTATAACAAAGTGAATCAGTTATACATATACATATGTTCCCATATCTCTTCCCTCTTGCATCTCCCTCCCTCCCACCCTCCCTATCCCACCTCTCTAGGTGGTCACAAAGCACCGAGCTGATCTCCCTGTGCTATGCAGCTGCTTCCCACTAGGTATCTATTTTCCGTTTGGTAGTGTATATATGTCCATGCCACTCTCTCACTTTGTCACAGCTTACTCTTCCCCCTCCCCATATCCTCAAGTCCATTCTCTAGTAGGTCTGTGTCTTCATTCCCGTCTTGCCCTTAGGTTCTTCATGACCTTCATTTTTTTCCCTTAGATTCCATATATATGTCTTAGCATATGGTACTTGTTTTTCTTTTTCTGACTTACTTCACTCTGTATGACAGACTCTAGGTCCATCCACCTCACTACAAATAACTCAGTTTCGTAGAGAATCCTAAAGATGCTACCAGAAAACTACTAGAGCTAATCAATGAATTTGGTAAAGTAGCAGGATACAGAATTAATGCACTTAAAACTCTGGCATTCCTATACACTAATGATGAAAAATCTGAAAGTGAAATTAAGAAAACACTCCCATTTACCATTGCAACAAAAAGAATAAAATATCTAGGAATAAACCTACCTAAGGAGACCAAATACCTGTATGCAGAAAGTTATAAGACACTGATGAAAGAAATTAAAGATGACACAAATAGATGAAGAGATATACCATGTTCTTGGATTGGAAGAATCAACATTGTGAAAATGACCATACTACCTAAAGCAATCCACAGATTCAATGCAATCCCTATCAAGCTACCACTGGCATTTTTCACAGAACTAGAACAAAAAATTTCACAATTTGTATGGAAACACAAAAGACCCCGAATAGCCAAAGCAATCTTGAGAACGAAAAACACCCCATCCCTGCTTCAGCATCATGAATGTTACAACTACAGGAAAGAATCATGGTGACAGTTTACAAACTGATGGTATATTTGTCAAATAGTTCTTTCTTCTGCTTGGCATCACAGTTTGAAGATCCAACCTGAGTTTTGAAAACATAGTTATTAATGTAGCATTTAAATGCTAAGTATTTGGCCTGCACATGAATTCCTGTAAAGAAATCCAGATAAATATCGGTGTAAATGCAGTAGTGGGTAACTTTGCTACTTCAACTTGAGTCTTACTAGGTATGCTTCTTTCAAGGGGTAATTATTTGTTGGTGCTTCTATGAAACAGTTTTTCCTAAAATTTACAAAATTCAATAAAGCAAAAATCCAGTATGATTAGACATTAGAATAATTGGTAAGAGGTCATAAAATGTTCATGTCACAAAATAAATATGAAAGTTCTATTTGAGGCAAAATTTAAATAAAGGCAAAATACAAATCATCAACACTTTGCAAAAGCTAACATAAAAATGGGAGACTGAAATACGTATTTAATCAAAACAACTTTAATTTAAAGACATTAATTTTGGGACTTCCCTGGTGGCATAGTGGTTAAGAATCCGCCTACCAGGGGACGAGAGGAAGATGGCAGAAGAGTAAGACACAGAGATCACCTTCCTCGACACAGATACACCAGAAATACATCTACACATGGAACAACTCCTACAGAACACCTACTGAACACTAGCAGAAGACCTCAGACCTCCCAAAAGGCAAGAAAATCACCACGTACCTGGGTAAGGCAAAAGAAAAAAGAATAAACAGAGACAAAAGGATAGGGACAGGATGTGCACCAGTGGGAGGGATCTGTGAAGGAGGAAAGGTTTCCTACACACTAGGAAGCCACTTCGCGGGCGGAGACTGCGGGTGGTGGAGGGGGAAAGTTTCGGAGCTGCAGAGGACAGCACAGCAACAGGGGTGCAGAGGGCAAAGCGGAGAGATTCCCGCACAGAGGATCGGTGCCTACCGGCACTCACCAGCCCGAGAGGCTTGTCTGCTCACCCGCCGGGGCGGGAGGGGCTGGGAGCCGAGGCTCGGGCTTGGGCAGGAGCTCAGGGAGAGGACTGGGGTTGGCGATGTGAACAGAGCCTGCAGGGGGTTAGGGCACCACAGCTAGACGGGAGAGAGTCCGGGGAAAAGTGTGGACCTGCCGAAGAGTCAAGAGACTTTTACTTCCCTCTTTGTTTCCTGGTACGCGAGGAGAGGGGATTAAGAGCGCTGCTTAAAGGAGCTACGGAGACAGGTGCGAGCCACGGCTAAAAGCACGGGAACCCAGAGACGGGCATGAGTTGCTAAGGCTGCTGCTGCCACCACCAAGAAGCCTCTGTGTGTGAGCACAGGTCACTATCCACAACCCCCTTCCGGGGAGCCTGTGCAGCCCTCCACTGCCAGGGTCCCAGGATCCAGGGACAACTTCCCTGGGAGAATGCATGGCACGCCTCAGGCTGGTGCAATGTCATGCCGGCCTCTGCTGCCGCAGGCTCGCCCTGCAGTCTGTACCCCTCCCTCCCCCTGGCCTGAGTGAACCAGAGTCCCTGAAGCAGCTGCTCCTTTAACTCTGTCCTGTGTCAGTGAAGAACAGTCGCCCTCCAGCGACCTACAGGCAGAGGCGGGGCCAACTCCAAAGCTGAGCCCAGGGAGCTGTAAGAACAAAGAAGAGAAATGGAAATCCCTCCCAGCAGCCTCAGAAGCAGCGGATTAAAGCTCCACAATCAACTTGATGTACCCTGCATCTGTGGAATACATGAATAGACAGCGAATCATCCCAAATTGCGGAGGTGGACTTTGAGAGCAAGATTTATAATTTTTTCCCCTTTTCCTCTTTTTGTGAGAGTGTATGTGTATGCTTCTGTGTGAGATTTTGTCTGGGTAGCTTTGCTTCCACCATTTGTCCTAGGGTTCTATCCGTCCGTTTTTTGTTTGTTTGTTTTCTTTAAAAAATTATTTTTTTCTTAATAATTATTTTTATTTTAATAAATTTATTTTATTTTATCTTACTTTCTTTTCTTTTCTTTCTTTCTTTCCTTGTTTTGCTCCTTCCTTCCTTCCTTCCTCCACCCCTCCCTCCCTCCATCCCTCCCTCCCTCCCTCCTTTCTTTCTTTCTTTCTTTCTCTCTCTCTCTCTCTCTCTTTGTTTCTTTCTTTCTTTCTTTCTTTCTACTTTTTCTCCCTTTTATTCTGAGGTGTGTGGATGAAACGCTCTTGGTGCTCTAGCCAGGAGTCAGTGCTGTGCCTCTGAGGTGGGAGAGCCAACTACAGGATACTGGTCCAAAAGAGACCTCGCAGCTCCACATAATATCAAACAGCGAAAATCTCCCAGAGATCTCCATCTCAACACTAGCACCCAGATTCACTAAACGACAGGCAAGCTACGGTGCTGGACACCCTATGCCAAACAACTAGCAAGACAGGAACACAGCACCACCCATTAGCAGAGAGGCTGCCTAAAATCATAATAAGTCCAAGGACATCCCAAAACACACAATCAGACGTAGAAATGACCACCAGAAGGACAAGATCCAGACTCATCCACCAGAAAACAGGCACTAGTCCCCTCCACCAGGAAGGCTACACAACCCACTGAAACAACTGTAGCCACTGGGGACAGACATCAAAAACAATGGGCACTACGAACTTGCAGCTTGCAAAAATGAGACCCCAAACACAGTAAGATAAGCAAAATGGGAAGACAGAAAAAAAAAAAAAAACAGCAGGTGAAGCAAGATAAAAACCCACCAGCCCTAACAAATGAAGAGGAAATAGGCAGTCTACCTGAAAATAATTCAGAATAATGATAGTAAATATGATCCAAAATCTTGGAAATAGAATAGACAAAATGCAAGATACATTTAACAAGGACCTAGAAGAACTAAAGATGAAACAAACAATGATGAACAACACAATAAATGAAATTAAAAATACTCTAGATGGGATCAATAGCAGAATAACAGACGCAGAAGAACGGATAAGTGATCTGGAAGATAAAATAGTGGAAATAACTACTGCAGAGCAGAATAAAGAAAAATGAATGAAAAGAACTGAGGACAGTCTCAGAGACCTCTGGAACAACATTAAATGCACCAACATTCGAATTATAGGGGTTCCAGAAGATGAAGAGAAAAAGAAAGGAACTGAGAACATATTTCAAGAGATTATAGTTGAAAACTTACATAATATGGGAAAGGAAATAGTAAATCAAGTCCAGGAAGCACAGAGAGTCCCATACAGGATAAATCCAAGGAGAAATACGCCAAGACACATATTAATCAAACTGTCAAAAATTAAATACAAAGAAAACATATTAAAAGCAGCAAGGGAAAAATAACAAACAAGGGAATCCCCTTAAGGTTAAGAGCTGATCTTTCAGCAGAAACTCTGCAAGCCAGAAGGGACAGGCAGGACATATGTAAAATGATGAAGGAGAAAAACCTACAACCAAGATTACTCTACCCAGCAAGAATCTCATTCAGATTTGATGGAGAAATTAAAACCTTTACAGACAAGCAAAGGCTGAGAGAGTTCAGTACCACCAAACGAGCTTTACAACAAATGCTAAAGGAACTTCTCTAGGCAAGAAACACAAGAGAAGGAAAAGACCTACAATAACAAACCCAAAACAATTAAGAAAATGGGAATAGGATCATACATATCGATAATTACCTTAAATGTAAATGGACTAAATGCTCCCACCAAAATACACAGATTGGCTGAATGGATACAAAACAAAACCCATATATATGCTGTCTACAAGAGACCCATTTAGGACCTAGAGAAACATACAGACTGAAAGTAAGGGGATGGAAAAAGTTATTCCATGCAAATGGAAACCAAAAGAAAGCTGGAGTAGCAATTCTCATATCAGACAAAATAGACTTTAAAATAAAGACCATTGCAAGAGACAAAGAAGGACACTACACAAAGATCAAGGGATTGATCCAAGAAGAAGATATAACAAATGTAAATATTTATGCACCCAACATAGGAGCACCTCAATACATAAGGCAAATACTAACATCCATAAAAGGGGAAATTGACAGTAACACATTTATAGTAGGGTACTTTAACACACATCATTCACCAATGGACAGATCATCCAAAATGAAAATAAATAAGGAAACACAAGCTTTAAATGATACAGTAAACAAGATGGACTTAATTGATAATTATAGGACATTCCATCCAAAAACAATAGAATCACATTTTTATAAAGTGCTCATGGAACATTCTCCAGGATAGATCCTATCATGAATCACAAATCAAGCCTTGGTAAATTAAAGAAAATTGAAATTGTATCAAGTATCTTCTCTGACCACAATGCTATGAGACTAGATATCAATTACAGGAAAATATGTGTAAAAATACAAACACATGGAGGCTAAATGATACACTACTTAATAATGAAGTGATCACTGAAGAAATCAAAGAGGAAATAAAAAAAAATACCTAGAAACAGATGACAATGGAGACATGATGACCCAAAACCTATGGGATACAGCAAAAGCAGTTCTAAGAGGGAAGTTTATAGCAATACAATCCTACCTTAAGAAACAGGAAACACCTAAAATAAACAACTTAAGCTTTCACCTAAAGCAATTAGAGAGAGAAAAACAAACAAACAAAAAAAGAAGACAAAGTTTGTAGAAGTAAAGAAATCTTAAACATCAGATCAGAAATAAATGAAAAAAAAAATGAAGGAAACGATAACAAAGATTAACTAAACTAAAAGCTGGTTCTTTGAGAAGATAAACAAAATTCATGAACCATTATCCAGACTCACCAAGAAAAAAAGGGAGAAGTCTCAAATCAATAGAATTACAAACGAAAAACAACTGACACTGCAGAAATACAAAGGATCATGAGAGATTACTACAAGGAACTCTATGCCAATAAAATGAACAACCTGGAAGAAATAGACAAATTCTTAGAAATGCACAACCTGCCGAGACTAAACCAGGAAGAACTAGAAAATATGAACACACTGATCACAAGCACTGAAATTGAAACTGTGATTAAAAATCTTCCAACAAACTAAAGCTCAGGACCAGATGGCTTCACTGGCGAAATCTATCAAATATTTATAGAAGAGCTAAAACCTATCCTTCTCAAACTCCACCAAAATATAGCAGAGGGAGGAAAACTTGCAAACACATTCTAAGAGGCCACCATCACCCTGATACCAAAACCAGACAAAGATGTCACAGAGAAAGAAAACTACAGGCCAATATCACTGATGAACATAGATGCAAAAATCCTCAACAAAATACTAGCAAACAGAATCCAACAGCACATTAAAAGGATCATACACCATGATCAAGTGGGGTTTATTCCAAGAAGACAAGGATTCTTCAATATGCAGAAATCAATCAACTTGATACGCCATATTAACAAAATGAAGGAGAAAAATCATATAATCATCTCAATAGATGCAGAGAAAGTTTTCGAAAAAAATTCAACACCCATTTATGATAAAAACCTTGCAGAAAGTATGCATAGAGGGAATTTCCTCAACATAATAAAGGCCATATATGCAAAACCACAGCCTACATCATCCTCAATGGTGAAAAACTGAAAGCATTTCCACTGTCAGGAACAAGACAAGGTTGCCCACTCTCACCACACTTATTCAACATGCTTTTGGAAGTTTTAGCCAGAGCAATCCGAGAAGAAATGGAAATAAAAGGAATCCAAATCAGAAAAGTATAAGTAAAGCTGTCACTGTTTGCAGATGACATGATACTATACACAGAGAATCCTAAAGAGGCTACCAGAAAACTATTAGAACTAATCAATGAATTTGGTAAAGTAGCAGGATACAAAATTAATGCACATAAATCTCTGGCATTCCTCTACACTAATGATGAAAAATCTGAAAATGAAATCATGAAACCTCTCTCCTTTGCCATGGCACCAAACAGAATAAAATATCTAGGAATAAACATACCTAAGGAGACAAAACATCTGTATGCAGAAAATTATAAGACACTGATGAAAGAAATTAAAGAGAATACAAATAGATGGAGAGATATACCATGTTCTTGTATTGGAAGAATCAACATTGTGAAAATGACTCTACTACCCAAAGCAATCTATAGATTCAATGCAATCTCTATCAAACTACCACTGGCATTTTTCACAGAACTAGAACAAAAAATTTCACAATTTGTATGGAAACACAAAGGACCCCACATAGCAAAAGCAATCTTGAGAATGAACAATGGTGCTGGAGGAATCAGGCTCCCTGACTTCAGACTGTACTACAAAGTTACAGTAATCAAGACAGTATGGTACTGACACAAAAACAGAAAGATAGATCAATGGAACAGGATAGAAAGCCCAGTGATAAACCCATGAACATATGGTCACCTTATCTTTGATAAAGGAGGCAGGAATGTAGTGGAGAAAGGACAGCCTCTTCAATAAGTGGTGCTGGAAAAACTGGACAGGTACATGTAAAAGTATGCGATTAGAACACTCCCTAACACCATACACAAAAATAAACTCAAAATGGATTAAAGACCTAAATGTAAGGCCAGAAATGATCAAACTCTTAGAGGAAAACATAGGCAGAACACTCTATGACATAAATCACAGCAAGATCCTTTTTGACCCACCTCCTAGAGAAATGGAAATAAAAACAAAAATAAACAAATGGGACCTAATGAAACTTCAAAGCTTTTGCAGAGCAAAGGAAACCATAAACAAGATGGAAACACAACCCTCAGAAGTGGAGAAAATATTTCCAAATGAAGCAACTGACAAAGGATTAATCTCTAAATTTATAAGCAGCTCATGCAGCTCAATAACAATAAAACAAACAACCCAATCCAAAAATGGGCAGAAGACCTAAATAGACATTTCTCCAAAGAAGATATACAGACTGCCAACAAACACATGAAAGAATGGTCAACATCTTTAATCATTAGAGAAATGCAAATCAAAACCACAATGAGATATCATCTCATACCCGTCAGAATGGCCATCATCAAAAATCTAGAAACAGTAAATGCTGGAGAGGGTGTGGAGAAAAGGGAACACTCTTGCACTGGTGGTGGGAATGTGAATTGGTACAGCCACTATGGAGGAAAGTATGGAGGTTCCTTCAAAAACTACAAATAGAACTACCATATGACCCAGGAATCCCACTACTGGGCATATACCCTGAGAAAACCATAATTCAAAAAGAGTCATGTACCAAAATGTTCGTTGCAGCTCTATTTACAATAGCAAAGAGATGGAAACAACCTAAGTGTCCATCATCAGATGAATGAATAAAGAAGATGTGGCACGTATATACAATGGTATATTACTCAGCCATAAAAAGAAACAAAATTGAGCTATTTGTAGTGAGGTGGATGGTCTTAGAGTCTGTCATGCAGAGCGAAGTAAGTCAGAAAGAGAAAGACAAATACCGTATGCTAACACATTTATATGGAATTTAAGAGAAAAATGTATCATGAAGAACCTAGGGGTACAAAAGGAATAAAGACACAGACCTACTAGAGAATGGACTTGAGGATATGGGGAGGGGGAAGGGTAAGCTGTGACAAAGTGCGAGAGAGTCATAGACATATATACACTACCAAATGTAAGGTAGATAGCTAGTGGGAAGCAGCTGCATAGCACAGGGAGATCAGCTCGGTGCTTTGTGACCCCCTGGAGGGGTGGGATAGGGAGGGTGGGAGGGAGGGAGACACAAGAGGTAAGAGATATGGGAATATATGTATATGTATAACTGATTCACTTTGTTATAAAGCAGAAACTAACACACCATTGTAAAGCAATTATACTCCAATAAGGATGTAAAACAAAAGAAAAAATAAAGAAAGTAGCAGAACTAGACCTGAAGCCTGTTTGACAACCTGGAAGGTCTATGCCATCCAGCTACCCTATACCACCTGCCTCCATGGAAGTCTCTCTACTGTGGTCATTGCTACCACCAGGAGCCATCTGTAGCTACAGGGCAGCATAGCAGATAACAGCCCATTCCCCACTTCTGACTCTTTCTTTCATTACAGACTGAAAAAACAAATACCGTATGCTAACACATATATATGGAATTTAAGGAAATAAATGTCATCAAGAACCTAGGAGTAAAACAGGAATAAAGACACAGACCTTCTAGAGCATGGACTTGAGGATATGGGGAGGGGGAAGGGTAAGCTGTTGCAAAGCAAGAGAGTGACATGGCCATATATACACTACCAAACGTAAAATAGATAGCTAGTGGGAAGCAGCCGCATAGCACAGGGAGACCAGCTCGGTGCTCTGTGACCACCTAGAGGGGTGGGATAGGGAGGGTGGGAGGGAGGGAGATGCAAGAGGGAAGAGATATGGGAACATATGTATATGTATAACTGATTCACTTTGTTATAAAGCAGAAACTAACACACCAGTGTAAAGCAATTATACTCCAATGAAGATGTAAAAAAAAAAAGAAAGAAAGAAAGAATCCGCCTACCATTGCAGGGGACACAGGTTCGAGCCCTGGTCTAGGAAGATCCCACAAGCCGTGGAGCAACTAAGCTCGTGCACCACAGCTACTGAACCTGTGCTCTACAGCCCGCAAGCCACAACTACTTAGCCTATGCTCCATAACTACTAAAGCCCACATGCCTAGAGCCTGTGCTCCACAAAAAGAGAAGCCACCGCAATGAGAAGCCCATGCACCACAACAGAGTAGCCCCCACTCGCCACAACTAGAGAAAGCCTGCAGCAACAAAGACCCAACACAGCCAAAAATAAATAAATAAATATTTTTAAAAAAATAGACGTTAATTTTATCCAATAGAAAACACGCTTTTATTCCCTTCTTTTTCTAGTAAAATTCTAAATTATTTAAACAATTTTCTACATCTAAAATATTACATTATACTTTGTCACGTGCATAAGTATGTGATCTTAAATCCAAAATAAAAATTCTGTCATCTTTAACAATAACAGATATATGATAATTTGATAAAAGAGTTCAATGATACAACTTGTACTATAATTTCAAAGTTTTCTATTATATTTAATTTCAAATTTTGTAACTCTTTTAGGTACTTTGAAAAATAAATCCAGTATACATGTGCACATTTCAACTAAGTAGAAATAGCCTATCACTATTCTCTGAATACCTGCTCATTATAATTCATGTTTACATATTAATGTGCAGTACAAATTTATAAACATGAACATATGAAACTTTGAAAGGAAATAATACTAGTCTTTTTCCTCTCAATATTTTATTGAAACGCCATGTTAAAATTTGGCCAGCACCACACATGTAAATAGTTTTAATACTGGATGTGTTTAAAATGTTCTGTATATTTATTTATTCTATGTTGACATCTAAACCATATTTATTTGCACAGTTTTAATACAAATTATCATTTAATTGCAGACCAAACCTAAGAAGATTAAATGTATATGAAGGCACCTATATCAAAGCAACAGCCACCAATGCCTAAGCTATGCATTTGGTTGTTTTAAATTGCTCTAATAAACATGTTAAATTCCAGTAAAATCAACTGGTAAACTGTTGCTGTATGCCAGGATATTATTGTTATTTTGGCTAAATAAAGATTTTTCTGCAGAAAGGCAACATATCCCTAAATTGGAGTATAAACATTGTACTTCCACCCTGTCAATTCAATTCACAAAATACAGTACATGCAATTAGACATTTCTAAGTATATTTAAATTTGCCTTTCCACACAAGTATATGTAATTAATAGTATAAGTATGCAATGATTAGATGTTCTTTATAGCATCCTTATTTTTGAGAAGAGGAGGGAGAAAAAGCAACATAGTATAAATTATTTTAAAACAAAACTAAACTAAAACCCCACTGGTTATATAAATTATAGTGTGACATCTGGAATTTATCAAATTGCATATTCAAATAAGGAAAGTATTTGTTATTGAAGTTTAATAAAGGGATAACAACTGTGTATTACCCTACTATATACATGGCCATATAGCAATATTGTCTCAAAGCATCTAGGTTTGTAATTAGAATTTTTGTATATTTTTGTAAAATATATTTTACATATTTGTACAAAACTTGTATTTCAATTATGCTTTGGCTTAGCATTCATCAGTAACTGTTAAAAGATACATGTTACCAGCTTTATGTGCACCGTGATTTTCCCCAATGTGCATACTATAAATGATTAGGATAATGAAAGGGAAATCTTCCATAATGTCCAAAAAAGATGCTTGTCTTTATTCATTGTTGGCACTTTTTCAAGTTGTCATCACATAGAACTCTGATCATTCAAAGACTGATTCACTGATTCATCCCTTGCTGATTCTAATTGTTCATTTATTTTTGTGCCATAGACATACTTAAACCTCACAAAAGAATGAAGTCATGTCTACTCCTAGACTGTATGTATAACCCATGCCTAATAACAGTGAAATATCATGAATATCTACCTTCATAACTTGAAGAAAATATAATTCTTTATTTTTGTAATACAGCGAGTAGGAGCAATGATATTAATGTTTGAAGACTCTAATATTATGTAATCTAGAATTATGTATTAGAATTTGAAATGTAATGTCCAGAGGGCATAACCCTTCTGTTTAATGAAACAAATAAGTTTTGATGTTCTAAGTTTGTTACCTAAAGTTATATTTTGGTGAGTAAAATATAATGAATAGAGGATTTATCCACTTAGACATATGTTCTGCAAACAGGCTCAAACTTGAATTCAAGCCCTTGATTTCATCTTGACTGTTCCACAAAGTAGAACCTTTCTGACACAGGAATTTGACTATAGGTCTCAGCTTGACTGGAGGTTGTGCAAAGATAAGGCAACATTCACTTATTTCCTGTCTCAATGCACAAATTTTACAGAGTTGATGAAAAGTTTATTTCCTCTATATTTATTTGAGGTAAGTCATATAACTAGGTCAGGTTAAGAATCAGATTTTATAAATATAGATAACTGAATTTAAATGATTTCTTTTGAATGGGATGAAAGGATGGATGTATATATATGGTCAAACCAAATGGAAATACCAGTTTTAATTATTAGACTTGGGAGTCTACTAAGTATCATTTGGCCACTTTCATTTGCTAACTATTTCATACCTTATCTAACTAGAGTGGCTTTAGATTTCTGTAGGTTTTTTAAAGCAAACCTTATATTTAGTTGACACAGCTGAAATTAATATAATTCCATAGCATTTTGTTTTTTATTCCATAATCATAGCCTCAGTTTACCAAGTTACTCAAGTTTTGCACCATCCTATTGGGTAGTAATTATTTATTATAAAATAGTAAGGGCACTAAATACAATTTGTGCATGAATTAGAGCTGTTAGCAAGTTACTCGTCTGTTTCCTGCAGATGAGTAACTTGCTCAGAAAATAGGGGACTGCTTACTGAACTTCTTAAGGTCTCTTCCAAGTCTAATTTTCTATAAAGAATTTCTCTTGGTTACTTCTTCTTTTTCAATTAAAATTATGAAATGACAATTTATGAACAATGTTTAAAAATGGCTTAAAATAGATGTCTAGTTTCTAGCCTTTAAATTTTTGCTCCTTAATATAAATCACCTTTACACATATAGTTCTGTATTATCAATTTTATATGGGTTACATATAGAAAAATTATCTGAAATATAAAGTATGGGGTATATGTACTTGAGCAGCTACAAAATTTATGCCGTCTCTTAAATAATCATTAAAAAGTAACCCAGAAATTTTCTGGATTTTGCAATCAAATTCTTTATGTTATGTTGTTAGTTGCTAAGTATCTGCCATCAGAATAAGTTTTACTACAATCTGATGCGGGAGTTTCTGCTTTAAAAAATCATAATTTATTTTAGTGGTAAAAGTTAGCCTACAGCTTTCCTGCTTTGGAGTAGACAGAAATAAAGTGTACTTTCTACTTTAATCCTTGACTTGATAAACTTGGGTAGTACAGGTTTTCTGCCTTAAAGATTTTTATAGCAGGTACCTAATTAGTCTGGGCCATAAATAATATTTCATCTTGACTAGAATACTCAGTTTGAATGTAACTATGTGCTGTTCTATCCCTAAGCCCAGAAGTGAAGGGGCATATCATTTTAATACATATATAAGAAGGTATATTTATAAGGTACATTTGAGAGGAAAAAACATTTTGAGCAAAATAAATAATAATGACATGCTCTCCCTAATATGTGTTGGAAAACTTTTAAAAAGCAGTTTATCAATGTCTTTAGTTTGTTAAGTCATACCATTGTGATATGAAGGGCCCTGGCTTAATAAATTGTAGAGCTAGTAGCATGAAAAATTAAAATTCAATTCATCTTAAGGATATAGAGGTTATATATAGGTTATACTTAAGTCTTCAGAAAATTTAGGACCAGGTGAAAGGAAACTTTTCAACTTCATAGCCTAAAATAAAGTCTCATTTATGTTACGCTACTTTTGTCCAATTTACCATGATTGATGCAGAGGACTGAAATTAAATTGTACCATTGTAATGATGTTTTCATATTTATGGATTCAAATATATTCTCTCCCTTCAAATCATAACTTCTCAGTCTTTTTGGAGAGCTACAACAATTTGTTTTTGTAAACTGTGTATACAAAATACCGGGTTTGGGGCTTCCCTGGTGGCGCAGTGGTTGAGAGTCTGCCTGCCGATGCAGGGTACATGGGTTCGTGCCCCGGTCCGGGAGGATCCCACATGCCGCGGAGCGGCTGGGCCCGTGAGCCATGGCCACTGAGCCTGTGCGTCCAGAGCCTGTGCTCCGCAACGGTAGATGCCACAAAAGTGAGAGGCCCGCGTATCACAAACAAACAAACAAAAAATACCGGGTTTGTTAAGGACTAAGTAAACAAGCATCACCTGAGAATTACCCAAAAAATAAAAGAGAATAAAAGATCAAATTTATTTAGAATACTTTGCTTTTCATTTAATCTTTGTGTTCCTTCAGGATTAAATGGTCCTTAGGCTGCAAATATTAATATTAATATTAGAATGTTTATGTCTTTATTTGTACCTTAAAATTGAGATTAGTAGTTCCTTCAACAGCAGAGTATAAAAGTATAATGCAAATGAACAATGAAATTTTTCTACAGTTACTAGATAGATAATTACAATGAAGCCAATATTCATAGATAAAAACTGTAATTGTTTCACTACCTTCACAGGAATTAAATCCACCTTCCTTTGGTCATTGTCAATATGCAAGAGGCAGTTGATGTGGTAAACAGGCTTCACTATAATTAGAGATTTCATCACCTGAAGTCACTTTTCACTGGTAGCCTACCTCATCAAACAATGTTTACTGAGTATCTTATTTTGAGGCCTAAGGCTACTGTAATCAGCCTTCTTAAGAACATATCATAAGGCACTTTAAATGCAGAATAGAGGAATACCCTCTGATAATGAAGCTTTTTAAGCCCATTAGCTCTTGACCTTTTTTGGCTACAAATAAAGAAAATATATGCTTACATGTAATTGTTTTAGAAACTTGACTATTCCATTAAAGGCAATGGTTAATTTTTGGATACCAACGAGCATGATTGCATTTGCCTTCTATTAAAGAAACTTGACTGTTTTCATTCACTTTGAGATGGTTGGTAGCATTTACCAGTCTAGATGGCATGGAGAAGTTGTACCTATAAAAGCCATAGGAAGGATGGAATGAGCAACCAATTGCTTCCTGGGCAATGGGGTTGGGTGATAAAATATTTCCAGGTGCCTGTAATCCATACAACATTTGACTGGAAGAATTAGATGCTTGTTGACACTGTCCATTGCAGTCTTCAGATGAACCGTATTTTGAATTGGTGGCCCCCAAGGAAGATAAAATGGGAACTTCCATCATGAGTGGGGCTAAAGACTGAGAACTGTTACTGCTTGCTAGCCTTTCAGGAGCAGGCAAGACAAGAGGCTGCTGTCGCCAAAAATTAGTTGGGCAAATCTTGTAGCAAAGGGGCAGGTTGATATTGTGTAGGTACACCTCTGGACAGGGCATTCCAAGGGAGCTTGTAGGTATGTGAAATGTTGGAGGGGAGCAAGGTGGAGAAAGCAAAGAGTTCAAAGGAGAGGGAGCCCCTCCACTAGAGGTCGCTGGAGATGAGCCATTGCTTCCACCTGTGAATGACAATGCAGTCAATGAACAATGAACTAAATGTTCCTACTGAATCAGTAATCATGTCCATAACTATCCCTGCTTCATTCTTAGATTAGCTTTCCTTGCAAGTTCACAGTCATTTTAAGTCCTTTGGAAAAGAACATTCCTCTGACCAAAGTTGAATATGGTATCTCTACTACAACCACTATTACTTTTGGCATTATTATTATGTATCATGCATTGAGCATTCACTATGCTTTAGAACTATACTAGGCACTTGAACAACATTTATTCAGTGAATTAAAAAAGAAGCCCAATTAAATATGATCCAGAGCCAATTATATCTTACAAGTAAAAGCTGTTTTTTAACCATAAAAAATTACTAAAATAAGCACTTGATTAAATTGAACAGTTTTTTTGAGATTTTATAGAAAACTTCAGTCTGATTAAAAATCAGTGCATATGAAAGTAATCTTATAAATTAAAATAACATTTAAATATATTAGTTTTTTTCTTATATGAAAATCATAGACGGGGAAATTTCCATAGTGTACTATATCAAGAGTAAAAGACAGTCTTGCAGGTTAAAAATACCAAGATAAAAATGAAAGTGTTCATATCAATGTTGCCAGGTGATCTTTTATGGTTGCCTAGCATCTACTAAAATTAGGGATAGATATAAGGTCCAGGAAAATCTAGACTTTACACCTTATATTTGTAAATATTTAAATTTAAAAAAAATTGGTTATTGACTGAACTTGATCAAATTTTGTGGGGTTTTTTTTAGGGGCTACTGTTTTTCTTAACTATTTTTGTATACAGACATAGGCTAATCCTTTATCAAGAGCGTGGCAAATATATTCTATAATTAAACATCCAAAAGTTATTAAAAAAAACTGGTACCCCTTTTCTTTGCAATTTGAGAGCATTCTGGACATTTTAAATAATTAAGAAAATTGTGTATTTTAAATTATCAATTAATGATCAAGGTTAGCATTATTTTTAAATTAGTGCACCATGTGTTGACTTGGATATTTTAAAAGCATGCTGCCTAGATTCTATTAAAGTGATACTACTAAATAAGTGTTCAAATTTTTCTATGCAACTCTCTAAACCAAATTAATACAGTCAATTGAGTGAAATATTTCACTAAATGATTAGACTTGATCTCTTCACATTTCAATTAGCTGTTATGGTATCATGTAAAATTCAAGCTAACTATAATGTGATGGTAACCTTCAATTCATGTTTAAAGACAAACAACTTTAATGGAGTTAAGACAAATGGGTAAAATGATTCCATATTGCTCACGAATAAAGATCTTCTATTTATCCTTAAATATCAGAGTAAATGAAGGTATGCATTCTTCCACCAGAAAGCAGGCATTGTCAAATTATTATTTAGTCATGTAATGTACTACTTGAGAACAAATACCTTGCAAATATTTTAAATGCTTACGACAATTAAACTAATTGCCATGGCTTAGTATTGTTTTCAACATTTATTTTCCCTAGTCACAACAAAAGGAAAATTAGAGTCAAGTGATGATGAAATTGAATGGGAGTCATTTTTATCATGTGCTGAAAGTTTCTCATAAAATATTTATTTCAATATCTAACATGCTTGCAAATAAGACCACTAGTGCACCACAGGCAGATCCTAAGGAATATGAGATAGTGAGATGCTGAAGAATCCAAGTGATTTCTATAGCTCTCAGGATGTATGATAACTCAAGAAGACACAAGGCAGTAAATCCACCATTACCACGTTTATGCTCTTTTCTTTCTTGCCAGTTACCCTCCCTTTTTGCTTCTTACCTCCTCATCAGGATAAATATACACCCACTTGATTTTAAACACACATTTTCTGGCATATACTTATCCACTTGTGTAGTATTTGTACAGAGGTTCTGGCTGTTGTTATTTCATTAACATTTACAAATAAAAATTAATAAAACTTTTCTTACTTGGTGTGTCTGCACCAAAAGTTTTAAAATCCAAAGTGAGAGAAGGCCTCCATGGGTAGGTCTCTAAAACCCCATCCAATACACCTCTGAAAAAGAGATTCAAACTTTAGCAAGTCCAGAATGCAATTCCTGAAAATAATAATTTGTGTAAGCTTTTGAGTTATTTTGTTATAGTTTTTAGGGGTGAATATCTGAAATGTTTTCCTTTTATAGATAGACTTCTGAATAAAATTCCCCGTGATTATTCCATGAATAAAAACCTAAGAATCTAGAATAAGCAATATCTTAAAAGTGGGTTGGGGAGGGAGTGGGAGGAGGCAAGATTTTGAAGACAAAACGTCCAGGTTTCTTTCTTACTACCTATTTATTAGTTACAAAATTTAGGGACTCAGTCTCTGAACCACAGTTTCCTTAGCTGTTATACCTGTGAAGAGGGCTATATAAATATTAGATGTGACTGTTATATCATTTACCTGTTTCTTCCGGGATCTCTAAATCCTTTAGCAAAAGGATTCCTGTCTATTTTCAGTTTGGTGATCTATGGATTCAAAAGAGAAAGAAAGATAAAGTCAGTACCCTCAGTAAAAACACTGTCACTGTTTCTTTTAATGGTTACAAAAACCACACAAGTTTTCAACATGTAATATGGCATGTTAAATAAATGTAAGCATATTGCTAAGTCAAATTTGAAATGTTTTATCTCCTGACACTCTTTGTTCTACTCTCCTTTCTATCCTTTCTAACACAAGATCCACACAATTCATAATCAATCTTGCCTTGATGACAATGCAATAATGCTATGAATTTCTTTTTAATTGTGGAAAATTCAATCCATATAGTACAGCTTCACTCTTTCCCTAAAGTTTCTCTGGAGCCATCCCTGCTTGCCTGGGACTTAGTTGGCTTTACCTGCTGGTTTTGGTAAGCTGTCACTGTGGTGAACTCAGTTTCTTTAAAGGAGAATGTTTTAACCCCTTCAGCAGGCAGGGACTGAATCCGGGACATGTCGACCCTGCTGTCCTGCTTCATCACATGCACACGGGGCTTGTACTTGTGCATGGACTGCAGAATGATCTGGAGGAGAAATCAGTGGTCAAATGCTGCCTAGTAATTGGCTTCCCCTCCCCCACACTGCCCCCCTCTCATCAGCACCCCCAACCTTCCCACACAAAAGTGAAGCTAAACCAGAAAGCCTAGGCTAGCCACACACAAGGACTTTTCTTTGCCATTTGGCCCTGGACAGAGGCCTTCAGGCATAAGGGGTTTCAGGAATGGGGCACCACAGCACACCAGAAAGCAGTGATTCCATTTCCAGTTGGGGTCCTTTCCTGCTTCCAAATGTGGGTGACCATGTGATATTCCCAAGTGTTATTGGGATCTAACTGCCTGCCATAAGTTCTCTGGGCTTAGGTAACTGATGGGAAAGCATTTGACATCCCCCACCTCCTAAGCCCAGGAGCATCCTTCTTCCTTTTGTGGCTGGCACAGGGCCAGGCCAAGCAGGGCAGAGGTGAGGTGCACCTGGGAAGAAGGTTCAAGATCTAGGTGACTTGAAAAGGCCTTCCATCGGGGCGGGTTGTGGAGAAGATTTTCACCATACCATGTCACACAGAAGGTGCCCATCATGGGAAGGCAATCAGAGCCCACAGTGATTGCCAGGGAGGCTGAAGTGCCAGAGAGCTCAGGGAAGCATTCCCTTTCACTGTCTCAGACTAGGCATCCTGGCTTAAACAAGTCTCCTTTGGTCCTCAAACTCCTTTCACTCACCATCCCCAACGCCCAGCACTCTCAGATGCCAAATAAAAGTCACAAGAGCTACTTTGGCCACAGGCCTAGAACTTGGACAGTTCCTAAAGACTACAATTAGCAGATCTGGAAGACACCTCCTTGGCTTCTCCAGGGTGACCTTCCGGCTGACACCTTGGCATCCCCCTCCTCTCCTCGGAACAAAGGATCGCACACACTTACATGGCCTTTGTCGTCCATCTCGTTGTTGGTGAGTTTCACGCGATCGAAGCTGATGATCTGACGCATCCATGTCTCTCCCGAACAAGGCGAGTCCGGGTGAACATAGAACCTGGGAGTGATGCATGAGTGGTCTGTATTCCCGGCTACCATCCACTGCGAGCTGTGATACACATACCTGAAAATGCGCGGAGTGTGGCTTTAGGCGCAGCGGGCCAAAGCCAGGAGCAGGGACTACCGCGATCCCGTCCTAAAGGCTTCGGCCAAGGTTTGCCTGCTAATCTCAAAGGCAACTAGTAAAAGATACAACTTCATTTCTAAAGATCGTCCAGGGATAGAAAGCAAACTGTAAATAAGCATATACGTCATTAAAATGTAGTGAAGTGCCAGGGCAAGTATAATGTCATGGGATTTCAGAGTCTGGTTTGCATTTCCTCACAGAAACCGCAACAAAAATTCATCTAACCCGTTTTACTGAGCAGAGACACCCGAAAAATCCTCCTGTCCTACAAGCGTCAGGGAAGAAGCAGAAGTGTGAGGGAAAGTGTCTGTGCAGCCCACCGCCACCAGACCAGTAGTCTTGGAAGCCCCTTTGTCCACAATGCTTTACATGAGAATACCCTCAAGGAACTCTGCCCGCTGCGGCCTCGGGGCTGATTTTCGCATTGTCTTCAATCTCAACCGCTAAATTATGCGCCGAATTCCCAAGCCAGCTGAAACGTGATAAGCAGCTTGTTCTGCTATTTCTGGGCTACGGCCCCAGCAGGCTCTTGAGCCCAGCCTTCTTTTTGCCCCTCACTCCCAGAATTGGGTGCGTTGCCGGCTGTTTCCTAGAAAGGCTAGGCACCCACTTCGGTCTAACGCTCACAGGCCGAGTGCGGGCAGATGCCGCCCAACCCCCATACCCCTGAGCTAAAGCGCTGGCCGACCCGAGCTTCTGGGCTGCCAGCAAAGAAGGGCCTCTTGGCTTTAGATCAGTTCGGCCACTTTTAGCCTGCTTTAAGTAGAGAGCTTACATCAAGAGAAAGGTTACTTGTATTCTCTGGGACCTGGCCTCCACTTCAGGGGAGAGGCTAAGGAAGGAAGAAAAATAGACTTAGGCAAGATAACTGCTAGACTAGCTTTGGATGGCAAATCAGGGCATCGCTCAAGGACCCTGCTGCTAAATTAGCACATCCCAGAGCCCGGTAGGGCCCCAGAAGCCCAGGTATTTCTCCCCAAATTCCTTTAAACAGCTTCCCTCCCAGATGCCTGAGCCAAAACCCTCTGCAGTTTGCAGAGCCAAGGCTAGAGCAGCGGGTAGGCAAGAGGTTTGGGGTGCACTGAAGCACCAGCTGGAACCTGTGATCCAGGAGTGAGAGGAAAGAAAAACAAGCCTGCTTTTCTCTCAGTCTGAACTCCCTGAACTCCAGTTTGAGGGAGAAAATTCAACTCTCAAAGCCCACAGGAGAGCAATTATCCCTACCATGATAGAGTTTTCAAAACAGCACTCTCAGGTTCCATAGATATGAATCCCCATTCCCAGCCTGTGGTACCCTCCTTTGGGCCTGGTTACCTATAGCGTTTGGAATCCACCGGCACCACATCGATGGCCACATAGTACTGTTTCCCTGGGTCCAGTCCTTTTATCTTGACCCGAACAGAGGGGAACATCCTCCTGTGGGAGAGAAAATAGCGACTGACCTGGGCGCTATTAGAAACATTTGGCGCCAGGGGGGGTTGGGGACAAATGAAAAGTAAAGGAATAAACTATACTCTTCTTATTCTAGACAGGTTCAGTGAATGAGATTTGCTACATGAGGAAAGATTGTTGGTTACATGTTTGATTGAACAAACTCAGGATTTTTGAGTGGATCAGAATATCCTTACCACAAGGCTTTGTCCACCCCACTTCCTATCACCACCATAATAAAAAGCTATAGAAGAAAAAGTAGGAAAGAAACAGCTGTGCCTCTCCCCTGAGTTTTCAGCGGTACTTTCTGTGAGGCAGATTTGGGAAAGACTGAAATTAGGAAGATTCACACACAGAAAAATTACCCAGCTGATGTGAAGAAAATGCCGCACAGGAAAAGGTGGAAGAGGGAAAGCCCCACCTCAAATTGACCTGGGCTCAGGACAGTGGGCTGAGAGCCTGCTAGATGGGATATTGTCCACTGATAACTGTGAGGCTTTAACAGAAAGGCCTGGCCATAGCTTAAGATGTGGGGGTGGCATCTGGCACCTGCCTTGGGAGATCTAATTTTTGTCATATACTACACAGGCAGGAGCTGCAAGAACGAGTTCTTGGAATCAGGGTGTGCAGGAAAGAAAGGCCGAGCCACTAACATGGGCCAGGCAAGGCCTAGTCTGGTCGATTGAGAGGCACTGGCTTCCAATACCTGTCTGGGGTGGGATTATGGGGAGAAGGGTACCAAAGCATAAAACTGGAGGCACCCATCTTATGAGAGCAGAACATTAAGTGCCTACTGTGTGCGGCCCTTGAACAGCTTGGGCAAAGCCGAACCTGCCCGCCTTGGTAATGATCATCTCAGTTCCAATGTCATGAAATCTCTTCCACAGCTCGGATCCTTGAAGCTCCACTTGGATAGAATCTTTTTCTTCCAGACTTCCGAAGCTGTTGCAGCCGCCGCTGCCGCCTCTACAGCCTGAGAAGGTAGTTGCTAAGGGCTCTGTCTTGGGTCGCTTTTCTGCTGGACACAGAGACGCTGAGAGTTTGAGAGAGCTTCGCAGTTCCCGCGCCCCCTTCTCGCTGACGCCTGTCTCAGAACAGACCGTCCTTGTCTCTTCCCCGGGAACCTTGGCGTCGGATCTCCAAATTCCCCACAACACCCACTCTGGCCCCCTGATGGAGAGAAAGGGGCCCAGGTAGCGCCCTGTGAAATGCATGACCCTTCTTCAAATTTGCCCATCCTCGTCTCTCTCGGAGACTTTTCGTCCCTGATGCTGAATCCCCTCGGGATCTGGGTCCATGCCCTGTTTTCTACCCCGAGAAACATTCACCCTCTGGCTCTCAGGGCTTCCGGGAGTTTGGAGAGTCTCGCTTCATAAATCTGTGGGGACCCTCCCCTTCACCGCAAATGAACCACAACACTATGGGCTTAACGTGGAGGCTCTGAAACTTCCCCCTACAGCCAGATGGCTGAGGTATCCCCGCCGCCCCGTACGCGGCCATCGCTGGGCCAAGACATCCTTTGATAGGGCTAGCCGCCCTCCTGCAGCGACGCGGCGCTAGTCTGAGACCTTCCGATCCAGCAAGCCATGGTAGCCGGCGCTGGGGTTTGGGCCGCGGTAGGGGTACTCACCAGGCTGCTCGCTCTTCCTTCCTGCGGCGCTGCTCCTTCTCTCCTCCTCCGCCTCTCCACTCTCTTTCTCAAGCAGCTCAAGTTGCGCCTCCTCTCTTGTGTCTCGCAGTTTTCTTTTGCTGGGTCTGCCCACCAAGGCTTCCACCGAGAAGGCGTGCGCCCGAGAGCTCAGAGCCATCCCTGGAGAGGGTGAAGAGAACGTACTCTGCAAAGTTTCAACCTGAGCTGGGTTAGGGAGGGAGAGGGTGGGAGGGCGCAGAGGACAGGCAAAGGAGGGAAAGCGGGAAAATCAGAAAAACCTGAAAACTCAGAAAACAATTTCTGAATCTATATTCAGGGGGAAAAATGTGTGTGTATAATTTTTATATATACGTATAGATTTTCTTTGAACAGACAGAATGAAAGGAGATTAAACTGGAGCCAGAGTCCTCTGGAGTCTAGTCCCCTTTCCCTTTTCGCTCTTCTCCCTCCCAGTGGACATGTGCGGAACATCAGTCCTCAAGTCCCAGATTCCCGGACCTGGCAGAGCTCAGAGACTGGCAAGCGTGGCCCTTTTAGGGAGCGGACCTGCCCCTAATGGCGGCTCAGGTCGCTCGGATTGGGAGATACTGTTGCATCGGACTGAGTGAATACCCGGCTGGTCATAGCCTTCACTGTTTGTTTTGGAAACTGTTGGAAGCATAAAAAAACACCGTGACACTTCAGAGACTGACGGGGAGGGGGCGGTGGGAGTGGGAGGATAGAAAGGGGTTGGAGGTTGACTGGAAAGGGGCTCAGGATAGTCTAGTGGGGAGGAGGGATACACAAACTTACTGTTTTGCATTAAATTGTGAAACTAAAAGACATGCGAAGTAATTGCCCACGGTGAGGGGGCCACTTTTCCAACAAAAGTGAAAATATTATTTAACCAAATCCAGAGAGATGTATAGGGGTCTTTTGCTCTTAAGTGAGTACACTGGGGAAACAAAGAGCAGCACAAACTTTCTGGGCCTGTTTGTTCTACAGTCTGGGTCTAAGACTAAGTGGACCCTGTACTACTCTGACCTCCCTATCCAGGCGGGGAAGTAAGAGCCAGTGCAGGCAGGAGGCTCCCAGATAACCACTTTCAATGATCAAGAGCAAACCTGGACCTTCAATCCCTGCCTCTACTGGAGCCCAATATTCCCCCACACAGCCTCTTCTTACTCGCATGACTTAATCAGCAAATACAGCCCAAGAACTCCAGGGCCATCAGCAGAGCACCAATCAGAATTGTGCTCCCAAGGATGTGACACCTCACAATGTTGTGCTCAAATAATTGATTCCAATATATCCTGAAATATCTCCCTGAGCTAAGTTTTACTTTTCCTTAAAATGGATAAAGACACCTTTGTGTCAAGAAGAGACTTGCCTACCACTTCCAAGGAGCATGTTTATGCATGCAGATGTGAGATGCCTGCCTGTGTGCTTAGGATTGGGTCATGCGCTTTTCATCAGCAATAAGAAATCAGGCACCCCTGGGCTCTCTTGCAAACTGCATCTGAATTATTGACATTTTCACCTTTTCAGAGAGCTCAGCTCTCTCATGTGTACTGAACTAAGCTGTAGTTAATTCCTGTTAACTTTTATCTGAGAGTAAAGTTATTGCAAGCCTCAGAACCAGCTTTGTGATCTGTTCAGCTGCCAAAGCACTGGGCTGTCAGGTACTGGGGGCATGAGGGATGTACATTTATGATAGAAGTTCATTTTCCACAGCTAAAAGACTCTTTTGAACATTCTCTTTATTTCAGCCAGAAACACCCATAAACCTTTATAAGATATTCTTCAGCCCACATGGAACATGCAGAGAGAGAGGCTCTGGGATGCACAGATGCCCACATTAGAAAGAAAATAAAGTGTTTTTGTTGACAATTGGAAAATCCTTACAGTAAAATGTTGATTTTGAATTACCAAAAAATGTTATAACTAGGAACATGAAGGGAATTTATCTCTTGAAAGAAAAATAAATTTGTGGTTAATACAAATTAAATATATTCAAAATCTATGGAGATACAGAGGATATAGATGTGCTTTAAGGGATATATGGTTTATAAAAGCTCTTATTGAATATGAAATCTGAATTTGCTTTAAGCAGATAGAAAGCAATTTTTAATTCTCTAATAAAAATTCTAATATTTTATTAACCACTATAAATAGGTATGTGAATTAACACATGCACAAAACAAGGTTGGCCCTGAAAATATTGCTTCTAATGAACTGTATGTGCAACAAAGTAGACGTTCAGATTTAAGCTAATGTATCTGAAAGCATTACGTTTCTCAGATATTTATGGCAGGTCAAGGGCAAAGATTCATGGCCTCTCTAGTTTTCTATATAGGAAATATGGGTTACTTGAAGAAAAATGTATGTGTAAAAGAAACTAAATCTGACTGGAGGAAAAAAATCCCCTGTGTTCTGCAGTACTTACTAATCAAAGGGATGATGTCAAACTCATATGAAGGGATTCCAACTGTCACTTTTAATTTACAAAAGAAAGAATGAAACACATTAAATGAAATATATAAATATTTCAAATATATACCTATATTAAGTATAAATAAAATGTTTTGAGACTGGTTGATACCTAGTGCCACACTTTGGCAAAAGTACAAGCAACTTCATGATAAAGATCATTTCCTCGAATTGTTATTCTTCCTACTCTCCCTTGATCCTCATTCTCCATGGTTAAGATATTTTGGCATACTTCCAAGCTTGTAGAATGTGAATCTGAAATAATTTGCTTATGATCATTTTTGCCATTTCTTGGGAAAAAGCTTACCAACGTCAAGAAATGCAGAGAGGCAGTCTCCTCACAACATAATTTGAGTACCCGAATTCCACTTTGCCTGAACTAGCTAAGTTGCTTACATAAATAAATCATCTTTGCTTAAATGAGTTTCAGCTGGGTTTTCATCACTTGCAAGCAAAAGAATCCTGACAAATACATCATCTTGATAAAAATTTGGAAAATCAACTTTTTTTTCTAGTTATTCTTTCTTCCTCCTCCTTCTTCAATACTACTGGTTCTGTGAATTGGGAAATTGCATGCTACACACTATCCCAGACTCATAAAACCTGGAAGAAAATTTGACTTTCTATGCAAATTACTAGCACCATGATAACTGACAAAAATGAATAAGGCTCAAGCAGTGTAGCACATAGGAGGACAGACTTTGGATTCAGACTGACCTGATTCAAATTCTGACTTTGCTACTTTCTGAGACCTTACACAAGTCTTCTTTTTTTAACATTCAGTCTCTTTCCTCTAAACTTTTGTTTTTACTTTTAATACCTTCATCACAGGGTATGTTTCTGTAAGTGTATATATCTGAGGGTTAGTGAAATAATATACACAAACCACTTAGCATAATGCCTGGAACATAGTAAGCACAGCTGTTTTCAATATTAAAAAGATGATGGAGGTTAATTTCGAGAATGTGTTAATCTTTAAGTTAACTATACAATTATAAATCCTTTGTGGCCAGACACTAGAAACAGAAGTTTATGCTAACACTGGCACACTCAACTTTTGTTTAAATCCTAAAGCAGATTCAAAAGTTCAGAAGTCTTTAAAGTAATCACCTTCCTTAAATTTGAGAACCATTTTAATAAATTAAGCTAATGAATTAAACAAAAATATTGGATTTGAGTTTCAAAAATCTATGGGAAATACATCTGTTAGAATACATATTCTGATCTGATTTTATCAACTTGATCTTTGGAAAGACATTTTTGCTATTTTACCAATGCAGTGTAAGTGTACGTTCTTCTTATAGTAGTAGATAAAATATATTAATTACAGGCCTCTAACATATAGCTGTGTTCTCACTCCAGAAAATTAAGAAAACTGGTCTAATTAATATTAAAAGTAATTCCCACACTGAATCCTTCAACTTCTAATAAGCTTACTTCAATATAATCTTTCAAGATTTCAGTACTTCAATGCATCTAGCAATTCAGTTATGCATGCCAAACTTTGTAATCCATGTTCTTAGGTAGAGTGGAGGAAGAAAGAACAGGGAAACAAATTCTTATATGTGTTCATTGCGTTCTCATGGTGACAATTGGGAAGTTAAATGCTTATTCTTGCAAAAAAGTTAGCTGAAGGAAAATTTATTCCTTTGAATTTAATCATGTCATGTGTTCATTAGATATCTGCTATCAAATGATGAAGGTCTTCCTATGATAATGATTATAACAGCGGTTTTGGGTTCATTATGCTCCTCATTCTCACTGAATTTTATATTAAAGGCATGCAACTATTTTTCCCATTTTTTTCTACTCAATTTATAACTTATGGCTGGTGGGTTTTTAAAAAATGTTGGATCTAGGAGCTTTGCCCACAGAAATATGAGGACAATTTTTTTCTTGACTAACTTTGGGCAGAGAAGATGAATGAAATAAAAATAAATAATAAGCCCAGATGTGGCCCTACTCTACAGTGATATGGTATTTGCCAGAGTAGGCATTGCATGTCCAGTTAAACGCAGCTGGGATTGACATCCAGCTGGTCCATGGAAAGGAGATCTTTAGGAATCAGGTACAACTTTAAGCATCTGATGATCTCAGATAGTATGACAAAGGGTTAAATACAATCTGAATGCTGCTGAAGGGTTTGGTTCAATAACCTGCTCACCCTGCAGGGCTGGGAAAGACACCACCCCTACCCTAGAGGGGCAGAGTGAAGCTCACGGCAAAGCCAATATACAGGGCACTTGAGCTGGAAAACAGCCAGGTCCGTGTGTGATCTTGGACACATCTCCATGGGTATTTGTTTCATTCTGCAGCCATTAAAGTAGAGGGGAGGATATTAATGCATTTGACTATCCTTTCTTACTCAAAGGATATATATATATATATATATATATATTTTATCCATTGTATGTTCCTAGTTAAAAGACACAGCTCAGAAACAGAAAAGTTAAGAGTTTTTTCTTAAATTTTGAGTGTTAATTACAATGTATCACTTGCAGTAGTGTCTCAATGTGAGCATTTTCTTGCGTTTGAACCCTGGCTCAGTTTAATGCTAAAAAGCAGGAAATTGCCTTGTGTATCAAGGCAAGGCTTTGCCTGGTAGTTTATTTATTTATTTATTTATTTATTTATTTATTTATTTATTTTTGCGGTATGCGGGCCTCTCACTGTTGTGGCCTCTCCTGTTGCGGAGCACAGGCTCAGCGGCCATGGCTCACAGGCCCAGCCACTCCGCGGCATGTGGGATCTTCCCAGATGGGGGTACGAACCTGTGTCCCCTGTATCAGCAGGCAGACTCTCAACCACTGCACCACCAGGGAAGCCCCTGCCTGGTAGTTTTTTAAACACCAGTTTTCTGTAAAAATAAAGCAAAAGATATTTGTTGCAATATCTGTTCTAGCATTTCAGACTATCTACTATATGACACAATTTTAAAAATCAATATCTAACATCTACAGAAGTACTGTTTGATAGTGAGAAATATTTGGTATTAGGCTGAAAGATTTTCCCTAAATCCATCAAAACACAAAAGGTAGGCAAACACCTACCCTGCCTATGCTTAAAGCCAATCTATGCTACTTTCACCCACTATCTTCCTTCCCAGGGTTCCTATGTTAATATTACTAGACATAAGCTGCTTCTGCATGAAATAAATATTTCTAGAGTTAGGACACCCTGATCAATACTTCCAAGCAGTAAAATGGCAGGCCTTAATAATAAAGCAATACAGATACATAAGGAAAGATACAAAACAGGAACCACTGAAAACAACAAGGATCTCACTTTCTGAATCCATCACGTTTTAATACTGGGGGAGAAAGAGAGTGTGAAGGAAAGGCAAAGTCAATGGTTACGTCTATTGACAAATAAATGCCAGCCTTTAATAAACTGGGTCCACAGGACCAGGATGTACACCCTGGATGCAACTCACTCTGGTCACTGCTCAGTTAGGGGACTGACTAAATCATCTCAGTGAAGCCAGTTAAATAATTGCCACTTCTCAAACTTCAGAATTTGTACCCCCAGCCTAAAACTTGACTCACCTAACAGCACCAAAAATGTTGATAGAAAGTTGTAATACACATTTTTTTGTGTTTTATTATGATGAATCCAGAGTCGTTTAAATTGTGTGTGTGCATATTTCTCATGAAAAGTGATTATTGAACTTTTTCAAGGCAATGATGCTAGTAACTCTTTGGAAAACAGTTGGATTAGGAGGTTCAGTGTACTAGCATTTTAACAAATACCAAAGCACTTGGTATCACTTCACAATTGATTTCCATTCTCAGATTATGGTCCTTGTCTGATTTATTTTATTACAAGGAGATGAATCTTTTAAACTCTAGCTTAAAAAGAAACCTAGTCATTACTTTCCATTTTGGCAAGCTTAAAACTCTGCAGTCATTTTCACTGACACACACATACATCCTCTTCTCTTTTCTTTGGCTAAGGACTAGTTAGAATGTCTCTTAATGTTTTAATAAGCTTTTAAGGCTGGAAGAAAATTTTCATAATAAACATTTTTATATGTATGTGTTTTTGTGTGTGTTTGTATTTTCAAGTAAGAATATCTGGAGACATATATGTAGAGAGTGATATGAAGTATTTTCAAGAGTGATTTCTTTTTTTTTTTACAGATGTTCCACCCTCCATTCCCCCTCATTTCATTTTGCCATTGAAAAAATTTAAAAGTCAGTTTTGAATGTTTTTCTTAGATGACAGTGAGTTTATCCAACACCGATTCTCCATTCACTTATCCTCTAGATGATGTCTTGATAAACTGTTGCCGTGATAGAATGTCTGGGCTCCCCAAGGCACCAGAGCTGGCTTGAGTTGAGCATCTTGGTTTGAAAGAGATCTCAGTGCATTTTATCAATTTCTCCTGAAACAATAAGCCAGCCTAGGTCAAACTGTTATGGAGGCATCTACTGATAGAAGACTCAATGGGTCTCAGTTTCCTTGTGTCTCTCTGTGTCTCTTTTTCGTGCCACTTGAATTTTTCTTTGTGTATGTTTCTGTCTCTGCGAATCAGTTTCTGTCATTATAACTCTTTTTCTCTTCCTCTTTTTTGCTCTCCTTCTTCTGTTTATTCATCTTTTCCCCTCTCCCTTTCTGTATTTGTCCCTTATATTCTTCCCCTATCAGTAACCCCAGAATGCCTCCATAAGTAGGAGGGTGTTGTACAGAAGCAACCGTAACACCTTACAGCAACCTCCCTAACATCCTTTTTACTCAGATGCCTTCTGTAGTCACCTTCTCTAGCTTGAAAGCAGGTATGTGAGCTGTGTGTGTGTGTGTGTGTGTGTGTGTGTGTGTGTGTGTGTGTGTGTGTGTATGTTTACGACACAGTCTCTCAACTAAAGCTCTGGTGAGAAAAAGCAGGAAAGAATAAAAGAAAGTGTCTTTTGGCACACACTGATGCTCCTTCCCCTCTCCCCTGGGGGTGGTCAATGCCACACATTTTGGGGTCTCAGGCCTCCTCCAGAGGGTGAGGGATTAAAGTCAAGTGAGTGCAAGATGAACTCAAAAAGTCAGCTGGCTCAGTGATCTGGAGCTCCTTGGGGAAGAGCCTGGGGAGAAAGTATCACAGCTCAGAGCCCTCCTGCCACCTCTTAGTGCTAGACACTTACCACTCAGTATACTTCTCTCAGATGTGCCCTCATCACAGACCACAGTCTCACCTTCCAGCAAGGCATGCAAGCCTCTTCCTTTTGCTCTCTAATCTGCCCTACATGAAGTCTCCTTGGTCTGGAGGCCTTCCCACAGCGACCCTGCCCAGGAGAAGGACTATTACTGGGTCATTTGGGTGTCATTGTATACCCTCAAAAGACAGGCCAAGTCTTACCTTTATTCATTTTAAGAAGATTAACATTCCACTTCAGGTCCCCTGAGAAGTAAAGGTTTCAGGATTCTTGTTACATAGCCCCCAGTTGAAGAAAATGAAACGAACAATTATGACTTTGCTGGACCTCCCAAACTTTATGTACTTGCCTAGTGATAGTTAACAGGAAGGGCAGATGCTGAGATGCATCCTTTCCTCTGAGGCGCCCAAAGAAAACCCACAGCCTGACCAGTAAGGCAGGGGCTTTTACCTAGGAGGCAACAAGTTGTTGGTCTCTGTGTCAAGAGACCAGGCTTTCCTCTGGTCTGAAAGCTGTCTCAGGCTGGGCTCATTCACTCCGTAGATGCCAGTACCAGCTGTCTCCACAGTCCAGAGGAGAGTGGCTTGGAGCCAGAGTACAAGAGAACACGATGTTCTGGCTCCCATTGGCCACAGCTGCACTTCTACTTCCTGTGTTGGACTGGTCCTGCACCTTCTTCCATGCAAAAGACCTGCTTTGACTCAAGGCCAGCCTCAATAACAGTCTGTGATCTCAGCCTTCAGGGCAGCAAGGTTTCGGGCTCCCGGCCTCTTTCCTCACCCTCCCTAGGCAGCTTGCCCAGCTGTGCTCTGATCTGAGCTGCAGGCAAACACTTCTTGGGAAAAATGCCTCCAAACCACAAGCAGATTGACCATACAAATTGAATCGGTTCATCTCCGCCCCCAGGAGCTGGAAAACCCTTTTCAAACCCAATCAACAGCAGCTCAGCAGCTCTGCCTGCGGCGCCCAGCTCGCGCAGTCGGCTCTGTTTCCCGGTGGTCCACTAAGGGACCTATTCAGTCTCAGCGATTTCACACAGACACCCGATGATAGGTGCCTTGGACAGCTCAGAAACTCTCAGGAGCCATGGTCCCTCCTCGGGTCGACCTCACACGCACATATCAAAGCCCTACACTTGGGCTTCCCTGGTGGCGCAGTGGTTGAGAGTCCGCCTGCCGATGCAGGTGGACGCGGGTTCATGCCCCGGTCCGGGAGGATCCCACATGCCGCGGAGCAGCTGGGCCAGTGGGCCATGGCCGCTGAGCCTGCGCATCCGGAGCCTGTGCTCCGCAACGGGAGAGGCCGCAACAGTGAGAGGCCCGCGTACTGCAAAAAAAAAAAAAAAAAAAAAATGCCCTACACTTCCCAAAGGAGTCAGTATACATATATATAATATATAATATATATATATATATATATATATATATATATATATATATATAAATCTCTAGGGACTCCCAGAAATGAGTTGGCCGAATGATTTTCCTGAGGCAGAACAGAATGTTTGATTTTAACTTGATTTATTTCTCTAGGGCAGCTCAGAGGGAATTGAAAAGGGCTAAGACCCTAAGCCGGAAGACTTTACTAGCACCAAGCGACCTACGGGGACAAGAAAATAAATGCTTGTTTTATCCTGGAGTGAAGTGTTTCCCAAGAAGACAGATTTCGAATCAGTGCGGTTTAATTGGATGAACGCCCGAGCATTTTTTTCTGCTGCGCGGAGCGCTAAACCTTCCAAGGAATGAGGGAAAACCCAGGAATCAGGCATTTGGCTACCCGCTGCGTCATCCTCTGTTACCTGGAAGAACCAGGGGCCTCCGTAATGAAACCCCTAAAACAGGTAAAGTGTGCGCGGATCTTACGTGGGAAACCAGATGCCAAGGAGTGCTACATGTTGTTTACCAAAATTTGGCACTAAATTATGGGGGTGCAATATGTTCCTGAGTTCCTGATGTTTCCAAATCACAGTCAACCACGCATAAATCTAGTTTTTCTTGACGATTTCCTGTGCAAGTTATAATTGTCTAAAAAAATGTTATTCTAAAGTAATTCTTCCAGCGAATATTTTCTCCTTCTCTCAAGGAAAGTGAAAAGAGGGATTTTATTTTTCGTTCATGACTTTCCTTTCATTTTATTTCAAGTTTTAAGCCCTAAAAATCAATGTAAGGAACAGGTTCCAGCCATTTTTGAAGAGAACTCAGAACAGGATTTTCCAACGGGGTCATTTCACATCCCCTAAAGAAGAATTTTGAAACACGGACAAACCTGTTTCTGCATTTTGAAACACAGACAAATCTGTTTCTGGTCCTGGTTTCATGTCGGAAAATGTGTTTCCTGTCCTAATTGGGGCTATTCACTTTTCGGTGATATTTAAAACGAGCCCGACTGAGTTGATGTTTGGTTAACTATGAAGGAAATGGCTCTTGATCAGGCAGGCAATTACCAACCAAAGCTGATCACTTCCCAAGCAAAACAAAGGAATTTGTAACTATTTTTCTTCTGCAGTAATGAACATGGCAGGCAATTATTTATGAATGAGATAAAGTTTTCCGTGTTGGTGAGCACCAGCAGGGCTAGGACCGACAGCGCAAACTGTCTTCCTGGAACCCAGGCCAGCCGCCCTCTTTTTTGTCTGTGCGGGGAGGGAGCTGAGTGCAAGTGCAGACAAGATCCCGCTGTGGCAGGGTCGCCACTGGCTGGAGCAGAAGAGACTTGTGGCTATCTTGTCAACTATCCCACCCAGGCAACTCAAGAGACCTGAGTCCTATTCCATCCCTCCACTCTCCGCTGTGAGTTCCATAGTGCTGGGTGTTGAGCAAGAGCTCAGTACAGTCAGTTGATACTTCACTTTTAGCCTTTGGGGTAAGGGATTCTGGGGCATCTGGCTTGATAACCTGCAGAGTCACACAGGTAGCCAGAGGGCAAGTGTTTGCCAGAAACCTGCCTCAGCATGCCTAGGACAGACCAGACGGAAGCTCTAGGTGTGCGCTGCCTGCATAGATATTGCAGTGATCTTCAACTGGGGAAAATTTTTGACATTCCAAAGAAACATATATTTTTCCCCATGACTTCAGCAGGTGCACTCAACTCCCAGTGGCTCCTAACAAACCATACTTGGGGAATAGAAGAGAACAAGGGCTTGGCTTTCCACAGTTCAGGCGATCTTGGCAGAGTTCTGGCCAGACATTGCGCCCAGGTGCGGAGCCTCTAACAATAACCACTGCCATTTTCTGAGAAGCTTGCTACTTTTTATTGCTTTATATAATCTTAATCCTCACAGCAACAATAAGAAATGAGGTAGGTAATTTCATTTCCCTATTATCCAGATGAAAAAGTGGAGGCCTAGGAAAATTACATTAGTGGTAGAGCCAACTGCCAATCTCCAGCTCTTCAATGAGCTTCCAAGAGCACTGTTCAAGGACGGAAAGTAAGGAATTTCTAAACCTTCTGCCACCTTTACATGGCCCTCTCCCAGTGCAGATGCCCTGAAGGGATTCACAGTAGGAGGGGCTTTGTAAAGCCTTGGGGTAAATCTCAGCTGCCAGCCTTTCAAGGAGTGCTGGCACCATTCTGTTAGCTTGCTTTTCTGGCCTCCACCCCCTGGTGCTGGCCTCCAGAGCAAACCCGCCTGTCCTGGCAATTTGCAGAGCTCTGCCAGGAGACTAGCTTTCTTCCAGCCAAGTTTATGACTGCCCTGTGCGCCCCAAAGTGCTCTGAAGTTTGGGGGAAAGGCTGCTACCACACATCAGGGCCTCCAAAATCTCTTTCCTATAATAGAAAAGCTCTGTCTGGAGCAAACAATCCTCCTCACAATCAATTACTTTAGGAAGTCAAAGCATAATCGTCACTTTCTGTCGTGCTTCTCTCAGTCTGTATTACGCAGTGACATCACCCTACCTATGATTCAGCTTCCCACAATCTTCCTGGACCAGAATAACCTTTAAATGATCACAGTCCGTGGGGTCATTGATTTATCAAGAATTTGACTTTGTGAGAAACCAAGAACGTTTCACCCAGTTCCTCCAGCTAGAACGTATCAAAATGCCAATTTTTAAATTGGGAACTTGAGGCTGTTTATTTTGACCATTCTCAGAAGAGGTTGACATTGGACATGATTAATGGAAAATTACAGGCTAGATTTTCAGACATTCTCTCTTTTACTTAGCACAATTACTTAACTGTTCAGATTAGACACTACATCTACTAAATACAAGTGACCAATTTTAGGTGCAATTAGTACATAAGCACTTAAGAGGCCCAACGAAATAACTTTGAAATTTAGGTTGCAATTTTTGTTTTATTGCATTTGCATATATATTTTGGCCTTTGAAACATCATTATTTTAAAAGGATCTTTCAACATTTTCTAAAACTCCTTTGAAACTGGAAATGATTATGAGACTTTTTTTTCACTATAGTAAATCTTAACCACCATTTTGGGGAAAGACAATATACTTTTCCATTCAGCACTCTGAATGAAACCAGTTGTTGAGATGATGTGATGTTGAAAAAAATCATTCTAAAATATAAGATTTTGTGGTGCATGAAGTATGTAATGCTTCCAAAAAAAAGTCTTTAAAAACTTAAATATTCCAATTTCTTTTCAACACTTTCATTTCTCAATACCTAAAAATAATCTATTGTGAGAGTTAAAATATCTATGCTTTAGTAAAATTTAGGCTTTATCCTTTGTAAAATCTTAATACACATACCCTGGATTCAAATTTTCAATGAAAAATTTTATTTTCAATATTTGAAAGCCAAGTTTATTTGATTAAAATCACAAACTGAAAAATGACTGATCTCTTGCTTAGGGTCATCCTAACAACTGAAGCAGATTGAACAGCAGATCTAATTGAAGAGATGCTGGTCACAATGACAACTGCCACAAAATGATCTTAACAAAAGAAAAGAAAGGTAGACCTTGTTACTTGATTGAAGAAATATTTACTGCAACCAATGGAGGGATTGTAGGGATTCCAAAATTTAGAAAACTTTAAAATGGAAAAAAGACTTACATATACAAAATCTAACCATACTTCGAAGGTCTTATTTTAGTACATTTAGTGATCTCTGATATAAGTATAAAGGACTTTCTTAGGTAGTAGAAGGTACTTGATGGTAATATCAAGTGTGTGTTGCTAATTAATATTGTTGTACACTTTCTTGGTTTCTGATCTTTCCCTAATTCTTAGTTTTCTGTTATTTGGTGAGTTTTTAATTTAGTTTCATTGTTATTACCTACTTGGTTTTACTTTTGTAATTGTGTCCAGTGTGAAAATAAAATGAGTGAAGAATGTTTCCATTATATAATTCCAATGTCATTCTCTAGATATACTTTCTAAATTAGTGAAATTTCCCCTTCCCCAGAGGTATATAGCAAATGTAGCTGTCATTATAGTGGCATGTAATTACAAATTTAATATTAAGAATTACTACATGGTCTTCTATATTTCATTCATGAATTATTTTTTCTCTTTTTATTGATACTGATAGAACCCAGCTGAGACACTTTTATCTCTAATTGCATGACAATTTTAAAGCATGTCAAATAATGTTTTATTTTTTTATTACAATACATTTCAGAAACTTGGACAAAGATCAACCAAATCATTTTAATTTTCTATGGTGAAAAATGAAAAGAACAACAGAAAAGGACAATTGGGATAATATAATCAGAAATATTTTTGAAGTGGATGTAGATTTATATGATATGTTGGACAACATTTTCTGTTGAAGTGGAGTAAAGTATATCTGTTATAGATTGGCTCAGATCATTATTGCATTTTGTAATTTTACTGAGTCATAATAAATTCATTTTATGCTATGTAATACACTCTGGTCAGTAAGCAAAAGAAATAAAATCCAAACTGAATTAAAATTATTTGAAACTGATCTATATGCCTTTAAAGGAAACATCTCATTTTCAAACTTGTGAATATAAACAATAATTCAATTATGCATTAAGTTTTCAAAAACTCAAGTGTAAATACTACAGCATAACAAAACTCAGCTGGGGGGAGATTGAATTTTTCTGTGATTCTACTAACTGCAATAAGAAAAAATGATGTCTAGCTTTCATGTAATAGTTGTTTGGGAAATCACCTGTACTTAATTTGGTAACTGATATTGTTATTCATTATGTTTTCATCTGATTATCTTAAAGCTATGGTTTTATACAGTGTCAGAGTTACTAATTTGATCCTAACACATTTCCCAATTCAAAATTTACTGTCATTAACCCACTCCATATTTGTATAATTATTTATAAGGTAGATCACAAAACTTGTGAGCATCTGACAAGATGCTAACAAGGCTTCCCCCTCCCCGGCATCACTATAGTTTTATACCTATAGAAAAGAACTGTGGTTTTCCTTAGAAAGTTTTCCAATGGATAAAATATAGCATTGACATTAAAGCATAGTATAGTCAGCCCTCTGTATCTGTGGGCTCTGCATCAGTAGATTCAATCAACCATGGATAGAAAATATTCAAAAAAAAATCCAGAATGTTCCAAACAGTGAAACTTGAATTTGCCATGCATTGGCAACTATTTACATAGCATTTACATGGTATTAGGTATTTTAATAATTTAACAATAGAGTAATATAGAGATAATTTAGAGTGTACAGGAGGGTGTGCATATGTTATGCACAAATACTATGTCATTTTATATAAAGGGGTTGAATATCTGGGGATTTCGTTATCCCCTGGCTCCTGGAACAAATCTTTATATACTGAGGGATGACTGTACTTAAGGTACCTGAGTTGGATCACACAGACCAACGTTGGAATCATAAATCTAACATTTAATTACCTGATAACTTTGAACAAATTCTTCAGCCTTTCATAGCCTCAAGTTCCTCATTTATATAATATGGAAAGAGTAATTAGTCTCATAAGGTCCTTATAAGAACAAGATAATAATAATACATGCTTGTCACCTAGCTAAATTTTACTGAACACTCATTAACAAAAAAAGCAACAAGAACAGTGATCATTGACCAACAACCAATAGTTTGAAGAGATGAGACAATTTCAAATTAATATTTTTTAAATTCAAGTTTGTATTGTTTTATAACTATTATCTATAGTTCAATCCCACCCTGGTTTAAAATAAAAGTGAAATAGTTTAATTTTTGATATCTCCACACTTTGATTAGAAATGAAAGCTAACACAGAATAGTATAATTTAAAAAACCTGAATCATGCACTCTGCTTTCCTTTCCCATAGATTTTGTTCTTACATCTTTACTGGAGTATAATTGCTTTACAATGGTGTGTTAGTTTCTGCTTTATAACAAAGTGAATCAGTTATACATATACATATGTTCCCATATCTTTTCCCTCTTGCGTCTCCCTCCCTCCCACCCTCCCTATCCCACCCCTCCAGGCGGTCACAAAGCACCAAGCTGATCTCCCTGTGCTATGCGGCTGCTTCCCACTAGCTATCTACCTTACCTTTGGTAGTGTATATATGTCCATGCCTCTCTCTCGCTTTGTCACAGCTCACCATTCCCCCTCCCCATATCCTCAAGTCCATTCTCTAGTAGGTCTGTGTCTTTATTCCTGTCTTACCCCTAGGTTCTTCATGACATTTTTTTCCTTAAATTCCATATATATGTGTTAGCATACGGTATTTGTCTTTCTCTTTCTGACTTACTTCACTCTGTATGACAGACTCTAAGTCTATCCACCTCATTACAAATAGCTCAATTTCGTTTCTTTTTATGGCTGAGTAATATTCCATTGTATATATGTGCCACATCTTCTTTATCCATTCATCTGATGATGGACACTTAGGTTGTTTCCATCTCTGGGCTATTGTAAATAGAGCTGCAATGAACATTTTGGTACATGACTGTTTTTGAATTATGGTTTTCTCAGGGGATATGTCCAGTAGTGGGATTGCTGGGTCATACGGTAGTTCTATTTGTAGTTTTTTAAGGAACCTCCATACTGTTCTCCATAGTGGCTGTACCAATTCACATTCCCACCAGCAGTGCAAGAGTGTTCCCTTTTCTCCACACCCTCTCCAGCATTTATTGTTTCTAGATTTTTTGATGATGGACATTCTAACTGGTGTGAGATGATATCTCATTGTGTAGATTCACATGCATTTGGAAGAAATAATCCAGAGGGGTCCTATGTTTCCCCCAATGGTAACATCTTGTAAAACTATAATACAATATCACAACCAGGATTTTGACATTGATATGATCCACTGATTTTGTTCAGCTTTCACCAGTTTTACACATATTTATTTGTATGTGTGCCCATATACATGTATTTAGTTCTATGCAATTTATTATATGTGGAGGTTGGTGTGGTCACCACCACAGTCAATATATAGGACAGTTCAATTACCACAAAGATTCCTCATGCTGCCTTTTTATAACTATACCTTAAAGCCTCCAGCTCCCCCCCACATCCATAAATGAAATATGCAACATGTAAGCATTTGGGATTGGCTTCTTTAATTTAGCATAATTTTTTGGAGATTCCTCCAAGTTGTTGTGTATATCAATAGATTGTTCCTTTTATTGTGGTACACCCATGGTATGAATGTACACAATTTATTTAATCACTCACCTATTGAACATCCAGTTGTTTCCTGTTGTTGGTGATTAAAAATAAATCTGCTATAAACATTCAAGTACAGGTTTTTAAAAATGCTCCTTTCTTCCAACACCACTCCTATGGCTTTTGTTTCCTCCACTTGCTCACCCTCTTGGATTGCTACAGATTTAACTACAGTTTTACCAATGCTTAACTGGTCATTTATCACATTCAAGATAACAGGAAGAATGATCAATGTGGTGACAAGGGATTAGTCTGGTTACTAGTTGTAAATAGATAGGAGTTTGCTTGCCTCCTGTGGTAAGTAATATTCAGCCCTTAGCCATTTTTCTTTTAAATGGCTGAGAGGGAGAGAACTAGAAAGTACATTTTAAGAAGCAGGAAGACCATGTTTCAAGTGGACATACAATAAAAGAGTATTTTATACAAGTTTTTGCAGTCATATATCATTAGTAAAAGTCAAAAGAATTGAATTGTATTACTTTCAACATTAAAAGCATACCTTAATTACTTGATACTAAATATTGGCATTTGGTTTTCATTTGGAGTTCTCAAAAGAAGTTTAGAATACATAAGGGTAATTTCAAAAGCTTTATCAATTTTAACACAATGCACAGACACAATCATTTTTAAGAATTTGGATAACATAGAAGGATAAAACATTTTGCCTAGATCATCATTCTTCCTATCAGAGTCAGCTACTTCCACTGCTTTTCACTTTTCTTTGAAAGAAAATCCTGCAAAAATACTGTTTTCTTACTCTACTTTGACACTGGACTGAAGTTTTGGCTCTTTCACCTTTGTTTTTTCTTTGCAGGTTTTCCATATTACATAATCAGACATTGGAGTATTTTGTTTTGTTTTTCATCTTAGTGAATGACTATTTTATAGACCTGGATTGGCAATAACTATTTACTTTACTCTCTAATATTTATAAAGCAGATCTTCATGTAACCAGATCAACAAAGCACTATGACTATGGGCCATCAGCTGGGGCTTACAAATATTTTTTAACAGTGGAATTTAAAAAATTTTAAAGAGCATTTATTACAACACAATTTTAAAAACTCATCACAGTTGATTTAGTCTCTGAAGTGTGTAGATTAACTGAATTCCCTGAAACTTGACTGCTTGAATGTTTTTCAATTACCATTATAAACACTGAGGTTCTGAATTTTGTCAGTATTATATTAGCATAGGGAAATTAGCTGAGTTTCAATGGTCAAAGTTCTCCCTCCTCCCACAGTAATGTAGTCTGCTGTGCTCCAGCTGCCTACCTGGATACCTAATTCCATTTTGAGAAAGATACCCTTCCGTTTGGTACAAAGTATATCTAGTGCTGTCTGCATAAAGGTTTTGTTCATAAAAGGATAATTGTCATTAGAAAATAAACCAGGTTTAGAATTCAGCAAAAATCACTGTTATAGTAGAGCTTATAGAGTTTATTTCAGGATATGATGATTTCAAAAATATATGCAAAATATATAATAAATATCTTCTATGTAAATAAAATTGATTTGAAAATGTACAGAAATAACCAATTACTAGGACATTTTTGAATATATATTGCTGGAAATTTATAGGGTGGAATACAAAGTTGAAATTAATAAATCTTAGAAGTATGGAGTGACATTCTAAATGTCATATTTTGTGATATTAAATATCTTTAATTATAAAGCAACTTTAATTTACAAAAATAAAATTTTACTTTGATATTGTATCTATTAATTACTTGAAACAAAATCTATTTCAACAAGTATCCTTGTGTTAATTAAAATTTAAATTATGTTTTTAACATGTAACATCAATGAGGAAGGGGAGAAAATTTAGGGTAGTGAATTTATGATATTAAACATAGTAGAAATATTCTAAAGCAATATAAGACTGTGAACTTGTATTTGACAAATAAATGCAATAATGAGATAACTTGTATATTGAAAACTTTGTATTCACTAAAATACAATGGGTTACATTAACACACTTTCAAGGCCCTGTCACTGATAAATACATGCTTAAGCTGCTTCACCAAAGATAGTTTGACTATTTAGATTCAATTATTGCCCATTATCAAATTAAACCATTAAAACATTTTAGGGACAAATCTTTCATTTTAAAATATTGCAAAGACTAGGTAAACATTGGCAAAAATACCTAGTAGCTTATTCTGATTCCTGTGATTTAACTTTCCTCTCTGTTCTCAAATGTCACATCCCTAAGCACAGCTTTAATTTCATCTTCCAGTTTATTTTCCCCTAATGAACTTTTATGAATATCTGTCCTTTTATTTATATATAATGTATGCTTAAGTGCTGAACTATGGCTAGTAAAAAGCAAGATTAAATCTTAAGTGAACTCTACCCTGAAAACCTCAGGGAAACCATGTGCTAATGTGCATAAAATGAAAACAGGATCCTGAATATTTCTAGTTTTTCCTTTATGTTTTGGTTTACTCTTCTCATTTTACTATATTATGGGGGAAGTTCTTTCAGTAAATACTAATTCTTCCTACCTTTCCATCCTATTCCACAAGGGTTAACAGGATTTTGCTTTATATTTCTGTTGTTATTTCCAAGTAGTTGTTTATACTCCTTTGGTTTAGTGAATGATAATTGTTTGAGCAGGAAGGTTTTTTTTGCTTATTTGCTGTAGTTTACTATTTAGAATCAATATGTAGTTTGATTAATTATTTTAAGAGATGGGTCTCTCATTTTGGTCTTTTTATGTAGCTGAACCATCCTTCAAGCTTTGGAGTAATATATGTTTTGGCACATACCTCTACTAACCAAATTTATTCACAATGTAAGATGTAAATGGAGAGGGACTATATCACTTTTCTTATCAGCAAAATTCAAACAAAACTAAAACAAAAATATTCTCTAACCTTGTAATCAGAGAGTAGAATATTCAAAATGTGTGGAGGGTAACTCTTAGAAGTTAATGTTAGGAATTGTGGGCCTTTTCTGTACATATTCCTTATTTTTATGGTCCTTTGAAATATGTTTCATGAAAGAACAAAATAAAACCCAAGAAGAAGAATTAAGTGATGTGGAGATAGCAATCTACCAGAGAAAGAGTTCAGAGTAATGACTGTAAAGATGATCAAAGAACTTGGGAGCAGAATGGATGTACAGATGAGAAATTATAAGTTTTTTGACAGAGAATTAGAAAATATAAAGGACAAACAAACAAAATTAAAGAATAAAATAACTGAAATGAAAAATACACTAGAAGGAATTAATAATAGACTAAGTGAGGCAGAAGAACAGATCAGTGACTGGAAAACAGAAATCACAGATTGCTGGAAATCACTGTGGCCAAACAGAAAAAAGAAAAAAAGAATAAAAAGAAACAAGGAAAGTTTAAGAGACCTCTGGGAAAACATCAAAAATGCTAATACTTGCATTATAGAGGTCCCATAAGGAGAAGAGACAGAGAAAGGGCCTGACAAAATATTTGAAGAGATAATAGCTGAAAACTCCCTTACCCTGGTGAAGGAAACAGTCACCCAATTCCAGAAAGTACAGAAAGTCCCATACAGGATTAACCCACAGAGGAATGCACCATGGCACAATGCAATCAAAATGACAAAAATTAAAGATAAAGAGAGAATTTTAAAAGCAACAAGGGAAAAATAGCATACAAGGGAATCTCCATAAGGCTATCAGCTGATTTGTCCATAGGCCAGAATGGAGTGGCACATTATACTTAAAGTGATGAAAGAGAAAAACCTACAACCAAGAATACTCTACCTAGCAAGGCACTTGTTCACATTTGATGGAGAAAACAAAAGCTTTACAGACAAGATAAAGCTAAAAGAATTCAGCACCACCCAACTAGCTTTACATAAAATGCTAAAGGAACATCTGTAGGGAGAAAAGAAAAGGCCACAACTAGAAACAAGAAAACTACAAAATGGAAAATCTCACTGGTAAAAGCAAAAATACAATAAAGGTAGAAAATCATCCATTCAGAGAGCTTGTAGGGAGGTTAAAGACAAAAGTAGTAAAATCATTTGTATTCACAAAAAGCAGTTAAGGGATACACAAAAGAATTAGATGTAAAATATAACATCAAAAACCATAATCATGAGGGGAGGAGAGTACAAATGCAGGGTATGTAAAATGTGTTTGAAATTAAGAGATCAGCAACTTAAAACAAGCACATATATAGACTCCTATACAGAAACCTCACAGGTACTGCCAAAAAAAAAAAATCTGTAATAGATATACACACACAAAAGAAAAAAGAATCCAAACATGACACTAAAGATAGTAATCAAATCTCAAGAGAAGAGAGCAAAAGAAGGAAACGGAACAAAAGACCTATAAAAACAAATTCAAAACAATGAATAAAATGGCAATACAAACATACATATCAATAATTACCTTAAGTATAAACAGACTAAATGCTACAACCAAAAGACACAGACTGGCTGAATGGATACAACAACAAGACCCATATAATTGTTGCCTACAAGAAACTCATTTCAGATCTAGAGACATGTACGGACTGAAAGTGAGGGGATGGAAAAAGATATCCTATGCAAATGGAAACCAAAAGAAAGCTGGAGTAGCTATACTTATATCTGACAAAATAGACTTTAAAATAAAGATTGTCACAAGAGACAAAGAAGGACACTACATAATGATCAAAGGATCAATCCAAGAAGATATAACAATTGTAAATATATATGCACACAACACAAGAGCACCTCAATATATAAGGCAAATGTTAACAGACTAAAAGGAGAATTTGACAGTAACACAATAATAGTAGGGAAATTTAACACCTCACTTACACCAATGAAAAGATCATTGAGAAAGAAAGTCAATAAGGAAATGCGGGCCTTAAATGACACATTAGACCATATGGTCTTAATTAATTTTTTATATGCCTTTCCTCCAAAAGCAGTAGAATACACATTCTTTTCAAGTGCACATAAAATATTTTCCAAGATTGATCACATGCTGGGCCACAAAGCAAGCCTCAGTAAATTTATGAAAACTGAAATCATATCAAGCAACTTATCTGACCACAACACTATGAGGGTAGAAATCAACTACGAGATTTAAAAAAATGCAAAAAACACGAACACAAGGGGGCTAACCAATATGTTACTAAACAACCAATGGCTCACTGAAGAAATCAAAGATGAAATCAAAAATTATCTAGAGACAAATGAAAATAAAAAATAATGATCCAAAACCTATGGGACACAGCAAAAGCAGTTCTAAGAGGGAAGTTTATAGCAATACAATCTTACCTCAGGAAACAAGAAAAATCTCAAATAGAAAACCTAACCTTACACCTAAAGCAACTAGAGAAAGAAGAAGAAACAAAACCCAGAAGTAGAAGAAGGAAAGAAATCAAAAAGATCAGAGCAGAAATAAATGAAATAGAGGCTAAAGAAAGAGAAAAGATCAGTGAAACTAAAAGTTGGTTCTTTGAAAAGATAAACAAAATTGATAAACCTTTAGCTGGACTCATCAAGAAAAAAAGTGAAAGGGCCTAAATTAATAAATTCAGAAATGAAAAAGGAGATGTTACAACCAAAACCACAGAAACACAGAAGATCAGAAGAGACTGCTACAAACAACTATATACCAAGAAAACGAACAAAGTAGAAGAAATGGACAAATTCTTAGAAATGTACAATCTCCCAAGACTGAACCAGGAAGAAATAGAAAATACTGAGAGACCATTTACCAGTACAGTATCAAAAAACCAGCTCAATCAAAAAATGGGCAGAATGGGACTTCTCTGGTGGAGCAGTGGTTGGAAGACTGCATGCCAATGCAGGGGACACGGGTTTGAGCCCTGGTCCAGGAAGATCCCACATGCCGCGGAGCAACTAAGCCTGTGTGCCACAACTACTGAGCTCACGTGCCACAGCTTCTGAAGCCCACGTGCCTAGAGCCCGTGCTCCACAACAAGAGAAGCCACCACAATGAGAAGCCCATGCACTGCAACGAAGAGTAGCCCCCACTCGCCGCAACTAGAGAAAGCCCACGTGCAGCAAGAAAGACCCAACACAGCCAAAATAAATAAATTAATTAATTAATTTTAAAAAAAATGGGCAGAAGACTTAAGTAGACGTTTCTCCAAAGAAGAAATATGGATGGCCAACAGACACATGAAAAGATGCTCAATATTGCTAATTATTAGAGAAATGCAAATCAAAACTATAATGAGTTAACACAACACACCAGTCAGAATGCCCATCATTAAAAAGTCTACAAATAACAAATGCTGGAGACGTTGTGGGGAAAAAGGAACCCCTCCTACTCTCTGGGTGAGAATATAAATTGGTGCAGCCACAATGGAGAAAATCTGGAGGTTTGTTAAAAAAATAAATCTAGAGTTACTGTATGATCCTACAACCCCACTCCTGGGCATGTACCCAGAGAAAACTCTAATTCAAAAGATACACACACACCAGTGCTCACTGCAGCACTATTTATGGTAGCTAAGACATAGAAGCAAACTAAATGTCCATCAACAGATGAATTGATAAAGAAGATGTGGTATATCTTTTATTTTACCATAAAAAATAATGAAATAATGCCATTTGCAGCAACATGGATGGACCTAAAGATTATTATATTAAGTGAAGTAAGTCAGACAAAGACAAATAGCATATGATATCACTTATATGTGGAATCTAAAAAAATGACAGAAAAGAACTTATTTACAAAAACAGAAATACAGTCACAGACATAAAAATAAAACATGGTTTCTAAAGGGGATTGTGGGGGCGATGGGGGGAGAGATAAATAAGGAGTTTGGGATTAACATATACACACTACTATATATAAAATAAGTAAATAAGAAGGACCTACTGTATAGCACAGGGAACTATATTCAGTATCTTGTAATAATGGAAAAGAATCTGAAACAGAAGATATATATATATATATATATATCTTTAGAAGATATCTATTATATATATATATATATATATAACTGAATCACTTTGCTGTACACTTGAAACTAACACAACATTGTAAATTAACTATAGTTCCATTAAGAAAAAGACTGCATTGTATTGGAATCAGTATAAATACTCAATGTCACAAAATAAAGTCCAAAAGTAGGCCTATAAATAATCAGTCAATTGATTTTCAACAGAAGCACCAAGGTAATTCAGTGAGGAAAGAAGAGACTCTTTAAGCTGTTGGAATAACTGGGTACCTTTACATTAAAAAAGTACATCAGCTTCTACCTCATACCATAAAGAAAAGTTGATCCAAGATGAATCACCAAACTAAACATAAATTCTAAGAGTTTCAACATTCTAGAGAAGACTTAGAATACATTTTCACAATTCAGGCAAATATTTTTTAGAGAACTTAGCAAAAGCACTAAGCATAAAATGAAAAATGGTAAATAGTATTTCATCAAAATTAAAAACATCTGCTCATCAAGGAATGCCATTGCCTAAATGAAAACTCTAACCTAGACTGGGAGAGGATATTTGCAATGCACATAATCCAAAAAAGATATCTTAACCAGAATAAATAAAGAACTTCTACAATTTGATGATTTTTAAAAAGGAAAACCAATTTGAAATACTTGAATAGACACTTCACAGAGGAAATATATGAATGGCTAATTAGCAAATGAGAAAATGCTCAACATCCAGTTATCAGGAAAAAAAGAAAAAATATATCACTTTACATAAGCTTGAATGGCTAGAGTTAAAAATACTGATACATGAAATGTTGGTAAGGATGTGGAGCAAATGGAACACTCACACATTGCTTGTGTGAGTGTAAAATGCTACAACCACTTCTGAAAACAGAAAAATTATAAATATAATTTTTATTACTTGTATCATATTATGTATTTTTACATAATCTATTGTGTATTATATCTATTATATACATAATACCTCAGCAATTCACCCTAGAAAAATAGAAATAGAAACCCACAAAAATAGTTGTATAATAATGTTGAAGACAGTTTTATTCACAGTACCTAAAAGCTGTACACAACCAGTATATCCTTAGGTAGACAGATAAATAAATTCTGATATGGCCATGAAATGGAATACTATTCAGCAGTAAAAAACAATGCACTACCAACACATACAATAACAAAAATATGACTTAATCTCAAAAACATCTTTTGTATTTGGCTTTTTTGAGTCAAAAAAGCCAAATACAAAAGAGAACATACTATATACATCCATTTCTAAGAAGTCCTAGAAAAAGCAAAATTAATCTAGGGTGAAAAAAGTGAAATGATGATTGCCTGTCAGTGTCTGGGGATTGACTGTAAAAAGCCATGAGGAAAATTAATGAGGTGATAAAATCATTCTATACCTTAATTGGGTTAGTTATTACAAAGGTTTATATATTTTTCAAACCTCATTGTATTCTACACTTTGAAATCTGAATGTTTTGCTTCATGTAAATTACTTTTTTAAAATAAATAATCAAGAAAAAATGAAAAGGAAGAACTATGAGGAGCATTAGCCTGTATTTTACTTAAAAACAAAATTCTCATTATGATGTTTTGACCTTCTTTTTGGCTGGGGAGAGACTACCCCTCCCAGGGTGAGCCAATTCTTAGAGTTAAAAAAAGCTCATCTGGAATTTGGTTTTGATATACAAACTAACCAGTCCAGAGCCATACCTCCTCTATTTGGCCCACACATGCCAGGAGATAATATTATTCTCCCTTAATCATCTAAGTGCCAGATGCCAGGCAGCTAGAGATAGCCCCCTATAGACAAAAGCCTATTGAAATTACTCAAACTAGCCAATCCTAAGCTGCTTAGCTTTCCCTGATTTGCCTTTCCTGCAGAAAACTCAGTAAAGGCAGTGGTCTAAATATTCCCTTTGTTCCTGTCTTCTGCATCCTGAACACCCTGGTGTTTTTCCCATGTGGTAATGCATGGCATACCATGCCTTCTCTTTCTATAATCTGTGATTATAATAAATGTTTTCCTGAACCTCTCCTCTGTCTTCTCTTGTGGCCTCACATGAATGATCATTTCATAAAATGACACAAAATAAAGCCCAATCAGATTACAAAACATAGTGTAAATATTGGATAATTAAATCAGTGTGATACTAAAAGAGATAGACTAACCATTTGATTAAAGTACATATTCCATATATAAGCTTATACATGGAAACAATGTGAGTAAAAACAAACTTTGTAATACATAGTTTGGGGCAACTGGTAGTGATCTGGAAAACAAATAAAGCTATATCCCTACCTCAAACCATATACCATTACATATTACAAAGATTGATAAAATTGACTAAATGAAAAAAATTTAAACCTTCATTAAAAAATACCCTATGCAAGGTGCAAGAGGGAGGAGATGGGGATATATGTATATGAATAGCTGATTCACTTTGTTATAAAGCAGAAACTAACACACCATTGTAAAGCAATTATACCCCAATAAAGATACTAAAAAAAAATTTACCCTATGCAAGGTCAAGGACAAATGACAAATTGAAGGTAAGCAATTCATGTGACAGAAAAAGATCTAACATTTCCAACATAAAAAATTCTCATAGAAGTCAGAAAAAAAGAAAAATATCTTAATATGGAATGGAGAAAAAACATGGACAGACAATTCAGAGAATAAGAAATAGAAATTGTCCTTAAAACATGAAAAGATGCTCAACCTCACACATAATAAGAGAATAGCAAATTGAAACTACACTGAAATACCACTTCCTTTTAGATTATAACACACTCTTTCCACTTTATGATGAAGAATTATAACTTACAGGAAAAGCAAAATTTCAAATGTATATGTCCTTTGACTCAGCATTGCCACTTCTGGAAACAATCCTGCACAACACACACACACACACACACACATACATGCACACAAGCACACATCAAACAATATATGTGCAAAGTTATTGATTGCAAGATTGTTTGTAATAGACAAAGTCTGAAAACAATTCAGTGGACACCGATGGTGGACTAGTGAAATTACCCATGTTTCATTCACAGAATGGAATATATTGATAGTATAGTTATTAATAACAGATAAGAAATATCATGCATGGCAAAGACCTCCAGGATATATCAAGTGGAAAAAAAGCAAACTACAGAGTAACGTATAGTATGGTATCTTTTGTGCAAAATGGGAGGAAAATAAGAACATTCAAGTTCATTTGTATTTGCATAAAGAAAAAATGGAAGAATGTATAAACAATACTAGTAAAAATATGTTCTCACTTCAGCAGCACATGTATTTTCAGTATTGAAATTGGAACTATATAGAGAAGATTAGCATAACCCCTGCAAAAGTATGCCACAGAAATTCATGATGTGTTTCATAGTTTGGGGAAGAAAAGAAACATTTACATTCATGAAGCTAAAAGATCCCCAAACTGAATCAACCAAAAGATGATAATGAGACGTATTATAATCAAATTGCCACAAGTCAAAGACAAAGAGAGAATTTTGAAAGCAGTGAGAGAAAATCGACTCTTCACATATAAGGGAGTGCTCATAAGACTATCAGTAGATTTCTCAGCAGGAAATTTGCCGGCCATGAGATAATGAGGTGATATATTCAAAGTACTGAAAGAAAAATACTGACAACCAAGAATTCTATACACAGCAATATTACCTGTTAAAATGTAGAAGAGATTAAAAATCATTCCTAGACAAACAAAAACTGAGGGAGTTTGGCACCACTAGACCTACCTTAGAAGAAATGCTTTAGAGAGTTCTTCAAGTAGAAAGAAAAACATGCTAAAGAGTAACATGAAAGCATTTGAAAGTGTGAATCTCATTGGTGAAGCTAAATATATAGACATACACAGATTAAATTAAGACTGTAATGGTGATGTGTAAATTACTTTTTACCCTAATATAAATGTTAAAAATTTGTTAATAGATAAAAAATACAAATATAAGCAAACTCTGACTATAAGAACACAAAGTCTCTGGGGTGGAATAGAAGTGTAGTATTTCAGTATGGGATTGAAGTTAAACTATTATCAACTTAAAATAGAAGTTACAACTATAAAGATAAATATGCAAGCTTTGAGCTAATCTCAAAGGAAAAAAAAACTACAGTAGATACCAGGAAGGTAAAGAGAAAAGAATCAAAGAAAATCACCAAATAAAATCATCAGAGAACAAAGGAAAATGGCAAGAGAGGAAGAGAGGGACAAAATAGACAGAAAATAATTAACAGAATGGCAATAGTAAGACTTTACATAATTTTCTTAAGTGTAAATGAATTAAACTCACTAATCAGAAGGCACAGAGTGACTGAATGGATTAAAAAAAACCAAGTTCCAGCAATATGTTGTCTACAAGAGACTCACTTTAGCTTTAAAAGCACAGATAGGCTGAAAGTTAAGGGATGGAAATAGATATTTCATGCAAAGGGTAATCAGAAGAAAGTGGGTATGGATATAGGGAAAAAAACAGACTTGAAGTCTAAAACTGTCTCTAGAGACAAAGAAGTTCATTATATAAGGATAAAAGGGTCAATTCAACAAGAAGATGTAACAGTTATAAATATATATGTACCTTATGTCAGAACATCTAAAAATATAAAGCAAATATTGATAGATTTGAAGGTAGAATTCCACAACAATACAGTAAGGGTAAGGGTCCTCAAATATCCCACTTACAATAATAGATAGAATATCCAGACAGAAAATCAATTTAAAAAACCCAGCTGCCTTGAATAACACTATAGACCAAGTATACCTAAGAGACAGAACTTACAACCAACAGGAAAATACTCATTCTTCTCAAGCACACACCGAAAATTCTTCAGGATAGATCAAATGTTAGGCCACAAAACAGTCTTAGCAAATTTAACAACACCAAAATCATTCCAAGTATCTTTTCTGACCATATGGGAATAAACCAGAAATCAATAACAGCAAGAAAACTGGAAAATGCACAGATACATAGAAATAAATCAACACACTTGTGAACAACCATTGCACCAAAGAGGAAATCAAAAGGGAATTTAAATACTATTTTGAGACAAATGAAAACAAAAACACAACATACTGAAATTTATGGGATGCATCAAAAGAAGTACTGAGAGGAATGTTTGTAGCAATGAATGCCTACATTGAGAAAGGTGAAGGTGCCCACTCTTACCACTCCTATTCCACATAGTACTAGAAGTACTAGTCAGAACAATTAGGCAAGAAAAAGAAAGTTCCTCAAAACATTAAAAATAGAACTATTTTATAGTCCAGCAATCTGTGTATATGACCAAAGAAAATGATACCAGAATCTTGAAGATATTCTTGCACCTGCACTCCCATGTTAACTTCAGCATTTTCAAAATATCCAACATCAGAAACCAATCTAAATGTCAGTGAATGTATGAATATATACAAGTGAATATTATTCAGCTTTAGAAAGAAGTAAATTCAGCCATTTGCGACACCATGGGTAAATCTGGAGAATATTTTCCTAAGTGAAATAAGCCAAACACAGAAATACAAATACTACATGATCTCACTTATATGTGGTATCTAAATTAGTCAAACTCATTGAAACAGAGAGTAGAATAATGTTCACCAGAGGGAGAAATGGAGTGATTTTGTTCATGCTGCATAAAGTTTCAGTTTTGCAAGATGAATAAGTTCTGGATATCTAATGTCCAACAATGTGACAATAGTTAATATTGTATTGTATGCTTGAAATCTGCTAGAGAATAGATTTAAATGTTATTACATGAACACATGCACATGAAAGGTGACTATATGAGGTGATTAATATGTTAATTAGGTTGATTGTCGTTAATATTTCATAATGTCTACATATATCAAATTATCATATTATACACTTTAAATGTATAAAATTTTTAATGGTTAATTATACCTCAAAAAAGCTGAAAGAAAATAATGTCCTATGTATGATGTGAGGATGATAAAACATGGTGGATGTGAACAGGGATGGGGAACCAGATCTCTGTACGTATTTATTTTTCTAATGTTTTGAATTTTAGAATATGTCCATTATGCAAACATTAAATTAAGAAAACAATAAAGAAAAACTATGAAAGACCTAACCTTTAGCTTTGGCTAGAGGGAGGGCCACTTATGTGAAAAACAGGAAAAGGAAAGTAGATTGATTAAAATGTAGTCAATAGCAATTAAAGAAATGTGCTGTATACAGATAGCTCAGTCAAAGATGCATACCCTAAGAAAACCATAATTCAAAAAGAGTCATGTACCAAAATGTTCATTGCAGCTCTATTTACAATAGCCCGGAGATGGAAACAACCTATGTGTCCATCATAAGATGAATGGATAAAGAAGATGTGGCACATATATACAATGGAATATTACTCAACCATAGAAAGAAACAAAATTGAGTTATTTGTAATGAGGTGGATGGACCTAAAGTCTGTCGTACAGAGTGAAGTACATCAGAAAGAGAAAGACAAATACTGTATGCTAACACATATATATGGAATTTAAGAAAAAAAGCTCATGAAGAACCTAGGGGTAAGACAGGAATAAATACACAAACCTACTAGAGAATGGACTTGAGGATATGGGGAGGAGGAAGGGTAAGCTGTGACAAAGTGAGAGAGTGGCATGGACATATATACACTACGAAACGTAAAATAGATAGCTAGTGGGAAGCAGCCACATAGCACAGGGAGATCAGCCAGGTGCTTTGTGACCACCTAGAGGGGTGGGATAGGGAGGGTGGGAGGGAGGGAGATGCAAGAGGGAAGAGGTATGGGAACATATGTATATGTATAACTGATTCACTTTGTTATAAAGCAGAAACTAACACACCACTGTAAAGCAATTATATTCCAATAAAGATGTAAAAAAAAAGATGCAGGGCAGTTAAAATATGACAAATAGTAGAATAGTAATTAACAAGAGTGGCAAAAATCCAACATAGATTCTTTGAAATAGGAAAATATGTGCTTGTATAAAGCAGAATATAAAGAAGGAGTTAAGGGGAAAGGAAATATTGATCTAGATGAAGAATCAGGGAATAAATGTAGGACAATGGTTTATTGGGGCTCGAGAAAAGATAAAGTACACAGATTAAAGAGAGGTACAAAAGGAAGAATGTAAAAAATGATAAACACAAATAACTTTTTTAGATGAAGCTGGGGTAGATGAAAATACATTTTCTGTATACTTAATAAAGAAAGATTTGAGGTCATCAGCTTGAAGGACAGGGTAAGTAAATGGGATTTAAGGGGGAAAAGATATTATTGTCATTGTGAAACATAAGCCAATGAGAAGATGAGGCATGTAAAATAGGATTGCTAAACTATGGTCAAAGCTAAGATTCAGCTAAAACACAAAATCTTGGACTGTACTACATTTTTCCACTTTTAGGATGATATTCTAAACAATATTCTAACAAAGATGTGAAGAAGCAGAAGGGGATTAGTATGTGTTAAATCCCTCAAAACCTGAAGGGTAAGTACTGTTATTATTCACATTCTACAGATGATGAAATTGAAGCTTAGAGTCAATAAGGAATTTTCCTACAGACACTCTCCTAGAAAGTGGTAGAGTCAGAATTCAAACACAGGTTGATCTGACTCCAATGTTCATGTTCCTTATCACCAAGCCTGGCACATAGAAGGCATTCACGGAGTACTTTTGGAATGACTGTCCACTAAGAATATAAATAATAAATTATGGAAATAAACAACATTGGAGAATGGGCAGTCAAAATTAACAAATAGCAAAAGGTAATACAAAAAGTTGATTTGTTGGAGAGTAAAACACTGAAATACTGCTAAAACATTCATCAAATATTTAAATCACTTTCCAAATCTCTACTGGAACTTGAAAATGCTGAGATAATGTTAGGTATATTTAGAAAATAATCTATGAAATCTATATAAAAAATCTGTCAAAGTAAAAATATATATTGCCTTAAGGATTGAAAAATTTTATACTTCTCCTAAACTTATAAAATAAAATATCTTATATATAATCAGCAATTATAGAGTGTAATAACTGTATGCATGCTCTTATCAAAAACAGAAAATATTGAAGATTTACTTGGTTGATATGACATACACACATATAAATTGGAAACATGGTGAAAACAATTATTTACACACACACAAACACGCAATCCTCTACATATGTATGTGAATAAACACACAGAAACTTATGAACCTTTTGAAAGCATCAAAAGAACTATTGTTCAGAGGCAGGTCTTTCAGGCTGTACTTGCACAGAGATATAACATTTATCCTTAGTAAATTAAGCTTCACATGCAAATAAAACTGTTCATCTGCTACTTGGAAAAATAGAGAAAAATCTTTAAGCTTTTCTCTGGGATTAAACTGGACACTTTCATTAAAAGTACATTGTGTTAGATCACTAAAATGATTGACACATGTCCAAGAATCACATCACATGGCCAAAGTACCATAAGAATATTTTTAGTTTCGTTGCCCTTGCTTTTGGAGTCAGATCAAAAATAATCATTGCCAAATTTATGTGAAGGAGCTTATTGCCTATGTTTTCCTTTAGGATATTATGTTTTCAGGTCTTATGTTCAAGTCCTAATTCCATTATGAGTTAAGTTTTGTGTATGGTGTAGGTTTGTGGTCCAGTTTCATTCTTTTCATATCCAAATTTTCTAATATAATTTATTGAAGAGACTGTCCTTTCCCCATAGATTATAATAGGCTACTTTGCTGTAAATTAATTGACCATATAAGGGTGGATTTATTTTTCAGGTTTCTCTATTCTGTTCCATTTGGTCTATGTGCCTGTTTTCATGCAAGTAATATACTGTTTTGATTATTATATATTTGTAATATAGTTTAAAATAAAAAAAATATATGCCTCTAGTTTTTTTTTCTACCTTCTCAAGATAGCTCAGGGTATTTTTTTCATATATAAGTGTTCACAGGAACTTTATTTATAATAGCCCCAAACTGGAAACAGTTTAAATATTCACTAAGACATGAATGGACAAACAATGGTGATATAACAATAAAATGGAAAACCACTTGGCAAAAAAAAAAGAGAAATGATGAGGCAACAAACATGGATGAATCTCAAAAATATCATGCTAAGTGAAAGAAGCTAGATATAGGAGAGAATCTGCTGTATTATTCCATGTATATCAAACTCTAAAAGAGACCAATCTAATCTGTTGTAAAATAAATCAGAATAATGATTGCAATTTGGGAGAAAAGATAGACCTGAAAGGGGTGTGAGGAAACTTGCTAGAGAGATAGAAATTTTTTAAAATCTTATTTTGGGGTTATGGTTACAAAGTAATTTAATTGGTCAAAACACATTGAATAGAACACTTAACATCTGTGCATTTTATTGAATGAAATTATACATCAACCAAAAATGAGATGGAAATATAAGTGCCAATATCTAGATATTAGGAGTCTTAGGAGAGTAAAATAAATCAAGGGAGGAGATATTTGAAGAAATAATGAAGATAACCTTGGAACTGAAGAAAGATGAAAGATCTCAGTTTCAAAGAGTGCCAAATACACCAAACAGGATGGGTAATGAAAAATACACACTTAGAAATATTAGAGTGAGTATCAGAAAACAAAACATTCTAAAACTCTAAAAAAAGAAAAAAGAAAAAGAGACCACTTACAAAGGAATAAGTTTCAAAATGAATTGACCAAAACAACAAAGGAAAAGAATTTGAAGTGAGAATTTTATATCCAGCTAAACATCCATTCAAATGTTAAAGGCTAAAAAAAGTCAGAGCATTCAATGGCTCAGGTTTAAACAAAAATACAGTCCTCCCTCGAAAAACATTTTTTTTTTTTTTTTGCAGTACGCAGGCCTCTCACTGTTGTGGCCTCTCCAATTGCAGAGCACAGGCTCCAGATGTGCAGGCTCAGCAGCCATGGCTCATGGGCCCAGCCACTCTGTGGCATGTGAGATCTTCCTGGACTGGGGCACGAACCCGTGTCCCCTGCATCATCAGGCAGACTCTCAACCACTGCACCACAAGGAAAACCTGAAAAACAATTTTTGAAATAACTAGCTCAGTAATGGAAACAAATTCCACAGATAATACTAGAGATTTGTGAAAGCTGAACAAATAACTTAGTAAAGTTTAGTGTTTTAAAAAAAATTACCAGATCAAAGAAAAAAACAAGTGTGTATATATATATATATATATATATATATATATATATATATTTAAACAACTCAGAACTGAAAAATCTAGACAAATTTAATGTGCTGTCATGGGAGCTCAAGACCATGTCATTGAAGAGTATAAGGGCTGAAAGGGAAGAGAGAGACCAAGGGGTAGGAGAAGATGCTAATTTTGTCTTTGTAAGGAAAAGCTACAGCTATTATTTTTGTTTTTAAATTTTTATTTATTTTTTACATATATCTACACTTTTTCAAATACTTTTCCCATTTAGGTTATTACAGAACATTAAGCAGAGTTCCCTGTGCTATACAGTAAGTCCTTGTTGGTTATCTACTTTAAATATAGCAGTGTGTATATGTCAATCCCATACTCGCAATCTGTCCCTCCCCACAACCCTTCCCCCTGATAACCATAAGTTCAATCTCTTAAGTCTGTGAGTCTGTTTCTGTTTTGTAAATAATGTGGTTGGTATTATTTTTTTAGATTCCACATATAAGTGGTATATGATATTTGCCTTTCCCTGTCTGACATACTTCACTTAGCATGATAATCTCTAAGCCCATCCATGTTGCTGCAAATGGCATTATTTCATTCCATTTAATGGCTGAGTAATATTTCATTGTATATATGGAGAATGTCTTCATCAGTTCATCTGTCGATGGATATTCAGGTGGCTTCCATGCCTTAGCTATTTTAAACAGTGCTACAATGAACATTGGGGTGCCTGTATCCTTTCGAACCAGGAGTGGGATTGCTGGATCATATGGTAACTCTATTTTTAGTTTCTTAAGGAACAACCATGTTATTATTCTCCAGAGTGGCTGTACCAATTTACATTCTCAGCAGCAGTGTAGGAGGGTTCCCTTTTCTCCACACCCTTTCCATCATTTATTGTATATAGAATTTTGATGATCTGACTGGTGGAAGGTGATATCTCATGTAGTTTGATTTGCATTTCTCTAATAATTAATGATGTTGAGCATCTTTTCATGTGCCACTTGGCCATCTGTATGTCTTTTTTTGTAGAAATGTCTGTTTAGGTCTTCTGCCCATTTTTTTGATTGGGTTTTTTTTTTTTTTTTTTGATATTGAGCTGTCTAAGTTGTTTGTAAATTTTGGAGATGAATCCCCTGTTGGTCTCATCGTTTGCAAATATTTTCTCCCATTCTGTGGGTTGTCTTTTCATTTTGTTTATGGTTTCCTTTTCTTTGCAAAAGCTCTTGAGTTTGATTAGGTCGCATTTGTTTTTGTTTTCATTTCCCTTAAGAGACAGGTTGAAAATGATATGCTGGGATTTATGTCAGAAAGTGTTCTGCCTATATCTTACTGTAAGAGTTTTATAGTATCCAGTCTTACATTTAGGTCTTTAATCCATTCTGAGTTTATTTTTGTGTATGGTTTTAAAGAATGTTGTAATTTCATTTATTTACATGTAGCTGTCCAGTTTTCCCAGCACCACTTATTGAAGAGGCTGTCTTTTCTCCATTATATATTTTTGCCTCCTTTGCTGTATATTAATTGGTCATAGGTGCATGGGTTTATCTCTGGGATTCAAATCCTGTTCCATTGATCTGTATTTCTGTTTTGGTGCCAGTACCATACTGTTTTGATTACTGTAGCTTTGTAGTATTGTCTGATGTCAGGGAAACTGATTCCTCCAGCTCTGTTTTTCTATCTCAAGTTTGTTTTGGCTATTGGGGGTCTTTTGTGTCTCTATAGAAATTTTAAGATCCTTTAAATCTAGTTCTGTGGAAAATGTCCTTGGTCATTTGATAGGGATTGCATTGAATCTGTAGATTGCTTTGGGTAGTATAGTCATTTTAACAATATTGATTCTTCCAATCCAAGAACCTGGTATATCTTTCCATCTGCTTGTGTCATCTTCTATTACTTTCATCAGATCCTTATAGTTTTCAGAGTACAGGTCTTCTGTCTACTTAGGTAGGGTTATTCTTAGGTATTTAATTACTTTTGATGAAGTGGTAAATGGGATTGTTTCTTAATTTCTCTTTTTGATCTTTCATTGTTAGTGTATAGGAATGTAAGATATTTCTGTGTATTAATTTTGTATCCTGCAAATTTACCATTCATTGATGAGCTTTAGTAGTTTTCTGGTAGCACCTTTAGGATTTTCTATGTATATTATGATGTCATCTGAAAACAGTGACATTTTTACTTCTTCCTTCCAATTTGGATTCCTTTTATTTCTTTTTCTTTTCTGATTGCCGTGCCTAAGACTTCCAAAACTATTTTGAATAAAAGTGGTGAGAGGGGACATCCATGGTGGTGCAGTAGTTATGAACCTACCTGTCAGTGCAGGGGACATGGGTTTGAGCCCTGGTCTGGGAATATCCCACATGCCACAGAGCAACTAAGCCTGTGCATCACAACTACTGATCCTGTGCTTTAGAGCCTACAAGCCACAACTACTGAGCCTGCATGCCACAACTACTGAAGCCCCCATGCCTAGAGCCAGTGCTCTGCAACAAGAGAAGCCACCACAATGAGAAGCCCATGCACCAAAACAAAGCATAGCCCCTGCTTGCTGCAACTAGAGAAAGCCCGCACACAGCAACAAAGACCCAACACAGACAAAATAAATAAATAAATAAATAATTTTTTTAAAAAAATGGTGTGAGTGGACATCCTTGTTTTGTTCCTGATCTCAGAGGAAATGTTTTCAGCTTTTCACCATTGAGTATGATGTTAGCTGTAAGTTTGTTGTAAATGTCCTTTATTATATTGAGGTATGTTCCCTCTATGCCCACTTTCTGGAGAGTTTTTATCATAAATGGGTGTTGAATTTTGTCTCAAGCTTTCTCTGCATCTATTAAGATGATCATATGTTTTTTATTCTTCAATTTGTTTATGTGGTGTATCACACTGATTGATATTGAAAAATACTTCTATCCCTGGGATAAATACCACTTGACCATGATGTATGATCCTTTTAGTGTATTATTGGATTCCAATTGTTAGTATTTCATTGAGGATTTTTGCATCTATATTCATCAGTGATATTGGCCTATAATTTTCTTTTTTGTGTGATAACTTTGTCTGGTTTTTATACCAAAGTGATGGTGCCCTCATAGAATGAGTTTGGAAGTATTCCTTCCTCTGAGATTTTTTGGAATAATTTCAGAAGGATAAGTGTTAACTCTTCTCTGAATGTTTTCTAGAATTAGCCTGTAAAGCCATCTGGTTCTGGACATTTGTTGGGAGTTTTTTAAATCACAGTTTCAATTCCAGTACTTCTGATTGGTCTGTTCATATTTTCTATTTCTTCATGGTTCAGTCTTGGGAGATTTTACTTCTCTACGAATTTGTTCATTTCTTCTAGGTAGTCCATTTTATTGGCATATAGTTGCTTGTCATAGTCTTATGATCCTTTGTATTTCTGTGGTGTCTGTTGTAACTTCTTTTTCATTTATAATTTTATTGATCTAGGCCCTCTCCCTCTTTTTCTTGATGAGTCTGGCTAAAGGTTTATCAATTTTGTTTAACTTTTCAAAGAATAAGCTTTTAGTTTCATTGATCTCTTCTACTGTTTTCTTTGTCTCCATTTCATTTATTCCTGCTCTGATCTTTATGATTTCTTTCCTTCTCCTAACTTTGGGTTTTGTTTTTCTTCTTTCTCTGGTTGCTTTATGTGTAAGGTTAGGTTGTTTATTTAGATTTTAGATTTTTCTTGTTTCCTGAGGTAATACTGTATTGCTATATTCTTCCCATTTTGAACTGATTTTGCTGCATCTCATAGGTTCTGGGTCATAGTGCTTTGTTTTCATTTGTCTCTAGGTATTTTTATAAATTTCCTCTTTGATTTCTTCAGTGAAGAAATGTTTGCTTTTGCTTTTTTTTTTTTTTTTTTTGTGGTATGCGGGCCTCTCACTGTTGTGGCCTCTCCCATTGAGAAGCACAGGCTCCGGACGTGCAGGCTCAGCAGCCATGGCTCACGGGACCAGCCGCTCCGTGGCATGTGGGATCTTCCCAGACTGGGGCACGAACCCATGTCCCCTGCATCGACAGGCAGACTCTGAACCACTGCTCCCCCATGGAAGCCCTCTATTGGTTATTTAGTAGCATATTGTTTAGCCTCCACGTGTGTTTATTTTTTTTACCATGTTTTCTTGTAGTTGATTTCTAATAGCATGTAGTTGGCAAAGATGCTTGATATAATTTCAGTCTTCTTAAATTTACTGAGGCTCAATTTGTCACCTAGCACATGATCAATCATGGAGAATATTCTAGGTACACTTGAGAAAAATATGTATTCTGCTACTTTTGGATGGATTGCTCTAAAAATATCAATTAAGTCTATCTGGTCAAATCTGTCTTTTAAGTCCTGTGTTTCCTTATTAATCTTCTATCTGGATGATCTGTCCATTGATGAAAGTGGGGTGTTAAAGTCCCCCACATTATTGTGTTACTGTTGATTTCTCCTTTTATGGTTGTTAGAATTTGCTTTGTATATTGAGGAGCTCCTATGTTGGTTGCATATATATTTACAATTGTTATATCTTCCTGTTTAATTTATCCCTTGATCATTACGTAGTGTCCTTCCTTGTCTCTTATAACAGTCTTTAATTTAAAGTCTATTTTGTCATATGAGTATTGCTACTCCAGCTTTCTTTTGATTTTCATTTGCATGGGATAACTTTTTCCATCCCCTAACTTTAAGTCTGTATGTGTTCCTTTATCTTAAGTGGGTCTCTTGTAGACAGCATATATATGTTTCTTGTTTCTGTAACCATTCTGTCTTTTGGTTGTAGTATTTAATCTGTTTATGTTTAACGTAATTATTGATATGTATGTTCTTATTACCATTTTCTTAATTACTTTGCATTTGTTTTTGTAGGTGTTTTTTCTTCCCTTCCTCTTTTGCTCTCTTATCTTTTGATTTGATGACTAACTTTAGTGTTTGTTTGGATTCTTTTTTTTTTCTTTTTTGTGTGTACATCTATTATAGATTTGTGGGTTTTGGTTACAGTGAGGTTTTGATATAGCAGTCTGTATATAAACAAGATTGTTTTAGGTTGCTTGTCTTTTAATTGCATATGACTTTCCAATATTCTACATTTGTGTTCTCTTCTCACAATTGCTGGTTTTGATATCATATTTTTGCACAGTTGATTTCCTACCTTTACTGTATGTTTGCCTTTACTAGTGAGTTTTCCCATTTGTAATTTTCTTGTTTCTAATTTTGGCCTTTTCCTTTCCATTTAGAGCAGTTCCTTTAGCATTTGTTACAAAGCTGGTCTTGTGGTGCTGAATTCTATTAGCTTTTGCTTATCTGTAAAGCTTTTGATTTCTCCATCAAACCTGAATGAGAGTCTTGATGGGTAGATTATTTTCTTCCTTTTCATCAATTTAAATATATTGTGCCACTCCCTTCTGGCCTGCAGAATTTCTGCTGAGAAATCAGCTGATAACCTTATGGAAATTTCCTTGTACGTTTTTTGTTGCCTTTCCTTTGTTTCCTTTAATATTTTTCTTTGTCTTTAATTTTCATCAATTTGTTTATTATGTGTCTCAGTGTATTACTCCTTGGATTTTTTTTTGTCTGGTACTCTATGAGCTTCCTGGACTTGGATGATTGTTTCCTTTCCCATGTTAAGGAAGTTTTCATCTATTATCTCTGCAAATATTTTCTTAGACCCTTTGTTTTTCTCTTCTCCTTCTGGGACCCCTATAATGCAAATCTTGGTGCGTTTAATGTTTTCCCTGAGGTCTCTTACTGTGTCCTCATTTATTCTCATTCTTTTTTCTTTATTCTGTTTCATGGCAGTGATTTCCACCATTCTGTCTTCCATGTCATTTATCTGTTCTTCTGCCTCAGTTACTCTGCTATTGATTCCTTTTAGTGTATTTTTCATTTCAATTATTGTATTCATCTCTTTTCATTTGTTCTTTAGTTCTTCTAGTTCTTTTATATACATTTCTTGTATCTTCTCAATCAATGCCTCCATTTTTTTTCTGAGATCTTGGATCATTTTCACTCTCATTACTCTGAGTTTTTTTTTTTTATTATTATTGTAGATTGCCTATCTTCACTTAACTTAGTTGTTCTTCTGGGACATATTCCTCTGCTGTCTCCTTTTGTCTAAATTACTGTGATTGTGGTTTCTGTTCTGTAGGCTGCAGGGTTGTAGTTCTTCTACTTTCTGCTGCCTGCCCCCTGGTGGATGAGTCTCTCTAAGAGGCATGTGCAGACTTCCTGGTGGGAGGTACTTTTTCCTGCCCACTGGTGTGTAGAGCTGGGTCTTTTGCCTCTGGTGGGCAGGGCCGTGTCAAGATGTGTGTTTATTATCCGGCAACTGTTTATTCAGGAAGACTCTAAGCAGCCTGTCTGCTGATGGGTGGTGCTGTGTTCTTGCCTTGTTGGTTGTGTGGCCTGATGCATCCTAGCACTTGAGCCTACAGGCAGTTGGGAGGGGCCATATCTTAGTGAGAAAATGACAGCCTCCTAGAGGGCCCACACCAATGAGCATACGTCAGAGCCACCACTGCCAGTGTCCTCACAGTGAGCCACAGCCAACCCCTGTCTCTGCTGGGGACCCTCCAACACTAGCAAGTATATCCAGTGTCTTACATGGTCATTGCTTTATTCCTGGGTCCTGGTGCACATGAGATCCTGTGCGTGCCTTCCAATTGTGGAGTTTCTGTTTCCCCCTGTCCTGTGGAAGTCCTGTGGTCACCCCCTGCTGGCCTTCAAAGTCAGACTCTCTGGGGCCTCCTCCTCCCATGGACAGACCCCCAGGCTGGGGAGTCCAACATGGGGCTCAGAACTTTCATTCTTGTATGAGAACTTCTGTGGTATAATTATTTTCTAGTTTGTGAATTGCTCATTTGTCATGTATGGGATTTCATTTTTTCACAATTGCACCCCTCCTACCATCTCTTCTTTGTCTCTTCTTTTTGGCTTCTTCTTTTTCTTTGGATGTAGCTTATCTTTTTTTGGTAGGTTCCAGCATTTTTTTTTATCAGTGTTTGCTTAGCAGTTAGTTGTGATTTTGGTGTTTCCATAAGAGGGGGTGAGCTCAAGTCCATCTACTCTACCATATTGCCTCCTTCCTCCTTACTTACTTTATTTTTAAATCTTCATAGCAAAAGCATTCTGAATCTACTACACACAGGAGCCAGGAAGATTTTCCTAAAACAGTGAATAGAGCTATGTTATTTTTCAAGTCAGTCAAATTTCTTATGGCTCTTCTTCCTAAAGAAGGGTCTGTATACTCCATGTAGATAGATATCTTTCTTGGATATCTGAGCCAAGGGACAACTGAGTCTAGAAGCAATTTCCCAGCCTGAAGAAATGAGGAGCAGGGTCAGGCTTTTCTTTTGTTTTCCAGTAGGTGTTATTATAACACAAGTTTTTTATTCCTTTTACCTGAGCTGTCTCTAGTTATATTTGGCATTCTACCTCCCACTGCCTCTGTCAGAGGTGCTCCTCTATGACCTCATTATTGCTTCTTTTGCCTCCATGGTCATTGTTACCTTGCTGCTGTCAGTGTTGCCTGCATCACTCTCTGGGGCGCCAGGACAGTGTGCTCTTCCACCAAGACTGGGATCCTTTGAGTTGCAGACTCCACCACCACATTGGCTGGGGAGAGTCTGTGGGAGCTGGGCTCACATGGATACCTCTGCTCTGTCAGGTGTTGTAGGGTTCATGGCCTCTGCTGTTGTAAATGGGGTGTAGGGGGCAGGAATCATGAGGGTCTTTGCAGCTTGAGGGATAGGATCTCAGACCACACTGTCACTGTTTCCCAGATACCGGTGGCTGAGGACACCACTGTGGATGGGAGGCTGGGGTTATGTGTGCTACCTCCCCTGCTGTTACTGGCTTCTCTGGGGCTATGAGCTCAGCTGTTGTAGTCAGAAGGCTGGGAATACCAGCATGGTCTCCATCCTTCCTCTGGTTCTGCCTCCTCTATGTGTTCCACTCCATCCAACTTTAGATGTACAGATATATGGACTTCTCTGGCATCCTGGTGTCTTGGGAACAGGTACTTTGTTGAGTTCTGGATGTTTTACTGGTTGTAGCTTTAAAGGAAGAGAGCCACACACAAATTTGCCATGACCCTGACATCACTCATGGCATCAAAGCTTGATATCACTTTGTTTCCAATAACCATGATTTGTTATTAGTGCTTGATGTTGGTCATTGTTGTTTGCTTGTTTAGTTATTTTTCTAAACTAGTTTTGTAAAGACTGAATACTTTGTAATATGTGGCCACTGAAGTTTGTGATTCACTTGCTAACTGGTCAAATAGTTATTAGGTAGTGGTCTTAAAAACACCTGGAACCAAAAAAGAAAAAAAAAGGGAATAAAAGAAAAAAAATTCTCAGCCTTTGCAGATTGGCTTTGTGTTGAGACAGTACTTCATGTCAAACTATTACATTTACAATTATGCCTTAGCCAAATTTAATTCCTGCTTAAGAGAGCCTAAAGATAAAGGCAAGGTATAAAATCTTAGCATCTTCTCAGGCCTTTTGTGAACATGCGCTCACTGTCAATAGCAACTAGCACCAGGAATGTGAGCTGTTATCTTCATAACCACTGTCTATTTGGAGTTTGGGAAGGTAGTTGTGCAGTTTAAAAGCCATAGAGCTTTTTATCATAAAGCACCATCTTCTTTATTCATCAAGCATACCTTTAGTTCTTTTGAGTTTTTGACTAGATTCAGAGCTATGCAAAAATTTATTCTGACATAATTTGGGGGATGGACCAAACTCTGGAATTACCTAGTCTATCATTTCTGATCATGTCACCAGCTGTATTCTACCATTACTTTTATGTTGGAAAAATAATTCTATCTAAATCATATAAGGGGGAAAAGAAGTAATATCTGTGTAGCCTACAGCATGCATATGTACTGTAAGTTAGTGATTGTAAATTCAATAAATTAATATAATTTAAACAAAGTCTGTAAGTAGATGAATTGCCTTACTTAAACACTTTCTCCAATTTTTTGTTTTACTTTAATTTTCTTCATTTAGTTGAAGTTGAACTGGACTTAGTTATTCTTACTTATCATAGTTCAAAAATAAATTAAAAAGAAAGCCTATAATTTCAAGTTTCCTCTTCTTGGCATAAGAACTAGTTGGAATAACTGAATATGCAGTAGTAATCATTCTATCTTGATCAAACTGCATAGAACAACTGTTTTCTAGTGGAGTCTTGGACCACGAGAAGTATAGACAGGGATTCAATTCTTTCAGGACAAAATTATGGCTGAAAATAAAAGATAAAACTCTATAATTTTATTTGAAATGTGCAGCCAAGATTTCTTTGAATGTTTTATTTATGTAGCTTTATATTCATGTGTATATCCATGTGTGTGTGTGTGTGTGTGTGTATATATATATATATATATATATATATATATATATATACCCAAACTGGTATTTATATATATACCAAATCTGACAGATGCAAGAAATAGAATATCATCTAGAGCTTCAGGAGAGCACAGCCCTACTGACACCTTGATTTTGGACTTCTAACTTCTAGAATTGTTATGAATAAGGTTCTGTTACTTTAATTCATCCAGACTGTGGTAATTTGTTATGGTAGACATAAGTAATTAGTACAACCACCAACCTAGAAATTAACATTCAAATAAATAATCCGTCAAAAATGGAAGTGATATAAAGACTTTCTCATAGAAACAAAAATCGATGGCATTTAAAACCATCAGAGCTGCCCTAAAAGAAATGGTGAAAGAAGGTCTCCAAGTAAAGGAAATATTGTATACATCAGAAAATCAGATATAAAAAAAGAAAGTAAAAGCATTGGAAAGTAAATGAATGTAATGGAAGTAAAGTATTTATGATTCTTAATTTCTCTAGTAGATAATGTTCAAATTAATAATAATAACATTTTTGTTGATTACAGCATATGAATAAGTGAACTGAATGATAGCAATGTTATAAGAATTTGGATGAAGGGATAGGGAATAGAGTATTATAAGGAACTTACTCTACCTGTGAAGTTTTATACTATTATTTGTGAGTGGCCATAGTTTAGTTAGAAATGTACATTGCATACTGCAGGGCAACAACTAAATACTTATAAAAAGAAATATAGTCAGTATGCTCAGAGAGGAGAAATAGATTTATCTAAAATGCTCAATATGAACCAAAAAAGGTAGAATAATAGAGAAAGAAAAAAAAATCAAACAAGTGCAAATAATAGGAAACTATTATAAGCATGGTAGAAGTTAATCAAACCATATCAATAATCGCTTTGTGAAATATCCAAATTCACCAATTAAGTGATAGAGATTGTGAGTGAATAAAAAACAAAACCCAAATATAGATTAATTATTAGTACTTTACCTAAAATATAAAAACAAAATAGGTCAACAGTATGGGGGATAAAATACTTTATATTCTTTTTCAGAAGATAGATGTGGAGAGAAAGAATCCTAACTGATTCTATGAGGCCAGTATTACTTTAATACCAAAACCAAAGACATTATAAGAAAACTACAGAACACTATGTACATGAACTAGATGCAAAAATGCTCAAAACAATATTAGCATAACAAATTACAGAATGTAAAAAAGAATTATACACCATGACCAAGTGAGATTTATGCCAGGTATGCAAAACTGGTTCAACATTCAAAAATCAATTACTCCTGCTACTTTAACAAATTCATTGATCTGCTTCAGTAGTTTTCTGATAGCATCCTTAGGATTCTCTATGCCTAGTACCATGTCATCAGCAAACAGTGATAGCTTTACTTCTTTTCCAATTAGGATTACTTATTTCTTTTTATTCTCTGATTCCAGTGGTTCAAACTTCCAAAACTATGTTGAATAATAGTGGTGAGGTTGGACAACCTTGGGTTCTTCCTGACCTTAGAGGAAATGGTTTCACTTTTTCACCATTGAGAATGATGTTAGCTGTGGGTTTGTCATATATGACCTTTATTATGTTGAGGTAAGTTCCCTCTATGCTTACTTTCTGGAGGGTTTTTATCATAAATGGGTGTTGAATTTTGTTGAAAGTTTTTTCTGCATCTATTGAGATGATCATATGGTTTTTCTCCTTCAGTTTATTAATCTGGTTTGTCACATTGATTGATTTGTGTATACTGAAGAATCTTTGCATTCCTTGCATTCCTACACACTAATGATGAAAAATCTGAAATAGAAATTAAGGAAACACTCCCATTTACCATTGAAACAAAAAGAATAAAATATCTAGGAATAAACCTACCTAAGGAGACAAATGACCTGTATGCAGAAAACTATAAGACACTGATGAAAAAATTAAAGATGTACAGATGGAGATATACCATGTTCTTGGATTAGAAGAATCAACATTATGAAAATGACTATACTAACAAAGCAATCTATAGATTCAGTGCAATTCCTATCAAACTACCAGTGGCATTTTTCACAGAACTAGAACAAAAAAATTCACTATTTGTAGGGAAACAAAAAGGACCCTGAATAGCCAAAGCAATCTTAAGAATGAAAAATGGAGCTGGAGGAATCAGGCTCCTGGACTCCAGATTATGCTACAAAACTAAAGTAATCAAGACAGTATGGTACTGGCCCCAAAACAGAAATATAGATCAATGGAAGAGGATAGAAAACCCAGAGATAAACCCACAAACATGTGATCACTTTATCTTTGATAAAGGAGGCAAGAATATACAATGGAGAAAAGACAGCCTCTTCAATAAGTGGAGCTGGGAAAACTGGACAGCTACATGTAAAATAATGAAATTAGAACACACCCTAACACCATACACAAAAATAAACTCTAAATGGATTAAAGACCTAAATGTAAGACCAGACAATATAAAACTCTTAGCAGGAAACATAGGCAGAACACTCTATGACATAAATCACAGCAAGATCCTTTTTGACCCACCTCCTAGAGAAGTGGAAATAAAAACAAAAATAAACAAATGAAACCTAATGAAACTTAAAAGCTTTTGCACCTCAAAGGAAACCATAAATAAGACAAAAAGAAAACCCTCAGAATGGGAGAAAATATTTGCAAATGAAGCAACTGACAAAGGATTAATCTCCAAAATTTATAAGCAGCACATGCAGCTCAATACCAAAAAAACAAACAACCCAATCCAAAAGTGGGCAGAAGACCTAAATAGACATTTCTCCAAAGAAGATATAAAGTTTGCCAACAAACACATGAAAGGATACTCAATATCACTAACCATTAGAGAAATGCAAATCAAAACTACAATGAGGTATCACCACACTCCAGTCAGAATGGCCATCATCAAAAAATCTGTAAAGAATAAATGTTGGAGAGAGTGTGGAGAAAAGGAAACCCTTTAGCACTGTTGGTGGGAATGTAAATTGATGCAGTCACTATGGATAACAGTATGGAGGTTCCTTAAAAACTAAAAATAGAACTACCATACGACCCAGCAATCCCACTACTGGGCATATACCCTGAGAAAACCACAATTCAATAAGAGTCATGTACCACAATATTCATTGCAGCTATATTTACAATAGCCAGGATATGGAAGCAACTTAAGTGTCCATCAACAGATGATTAGATAAAGAAGATGTGGCACATCTATACAATGGAATATTACTCAGCCATTAAAAGAGATGAAATTGAGTTATTTTTCATGAGGTGGATGGACCTCAAGTCTCTCAGACAGAGTGAAATAAGTGAGAAAGAGAAAAACAAATACTATATGCTAACACACATATAAGGAATCTAAAAAAAAAAAGGTTCTGAAGAACCTAGGGTCAGAATAGGAATAAAGGTGCAAATGTAGAGAATGGCCTTGAGGACATGGGGAGGGGGAAGGGTAAGCTGGGATGAAGAGAGAGTGGTATGGACATATATACACTACCAAAGGTAAACTAGATAGCTAGTGGAAAGAAGCTGCATAGCATAGGGAGATCAGCTCAGTGCTTTGTGACCACCTAAAAGGGTGGGATAGGGAGGATGAGAGGGAGATGCAAGAGGGAGGAGATATGGTGATATATGTATATGTATAGCTGATTCACTTTGTTATAAAGCAGAAACTAACACAACATTGTAAAGTCATTATACTCCTATAAAGATGTTAAAAGTAAACAAATATATAAATAAATAAGACTAAAGTCTAAAACAACAAGAAAAAAGACTCCAATAAACACAAAAGAAATTTTAAAGAAGAAAATAAGTGGGTGGGGGGAGTCATGACATACAGAAAAAATAACAAAATTGCAGAAGAAATTGCTTCATTGTCAGTAACTACTTTACATGTAAATGGATTAGGCTCTAAATTCAAAATGCATAGATTGGTACAATAGATGAAAATACATTAACTAACAATATTTTGTCCAAAAGAAACTCACTTCAGGTTAATGAACCAAATGGTTTGACAGTGAAAGGAATGAGAAATATATTCCATGTAAGTAGTAACAAAAAGAGTTGAGGTGCCTACATCAATATACAAAAGGGACTTTAAGTCAAAAACTGTTACAAAACACAAGGAAGGACACTATATATTGATAAAAGTGTCACCTCAATAATATAATACAATTATAAACATATATGTACTGAATATCACAGCTCCAAAGTATATGAAGAAGACATAATCAAAGGGACAAGTAGACAGCAGTTAAAAAATGGAAATTTTATTACTTCACTTTCAATAATGGATAGAATAACCAGATAGAAGATCAATATGCTAACAGAACATTTGAACAACATTATAAACCTATTAGACCTGACATATATATATAGGACACTTACTTCATAACAGCAGAAAACACATTTTCTCAGCGCTAATGGAACATTCTCCAAGATAGGCAATACTTTAGGCTACAAAACAAACCTTAATACATTTTGAATATTAAAATCATACAGAGTAAAAATTTTCTAATAACAATGAAATGAAGCTTGAAATCAATAATAGAAGGAAAAGTGGAAATTTCACAGATAAATTAATTAATATTTATTTAATAAAGAATCAGCTTAAAGAAAAAATCATAAGGGAAATTTAAAAATATCTTGAGACCAATGAAAAGGAAAATACAACATAAAAAAATAAAACTTGTTGGGATGCAGCAAAAGAAGTATTACAAAGGAAATTTACATTTGTAACTGTATACAGTAAAAACAAGAATAATGTCAAAGATAACCTAACTTTACATCTTAAGGAACTAGAAAAGAAAGTGCACACTAAACTCAAAAATATCAGAAGGAAGGAATAATGCATATTAAAGTGGATATAAATAAAAGGGCATAGAAAGGAAACAGAGAAAATCAAGAAAAACAAAAACTCGTTCTTTGAAAAGATAAGTAAATTGACACGTCATTAGTTATATTGGCTAAGGAAAAACAGAAAAGATTCATATTATTAAAATTGGAGATAAATGTGGGAACATTATGGAAATAAAAAGGGTTATCAGAGAATAAGAACATTTGTACATGCATTAGAGAATTGAATCTAGGGGACATGGACAAATTCCAAGAAACAAACTATATTAGTCAGCTCAGGCTGTTATAATGAAATACTATTTACTGGGTGACTTAAACAACAGACATTTTCTCATAGTTCTGGAGAAGGGAAGTATAAAATCAGAGTGTCAACATGGTCAGGTTCTAGTGAAAGTTCACTTCCTGGCTTGCAGATGGCCATCTTTTAGTTTTACCTTCATATGGCAGAGGGAGAGCTTGCTCTCTTCCTCTTCTTAAAAAGTCAGAAATCCTGGACTTCCCTGGTGGCACTGTGGTTGAGAGTCTGCCTGCCGATGCAAGGGACACAGGTTCGTGCCCTGGTCCAGGAAGATCCCACATGCCATGGAGCGGCTGGGCCTGTGAACCATGGCCACTGAGCCTGCACATCCGGAGCCTGTGCTCTGCAACGGGAGAGGCAACAACAGTGAGAGGCCCACGTATAGCAAAAAAAAAAAAAAAAAAAAGCCAGAAATCCTAATTACCTCCTAAAAGCTCTATCTCCAAACACAGTAACATTGGAGGTTAGAGCTTCAACATATACATTTTGGGGGACACAATTCAGTTCATACCACACACTAGCTATCAAAGCTGAATAAAGAACTAGAAAATCTCAGTAAAGAAATAACTAGTAAGGAGGTTGAGTCAGTAATCAGAAACCTCTGAACAAAGGAAAGTCTATACCAGATGGCTTCACTGTTGAATTCTACCAAATATTAAAAAAAAAATAATGCCAATTATTTTCAAATTCCTTCCCTAAATAGAAGAGTAGTGGACAATTTTTTGACACCTCTTAACTCATTCTATGAGGCCAGTATTATTCATATCTCGAACCAGACAAATATATCATAAGAAAATTATAGACCAATATTCCTTATGATTTGTGATGAAAAAATCCTGAACAAAGTACTGGTAAACCAAATTCAGCAGCACATTAAAAAGATTAAACACCATGAAGTGAGATTTATTCCTGAAATGGAAGGATAGTTCAACATATGAAAAATTATCAATGTAATATACCATGTTAACAGAATGAAGTGGAAAAAATAAACATCAAATGATCACCTCAATTAATGCAGAGAAATGATTTGCCAAATTCAAAACCACTTTTTGTTATCAAATACCAGAAATAAACCAGTAATAGAAGGTGATGTCATCATTATAGTAAAGCTCATTTATGAAAAGCCCACAGCTAACATTATACTCAATAATGGAACACTGAAATCTTTTCCCCTAACATAAAGAATTAGACAAGCATGATCACTTTTTCCATGTCTATTCAACATAGTATTGAAAATTCTAGTCAAAATAATTAAGCAGGAAAAGAAATAAAGACGTCAAATTACAAAATTATAAAAGTAGTGTTAAAATAATCTGTTTGCAGATAACATGATCTTATATGCAGAAAACACTAAATAGTTCACAAATAAATGTTAAAACTAATAAACAATTTCAGCCAAGTTACAATGTACAAAATCAGCACCTAAAAATCTGTTGCTCTTTTATACAGTAACATGAAACCCCCAAAAAGAAAACAAATAAATAATTCCATTTATAATAGCATCAAAAAGAATAAAATATTTTTGAATAAAATTAACCAAAGAAGAAAACTCAGTGTACACTACAAATTTCAGAAAATTGTTGAAAGAAATTAAAGAAGACATTAATAAATGGAAATATGTCCTGTGTTCATGAACAGGAAGATGTAATATTGTTAAAGTCACAATACTATCAACAGTGACCTACAGATTTAATGCGATCTTTATCAAAATCCCAAAAGCAAGTTTTTATTTAAAAATTTATACTAAAATCCATAAGGAATCTCAAAGGACCCCAAATATGTAAAACAGTATTGAAAAAAGAGAATGAATTTGAAGCACTCACATTTCTTATATTAAAAATTTATTACCAGGCTTCCCTGGTGGTGCAGTGGTTGAGAGTCTGCCTGCCAATGCAGGGGACATGGGTTCATGCCCGGGTCTGGGAAGATCCCACATGCTGCAGAGCGGCTAGGCCCACGAGCCATGGCTGCTGAGCCTGCATGTCCAGAGCCTGTGCTCCACAACGGAAGAGGCCATAACAGTGAGAGGCCCGCGTACCACAAAAAAAAAAAAAAATTATTACTAAACTACAGTAATCAATACAGTGTTACTGGCATAAAAATTAATATATAGATCAAGCAACTAGAATTTTAAAAAATCACAAATAAATCCTTGCATATACAATCAATTGATTTTTCTATAAGAGTGCCAAGGATATTCAAATGGGAAAGGAGAGTCTTTTTAACAATTGGTGCCTGGAAAACTAAATATTCACATGGAAATAATAAAGTTGGGTTCTTACCATACACCATATGTAAAAATTTACTTGAAATGGAACCAAGACTTAAAAATAAGAGCTAAAACTATAAAACTCAGAAAAAAACCTTGGGAATTCTCCATGGCATTGGATATTATGAAAATTTCCTGGATATGACATCAAAAGCACAGGAAACATGAAACAGAGATGTTTCATTTCACCAAACTTAAAACTTCTGTGCCTCAGACAACTGTATCAATATAGTGATAAGACAGCCCACAGAATTGGAGAAAATATTTGCAAATCATATATTTAATAAGAAATTAACATCTAGGTTCAGTTTTGGAAGTTTGTGCTTTTCTAAGAATGTCCATTTCTTCCAGGTTGTCCATTTTATTGGCATAGAGTTGCTTGTAGTAATCTCTCACGATCCTTTGTATTTCTGCAGTGTCAGTTGTTACTTTTCCTTTTTCATTTCTAATTCTGTTGATTTGAGTCTTCTCTCTTTTTTTTTTTTTTGATGAGTCTGGCTAATGTTTTATCAATTTTATTTATCTTCTCAAAGAACCAGCTTTTAGTTTTATTGCTTTTGCTATTGTTTCCTTCATTTCTTTTTCACATATTTCTGGTCTGATCTTTATGATTTATTTCCTTCTGCTAACTTTGTTTTTGTTGCTCTTCTTCTTTCTCTAATTGCTTTAGGTGTAAGCTTAGGTTGTTTATTTGAGGTGTTTCTTGTTTCTTGAGGTAGAATTGTATTGCTATAAACTTCCCTCGTAGAACAGCTTTTGCTGCATCCCATAGGTTTGGGGTCATCGTGTTTTCATTGTCATTTGTTTCTAGGTATTTTTTTGATTTCCTCTTTGATTTCTTCAGTGATTTCTTGGTTATTTAGTAGCATATTGTTTAGCCTCCATGTGTTTGTATTTTTTACAGATTTTTTCCCCTGTAATTGATATCTAGTCTCAAAGAACTGTGGTAGGAAAAGATACTTGAGACTATTTCAAGATAGCTAGTCAGAAGCAGCTGCATAGTACAGTGTGATAGCTCGGTGCTGTGTGATCACCCAGAGGGTGGGAAAGGTAGGGTGGGAGGGAGACTCAAGAGGGAGGGGATACGGGGATATATGTATGCATATGGCGGATTCACCTTGCTATACAGCAGAAACTAACACCACATTGTAAAGAAATTATACTCCAATAAAGATGTTTTTAAAAAGAAATTAACATCCAGAATACATAAAGAACTCCTACAATGCAAGAATAACCAAAAGAAATCAAAAACCCAATTCAAAAATAAGCAAAATACTTGAATAGACATTTCTCCAAAGAAGATATTACAGATGGTCAATAAGCACATGAAACATGGTCAATATTACTAATCATCAGGGAAATTCAAATCAAAGTCACAGTGGGATAACAGTTTATTCACACTAAGATGGCTATTATGAGTTAATGGAAAGTAATTGTTGGTGAGAATAAGTGCTGTGAGGAAATGGAAACTCTTGTGTATTGCTGGTGGGGATATAAAATGGTGCAGCCACTGTGGAAAATATACTGTGATTCCTCAGAAAGATAAACATAGAATTGCCATGTCCAGTAGTTACATTCTTGATATATGCTCCAAAGAATTGAAAACAGGGAATCAAACAGATATTTGTACAACAATGTTCCAAAGATGAAAACAACTCAAATGTCCTTCAATGGATGAATGAACAAAATGTGGTACACATACAATGGAATATTATTGAGTCTTATAAAGATGAAACTGACACATGCTCCAATATAAATGAACTGTGAAAACAATATGTTAAGTGAAATAAGTCATACATAAAAGAACAAATACTTTATGATTCCATTTAACAAAGACTCCCTCTTTGACCAAATTTTAGTCAGGTTCCTCTGAATCCTCCTCCCAACTAGGCCTCAGCCTTTGGACCATCTTTGTGTCACCCAACTTTATCAAGAATCTTGCTGACTTATTATAGTAAGAATCCTCTAGCCTTATTACCCACCATATCTGATAAAATTCCCTATGATCCACCATTCCGCAGGGCATATCTGATCACCTTGGCTTGCCTTCAGCAAAAATTCTGTGAAGTTGGTTTATCCAGAAATGTCCCTTAACCCTGATTTTTCCCCATATTAATTATTCATCCAATGACACTCACTCTAATCCTTGGCTATAAATCTCTACTCTTTCATGCAGTATTCAGAACTGAGTCTAGTTCTATACTGAGGTCTCTTTTGATCTATTTTTATAGTTCTGAACTAAAATCTGTTTTTAATCCCTTTAACTACTGTCAGGCTCTGGTTTATCTTAGATACACTTATATGAATATCTAGGATAATCAAATTTATAGGTACAGAAAGCATAATAGAGGTTTCCAGAGTTTGGGGGAAGGAAGAATGGGGAATTATTTTATAATGGGTACTGAGTTTCTGTTTGAGTTGATGAAATTGTTCTAGAAATGGATAGTGATAATGGTTTCACAGCATTGTAAATGTATTTAATGCCACTAAACAGTACACTTAAAATGGTTAAAATGGTATATATTATGTATATTTTTTAAAAGAGTGGATACAGGGCGCAGGGAAGAGGAGAAAATCAAAAAATGTTATCACTGGGCAAAGCTAAGACAATTTAAACATCAATATTAAGTACCATTAAATTATAACCCAAAGTATAAAATAAATATCTATAATTCAATACTTAATACAAATAAATTATTTAATGCATGAATGAGTGAATGAATAAATAATAAATAGATGGAAGAGAAAAAATAAATCTTCCATGAAGATGAAATCCAAATAATTTATATATGCTCTCTGCCCTCAAGGAGGGGAAAAATAATTCACCACATAGTACCTTCCTGCCAAAGATTAAAGTATAGAAATGGAGAATATGCATAACTTTACAGCAGAGAAACCTGATAAACATTACTTCAGTCAGGTGACCAACATTAAGATAAACATTGATAAATCATCTTGGAAATATGTACCCTTGATATTATGTGATAAAAATGATACTTCTCTTCTCCTCCCAAATGTTCAATGGTACTTTGCTACTGTTCTCCTCCTAAATGCTCATAATCTCTTTCTAACTTTAGTGGGTTAAATGCCAGTTGGACTTCAAATCTATGAGAGAATAGATCTGCTGTTTTAAGATACCAAGTTTGTGGTAATAATGTTATGGCAGCCATAGAAAACTAATACATTAAACATGACAAAAAGTTAAGAAAGTTCAAATCGAAGTACATTTTACAAAATACCTGACTAGTAATCTTCAAAACAGTAAAAGTCATCAAAGACAAGGAAAGTCTAAGAAACTGTCACAGCCATAAGGAGCCTAGGGAGACATTAAGACTAAATGTAATATGGTATATTAGATAAAATCCTATAATACAGAAAGGGTATTAGGGAAAATGTAAGGGAATCTAAGGTGTGGACATTAAGGAAGTTGGATCAAGATGGCAGAGTAGGAGAATGTGGAACTCAACTCTCCCCATGAGCACATCAAAAATACATAGACATGTGGAAAAATTCTCACTAAAAGCTAACTGGAAACTGGCAGAAAGACTGTTCTACAACCAAGGCTGTAAGAGAGATACATGTGGAATTGGGTAGGAGGGGAAGAGAAGTGATTGGGTCGGGACCTGTGCCCCTGGGTGGGCACTCAGAGAAAAAGGTAAAATAAGTGGGTGGAGACCCTCTCTGAGGAGTGGGCAGCTCAAGCCACATATTGGGCACCCCAGTTCTGGGGTCTGACACTGGGAAGACAACCCCCCTTGGCTTGTTGGAGGACCAGTGGGCATAACACAAGGTATGTGGGATGCCTGGACTCTGCTCGTGAGGAGAAAATGCATACTGGCTTGCTCCTGAATCAAGACAGAGAAGGCAGATTGAGGACTGTGCTAGTGGCTGCCTGATTTCCCGTGATCATATTGCTGAGTCTGAGCCTGAGCTGAGCAAATGCTCCAGTTCTGCTTACTTCATGTCACAGCACCACACTTGAGTGAGGGCCACCCTAACTGGGAGGAGAGCTTGGCAATGGATGCAGAGGTTACTCAGACCTGAGGCTGCATATGGGTGGGGTGGGGTTGGCCATTACAGGCACCTACATGTTCAGTGCATCAGGAGAAATGCTGATCTCTGACAGAGACCAGACCACCACAGGCTGTGCCCCAACAGGAGTCAAAAGCATGCATTGGCCCCTCTTGCACTAGCATTGCTACCATTTGGGGTAAGCGTGTTGGTGCTGGAAGAAGAGAGAGCCAACTCAGACCTGATACTCAGGGCTTCTGCTCCAGCAACTTGGGATCTAACACTGCCTTCCATAAGGTGATGATGGCCACTGAGCATAGGGGAAGACCCACCACAAACCTGACTCTGGCCCTAGTCCCTTCATCTCCAGCCCCAACTACTACCAAGGTGATAGCTGCCAGAACACCATGAGGAAAGATGTGATTTCTGTTTACATTAAATCCATCTCTCCAACCAAAGGCACTGCTCACATGCAAACTGTACATGGATGCTCCCACATAAGGACACCAATACAAGATTGCAATGAGTAACTGTTTTACTTAAATTCATGGAGACATAGACAGTTAAGCAAAGTGAAAACAGAGGAACTGTTCTCAATTGAAAGAACATGAGCAAACACCTGAAAAATTAAATAATGAAAGACAAATAATTTACTGGATAAAGAATTCAAAGTATTAGTAATAAGAAGGCTAACTGAATTAGGGAAAATAATAGATGAACATGGTGAGAATTTTAACAAAGAACTAGAAAATTTTTTAAAAAAATAAAAGAACCAGTCAGAACTGAAGAATAAAATAACTGAAATGAAAAACAGACTAGAAGGTATTAACAGCAGACTAAGTGATACGGAAGAATGCATTAGTGACCTGGAAGATAGAATAATGGAAATCACTCAAGCAGAACAGGAAAAAGAAAAACAAAAATGAGAAGAGTTTAAGAGATCTCTGGTATAATATCAAGTATGACAACATTTGCCTACTAGGGGTCCCAGAAGGAGAAGAGGGAGAAGAGGGATAAAAATGTATTTAATGAAATTGTGACTGAAAGCATCCTAAAACTGAAGAAGGAAACATATCAAGGTACAGGAAACACAGAGGGCTCCAAAAAAGATGAACCCAAACAGATCACAACAATATATATCATAATTAAAATGGCAAAAGTAAAGATAAACAGACAGTTCTAAGGGCAACAACAGAAAGAGTCATGTACAAGAGAACTCCCAAAAGGCTATCAGCTGGTTTTCTTTTTTACTGAAGTATAGGTGATTTACAATGTTTCAGGTGGACAGCAAAGTGATTCAGATATATATATATATATATATATTATTTTTCAGACTCTTTTCCATTATAAGTGATTGTAAGATATTGAATATTGTTCCCTGTTCTATAGAGTAGGCCCCTGTTTATCTATTTTATATAGAGTAGTGTGTATCTGTTAATCCCAAATTCCTAATTTATCCCTCCTTCCCTTTTCCCTTTGGTAACCAAAAATTTGTTTTCTATGTCTGTGAGTCCATTTCTGTTTGTAAACAAGTTCATTTGTATCATTTTCTTATATTCCACATATAAATGATATCATGTGATATTTGTCTTTCTCTGTCTGACTTACTTCACTTAGTATGATAATCTCTAGGTCTATTCACATTGCTGTAAATGAAATTATTTTGTTCTTTTTTATGGCTGAGTACTATTCCATCATATATATATATGTATATATATATGTGTGTGTGTGTGTGTGTGTGTGTATACCACATCTTCTTTATTCATTCCTCTGTTGATGGACACTCATGTTGCTTCCATTTCTTGGTTATTGTAAATAATGCTGCTATAAACATTGTGGTGAATATATCTTTTTGAATTAGAGTTTTCATCTTTTCCAGATGTATGCCCAGAAGGGGGATTGCTGGATCATATGCTAGCTCTATTTTTAGTTTTTTAAGGAACCTCCATATTGTTTTCCATAGTATCTGTGAAATTTACATTCCCACCAACAGGGTAAGAGGGTTCTGTTTTCTCTGTACTCGTTCCAGCACTTATTATTGTGCATTTTTTCATGTGCCTGTTGGCCACCTGTATGTCTTCTTGGAGAAATGTCTATTTAGGTCTTCTGCCCATTTTAGATTGGGTTGTTTGTATTTTTCATATTGAGCTGTATAAGCTGTTTGTATGTTTTGGAAATTAATCTCTTGTCGGTTGCATTGTTTGCAAATATTTTCTCTCACTGCATTGTTTCCTTTGCTGTTCAAAATCTTATAAGTTTAATTATGTCTCATTTGTTTATTTTTGTTATCAGCCAATTTTTCTGCTGAAACTACAGGCCAGAAGAGAGTGGAACAATATATTAAAAGTGTTGAAAATGGGGCTCCCCTGGTGGCACAGTGGTTGAGGGTCCACCTGCCGATGCAGGGGACACGGGTTCATGCCCCGGTCGGGGAAGATCCCACATGCTGCAGAGCGGCTGGGTCCGTGAGCCATGGATGCTGAGCCTGTGCATCTGGAGCCTGTGCTCCACAACGGGAGAGGCCACAACAGTGAGAGGCCCACGTACTGCAAATGAAAAAAAAGTTTAAAAAGTGTTGAAAAGGAAAACCCTGTAACCTAGGATACTCTACTTGGCAAGATTATTATTTATAATTGAAGGAGAGAGAAAGAACTTCTCAGATAAGCAAACACTAAAAGAGTTTATCAATATTAAACCTACCCTAAAAGGAATATTAAAGGGTTTTCTCTAATTGGAAAAGAAAAGTTTATAGCAAGAAGTAAGGATCTATAGGAAATGAAAAAGGCAAATATATAGTAATGGCTGTGGATCAAACACTTAAATAGTATAGTATGAAGATTAAAAGACAAAAATTATGAAATAAATCAATTATAACTTCAGTAATGTTAAGTATACATTAACTATATTTTACATGGAGATGTAAAATATAACATCAAAAACACAAAAGGTTGGGGAAGGGAGTAATATACATAGATGTTTTAGAATGTTTTTGAACTGAAATGACTACCAGTTTACCAAAAAATGTACATATAGTTATAGGTCAACATATATGACCCCCATGGTACTCACAAACCAAAGCCCTAAAACAGGTACACAAAAAACTAGGAAGAAAGGAATACAAGTACACTACTAATTATCAAATCAGAAGGGATGAAACAAAAAGAAGAAGAAATGAACAGAGAAGAACTACAAAAACAACCAGAAAACAAGTAAAAAAACATGGCAATAAGTACATACCTATAAATAATTACTTTAAATGTCAATGGAATAAGTACTCCAATCAAAAGATAACTGACTGGATAAAAGACAAATCCCTTGTATATGCTGCTTATAACAGATTTAATTCAGAGCTACAGATACACACAGACTGAAAATGAAGGGATGAAAAGAAGATATTTCATGAAAATGGAAATGACAAAAAATGGGGGTAGCAATATTCATATTGGACAAATAGACTTTAAAACAAGTCTATAACAAATGACAAATATAACATTATATATTAATAAATGGATCAATACAAGAAGAGGATATGCGTTTGTTAACATATATAGCACCTAAACATATGAAGCAAATATAAACAGACATAAAAGTAGAAATTGAAAATAATACAATAATAGCAAGGGACTTTAACACCCCTCTAATATCAATGGAAAGATCATCCAGACAGAAAATCAATAAGACAACAGTGGTCTTAAATGACACAATAGACCTGTTGGAGTTTATAGCTATCTAAAGGACATTCCATCCAAAAACAGTAGAACACACAATGTTTTCCAGAGCCCATAGAATATTTTCCAGAATAGATCACATGCTAGGCCACAAAACAAGTCTCAACACATGTAAGAGGATAGAAATTACAGCAAGCATTTTTTTCTCATCACAACAGTATGAAACTAGAAATCAATTACAGAAAGAAAAAAATGAGAAAAGCACAAACAGATGGGGACTAAACAACATGCTACTAATAAATCAATAGGTCAAGAAAAAAATCAAAGAGGAAATCAGAAAATACCTTGAGATTAATGAAAACAACTTTCTAAAGTCTATGGGATGCTGCAAAAGCAGTTCTAAGAGGGAAGTTTATAGTGATATAGGCTTTCCTCAAGAACAAGAAAATCTCAGATAAGCAACCTACCTTACCATGTAAAGGAATTAGAAAAAGAACAACGAAATCCGAAGTCAGCAAAAGAAAGAACATTATAAAGATCAGAGAGAAAATAGATAAAATAGAGACCAAAAATATGAGAGAGAAGATCAATGAAATCACCAACTTCTTTTTTTAAACTAACCTCTATTGATAAACTTTTAGCCATGCTCATCCAGAAGAAAGTAGAGAGGGCCCAAATAAAATAAGAAAATAAAGAATAGAAATAACAACTAATACCACAGGGATACAAAATATCATACGAAAAACTATGAACAGTTAGATGCCAACAAATTGGACAACCTTGAAGAAATGGACAAATTCTAGGAACAAAGAACCTGCAATGACTGAATAAGGAAGAAACAGGCAATTTGAACAGACAGAACACTAGTGGTGAAATTGAATTAGTAACGAAAAAATTCCAAGCAAACAAAATCCCAGAAATAGACAGCATCAAAGGGGAATTCTACCAAACATAAAAAGAAGAATAAATACCTATTCTTGTCAAACTATTCAAAAAAAATTGAACACTCCCAAATTCATACTACAAGGACCCTAGTACCCTCATATGAAAACCAGAAAAAGATGCTACAAAGAAGAAATACAAGTGAATATCTTTGATGAATATAGATGTAAAAATTCTCAACCAAATATTAGTAAACAAATCCAACAATATATAGAAAGGATCATACACCATGATCAAGTGGGATTTATTCCAAGGATGCAAGGATGTTTCAATATTTGCAAATCAATCCATGTGATACACCACATTAACAAAAGGAAGGATAAAAATTACATGATTATCTCCACAGATGCAGAAAAACATTTGACACAAATCAAAATCCATTCATGATAAAACTTGCATCAAAGTTGATATACAGGGAAATTTTCTCATCATAATTCAAGTCATTTATGACAAACCAATGTGCCTGTTGTCCATCTATATATATATATATTCTTTGGAAAAATATCTATTCAAATCTTTTACCCATTCTTTAATCAGGTTGTTAATTTGTTTTTGATGTTGATATGTATGAACTCTTTTTATATTTTGGACATTAACCCCTTATCAGTTATATAATTTGCAAATATCTTCTCCCATTCAAGATATTTGTATACAGGTAACAGGGCTTCCCTGGTGGTGCAGTGGTTGAGAGTCCTCCTGCCGATGTGGGGGACACGGGTTCCTGCCCCAGTCTGGGAAGATCCCACATGCCATGGAGCAGCTGGGCCCGTGAGCCATGGCCACTGGGCCTGTGCGTCCAGAGCCTGTGCTCCACAGCAGGAGAGGCCACAATGGTGAGAGGCCCATGTACTGCAAAAAAAAAAAAAAAGAAAAGAAAAAGAAAAAAATTATACAGATAACAAATGTTGATGAAGATGTGGAGAAAAGCAAACCCTTGTACACTGTTGGTAGGAATGTGTATTGGTACACCCATTATGGAAAATTGTATGGAAGTTCCTCAAAAACTAAAATAGAAGTATGATATGATCCAGTAATTCCACTCCTTAGTATACATCTGAAAAAAAGTGAAAACAGTAATTCAAAAAGACACATGCACTCCAGTGTTCATAGCAGCTTTACAATAGCCAAGATATAGAAGCATCCCAAGTGTACATCAACAGATGAATGGATAGAGAAGATGTTATATATATGGATATGCACATACATATATATTCCTTAGTATATATATATATATATATATATATATTGCTTTGTGTATATACTGTATGTTATCACTTATACATACTGTATTTTATTACTTACACATACTGTATGTTACCACTTATTTGTGGAATCTAAAATGTAATAGAAATGGGTGTATATAACACAACAGTAACAGACTCACAGATACAGAAAACAAACTGGTCAATACAAGTGGGTAGAGAGAAGGGGGTGAAGATCAAGATAGGGGTATGGGATTGAGAGATACAAACTGCTATATACAAAATAGATATGCAACAAGAATATATTGTACAGCACAGGGAAATATAACCATTAATTTTTATAACTTTGGCACACAATCTATACAATTATTGAATCCCTATGTTGTAAACCTGAAACTAATATAATATTGTAAATAAACTATACTTCAATAAAAAATAAATTGTGGACATTAGTTAATAATATATGAATATAAAATTAATAATCATAACAAATATATATTGGGTTGGCCAAAACGTTCATTCAGGTTTTTCGGTAACATCTTAAGGAAAAGCCAAATGAACTTTGTGGCCAATCCAATAATAACATGAGATATTAATTATGAGGGCTACTAGATGCAAGATATATGGGAATTCTCTGTAATATCTTTTCAATCTTTTTGTAACTCCAAAACTGTTCTAAAATATAATGTCTATTTCAACAAATGGTAATAATGCTAATGGTTACTACTTCTTTGGGTGATGTCATTGAAACAAAGCACATATCATTTAGAATTCTTCCCACATTCTGCAATTTTGTTATCTACGGTGCAAGAAAACCAAATCCAAATTTGAATCAGAATTATCGAACAAGAGGAAGTAACATCATCAACATGGTGGAATTAAAGTTTACTACCATCTTCCCCCCACCCCCCCCAAAAAAAACACTGATTTTTTACTATTGCCCATAGACAAGAATGCCTTTATCAAAGTGCAAGAACACAGCAGAGAAGTTCTAGTACACCACTGGAGTAAAAATAAATCCAAGATTGGACTCACTGATGTGGGTAAAAGAATTATTTCAGTTTACCTGTGTTACCCCTCCTTCGAGGCTACACAACTCAGTGCCATTAGACACCGTCTTGGCCAATAATTTCTCCCTTCTGGGGAAAGTGAGAGGCTGTGAGTGAGTGCAATGCTTCACCAGCTGTATGTGATGCTGCTAGAGAAGCCTATTTTTTTCTTGCCTCATCCAGAACACTGAGTTGTAAATTGAACAACTGGGTGAAATGATTAAAAAAAAAGTGTATAAATATACATGAAATTCTTTAGGCATATGATATAAATCATGCCGTTTGTGACAACACAGATGTACCTTGAGAGCATTATATTAAGTGAAATACATCAGACAGAGAGAGAGAAATGCTGCATGATTTCTCTTATATCTGAAATCTAAAAAAGTTGAACCCATAGAAGTAGAGATTAGAATGGTGGTTGCCAGGGACTGGAGGTAGAGAAATGGGGAGATCTTGGCCAAAGGGTACAAAATTCTAGTTAAAATATGTGTAAGTTTTGGGGATCTATGTACAACATGATAGCTGTAGTTAACAATATTGTATTATATATCTGAAAGTTGTTAAGACAATGTATCTTAAATGTAGTCACCACAAAAACGAAGTGGGAATTAGTGAGGTGATGGAGGTCTTAACCAACCTTATTGTTGTTATCATTTCATAACATATACATGTATGAAATTATCTCATTGTACACCTTAAACTTATACAATGTTATATGTCAATTGTATCTCAATAATGCTGGGAAAAAAGAATTATCAAGAAAGAACAAAAAAACACCTTAAGAACAGCCTGTCCTCAAGTCAAGCAATAGCCATAGTTTCTTTAAACAAATGTTGAACTAGAGGGACAAAATACTTTTATATTTCATGAAGAAATAAAAATAGTTATAAAAGTATAAGCTTTGCATTTTTAACATTTTTATTCCTATCATGTAATTTTATTATCACAGTAACTTTTAGGAGTTGATAGTTGATATTATTTATGTTGTTTAGGAGAGGAAACTGAATAAGTCGCTATGTTTATCTACAGCTCATAATCTACAGCTAATGAGAGGTGAAAATAAAGCTTGGAACCAGTTCTGAAGAATTTGTGGTAAATAAACTCTTGGGGGAATTCCTGTCAAAGTGAACCTGTGAAAGCCATGGGAAGTGGTAGGTATTAAAATAATAAATTTGCCATTCATTAAAATAACACAATAAAACGTACATTACCAAAAATGATGATCAATGATTGTACACATCTAAGGCGACTACTTTTTTCCCAACAACATGTTAGCCTTGTGCTTAACACTTTTCATATATAAAGTATCACAGTCTTCACAATAAACCCATATGTGTAGGTTCAAATATCCCCATGTAACATATGAAGAAACTGTGACTTGATGAGTTTGAGCCCTTTGGTCAAGAACACTATAGTATAAGCCCTGACAGTTTTGTTTGTTTGTTTGTTTGTTTGTTTTTGTAATACTAGCTCCTGACTTAATCTTTGACTGCTGAGGCATCCACATCAAAAGTGCTGTCTCAGATAAACACAATGCCACATAACTAGATAAAGAGCCAAGCCACCTCCTACCACTGACTATCTCCTTTCTTTTAGAAATCTTGGTTGAATTCAATAGCTGACAATTTGGGATACATTTTTTCTCTTCCCATGCTTTAAATTCCTCCTATTATGTTGTAAAGAGAGTGAGGAAATCTTAGGCATCCACCCATGACCCCAATAAAAGCTGAATCCCAAGCCAGTGTAGGCAGGCACTCTCTACTTGTGACCTTGATGTGTGGCCCCAGGAGTATTGTGTAATTTCCGGATTCTGTAAGTAATAAACATTTATTTTTTTTTAAGTTTTCTGATGGTTGTTGCTGAAGCACATCTTGCAATTTTAATAGGAACCACAATGGCTGGTCCAACCACAATACTGGTTATAGATAGGCTGAGACGAATACAAAACAATAGTCATAGTCAGCAGGATTGTGTAATTGCCCTTACAGTTAACTGAGGGAAATGCCCTTCACTTGCAACTCACTTACTAACCTCCTAGTCCAGGTGGGTAACACCATTTGGGAAAGGATCACTGCTTGCTGCTGGTCTGTTGTGCTACTATGTGCTTTCACATACTGCTTCTGGCATGTATTACCTGCAATATGCAGCAGAAATTGTCATGGCTGCCATAATTATCCAATGATCTCCCCAGAGCAGTGAGATCAAGACCTTATTGTCTTAAGAGATGATTAGTCCACTAAAATATAAAGGCCTTAATTGACTATTAATGTGCATGAGTCCTCCATGCCTCAAGGCCAAGGAGAGCTAAGAATGGTGGTTTGGATCACAGATTATTGTCACCACCCAAGGAGAGGCTCTGGGCTAAAGGCATGTGGAAATAATTCCTGTATGTAAGGAGGATGGGAGACCTCCACATGTGACCACTGAGTCAGTGAGTCATGCCAGAAGAGTGAAATAGCCTTGCAACTGGAAATCAATGGCACCATCAGAAGGAAAATAAAAGAGGCCTATGGTCTCTATGTCACCAAATCACTCACCATTGTTGCTCTTTGTCCCCTGACCCAATGGGAATTGATGGGTCCAATTCCTGGTGTAATGTTACTAAAAAATTAATAGACAAATATAAATGTCCTGAACATCTGGTGCCAGTGCCTCCTAAAAACCCAAGGAGGTACACTACCACCTTGATAAATAAAAAAAAACCATGGAAACTTATTGGGTGTTGCTCAGTGCCATGCATATCAACATGCCAAGACTCTGGTATTACACTCCAGACACCTAGGGGCTCTTCCCAAAGACCCTGTGCAATATCACACAAATGGAGGCAAACTCCAAGCCCAGAGAGGTCTCTTGGGATACCCTGGAAAGGAAAGCAGGCACCTACAAAGAGCTTACAGTGATGTCATCCAAAATTTTCCAGTAATAGCACATAAGATTAAGGTAACAGGATAAAAACAAGAAGTAGAAACAGAGGTTTTATATATATATATATATATATATATATACACTGAAGTTCAAACCTTTTTTAAAGATTTTGTACAGCCGGATGGAGAGAGGGGAGCTATTTGGCTATTGTGGGTTTTCTTTGTTTGGAATAAGCCCTAAATTGTTACTCCTGGCTGCTAAAATGCATCGACTGGCCAGTATCTCTAAAGGCCCTAAAATTAATAACTTTCTTAAAGATCCATTTGGGCTACATGTTTGTTTACTCCAAGATGCCACAAATTCTGATCCCTTTTTGCTTTCCACTGAATAGGACAGAAATAACAAACATGCCTCATGAGGCATCCCTGAAGACGACAAAAGAAAAGCTGGCAGGGTTATTGAAGTCCCTGATGATAAGGAAAGAAAAAAGAGAAAGCAAAGGACCTTAAAGATACTGATATTTATATTTGGACCCTCCATCTCCACACTTGGATATTTATTGTCTGGTGCCATGCTCATACTTCCATAACAGTGATCACTGTTAATGCTCACAGTGAATGAAAAATATTAAGATGAAGCTCATCTTCTGCTGCACAAAATTGGTAGAGTTCAATGGGTTTATCACTTCCATGACCATAGTGACCCAAATGAACCCCTCTTCATTTTGAACACTGAAGAGACCACATTTGACCCTGAGTCCAGAGAATTATTCTTAACAGGGCACCCCTTATTACAAGGTGGTAATAATATATTTTAATTGGGACTGCCAAAACCATCCAAAAGGCACTAAAACTCCTAGGAGAAAACTTACACTTTTTCTCTGTTCCTTGAATATGTAAATCTTACCATGTCTTTGAAAAGTAATCACTCCAGGAAGTAAATGAAACAATGCTCATACTTGGCATAAGACTAGAAGAAAAAAAAAAGTTTGAATCTATCTATTCTTCTATAAACTAGTGAGTTTTATATTATTGTACCTGACACATGGCTAAAATTTTAGAACTAAAGCTGTAAGATCTCTGTTTGTGTCTTGCTTGCATATATGTATGTTATAGATGTATGATGTTTTTTTATCTCTAGATGTCATTGCTAAAATTAATTTGTACTGAGCTCTATTTAATTGGCTTAAAGTTAAGCACTTATAATTAAGTATTCTTAAAACTTAAAAATGCAGACTATAACCCAAGTGCTTTTTGTTTTTGTTTTTTGTGGTACGTGGGCCTCTCATTGTTGTGGCCTCTCCCACTGTGGAGCACAGGCTCCAGACGTGCAGGCTCAGCAGCCATGGCTCACGGGCCCAGCTGCTCCACGGCATGTGGGATCTTCCCGGACCGGGGCACGAACCCGTGTCTCCTGCACCAGCAGGAGGACTCTCAACCACTGCGCCACCAGGGAAGCCCAACCCAAGTGTTTTTTAAATTCACATGATCTGGGATAATCCTCAGTAAATAAAAGCTAGTTGAAATTTGTTAATTTAATTAAAATATGTATGTCTTCAGAATTATCAGTATTAAATATAATAAAGATAAACAACTTTTATTCTACCTGGATTTATCAATCAAATAAATTCATGTTATCTCTGTTTCAAAAGTATCAAGAAGAATATTTTGGCTAATTTGTCAGCAAGAAAAATAGACAAATGTTTTGGCTGACATTGTCTAATGTCTCATGAATTTTCATGAGTAGTCTAAAACGTAATTGTTGGAAGCAAATGATTTAGATAGATGTAAGAATTTTTTGGTGAAGTTTTAGTGATAATTATATTTTATGGTATAGGCACTTAAAAATAATTTCTCATAACATTAAACTTTTGAGTTTTGTTAAGTGATGGGAATTCATTGACTGTCTAGATTATTTCCAAATAAGATAAAATCATGAAACATTAATTACTGAACACAGGTTTGTTTACCTGTGGCTTCCTTATTACAGGGAAACTAAAGATAAATTTGGGTTTGTTAGCAAACATGCCATGTGCCACGTTAAAAGATTGTATTATGAAGAAGTATATGCTTCTAGAAATTATAAAATGTATTCATAAATTTGCCAATCTGAATAATGTTAGTGCAACAAATTACCACTTTTTACTTCTTAGTTTTTGCTAGAAACTATGGTTTCTAAGGGTTAAAAATTCTAATATATGTAATATAAAACACTATAAATAATAAGGGTCACATCTCTGTATGAAAGGAAAGTAAATTGTATGTTTTTGGTAAGAGAAGTTAAGAAGAATGGAGATGAATTTTCATTGAGGGAAAATAAAAGAATGTTGTTCTAAGGTAAAGTTGGTTATTTCAGAATGGGAAAAAGAACAAGGAACAAGCTAAAATGGTCATAGAAAGTTATAGAAAATTTATGAAAAAAGGAATCTTGGGAAAGGAATTTTAACTGTGGTCAAGCTGGGTTAGATTGGAATGGATATACGTTTTTAAAAATTGATGAATTAATTTTAATATCAAAAGTACACTAGTACAAAATTATAATTTGTTTTCTCTCTCTATTAACATGACAAAATTTATTGGATTATTGGTCTGCTCCTGATAAGCAATAATAATTATTTTTTCCTTTTGGATAATCTACCTAGAAAGTATAGATTTTGTCTTATTAAAATAACTTAATGCACTTCATGATATTATCATCAGGTCTTAGATTACTTAAATAAACCTAGCTCTCTCTTAATATTAAGAGCTAAATATTACTAAGAACTGTGTCACCTTCTGTACTTGCCTTTGAAATCTTTTATTGTCACTTGGTTAAATGGACAATTAACTATTATTTCATAATTATTCATGATCCTATTTAATCAAATGTCCAAACCCTTTTGATATTTTTGACAAACTTCCCAAAATTAAAATTCTAAATATAGTCTTTTTGACCTTGAACTAACTGGGATTTTTCACAAGGCCCCTGGCATATCTCAAAAGATTTCTTCTCTCTCTTTACAAAAATAAAATTACATTAAATTAAAATAAAATAAAATAATAAAATAAAAAATAAAAGATGTTACAATAATTAGGCTTATTTGAAATGTTAAATTATATGGAATGCATTATCAAGCAAGTGATGTTAAACCTTTTAGGTTATATTACATAGATAAGTGTTATTAATATATATTCTAGAAATTGTATGAAATTTCTAAAAATCTGATATGTCCTGTCATAATGCTATCACATTATTCTAGTTATCTTAAAATGTTGTACATTACAGGGATAACCAAATTTTCTTATCAACTGTATTATAATGAACTCTCATCAGATCTTTAACCAGGCCATTTAAAAATATTTGTCACTTATAGAAATTTATTGTTTTACTCTGATACCTTTGAAAAAGTGTTCCTTTAAAAGTGTTTCATCTTCAGAGCAGTTCATGAAAAGGATTCTGACAATTACTCTGGAAGACAATGTTCTGATAACTTTAAGATTTACACTAATGAACAGGGTAAGAAATATAAAAACTCTACTGGAAAAAAAATGATGGCATTATAAAACTGCTAATGAAAGATTAATATCAGCAAGGATAAATAACATGGGACTAAATTAGCTACTGAGGATGATTATAATTTTTATTACTGTATATTTGAAATATTGCTGGTTCTTTAATCTTTTGTTTTCCAGATTAAAGGAATCTTTTTTATCTTAAGCTAACTGTGATTTTTTTTTATCTTAAGCTAACAGCAACTTCTTAGAATATACTTTGTAAGCAAAGATGAAACAATTACATTTTCTCCCTACATGATTCCTACAGATTTCAGAAACACTCAGTGAGTATTTTTATTTCCAAGACAAGGTAGTTATTTGTATAAGTTCAATAAGAATCTGTTCTCCTTATAACAAGACATAATTGGAAATGTAGCTTATATTACCATGTCTTAGACTGGAATGTCATATTTGAGAGAGACATACATAAGCTAAGATATGACAAGAACATTTTAAGGAAGTAAGGTTGACTTTATGAAAGCCCCATTGAAAGATTATCCTGGTAGAAAGATTATCCTGGAATCCTTATAGGATTCCCACCAGGTGAACAAAAAAGGTCACTGCCTGGAATGCTCAGGAACTTCAGGATACTTTGGGAACCTCAAGAAAAGAGGAATTTACTTAAATCTACAGGTATTACATGTGAGCTCTGATGTCAAGCCCTTGGCTTGGAATCTTAGCCTTGAGAGGCTTTTAAAAATTCAATTTGCCACATTCGGGTTCAAGATGGTAGAGCAGAAGGACTTGTGTTTATTCCCTCTTGCGAGAGGCACCAGAATCACAAATAACTGTTGAACAATCATCGACAGGAAGACAGTGGAATTCCCCCAAAAAGATACCTCACATCCAAAGAAAAAAGAAAATCTAAAATGAGATGGTAGGAGGTGTGCAAGCACAATAAAATCAAATCCCATAATCACAGGGTGGGTGACTCACAAACTGGACAACAATTATATAAGAGAAGACCATGCATTGGAGTGAAGGTTCTGAGCCCAATGTCAGGCTATCCAACCTGAGGGTCTGGCAATGGCAGGAGGAATTCTCAGAGAATCAGACTTTGAAGGCTAGCGTGATTAGATTGCAGAACTTTGACAGGACTGGGGGAAGCAGAGACTCGACTCTTGGAGGGAACACAGAAAGTAGTGTGCACATCAGGACCCGAGGGAAGGAGCAGTGACCCCATAGGAGACTGAAACAGACATACCTGCAAGTGTTGGAGGGTCTACTGCAGAGGCAAGAGGTGGCTGTGTTTCACCATGGGGACAAAGACACTGGCAACAGAAGTTCTGGAAAATACTCCTTGGGGTGTGCCCACCCTGAGTCCACAATTAGCCCCACCAAGGAGTCTGTGGCCTCCTGTGCTGGGTCACCTCAGGCCAAACAACCAACAGGGAGGGAACTCAGCCCCACCCATCTGCAGACAATCAGATTAAAGTTTTACTGAGCTCTGCCCACCAGAGCAACACTGAGCTCTATCCATCACCAGTCTCTGTATCAGGAAGCTTGTACAATCTTCTTAGATATCCTCATCCACCAGAGAGCAGGCAGCAGAAGCAAGAACTATAGTCCTGCAGCCTGCAGAATGAAAACCATATTTACAGAAAGATAGACAAAATGAAAAGGCAGAAGAATATGTACCAGATGAAGGAACAAGATAAAACCCCAGAGAAACAATGAAATGAAGTGGAGATAAGGCAACCTTTCAGAAAAAGAATTCAGAATAATGATAGTGAAGATGATCCAGGACCTTGGAAAAGGAATGGAGTCAAAGATCAAGAAGACACAAGAACTGTTTAACAAAGAACTAGAAGAATTAAAGAACAAAGACCTAGAAGAATTAAAGGACAAATAGAGATGAACAATACAATAACTGAAATGAAATATACACTACAAGGAATCAATAGCAGAATAACTGAGGCAGAAGAACGTATAAGTGACCTGGAAGACAGAATGGAATTCACTGCCATAGAACATAAAGAAAATAAAGAAATAAATAAAATAAAGAAATAAGAAATAAAGAAATAAAGAAATAAGAAATATTAGATAAAATATTAAAGAATAAGAAAAATAGAATGAAATAAAGAAATAAAGAATAAGATAAAGAAAAAGAATGAAAAGAAATGAAGACAGCCAAATAGACTTCTGGGACAACATTAAACACACCAACATTCGCATTATATGGGTCCCAGAAGGAGAAGAGAGAGAGAAAGGGCCCGAGAAAATATTTGAAGAGATTATAGTCAAAAACTTCCCTAACATGAGAAAGGAAATAGCCACCCAAGTCCAGGAAGTGCAGAGAGTCCCAAGCGGGATAAACCCAAGGAGAAACCTGACGAGATACATAGTAATAAATTTGACAAAAATTAAACACAAAGAAAAATTATTAAAAGCAACAAGGGAAAAATGACAAATAATATATAAGGGAACTCCCATAAAGTTAACAGGTGATCTTTCAGCAGAAACTCTACAAGCCAGAAGGGCATGGCATGATATATTTAAAGTGATGAAAGGAAAGTACCTACAACCAAGATTACTCTACCCAGCAAGGATCTCATTCAGATTCGATAGAGAAATCAAAAGCTTCACAGACAAACAAAAGTTAAGATAATTCAGCACCACCAAAACAACTCAAAAACAAATGCTAAAGGAATATCTCTAAGGCAATTAAGACAATGGTAACAGGAACAAACATATCTATAATTACCTGAAATGTGAATGGATTAAATGCTCCAACCAAAAGACAGAGACTTGCTGAATAGATACAACAACAAGACCCGTATCTACAAGAGACCCACTTCAGACCTAGGGACACATACAGGCCAAAAGTGAGGGGATAAGAAAAGATATTCCATGCAAATGGAAATCAAAAGAAAGCTGGAGTTGCAATACTCATATCGGATAAAATAGAATTTAAAATAAAGAATGTTAAAAGAGACAAGGAAGGACACTACATAATGATAAAGGGATCAGTACAAGAAGAAGATATAACAATTATAAATATATATGCACCCAACATCGGAACACCTCAATACATAAGGCAAATGCTAACAGCTATAAAAGAGGAAATCGACCATAACATAATAGTGGGGGATTTTAACACCTCAGTTACACCAATGGATAAATAATCCAGACAGAAAATTAATAAGGAAACACAAGCTTTAAATGACACAATACACCAGATAGATTTAATTGATATTTATAGGATATTCCATCCAAAAAAGCAGATTACACTTTCTTCTCAAGTGCACATGGAACATTCTACAGGATAAATCACATCTTGGGACACAAATCTAGCCTCGGTATATTTAAGAAAATTGAAATTATATCAAGCACCTTTTCTGACCACAACGCTATGAGATTAGAAACAAATTACAGGGAAAAGAAAGGAAAAACAAAAACACATGGAGGCTAAACAATACATTATTAATAACCAAAAGATCACTGAAAAAATCAAAGAGGAAATCAAATAATACCTAGAGACAAATGACAATGAAAACACAATGCTCCAAAACCTATGGGATGCAGCAAAAGCAGTTCTAAGAGGGAAGTCTATAGCAATAATATCCTACCTCAAGAAACAAGAAAAACTTCAAATAAACAATCTAACCTTACACCTAAAGGAGCTACAGAAAGAATAAAAAACAAAACCTACAGTTAGCAGAAGGAAAGAAATCATAAAAATCAGAGCAGAAATAAATGAAATAGAAACAAAGAAAATAATAGCAAAGATCAATAAAACTAAAAGCTGTTTCTTTGAGAAGATAAACAAAATTGATAAGCCATTAGCAGACTCATCAAGAAAAAGAGGGAAAGGACTCAAATCAATAAAATTAGAAATGAAAAAGGAGAACTTACAACAGACACCAAGAAACACAAAGCATCCTAAGAGACTACTACAAGCAATTCTATGCCAATAAAGTGGACAACCTGGAAGAAATGGACAAATTCTTAGAAAGGTATAGCCTTCCAAGAATGAACCAGGAAGAAAGAGAAAATATGAATAGACCAAACACAAGTAATGAAATGGAAACTGTGATTAAATATCTTCCAACAAACAAAAGTCCAGGACCAGATGGCATCACAGGTGAATTCTATCAAACATTTAGAGAAGAGCTAACACCCATCCTTCTCAAACTCTTCCAAAAAATTGCAGAGGAAGGAACACTCCCAAACTCATTCTATGAGGTCACCATCACCATGATACCAAAACCAGACAAGGATACTACAAAAAAAAATTACAGAACCGTATCACTGATGAATATAAATGCAAAAATCCTCAACAAAATAACAATCAAACAGAATCCAACAACACATTAAAAGGATCATACACCATTATCAAATGGGATTTATCCTAGGGATGCAAGGATTCTTCAATATACACAAATGAAGGTGATACACCATATTAACAAATTGAAGAATAAAAACCAAATGATCATCTCAATAGATGCAGAAAAAGCTTTTGACAAAATTCAACACCCATTTATGATAAAAACTCTCCAGAAAGTGGGCAAAGAGGGAACCTACCTCAACATAATAAAGGCCATATATGACAAACCCACAGCCAACACCATTCTCAATGGTGAAAAACTGAAAGCATTTCCTCTAAGACCAGGAAGAAGACAAGGATGTCCACTCTTGCCACTACTATTCAACAGAGTTTTGGAAGTCCTAGCCATGGCAATCAGAGAAGAAAAAGAAATAAAAGGAAAACAAATTGGAAAAGAAGAAGTAAAACTGTAACTCTTTGCAGATGACATGATACTATACATAGAAAATCCTAAAAATGTCACCAGAAGACTACTAGAACTAATCAATGAATTTGGTAAGCTTGCAGGATACAAAATTAATACACAGAATCTCTTGCATTCCTATACACTAAAGATGAAAAATCTGAAAGAGAAATTAAGGAAACACTCCTATTTTCCATTGCAACAAAATGAATGAAATACCTAGGAATAAATCTACCTAGGGAGACAAAAGACCTCTATGCAGAAAACTATAAGACAGTTCCTGTCTTGCTTCTTGTTTGGCATAGGGTGCCCAGCACTGTAGCTTGCTGGTCATTGAGTGAAGCTGTGTCTTGGTGTTGAGATGGAGATCTCTGGGAGATATTCCCTGTTTGATATTACGTGGAACTGGGAGGTCTCTTGTGGACCAGTGTCCTGAAGTTGGCTCTCCCACCTCAGAGGCTCAGCACAGACTCCTGGCTGGAGCACCAAGAGCCTTTCATCCACATGGCTCAGAATAAAAGGGAGAAAAAATAGAAAGAAAGAAAGAAAGAGGATAAAGTAAAATAAAATAAAGATAAAATAAAGTTATTAAAATAAAAAACAATTATTAAGAAAAATAATTTTTAAAGTAAAAAACAAAAAACGTATGGAAAGAACCCTAGGACAAATGGTGAAAGCAAAGATATACAGACAAAATCTCACACAGAAGCATACATATACACACTCACAAAAAGAGGAAAAGGGGAAAAAATAATATATCTTGCTCTCAAAGTCCACCTCCTCAATTTGGGATTATTTGTTGTCTATTCAGGTATTCCACAGATGCAGTGTATATCAAGTTGACTGTGGAGATTTAATCCGCTGTTCCTGAGGCTGCTGGGAGAAATTTCCCTTTCTCTTCTTTGTTCGCACAGCTCCCGGTTTTCAGCTTTGGATGTGGCCCTGCCTCTGCATGTAGGTCGCCTGAGGGCGTCTGTTCTTCACTCAGACAGGACGGGGTTAAAGCAGAAGCTGATTCGGGGGCTGTGGCTCACTCAGGCCAGGGGGAGGGAGGGGTACGGGACGAGCCTGCGGTGACACAGGCCAGCGTGACATTGCACCAGCCTGAGACGCGTTGTGTGTTCTTCCCGGGGAAGTGGTCCCTGGATCCCGGGACCCTGGCAGTGGCAGGCTGCACAGGCTCCCCGGAACGGAGGTGTGGATAGTGACCTGTGCTTGCACACAGGATTCTTGGTGGCGGCAGCAGCAGCCTTAGCATCTCATGCCCGTCTCTGGGGTCCGCGCTTTTAGCTGCAACTCGCACCCGTCTCTGGAGCTCCTTTAAGCAGCGCTCTTAATCCCCTCTCCTGGGATTCCCTGGTGGTGCAGTGGTTGAGAGTTCACCTGCCGATGCAGGAGACACGGGTTCGTGCCCCGGTGTGGGAAGATCTCACATGCCGCAAAGCGGCTGGGCCCGTGAGCCATGGCTGCTGAGCCTGCCCATCCAGAGCCTGTGCTCCGCAACGGCAGAAGCCACAGCAGTGAGAGGCCCGCGTACCGCAAAAAAAAAAAAAAAAATCCCCTCTCCTCCCGCACCAGGAAACAAAGTGGGAAGAAAAAGTCTCTTGCCTCTTCGGGAGGTCCAGACTTTTTCCCAGACTCCCTCCCAGCTAGCTGTGGTGCACTAACCCCTTCAGCCTGTGCTCTCACTGCCAAACCCAATCCTCTCTCTGCGATCTGACTGAAACCCGAGCCTCAGCTCCCAGCCCCAACCACCCCAGCGTATGAACAGACAAGCCTCTCAGGCTGGTGAGTGCTGGTCGGCACCGATCCTCTGTGTGGGAATCTCTCCGCTTTGCCCTCCACACCGCTGTTGCTGTGCTCTCCTCTGCAGCTTCAAAGCTTCCCCTCTCTGCCACCCACAGTGTCCACCCATGAAGGGGCTTCCTAGTGTGTGGAAACCTTTCCTCCTTCATAGCTCCCTCCCACTGGTGCAGGTCCCATCCCTATTCTTTTGTCTCTGGTTTTTCTTTTGCCCTACCCAGGAACGTGGGGAGTTTCTTCCCTTTTGGGAGGTCCGAGATTTTCTGCCAGCATTCAGTGAGTGTTCTATGGGAGCAGTTTCACGTATTTGTGATGTATCTGTGGGGAGGAAGTTAATCTCCGCATCTTACTCTTCTGCCATCTTCCTCAACTCCCTACTGGAAATTTTTAAATCACAGTTTCAATTTCACTGCTTGTGATAGGTCTGTTCATATTTTCCATTTCTTCCTTGTTCAGTCACGGAAGGTTGTGTAATTCTGAGAATTTGGCCATTTCTTCCACGTTGTCCATTTTATTGGAATATAGTTGATTGTAGTAACGTTTCATGTTCCTTGTGTTCTGCAGTGTCAGTTGTTAATTCTCCTTTTTCATTTTGAATTCTATTGATTTGAGTCTTCTCCCTTTTTTCTTGATGAGTCTGGCTAATGGTTTATCAATTTTGTTTATCTTCTCAAGGGACCAGCTTTTAGTTTTATTGATCTTTGCTATTGATTCTTCATTTCTTTTCCATTTATTTCTGATTTGATCTTTATGATTTCTTTCCTTCTGCTAACTTTTGGGTTTTTTGGTTCTTCTTTCTTGAATTGTTTTAGGTGTAAGGTTAGGTTGTTTATTTCAGATACTTCTTGTTTCTTAAATTAGGATTGTATTGCTATAAACTTACCTCTTAGAACTGATTTTGCCGAATTCCATAGGATTTGGGTTGCCTTGTTTTCATTGTCATTTGTTTCTAGGTATTTTTTTTATTTTGTCTTTGATTTCGTCCATGACCTCTTGGTTATTAAGTAGTGTATTTTTTAGCCTTCATGTGTTTATATATTTTACAGATTCTTTTCCTGAAATTGATATCTAGTTTCATAGTGTTGTGGTCAGAAAATATACATGATATGATTTCAATTTTCTTAAATTTAACAAGGCTTGATTGGTGACCCAAGGTATTATCTATCCTGGACAATGTTCCATGAGAAATTGAGAAGAATGTGTATTCTGTTGTTTTTGGATGGAATGTCTTATAACTATCAATTAAGTCCATCTTGTTTAATGTAACATTAAAGTTTGTATTTCCTTATTTATTTTCATTTTGGATGATCTGTCATCTGGTGAGAGTTGGGTGTTAAAGTCCCATACTATGATTGTGTTACTGTTGATTTCCCCTTTTAGGGCTGTTAGTATATGCCTTATGTACTGAGGTGCTCTTTTGTTAGGTGCATAAATATTTACAACTGTTATATCTTCTTCTTGGATTGATCCCTGGATCATTATGTAGGGTCCTTCTTTGTCTCTTGTAATAATCTTTATTTTAAAGTCTATTTTCTCTCATATGAGAATTGTTACTCCAGATTTCTTTTGATTTGAATTTTCATGGAATATCTTTTTCCATCCCTTCATTTTCAGTCTGTATGTGTCCCTAGGTCTGAAGTGGGTCTCTTGTAGACAACACATATATGGGTATTGTTTTTGAATCCATTCAGCCAGTCTATGTCTTTTGGTTGGCGCATTTAGTCCATTTACATTTAAGGTAATTATTGATATGTATGTTCCTATTACCATTTTCTTAATTGTTTTGAGTTTGTTACTGTAGGTCTTATACTTCTCTTGTGTTTCCTGCCTAGGGAAAATCCCTTAGCATTTGTTGTAAAGTTGGTTTAGTGGTGCTGAATTCTCTTAGCTTTGGCTTGTTTGTAAAGATTTTAATTTCTCAGTCAAATCTGAATGAGATTCTTGCTGGGTAGAGTAATCTTTGTTGTAGGTTTTTCCCTTTCATCACTTTAAATATGTCCTGCCACTCCCTTCTGGCTTGCAGAGTTTCTGCTGAAAGATCAGCTTTTAACCTTATGGGGTTTCCCTTGTATGTTATTTGTTGTTTCTCCCTTGATGCTTGTAATATTTTTTCTTTGTATTTAATTTTTGATACTTTGATTAATATGTATCTTGACGTGTTAATCCTTGGATTTATCCTGTATGGGACTCGCTGTGCTTCCTGGGCTTCATTAACTATTTCCTTTCACATATTAGGGAAGTTTTCAAATATAATTTCTTCAAATATTTTCTCAGTGCTTTTCTTTTCCTCTTCTTTTTCTGGGACCCCTAAAATTCAAATGTTGGTGTGTTTAACGTTATCCCAGTGGTCTCTGAGATGGTCCTCAATTATTTTCATTCTTTTCTTTAAATTCTGCTCTGCAGTAGTTATTTCCATGATTTTATCTTCCAGGACACTTATCCATTCTTCTGCCTCAGTTATTCTGCTATTGTTCCCTTCCAGAGAATTTTAAATTTCATTTATTGTGTTGTTCATCCTTGTTTCTTTGCTCTTTATCTTCGAAATCCTTGTTAAAAGTTTCTTGTAATTTCTCCATTCTATTTCCAGGATTTTGAATCATCTTTACTAACATTATTCTGAATTCTTTTTCAGGTAGACTGCCTATTTCCTCTTCATTTGTTTGGTCTAATGGGTTTTTATCTTGCTCTTTCATCTCCAGTGGTATTCTCTGTCTTCTCATTTTGCTTAACTTACTGTGTTTGGAATCTGCTTTTTGCAGCCTAGAGGTTTGTAGTTCCCATTGTTTTTGTTGTCTGTCTGCAGTGGCTAAGGTTGGTTCAATGGGTTGTTTAGCCTTCCTGTTGGAGGGGACTGGTACCTGTGTTCTGTTGAATGAGGCTGGACCTTGTCTTTCTGCTGGGCAGGTCGATGACTCCTGGTGTGTTTGGGATGTCTGTGACCTTATTATAATTTTAGGAAACCTCTCTGCTAATAGGTGGAGTTGTGTTCCTGTCTGTCTTTTTGCTCAGCATAGGGTGTCCAGCACTGTAGCTTGCTGGTCGTTGAGTGGAGCTGGATCTTGGCATTGAAATGGAGATCTCTGGGAGATTCTCACTGTTTGACATTACACGGAGCTAGGAGGTCTCTTGTGGACCAAAATCCTGTACTTGGCTCTCCCACCTCAGAGGCAAAGCCCGGACACGTGCCTGTAGCACCAAGAGCCTGTTATGCACACGGCTCAGAATATAATGTAGAAAAAGAAGAAAGAAAAAAATGTAAAATAAAATAAAATGAAATAAAATAAAATAAAAAAGTTTGTAAAATAAAAAATATTAAAAAAAATTAAAAATTTAAAATTAATTTTAAGAAAAAGAAAGACAAGGGAGACCAAACCAAAAAAGAAATCCACCAATGTTTACAAGTGCTAAGAACTATACTAAAACAAAACAAAACAAAAGACAAAAATCAAAAAAACGGACAGAGAGAACCCTAAAACTAGTAGTAAAAACAAAGCTTTACAGACAAAAATCACACACAGAAACATACATATGCACACTCAAAAAAAGAGAAAAGTTGAAAATATATATATATACTTTTTCCATTTTTCTCTTTTTGTGAATGTGTATGTGTATGCTTCTGTGTGTGATTTTGTCTGTATAGCTTGGTTTTTACTACTTGTCCTAGGGTTCTGTCTGCCCGATTTTTTTTTCTTAGTATGCGTTTTAAGACTTGTTATCATTGGTGGATGTGATTTTTGCTTTGGTTGCCCTTTTCTTTCTTTCTTTTTAATTACTTAAAAAATTTAAAAATTATTTTTTTATTTTAATAAATATGTTATTTTATTTTATTTCTTTTCAGTCTACCTGAATAAGTATTCAGAATAATGATACTAAAGATGATCCAAAATATTGGAAATAGAAGGGAGAAAATACAAGAATCATTTAACAAGGAATTAGGAGTACTAAAGAGGAAACAAACAATAATGAGCAACACAATAAATGAAATTTAAAATTCTCTAGAAAAGAACAATAGCAGAAAAACTGAGGCAGAAGAACAGATAAGTGACCTGGAAGATAAAATAGTGGAAATAACTACTCCAGAGCAGAATAAAGAAAAAAAGAATGAAAAGAATTGAGGACAGTCTCAGAGACCTCTGGGACAACATTAAATGCACCAACATTCGAATTTTAGGGGTGTCAGAAGAACAAGAGAAAAATAAAGGGACTGAGAAAATATTTGAAGAAATTATATTTGAAAACTTCCCTAATATGTGAAAGGAAATAGTTAATGAAACCCAGGAAGCACAGTGAGTCCCATTCAGGATAAATCCAAGGAGAAACACACCAGGACACATATTATTCAAACTATCAAAATTAAATACAAAGAAAAAATATTAAAAGCATCAAGGGAAAAACAACAAATAACATATAAGGGAAACCCCATAAGGTTAAAAGCTGATCTTTCAGCAGAAACTCTGCAAGCCAGAAGGGAGTGGCAGGACATAATTAAAGTGATGAAAGTGAAAAATCTACAACCAAGATTACTCTACCCAGCAAATATTTCATCGAGATTTGACAGAGAAATTTAAACCTTTACAGACAAGCGAGAGGTAGGAGAATTCAGCACCACCAAACCAGCTTTACAACAAATGCTAAAGGAACTTCTCTTGGCAGGAAACACAAGAGAAAGAAAAGAAATACAATGACAAACCCAAAACAATTAAGAAAATGGTGATAGCAACATACATATCGATAACTACTTTAAATGTAAATGGATTAAATGCTCCAACAAAAAGATATAGACTGGCTGAATGGATACAAAAACAAGACCCATATATATGCTGTATATATGAGACCCACTTCAGAACTAGGGACACATATAGACCAAAGGTTAGGGGATGGAGAATGATACTCAATACAAATGCAAATCAATAGAAAGCTAGAGTAGCAATTCTCATATGAGAGAAAATACACTTTAAAATAAAGACTATTACAAGAGACAAAGAAGGACACTACATAATGATCAAAGGATCAATCCAAGAAGAAGACATAACAATTGTAAATATTTATGCACCCAACATAAGAGCACCTCAATATATAAGGCAAACACTAACAGCCCTAAAAGGGGAAATCAACAGTAACACATTCATAGTAGGGGACTTTAACACCCCACTTTCACCAGTGGACAGACCATCCAAAATGAAAATAAATAAGGAAACACAAGCTTTAAATGATACATTAAACAAGATGGACTTATTTGATATTTATAGGACATTCCATCCAAAAACAACAGAATAGGCTTTCTTATGAAGTGCTCATGGAACATTCTCCAGGATAGATTATATCTTGCATCACAAATCAACCCTTGTTAAATTTAAGAAAGTTGAAAGCATCTAAGTATCTTTTCTGATCACAATGCTCTGAGACTAGATATCAATTATAGGAAAAAATATGTAAAAAATACAAACACATGGAAGCAAAACAATACACTACTTAATAACCAAGAGATCACTGAAGAAAACAAGGAAGAAAGTAAAAAATACCTAGAAACAGGGCTTCCCTGGTGGTGCAGTGGTTGAGAGTCCGCCTGCCGATGCAGGGAACATGGGTTCATGCCCCGGTCAGCAAGGATCCCACATGCCACGGAGCGGCTGGGCCCATGAGCCATGGCCACTGACCCTGTGCGTCTGGAGCCTGTGCTCCACAATGGGAGAGGCCACAGCAGTGAGAGGCCCGCATACCGCAAAAAAAAAAAAAAAAAAAAAAAAAAAAAGAAGAAAAAAAAGAAAAAAAAAAAAAAAAAACCTGGAAACAAATGACAGTGAAAACATGGCCACCCAAAAACTACAGGGATGCAGCAAAAGCAGTTCTAAGCGGGAAGTTTATAGCAATACAATCCTACCTTAAGAAACAAGAAACATCACAAATAAACAACCTAACCTTACACTGAAACCAATTAGAGAAAGAAGAACAAAAAAATCCCTAACGTTTGCAGAAGGGAAGAAAGCATAAAGAGCAGAGCAGAAATAAATGAAAAAGAAATAAAAGAAACAATAGCAAGGTTTAATAAAACTAAATGCTGTTTCTTTGAGAAGATAAACAAAATTGATAAACCATTAACCAGACTCACCAAGAAAAAGAGGGAGAGGACTCAAATCAATAGAATTAGAAATGAAAAAGGAGAAGTAACAACTGACCCTGCAGAAATACAAAGGGTCATGAGAGATTCCTACAAACAATTATATGCCAATAAAATGGACAACCTGGAAGAAATGGACAAATTCTTAGAAAATGTTAGAAATGAACAACCTCCCTAGACTGAAGCAGGAAGAAATAGAAAATATGAACAGACCAATCACAAGCACTGGAATTGAAACTGTGGTTAAAAATCTTCCAACAAACAAAAGCCCAGAACCAGATGGCTTCACAGGCGAATTCTACCAAACATTTAGAAAAGAGCTAACCCCTATCCTTCTCAAACTCTTGCAATATACAGCAGAGGGAGGAACAATTCCAAACTCATTCTATGAGGGCACCATCACCCTGATGCCAAAACCAGACAAAGATGTCACAAAGAAGGAAAAGTGCAGGCCAATATCATTGATGAACATAATAGATGCAAAAATCCTCAACAAAATACTCGCAAACAGAATCCAACCACACTTTAAGGGATCATACACCATGATCAAGTGGGATTTATCCCAGGAATGCAAGGGTCTTCATTATATGCAAATCAATCAACGTGATATACCATATTAACAAACTGAAGGAGAAAAAACATATGATCATCTCAATAGATGTAGAGAAAACTTTCAAGAAAATTCAACACCGATTTATGAAGAAAACCCTCCAGAAAGTAGACATAGAGGGAAGTTACCTCAACATAAAAAAGGCCATTTATGAAAAACCCTCAGTGAACATCATTGTCAATGGTGAAAACTGAAACCATTTTCAATAAGATCAGGAACAATAGAAGGTTGCCCTCTCTCACCACTATAATTCAACATATTTATGGCAGTCTTAGCCATAGCAATCAGAGAAGAAAAAGAAATAAAAGGAATCCAAATCAGACAGAAAAGAAATCCAAATCAGACATGTCACTGTTTGCAGATGACATGGTTCTATACATAGAGAATCCTAAAGATGCTACCAGAAAACTACTAGTGCTAATCACCGAATTTGGTAAAGTAGCAGGATCCACATATAATGCACAGAAATCTCTTGTATTCTACGCACTAATGATGAAAAATCTGAAAATGAAATTAAGAACACTCTTATATACCATTGCAACAAAAGAATAAAACACTGAGGAATAATCCTACCTGAGGAGACAAAAACCAGTATTCAGAAAATTATAAGACACTGATGAGAGAAATTAAAGGTGATACAAATAGATGGAGAGATATACCGTGTTCTTGGATTAGAAGAATCAACATTGTGAAAATGACAATACCTTCCAAAGCAATCTACAGATTCAGTGCAATCCCTATCAAATTACCACTGGCATTTTTCACAGAACTAGAACAAAAAAATTCACAATTTGTATGGAAACACAAAAGACCTGGAATAACCAAAGAAATCTTGAGAAAGAAAAACGGAGGTGGAGGAATCAGGCCCCTGACATCAGACTATACTACAAAGCTATAGTAAACAAAGCAGTATGGTACTGGCAAAAAAAAAAAAAAAATATATATATATATATATATATATAGATCAATGGAACAGGATAGAAAGCCCAGAGGTAAACCCACGCACATATGGTCACCTTATCTATGATAAAGGAGGCAAGAATATACAATGGAGAAAGACAGCCTCTTCAATAAGTGGTGCTGGGAAAACTGGACAGCTACATGTAAAAGAATGGAATTAGAACACTTCTTAACACCATAAACAAAAATAAACTCAAAATGGATTAGAGACCTAAATGTAAGAACAGACACTATAAAACTCTTAGAGTAAAACATCGGAAGAACACTCTTTGACATAAATTACAGCAAGATATTTTTTGATACACCTCCTACAGTAATGGAAATAAAAATAAACATATGGGACCTAATGAAACTTCAAAGCTTTTGCACAGCAAAGGAAACCATAAACAAGACCAAAAGACACCCCTCAGAATGGGAGAATATATTTACAAATAAAGCAACTGACATAGGATTAATCTCCAAAATTTACAAGCAGGTCATGCAGCTCAATATCAGAAAAACAGACAACCCAATCAAAAAATGGGCAGAAGACCTAAACAGACATTTCTCCAAAAAAGATATACAAATTGAAAACAAACACATGAAAGAATGCTCAACATCTTTAATCATTAGAGAAATGCAAATCAAAACTACAAGTGATATCATCTCACAACGGTCAGAATGGCCATCATCAAATAATCTACAAACAATAAATGCTGGAGAGGGTGTGGAGAAAAGGGAACCCTCCTGCACTCTTGGTCGGAATGTAAATTGATGCAGGCACTATGGAGAACAATATGGAGGCTCCTTAAAAAGCAAAAAATAGAACTACCATACAACCTAGCATTCCCACTACTGGGCGTATACCCTGAGAATACCATAATTCAAGAAGTCATGTACCACAATGTTCATTGCAGCTCTATTTACAATAGCCAGGAAATGGAAGCAACCTAAGTGTGCATCGACAGCTGAATGGATAAAGAAGATGTGGCTCATATGTACAGTGGAATATTACTCAGTCATAAATAGAAACAAAATTGAGTTATTTGTAGTGAGGTGGATTGACCTAGAGTCTGTCATACAGAGTGAAGTAAGTCAGAAAGAGAAAAACAAATACCATATGCTAACTTATGTCTATTGAACTAAAAAAAAAAAAAAGGGAGTCATGAAGAAACTAGGGTCAAGACAGGAATAAAGACGCAGACCTTCTAGAAAATGGACTTGAGAACACAGGAAGTTGGAACTGTAAGCTGGGACATAGTGAGCGAATGGCATGGATATATATATACACTACCAAATATAAAATAGATATCTAGTCGGAAGCAGCCACAAAGCACAGGGTGCTCAGCTCAGTGCTTTCTGACAACCTAGAGGGGTGGGATAGGGAGGGTGGGAGGGAGAGAGATGCAAGAGGGAAGAGATATTGGGATATATGTATCACTGATTCACTTTGGTATAAAGCAGCAACTAACACACCATTATAAAGCAATTATACTCCAATAAAGATGTTAAAAAAATAAAAGTAAAAAATAAAAACACATTTATTTGCTCTACATATATAGAGGTGTTTCTCATTTTCATATTTTTAACAATTTTATCCTTCTCTTGTGGTCAGTCAACATATATTCAATGATTTCCTTTTTTAAATTAGTATTGTAATTATGGGAAATTTCAAACATATACAGAAGTAGAGATAATAGTATAATAAACCAAGTACCTACCACTTAGCTTTAACAAATTTTTTGTTATAGCCTATCTTGTTTTACCTATACTTCCACTCTCTTCTCCTTTAGGAATATTTTAAAACCAATCTCAGATATTATAACATTTCCTTCATCAATATGCTAGCATGTATTTCACAAAGATAAGGGCTCTTTTTAGTCTTACAAATAACACTATTATAACATATAAAAATTAACAATATATCACTGATGAAATTTCTCAAATGTATTCTTTTTTGCAGTTTGCTTGAGTTAGAATCAGAGTAATGTCTATGCATTGTGAGTGGCTGATATTTCCCTAAGTCCCATTTAACTTTCTGGTTTCTTTTTCTCTTCATCCTCCTTTTCTCTTTTAGCATTGCAATTTATTAGTTACAGACACAGGGTCATTCAATTGCTTCAAAAATGAAGCATTTTTCCCACAATCTGGATTTTTCTATTTGGCATTTAATATGTTCCTCTGTCCACTGTATTCCCTCTAAACTCTAATTTAGATCTGAAGCCTCCTCAAATTCATGTGTAAGATGTATTCAATAACACTTCATAGGTGGTCATTTATAATTCCATCAGAGGGTACATAATATTTGTCTCTTCTTTGCAATTATGGAAGCAATTGATCATCATTTGATTAATTCATTAGGAATCACAAGATATTGATTGTGTGTGTGTGTGTGTGTATTTGAACTTGTGTGACTATCACTATAATTTTGGGGGGCATTGAAAAATATTTAATGGAAAATACATACATACATTATAAAAATTCAGATCATAAAAATGATATGCAATATCCTTATTTTCTTAAAAATACTTTATGTTGTAATACAGTTGTTCACAATTTTGTGTTACTTTCAGATATACAGCAGAGTGATTTAGTTATACATATTTATGTATCTATTCTTTTTCAGCTTCTTTTCCCAGATAAATTATTATAGAATATTGAGTATAGTTCCCTGTGCTATACAGTAGGTCCCTGTCGATTATCAATTTTACATATAGTAGTGTACATATGCCAATCCTAACTTCCCAATTCATCTCTCTCCCCCCATCTTTTCGGCTTTGGCAACTGCAAACCCACCCACTAAGTCTGTGAGTCTGTTTCTGTTCTGTAAACAAGTTCACCTGCATCATTTTTTTTAGATTCCACACATAAATGTTATCATTTTAATTGTAATTTCATTTATTAATTGGAGCATTCATAACACATTATTTATTTATTGAAATATGTCTGTGGAAGAAATTTTATTTCATCAGGCAGTGATCTAGAAGTATGGTTTTTGTAGGAAACACTGGGTGTGTGGTTTATTCCTTGTTTTTTAAAATTTTTATTGGAGTATAGTTGACTTACAATGTTGTGTTAGTCAGGTGTACAGCAGAGTGAATCAGTTATACATATACATATACCCACTCTTTTTTAGGTTCATTTCTCATATAGGTCATTATAGAGCATTGAGTAGAGTTCCCTGTGCTATAGAGTAGGTCCTTACTTGTTATGTATTTTATATTATTTCTCGTTACTTACTAGTTTTAAAAATGATAATTTGAGTTGTTACATCTCCTAAAGGTGACCAAAGATTTCCATTTTTATTGTCATTATTAACTAATTATTTCAAAGGTATCTGACATGTTTCAATTTGTTAGAGTTATTATTCTTATTAATATTCAAATTGTTCCATTCCTGGCCAGTGAAATCTCTTTGGGATGGCTTTGGAATAATCCTGTTATGAATCTGGTAGTCTACTAGACTCATTGCTTTAAAATATAACAAGACTCTCCTGTATAATTTTCTACTTGTTTTGTCCATACAAGAAATCAGCTTAAAGCCTGTCCAAACCCAGAGAGAAAGAGAAAGGAGGAAAAGATACACCAGAAACACATCTACACGTGGAACAACTCCTACAGAACACCTACTGAATGCTGGCAGAAGACCTCACACCTCCCAAAAGGCAAAAAACTCCCCACGTACGTGGGTAGGGCAAAGGAGAAAAAGCAAAAGCAGAGACAAAAGAATAGGGATGGAACCTGCACCAGTGGGAGGGAGCTGTGAAGGAGGAAAGGTCTCCACACACTAGGAAGCCCCTTCCCGGGAGGAGACTGCAGGTGGTGGAGGGGGTCGATCTTCGGAGCCGCAGAGGAGAACGCAGCAACATAGGTGCAGAGGGCAAAGCAGGGAGATTCCCGAACAGAGGATCAGTGCCGACTGGCACTCACCAGCCCCAGAGGCTTGTCTGCTCACCCGCCGAGGCGGGTGGGGCTGCGAGCTGAGGCTTGGGCTTTGGTCTGAGCGCAGGGAGAGGACTGGGGTTGGCGGCGTGAACACAGCCTGAAGGGGTTAGTACACCATGGAGAGCCGGGAGGGAGTCAGGGAAAAGGTCTGGAGCTGCTGAAGAGGCAAGAGACTTTTTCTTCCCTCTTTGTTTCCTGGTGCGCGAGGAGAGGGGATTAAGAGCGCTGCTTAAAGGAGCTCCAGAGATGGGTGCTAAAAGCGGCTAAAAGTGTAGACCCCTAAAAGCACGGACCCCAGAGACGGGCAGGAGACCCTAAGGCTGCTGCTGCTGCCATCATGAAGCCTGCGTGTGAGCACAGGTCACTATCCACACCCACCTTCCGGGGAGCCTGTGCAGCCCACCACTGCCAGGTTCCCAGGATCCAGGGACAACTTCCCTGGGAGAACGCACGGTGGGCTTCAGGCTGGTGCAACGTCACGCCAGCCTCTGCCACCGCAGGCTCGCCCCGCACTCCATGCCCCTCCCTCTCATGGAACATTCTCCAGGATGGATCATATATTGGGTCACAAATGAAGCCTTGGTAAATTTAAGAAAATTGACATTGTATCAAGTATCTTTTCAGACATCAATGCTATGAGACTAGATAACAATTACAGGAAAAGATCTGTAAAAAAATACAAACACATGGAGGTTAAACAATACACTACTTAATAACAAAGTGATCACTGAATAAATCAAAGAGGAAATTAAAAAAAAATACCTAGAAACAATGACAATGTAGCTACGATGACCCAAAACCTATGAGATGCAGCAAAAGCAGTTCTAAGAGGGAAGTTTATAGCAATACAAGCCCACCTTAAGAAACAGGAAACATCTCGAATAAACAACCTAACCTTGAACCTAAAGCAATTAGCAAAGAGGAACAAAGAAATGCCAAAGTTACCAGAAGGAAAGAAATCATAAAAATAAGATCAGAAATAAACGAAAAAAAATGGAGGAAACAATAGCAAAGATCAATAAAACTAAAAGCTGGTTCTTTGAGAAGATAAACAAAATAGATAAACCATTAGCCATACTCATCAAGAAAAAAGGGAGAAGACTCAAATCAATAGAATTAGAAATGAATAAGGAGAAGTAACATCTGACACTGCAGAAATACAAAAGATCATGAGAGATTACTACAAGCAACTCTATGCCAATAAAATGGACAACCTGGAAGAAGTGGACAAATTCTTAGAAATGCACAACTTGCCAAGACTGAATCAGGAAGAAATAGAAAATATGAACAGACCAATCACAAACACTGAAATTGAAACTGTGATTAAAAATCTTCCAACAAACAAAAGCCCAGGAACACATGACTTCACAGGCAAATTCCACCAAAGATTTAGAGAAGAGCTAACACCTATCCTTGTCAAACTCTTCCAAAATATAGCAGAAGGAGGAACACTCCCAAATTCATTCTATGAGGCAACCATCACCTTGATATCAAAACCAGACAAGGATGTCACAAAGAAAGAAAAGTACAGGTCAATATCACTGATGAACATAGATGCAAAAATCCTCAACAAAATACTAGCAAAAAAATCCAACAGCACATTAAAAGGATCATACACATGATCAAGTGGGGTTTATTCCAGGAATGCAAGGATTCTTCAACACACGCAAATCAATCAATATGATAAACCATATCAATAAATTCAAGGAGAAAAACCATATGATCATCTCAATATTTGCAGAGAAAGCTTTTGACAAAATTCAACACACATGTATGATAAAAAACCAGCAGAAAGTAGGCATAGAGGGAACTTTCCTCAACATAATAAAGGCCATATAAGACAATCCCACAGCCAACATCGTCCTCAATGGTGAAAAACTGAAAGCATTTCCACTAAGATCAGGAACAATAAAAGGTTGACCACTCTCACCACTCTTATTCAACATAGTTTTGGAAGTTTTAGCCACAGCAACCAGAGAAGAAAAGGAAATAAAAGAATCCAAATCAGAAAAGAAGAAGTAAAGCTGTCACTGTTTGCAGATGACATGATAGTATACATAGAGAATCCTAAAGATGCTACCAGAAAACTCCTAGAGCTAAACAATGAATTTGTAAAATAGCAGGAGACAAAATTAATGCACAGAAATCTCTGGCATTCCTATACAGTAATAAGGACAAATCTGAAAGTGAAATCAAGAAAACACTCCCATTTACCACTGCAACAAAAAGAATAAAATATCTAGGAATAAACCTACCTAAGGAGACAAAAGACTTGTATGCAGAAAATTATAAGACACTGATGAAAGAAATTAAAGATGATACAAATAGATGGAGAGATATACCATGTTCTTTGATTGGAAGAATCAACATTGTGAAAATGACTCTGCTACCCAAAGCAATCTACACATTCAATGCAATCCCTATGAAACTACCACTGGCATTTTTCACAGAATTAGGACAAAAAATTTCACAATTTGTATGGAAACACAAAAGACCCCGAATAGCCAAAGCAATCTTGAGAACGAAAAATGGAGCTGGAGGAATCAGGCTCCCTGACTTCAGACTGTACTACAAAGGTACAGTAATCAAGATAATATGGTACTGGCACAAAAATGGAAAGATAGATCAATGGAACAGGATAGAAAGCACAGAGATAAACCCACTCACATATGGTCAACTTATCTTTGATAAAGGAGGAAGGAATGTACAGTGGAGAAAGGACAGCCTCTTCAATAACTGGTGCTGGAAAAACTGGACAGGTACATGTAAAAGTATGAGATTAGATCACTCCCTAACACAAAACACAAAAATAACCTCAAAATGGATTAAAGACCGAAATATAAGGCCAGACACTATCAAACTCTTAGAGGAAAACAGAGGTAGAACACTCTATGACATAAATCACAGCAAGATCCATTTTGACCCCCCTCCTAGAGAAATGGAAATAAAAACAAAAATAAACAAATGGGACCTAATGAAACTTCAAAACTTTTGCACAGCAAAGGAAACCATAAACAAGACCAAAAGACAACCCTCAGAATGGGAGAAAATATTTTCAAATGAAGCAACTGACAAAGGATTAAACTCCAAAATTTACAAGCAGCTCATGCAGCTCAATGGCAAAAAAACAAACAACCCAAATCCAAAAATGGGCAGAAGACCTAAATAGACATTTCTTCAAAGAAGATACACAGACTGCCAACAAATACATGAAAGAATGCTCAACATCATTAATCATTAGAGAAATGTAAATCAAAACTACAATGAGATATCATCTCACACCAGTCAGAATGGCCATCATCAAAAAGTCTAGAAACAGTAAATGCTGGAGAGAGTGTGAAGAAAAGGGAACACTCTTGCACTGCTGGTGAGAATGTGAATTGGTACAGGCACTATGGAAAACAGTATGGAGGTTCCTTAAAAATCTACAAATAGAACTACCATATGACCCAGCAATCCCACTACTGGGCATATACCCTGATAAAACTATAATTCAAAAACGGTCATGTACCAAAATGTTCATTGTGCCTCTATTTACAATAGCCCAGAGTTGGAAACAACGTAAGTGCCCATAATCAGATGAATGGATAAAGAAGATGTGGCACATATATACAATGGAATATTACTCAGCTATAAAAAGAAATGAAATTGAGCCATTTGTAATGAGTTGAATAGACCTAGAATCTGTCATAGAGAGTGAAGTAAGTCAGAAAGAGAAAGACAAATACCGTCTGCTGACACATATAAATGGAATTTAAGAAAAAAAATGTCATGAAAAACCTAGTGGTAAAACAGGAATAAAGACACAGATCTACTAGAGAATGGACTTGAGTATATGGGGAGGGGGAAGGGTGGCTGTGACAAAGTGAAAGAGAGGCATGGACATATATACACCACCAAACGTAAGGTAGATAGCTAATGGGAAGCAGCTGCATAGCACAGAGAGATCAGCTCAGTGCTTTGTGACTGCCTGGAGGGGTGGGATTGGGAGGGTGGGAGGGAGGGAGACACAAGAGGGAAGAGACATGAGAACATACGTATATGTATGACTGATTCATTTTGTCATAAAGCAGAAAGTAACACACCATTGCAAAGCAATTATACCCCAATAAAGATGGTAAAACAATAAATAAATGTCAGCCATTTCTCCAAAGAGTTCTGTCATCATTAGTAGGCAATATTATGTTGAAACTATGATTTCAGTGCCAGGGGAGTTTACTGATGCTGGGTGTGTCATTGTTTTTAGTTTTCTGCAATGGACATAATTAGAAAATATATATTTTTAAATTAAATTGTTTATTTTGAGAAAATTAAGGTTCACATGCTGTTGTAAGAAATAATATAGAGACAGTACGTGTATCCTTTACCCAGTTTCCTTCTTTCAAATTTGGTACAATAACACAACCAGGATAATTACATTGGCATAATCAAGATATAAAACAGTTCTAAAACCACAAAGATCCCTCTTGTTGCCCTTTTACAGACATACTCATCTCCCTACCCCCCAACCTCCAGTTATCCCTGACACATCAACATCATTAATTTTATCTCCATTTCTTTAACTTTGTCATTTAAATAGAACTATTCTATGGAATTATAAAGTATTTTAATGTTATTGACTGAATTTTCACCCCCAAATTCATATGTTGAAACCCTAATCCACAATGTGACTATACATACTAATAGGGTCTTTACGGAAGCAGTTAATGTCAATTGAGGTCATAAGGGTGGGACAATAATTTGACAGGACTGGTGTCTTTATAAGAAAAGGAAGAAATACCAGAGCTCTCTCTCAGTTCATGCATAGAGAAAAGGCCATGTAAGTATACAGTCAGTGATGGCTGCCTGCAATCCAGAAGAGAGATCTCACTAGAAACTAATCCTACTAGCACCTTAATCTTGGTCTTTCAGTTTCCAGAGCTGTGAAAAAATAAATGTTTGCTGTTTAAGCCGCATTATCTGTGGTATTTTGTTATGGCAGCCCAAACAGACTAATATAGATTTTGGTACCAGATCTAGGGTACTGCTGTAACACATCTAAAAAAAAGTGTAGAATTGTCTTTGGAATTCGATGATGGGTAGAAGCTACAAGAGCTTTGAGATGCATGCTAGAAAAAGGCTAGATTGAATTGTAGGGACTGTTAGAAACATGGACATTAAAGTTGATTCTTGTGAAAGCTCAGAGAGAAAAGAGAAATGTAGAGTCTATTATCTTAGAGAATGCATATATCATCATGAACACTATGTTATTAGATATATAAAAATTAAAGATACTTCTAGTGAAATCTCAGACAAAAATGAGAAACATGCTATTGGAAATTGGAGTAAAGGTGATCCTTTTTTAAAAGTGGCAAAGAACTTGGCCAAATTATGTTCTACTGTTTGGGGGAAAGTAGATTTGTTTGTGATAAACTTAGAAACTTAGCTGAGGAGATTACTAAGTCAAAGGCTGAAATTTCAGTCTGGGTTTTCCTTACGGCTAATTGTAAAATGTGAGAGGAGAGAAATACAAATAATAAAAAAATTATCAAACCAAAGGATTCTAGATTTAAATATTTGGAAATTTCCCAGCCTATCCATATTGCAAAATAAAAATGAGAAAGTGTGTTCTGGGGAAAGCTCCAACAATATGGCTGGACAATCACTCCATTAAGAGATTACCCATTTTAATCAGACATCTTAGCAGAAGGAAGGATGGGATAATAGAAATATCTGGCTTCAAACATGCCTTATCCTTTAGTAATAAGGAAGAATGACACTGAGGGTGATTCAGAGATCAGTAAGGTAATAAATGCCACCACAGACTTAGAATGCATAGACCCAAGAGGCAGGGCTATTTCTCCTTTAGTTTCAGAGGATGAGGCTACACCTTCTGTTTCAGTGGGTCAGGTGGTATCCAGCCAGACCCTCAGCAGCAGTAACCACACATGGCCAAGGGGGAATGGTCACCACACAGGGTAGAGAAGGTGAGGTCATTACTCCAGTGGGCCTGGGGGACAGAGCATCCAGCAAAGAGGATTATTATTAAGTCTTAAGATCTAATGGGGGAGAAACCTTCAAGATGGCAGAAGAGTAAGACATGGAGATCACCTTCCTATTCACAAATACATCAGAAATACATCTACATGTGGAACAACTCCTACAGAACACCTACTGAATAATGGAAGAAGACCTCAGATTTCCCCAAAGGCAAGAAACTCCCCACGTACCTGGGTAGGGAAAAAGAAAAAAGAAAAAACATAGACAAAGGAATAGGTATGGAACCTGAACCTCTGGGAGGGAGCTGTGAAGGAAGAAAAGTTTCCACACACTAGGAAGCCTCTTCACTGGCTGAGATGGGGGAAGGGGAAGTTTTGGAGCCACGAAGGAGAACTCAGCAGCAGGGGTGTAGAGGGCAAAGTGGAGAGATTCCTGCACAAAGGATCAGTGCCAACCAGCACTCACCAGCCCAAGAGGCTTGTCTGTTCACCGGCCGGGGCAGGTGAGGGCTGGGAGCTGAGGCTCAGGCTTCAGAGGTCAGATCCCATGGAGAGGACTGGGGTTGGCTGTGTGAACACAGACTGAAGGGGGCTAGTGTGCCGCAGCTAGCCGGGAGGGAGTCGGGAAAAATTCTGGACATGCCTAAGAGGCAAGAGACAATTGTCTTGGGGGGCGCAAGGAGAGGGGATCAGAGCACCGCTTAAACAAGCTGCACAGACTGGTGCGAGCTGCAGCTATCAGAGCGGACCCCAGAAACAGGCATGAAACACTGAGGCTGCTGCTGCAGCCACAAAGAAGCCTGTGTGCAAGAACAGTTCACTACCCATAACTCCCTCCTGGGAGCCTGGGCAGAGCACCACTGCCAGGGTCATGTAATGCAGGGACAATTTCCCCAGGATAACACAAAGTGTGCCTCAGGCTATTGCAACTTCACACTGGCCTCTGCCACCGCAGGCTCGCCCCACATTCCATACCCTTCCCTTCCCCAGCCTGAGTGAGCCAGAATCCCATAATCAGCTGCTATTTCAATCCCATCCTGTCTGAGCAAAGAAGAGATGCCCTCAGGAGACCTACATGCAGAAGTGGGGCCAAATCCAAAGCTGAACCCCAGGAGCTGTGCGAAAAAAGCAGAGAAAGGGAAATTTCTCCCAGCAACCTCAGGAGCAGCAGATTAAATCTCCACAATTAACTTGATGTATGCTGCATTTCTGGAATATATGAATAGACAAAGAATCATCCAAAAAATTGTGGTGGTGAACTTTGGGAGCAATGATATACATATATATATATATATATATATTTCTCTTTTTCAGAGTGTGTATGTGTACGCTTCTTTGTGTGATTTAGTCTGTCTAGCTTTGCTTTTACCATTCGTCCTGGGTTCAGTCTGTCTTTTTTTGTTTTTTGTTTGTTTTGGGGTTTTTTTTGGTATAGTTTTTAGCACTTGTTATCATTGGTGGATTTATTATTTGGTTTGGTTCTATCCTCTCCCTTTTTCTTAAATTACTATTTATTTTTAAAAATATTTTTAATGCTTAGTTTTTATTTTATTAACATTATTTTCTTTTTTTCTCCCTTTTCTTCTGAGCCAAGTAGCTGAAAGGGTCTTGGTGCTCTTGGCTAGGTGTCAGGTCTGTGCTTCTGAGGTGGGAGAGCCAAGCTCAGGACATTGGTCTACCAGAGACCTCATGGCTCCATGTAATATCAAACAGCAAAAGCTCTCCCAGAGATCTATATCTCAATGCTAAGACCCAGCTCCACTCAACGACCAGCATGCTACTGTACTGGAAAACCTATGCAAAACAACTAGCAAGACAGGAACACAACACCACCCATTAGAAGAAAGGCTGCCTAAAATCATAAGGTCACAGACACACGAAAACACACCACTGGACATCGTCCTGCCAACCAGAAAGACAAGATCCACCCTCATCCACAAGAACACAGGCACTAGTCCCCTCCACCAGGAAGCCTACACAACCCACACACTGAACCAACCTTAGCCACTGTAGGGAGACACCAAAAACAAAGGGAACTACGAACCTGCAGCTTGCAAAAAGGAGACCCCAAACACAGTACGTTAAGCAAAATGAGAAGACAGAAAAACAAAGAGCAGATGAAGGAGCAAGGTAAAAACCCACCAGACCAAACAAATGAAGAGGAAATAGGCAGTCTACCAGAAAAAAAAAATCACAGCAATGATAATAAATATGATCCAAAACCTTGGAAATAGAAAGGAGAAAATATAGTAAACATTTAACAAGGACTTAGAAGAATTAAAGAGAAAACAAATAAAGATGAACAACAAAATAAATAAAGTGTGGCTTCCCTGGTGGTGCAGTGGTTGAGACTCCGCCTGCTGATGCAGGAGACATGGGTTTGTGCCCCAGTCTGGGAAGATCCCACATGCTGCGGAGCGGCTGGGCCCGTGAGCCATGGCCGCAGAGCCTGTGTATCCAGAGCCTGTGCTCCTCAACAGGAGGGGCTGCAGCAGTGAGAGGCCTGCGTATCACAAAATAAATAAATAAAAGAAAAGAAATGAAAAATTCTCTTAAAGGAATCAATAGCAGAATAACTGAGGCAGAAGAACGGATAAGTGACCTGGACAATAAAATAGGGGAACTAACTACTCCAGAGCAGAATAAAGAATGAAAAGAATTGAGGACAATCTCAGAGACCTCTGGGACAACATTAAACACACCAGCATTCGAATTATAGAGGTCCCAGAATAAGAAGAGAAAAAGAAAGGGACTCAGAAACTATTTGAAGAGATTTTAGTTGAAAACTTCCCTAATATGGGAAAGGAAATAGTTAATCAAGCCCAGGGAGCACAGTGAGTTCCATACAGGATAAAGGCAAGGAGAAACCCGCCAACACACATATCAGTCAAATTATCAAAAATTAAATACACAGAAAAAATATTAAAAGCAGCAAGGGAAATAAAACAAATAACATACAAGGGATTCCCATTGGGTTAACAACTGATCTCTCAGAAGAAACTCTTCAGGCCAGAGCAGAGTGGCAGGACATATTTAAAGTGATGAAATGGAAAAACCTACAACGACAATTACTCTACCCAGCAAGGACCTCATTCAGATTTGATGGAGAAATTAAAATCTTTACAGACAAGCAAAAGCTAAGAGAGTTCAGCACCACCAAACCAGCTTTACAACAAATGCTAAAGGAACTTCTCGAGGCAGGAAACACAAGAGAAGGAAAAGACCTACAATAGCAAACCCAAAGCAATTAAGAAAATGGTAACAGGAACGTGCATATCGATAATTACCTTAAATGTAAATGGATTAAATGCTCCAACCAAAAGACATAGACTGCCTGAATGGATATAAAAACAAGGCCCATATATATGCTGTCTACAATAGACCCACTTCAGACCTAGGGACACATACAGACTGAAAGTGAGGGGATGGAAAAAGATATTCCATTCAAATGGAAATCAAAAGAAGGCTGGAGTAGCAATTCTCATATCAGACAAAATAGACGTTTTGTCTATTTGTCAAAAAAAAAACCCAAAGACTATTACGAGACAAAGAAGGACACTACATATTGATCAAGGGATCAATCCAAGAAGAAGATATAACAATTGTAAGTATTTATGCACCCAACATAGGAGCACCTCAATACATAAGGCAAATACTAACAGCCATAAAAGAGGAAATCAACAGTAACAAAATCATAGGAGGGGACTTTAACACCCCAGTTTTACCAATGGACAGATCATCCAAAATAAAAATAAATAAGGAAACACAAGCTTTAAAGGATACATTAAACAAGCATTAATTTTTATTTACAGGACATTCCATCCAAAAACAACAGGATACACTTCCTTCTGAAGTGCTCATGGAACATTCTCCAGGATAGATTATATCTTGGGTCACAAATCAAGCCTTGGAAAGTTTAAGAAAATTGAAATTGTATCAAGTATCTTTCCCAACCACAATGCTATGAGACTAGATATCAATAAAAAGAAAAGACCTGTAAAAAATACAAACACATGGAGGCTAAACAATACACTACTTAAAAACCAAGAGGTCAATGAAGATATCAAAGAGCAAATCCAAAAATACCTAGAAACAAATGAAAATGAAAACAGGATGATCTAAAACCTATGGGATACAGCAAAAGCATTTCTAAGAGGGAAGTTTATAGCAGTATATTCCTACCTCAAGAAGCAAGAAACATCTCAAATAAACAACCTAAACTTACACCTAAAGCAATTAGAGAAAGAAAAACAAAAGAACCCCAAAGTCAGCAGAAGTAAAGGAATCATAAAGATCAGATCAGACAGAAATGAAAAAGAAATGAAGAAAACAATAGCAAAGATCAATAAAATTAAAAGCTGGTACTTTGAGAAGTTAAAAAAAAATTGATAAACCATTAACCAGACTGAACAAGAAAAAAAGGGGAGAATACTCAAATCAATAGAATTAGATATGAAAAAGGAGAAGTAACAACTGACACTGCAGAAATACAAAGGATTATGAGAGATTACTACAAGCAGCCATATTCCAATAAAATGGACAACCTGGAAGAAATGGGAAAATTCTTAGAAAAGTGCAACCATCAGAGACAGAACCAGGAAGAAATAGAAAATGTAAACAGACTAATCACAAGCACTGAAATTGAGACTGTGATTAAAAATCTTCCAACATACAAAAATGCAGGACCAGATGATTTCACAGGTGAATTCTATCAAACATTTAGAAAAGAGCTAAAACTTACCCTTCTCAAACTCTTCCAAAATATAGCAGAGGGAGGCAGATGCCCAAACTCATTCTGCGAGACTGCCATCACCCTGATACCAAAACCAGACAAAGATGTCACAAAGAAAGAAAACTACAGGCCAATAAAACTGATGAACATAAATACAAAACTCCTCACAAAATACTAGGAAACAGAATCTAAAAGCACATTAGAATGATCATAAACAATTATCATTTGGGTTTTATCCCCAGAGTACAAGGATTCCTCAATATACGCAAATCATTCAATGTGATACACCATATTAACAAGTTGAAGGAGAAAAACCATATGATCATCTCAATAGATGCAGAAAAATCTTTTGACAAAATACAATACCTATTTGTGATAAAAACCCTCCAGAAAGTAGGCATAGAGGGAACTTACCTCAAAACAATAAAGACCATATATGACAAACCCACAGCCAACATCGTCCTCAATGGTGAAAAACTGAAACCTTTTCCACTAAGATCAAGAAGAAGACAAGGTTGCCCACTCTCACCACTATTATTCAACACAGTTATGGTAGTTTTAGCCACAGCAATCAGAGAAGAAAAAGAAATAAAAGGAATCCAAATCAGAAAAGATGTAAAGCTGTCACTGTTTGCCGATGACATGGTACTATACATAGAGAATCCTAAAGACTCTATCAGAAAACTACTAGAACTAATCAATGAATTTGTAAAATAGCAGGATACAAAATTAATGCACAGAAATCTCTTACATTCCTATATGCTAATGATGAAATATATGAAAGAGAAATTAAGGAAATACTCCCATTTACTATTGCAAGAAAAAGAGTAAGTTCTAATGGGATTTGACCTGTTACGTTTTGGACTAAGTTGGGACCCATCACCCTTAAGTGGTTTTCAATTTCATTTTTTGGAATGAGAATGTATATCCTATTCCTGTCCCACCATTGTATTTTGGAGCACATTTCTTCTCTGGTTTCACAGGGTCACAGCTGGAGAGAATTTGCCTCAGAATAAATTATACATTGAATCTCACCCATACCTGATTTACATGATATATAGAAGAGACTTTGAACATGAAATTAGTGCTGAAATGGGTAAAGGATTTTCGGGGCTGTTGGAATGGAGTGAATGTATTTCACATGAGAATAGGACCCAAAGTCTGTGGAGTCAGAGGGCAGACTATTATGGACTGACATGTTCTTTCAAAATTTGTATGTTGAAATCCCAACCCCTAATGTGACAGTATTTGGAGATAGGGCCTTTCATGAAGTAATTCACTTTAAATGAGGGTGGGTCCATAATTCTGTAAGATGGTGCTCTTATAAGAAGAGGAATAAACACCAGAGATTGCTCTCTTTCTCCACGTGCACACAGAGGAAAGGCCATGGGAAGTCCAGGGGGAATGTGACACTCTACTTTCTAAAAAGAGAATTCTTTCCAGAAACCACCCCTGCTAACATCCTGATCTTGGACTTAAAATCTCCAGAAATGTGAAAAAGTAAGTGTTTTTTGCTTAAGCCACCCAGTTTGTGATATTTTGCTATGGCAGTCCATGCAGAATAATACAGTGACCTTTTGAGAATGAGTTTTTTTCACTCAATATAATTCCATGGAGATTGATTCAAACTCTTGCATGTATCAATAGATTGGTCCTTTTTATTTCAGAGAACATTCTATGTTATAAGTGTGCTATGTTTACTTTAATCATTCACACTTTGAAAGATATGTGTCATTTCCAGGTTGTGGCTTTTGTGAACAAACTTGTAATCATTTATGGAGAGGTTTTGTGGGAACATACATTTTTAATATGCTGGGATAAATTGCCAAATAGTTCAATTGTTTACTCATATGACAACTGCAATTTTAGTTTTAAGAGAAACCGCTAAAATATTTTGCAGAGTGTATGTAAAGTTTATAATCCCGCCAAGGATGCCTGAGTTGTCACTGGGTTTTTTTTTGTCCCACATTTACTGAAGTATTAGTGACAAATAGAAATTGTACATATGTAAGGTGTAAAACATGATGTTTTGATAAACATATACATTATAAAATGATTACCGTCATAAGGTTAGTTTACACTTTCTTCATCTCACATAATTAACAATTTTGTGATAAGAACATTTAAGTTCTTTCAAGTATATAATACCATACTGTTAGCTATAGTCATGATGCTGTATATTAAATTCCCATAGCATATTCATCTTATAACTGGAAGTTTGTATCTTTTGACCAACACCGCTACCCCATTTTCCCCACTCCCCTTAGTCCCTGGTAACCACCAATCTACTCTGTTTCTCTGAGTTCAGTTTATTTAGATCCCACATATAAGTGAAATCATATTTCACTTCTGTTTATGGTTTATTTCACTTAGCAGAATGTCCTCCAAGTTCATCCATATTTTTACAAATGGCAGGACATCTATATATATATAAAACATTTTCTCCATACATTCATTTATCTAGGTACAATTAGTGTTGTTCCCATATCTTGGCTACTATGAATAATGCTGCAATGAGCAGAAAGGTGCAGATATCTCATTGAGAATATACCCAAAAGTGGGATCAGTGGCTCATATGGTAGTACTACTTTTTAATTTTTTTTATGAACCTTGATATTGTTTTCCATAGTAGTTATACCAATTTACATTCCTACTGATATTTCACAAGTTTCTCTCTTTTCCCTTGGCAACACTTGTTATCCTTTGACTTTTTGATAATAGATAACCTAATAGATGTGAGATGACATTTTATTGGGACTGTTATTTGCATTTCTCTGATGATTTGTGATTTTGAGCGTTTTTCCATATACCTGTTGGCTATTTGTATATCTTATTTTGAGAAATGTTTATTCAGGTCATTTGCATATTTTTAATTGGGTTATTTGTTTTTTCCTATTGATTATATAAAATCTTAATGTATTTTGGATTTTAACCTCTTATGGGATATATGATCTACAAATATTTTCTCCCATTCCAAGGGTTGCTTTTTCATTTACTTGATTGTTTCCTTTTCTGGGAAGAAACTTTCTAGTTTGAAATAGTCCCACTTTAGTTTTGCTTCGGTAGTCTGAGCTTTTGGTGTCAAATCCAAAAAACTCATTGTCAAGACCAATGTCAAGGAGCTTTCCCCTGATGTCTTCTCCTAGGATTTTCATGATTTTATGTCTTATATTTGAGTATTTAATCAATTTTGAGTTTAGTTTTATGTATAGTGTAAGAGAGGAGTCCAGTTCTGGTTGTTTTGTATGTAAATGTTCAGTTTTCCCAAAACCATTTATTGGAAAGACTGTCCTTTATCCATTGTGTGTTCTTGATGTCTTTGTCAAAGATTAGTTGTTTGTTTATGTGTGGGTTTATTTCTGGGCTCTGTATTCTATTTCATTGTTCTACATGTCTGTTTTCAACACAACACCACACTCTTTTGATTATTATAGCTTGGATATATTATTCAAAAACAAGAATCATTTAATGCCTCCAGCCTTGTTCTCCTTATTCAGAATTGCTTCAGCTATTTCGAGCCTTTTTTGGTTCCACATGAATTTTATAACTGTTCTTTCTATTTCTGTGAAAAATGCCATTGGAATTTTAATAGGGATTGCTTTGAATCTGTAGATTGCTTTGTGTACTGTGGACATTTTAATAACATTAATTATTCCAATCCATAAGAGCAGAATATATTTCCATTTATTTGTGTGTTTTCCAATTTTGTTCATCAATGTTTTATAGCCTTTACTGTACAAATCTTTCACCCCTTTGTTCAAATTTTATCTAAGTGTTATATTCTTTTTGATGCTATGGTAAATGGGATTGTTTTCTTACTGTCTTTTGGAATAGTTTGTTGTTAGTGTATAGAAATGAAACTTAGTTTTGTATGTTGATTTTGTATCTTGCAACTTTCCTGAATTGGTTTATTTATTTTAATACTTATTTGGTGAAGTTTTTTTTTTCTTTTTATATATAAGATAATGCCATCTGAAAACACTGGCAATTTTACTTCTTCTCTGATTTGGAGGATCTTTCTTTCTTTCTTTCTTTCTTTTTTTTTTTTTTTTCTGAATTGCTCTGGCTAGAACTTCTGTATTATGAGGAATAGAAGTGGTGAGAGTGGACATCCTTGTCTTGTTCCTAATCTTAAAGAAAGAGCTTGCAGCTTTTCACCATTGAGTATGATGATAGCTGTGGGCTTGTCATATATGACTTTTATTATGCTAATGTACACTCCTTCTATACCAAATTTGTTCAGAAATTTTATCACAAAAGCATGTTAACTTTTGTCAAATTCTTTTTCTGCATCTATTGTGATAATCATATGTTTTTTATCCTTCGTTGTATTTAAGTAATATTATACAATTATTGATTTGAGTATATTAAACCATCCTTTCATCCCAGGGATAAATCCTTCTTGACCATGTTGTATGATCCTGTCAATGTTCAGTTGAGTTGTGGTTGCTGTTATTTTGAGGGATATTTCCATCTATGTTCATCAGGGAAATAGGCCTGTAATTTTCTTTTCTTATAGTGTCCTTGTCTGACTTTGGTATCAAGGTAATGTTGTCCTAGTTTAATGAGTTTGGAAGTATTATGTCCTCATCAGTTTTCTGGAAAAGTTTGAGAAGGATTGGTATTAATTCTAAATGTTTGGTAGAATTTCACCAGTAAGGCCATCTGGTCTTAGGCTTTTCCCTGTTGGGAGATTTTTGATTGCTGATGAAATCCTTTTCATTATTGATCTAATCAGGTTTTCTATTTCTTCTTGATTCAGGTTTGATAGATTATATGTTTCTAGGAATTTACTCATTTTTTCTAGGTTAGCCAACTTGTTGGCAAAGTATGTCTATAGCAGTCTCTTATAATCTTTTATATTTCTGTTGTATCAGTTGTAATGTCTCCTCTTGCATTTCTAATTTCATTTTTTGAGTATTATTTCTTTTTTTAGTTAGTTTTGTTAAGGGTTTGCCAATTTTGTATATATTTTTCAAAAAGTCAAGTCTTAGTTTTGTTGATATTTAAAATTCTGTTTTGTTTATTTCTTCTCTAATCTTTGTCATTCTCTTCATTCTGCTAACTTTGGCCTTATTTTGTTCTTCTTTTTATAATTTCTTGAGGAGTAAATTTAGGTTGTTTGTGATCATTCTTCTTTTTTAATTTTAATATTTATCACTGTAAATTTCTCTCTTAGTACTGCTTTTTATGCAGCTCATATGTTTTGATATACTATAATTTTGTTTTTGTTTGTTTTGATATATATTCTAATTTCACTTTTGATTTATTCTTTGATCCAATGTTTTTTCAAGACTGTGTTGTTTAATTTCAAAATATTTGTGAATTTTTACAGTTTTCATTTTATGATGGATTTTTTATTTAATTCCATTTTGGTCAGACAAGATACATAGTAAGATTTAAATTTACTGAAATTTGTTCAGGCTTGTCTTTTAACATAACATATGTATAATCTATCTTGTAGAACATTCTGTGACCACATTAGAAAAGTGTATATTCTTCTGCTATTGTTTGCAATGTTCTCTGTATGTCTGCTAGGTGCATTTGGTATATTATGCTGTTCAAGTCTATTGTGTCTTTATTGATTTTCTGTCTGGATGATCTATTCATTATTGAAAATGGGGTTTTGAAATCTTCTACTATTATTTTATTGCCATATATTTCCCCCTTCAGATCTGTTAAAATTAGCTTATATGTCTAGGTGCTCAGATATTGGATCACATATATTTTTAATTGTTATAACTTTCTGATGCATTGACAGTTTATCAATATACATTGACCTTCCTCATTTCTTTTCATTTTTTTAACTTAAATTTTATTTTGTTTATTGTAAATATATTCACTCCTACTTTCTTTTAGTTATTATCTGCATGGAATATTTTCCCATTCTTCTCATTTTCAGACTGTGTGTGTCCTTAATTCTAATCTGAGTCTCCTATAAACCACATACGGCTGGAATTTTTTAATTTAAATTTTGATTGGAGTATAGTTGATTCACAATGTTGTGTTAGTTTCAGGTGTACAGTAAAGTGAATCAGTTATACATACACATATATCCACTCTTTGTTAGATTATTTTCCCATACAGATCATTACAGACTATTGAGTAGATTTCCCTGTGCTATACAGTGATCTTTATCAGTTATCTATTTTATACATAGTAGTTTGTATATGTAACTCACAGTCTCCCAACTTATCCTTGCTCCCCTTACCCCTGGTAACCATAAGTTTATTTTCTACATCTGTACCTCTATTTCTGTTTTGTAGATAAGTTCATTTGTACCTTTTTTTTAGATTCCATATATAAACAGTATCATATGATATTTGTCTTTCTCTGTCTGACTTATTTCACTCAGTATGACAATTTCTAGGTCCATTCATGTTGCTGCAAAAGGCATTATTTCATTCTTTTATATGGCTGAGTAATATTCCATTGTATATATGTACAATGTTTTCTTTATCCACTCCTCTGTTGAAGGACATTTAGGTTGCTTCCATTTCCTGGCTATTGTAAATAGTGCTACAATGAACATTGGGGTGCATGTACCTTTTCAAATTATGATTTTCTCTGGATAAATGACCAGGAATGGAATTGCTGGATCATATGGTAGCTCTATTTTTAGTTTTTTAAGGAACCTCCATAATGTTCTCCATAGTGGCTCTATCAAATTAAATTTGCACCAACAGTGTAAAATAGTTCCATTTTCTCCATACCCTCTCCAACATGTACTGTTTGTAGACTTTTTGATGATGGCCTTTCTGAGAAGTGTTAGGTGATACTTCATTGTAGTTTTGATTTGCATTTCTCTAATAATAGTGATGTTGAGCATCTTTTCATGTGTTTGTTTGCCATCTGTATGTCTTCTTTTGAGAAACGTCTATTTAGGTCTTCCACCCATTTTTTGATTTTTTTTTTTTTTGATATTGAGCTGCATGATCTGTTTGTGTGTTTTGAAGATTAATCCTTTGTCATTTGCTTCATTTGCAAATATTTTCTCCATTCTGAGGGTTGTATTTTTGTCTTGTTTATGGTGTCCTTTGCTGTGCAGAAGCTTTTAAGTTTAGTTAGGTCCCATTTTTAATTTTTGTTTTTATTTTCATTACTTTAGGAGGTGGGTCAAAAAATATTTTGCTGCCATGTATCTCAAAGAGTGTTCTGCCTTGTTTTCCTCTAAGAGTATTATAGTATCTGGTCTTACATTTAGGTCTTTAATACATGTTGAGTTTCTTTTTGTGTATGATGTTAGGGAGTGTTCTAATTTCATCCTTTTACATGTAGCTGTCCAATTTTCCCAGTGCCATTTATTGAAGAGACTGTCTTTTCTCCACTGTATTTTCTTGACTCTTTTGTCATACATTAGAAGACGATAGGTGAGTGGGTTTATTCCTGGACTTTGTATCCTGTTCCATTGATCTATATTTTTGTTTTTGTGCCAATACCATAATTCTTTGATAACTGTAGCTTTGTAGAATAGTCTAAAGTCAGGGAATCTGATTCCTCCAGCTCCATTTTTCTTACTCAAGATTGCTTTGGCTATTTGTGGCCTTTTGTGTTTCCATACAAATTGTAAAAATTTTGTTCTAATTCTGTGAAAATTGCCATTGGTAATTTGAGATTGAATTGAATCTGTAGATTGCTTTGGGTAGTGTAGTCATTTTAACAATATTGATTCTTCCAATCCAAGAACATGGTATATCTCTCCATCTGTGTCATCTTTGATTTATTTCATCAGCATCATATAGTTTTCAGGGTACAGGTCTTTTGCCTCCTTAGGTAGGTTTTTTCTTAGGTATTTTATTATTTTTGATGCAGTGGTAAAGGGGAATGTTTCCTTAATTTACTTTTCTGATCTTTCATTGTTAGTGTATAGGAATGTAAGAGATTTCTATGTATTAATTTTGTATCCTGCAACTTTACCAAATTCATTAATGAGCTCTAGTAGTTTTCTGGTAGCACCTTTAGGATTTTGTATGTAGAGCATCATGTCATCTGCAAACAGTGACAGCTTTACTTCTTTCCCAATTTGGATTCCTTTTATTTCTTTTTCTTCTTTGATTGTCATGGCTAGGACTTCTAAAACTATGTTGAATGAGAGTGGCAGCATGGACATCCTTGTCTTAGTCCTGATTTTAGAGGAAACGTTTTCAAATTTTCATGATTGAGAATGATGTTTGCTGTGGGTTTGTCATATAATGGTTGAAATATTTAAAATTCATTTAGCCACTCCATGTCTTTCGATTGAGGCATTCAATCTATTTTTATTTAAAGTAATTAATGATTAGGACTTACTATTGCCATTTTGTTACTTGATTACTCACTGTTTTATCATTCCTTTTCCCCTCTTTTACTCTCTTGCTCTCTTTATTTGTCACCTGTTCTACATAGGCAATGCAATCCCTATCAAAATCTTAGTGGTATTTTTAACAACAGTATAAAAAGAAATTCATATGGAAATGCAAAACACCAGAAAGAGCCAAAACAATCTTGATAGAGAAGAACAAAGTTGGAGGAAACAGCACACTTGCTAATTTCAAAATATATTACAAACCTCGAATAATAAAAACTGTAAGTCGTAGACATAAAAACAGAATTTAGACCAAAGATAATAAGAAATAATCCTATGTATAAACAGACAACTGAATTTTGGCAAGGCTACCAAGAATACACAATGGGGAAAGGAATGTTTCTTCAACAAATAGTGTTAAGAGTGTTGGGAATTCACATGCAGAAAGAAAGAAAGGAAGAAAGAAAAAAAGAAAGAAAGAAAGAAAGAAAGAAAGAAAGAAAGAAAGAAAGAAAGAAAGAAAGAAAGAAATTTGACCCTTATATTACACCATATACAAAAATTTTCTCAAAATTGATTAAAGATTTAAAACTATGATCTAGAAGTTTAAAATTCCTAAATGAAAACATGGAGCAAAATCTTCATGACATTGATATTTGCAGTGCTTTCCTGGATATGAAACCAAAAACACAGCAACAAAATACAACTTAGACAATTAAGATTACATCAATGTAAACATTTTCTGCACAGAAGAGGAAATAATTAATAGATTGGAAAAGTAAATTATCAGATGACATTTCTCCCATTGCAAATTATGCATTTGAAAAGGATTAATATCCAGTGTCTAAAGAACTTCTACCAGTCAAAGTAAAAAACAAATAACCTGATTAAAACTGGACTAATGACTTGAATATTAATTTCTCCAAAGAAGACATAAAAATAGCCAGCATGTATATGAAGATGCCCAATATCACCAATCATTATTGAAATGGAAATCAAAGCAACAATGAGATATCATCTCACATCTACTAGTATGGCTTATGTCAAAGTCAAACTGAAGGTTGAGGTGTCTCTGGCAGTTTCTTAAAATAAGACAACAGTGAAGTTTGTCTCATCAATTGACTCTTCCTTTTATAAAAGATTTCTGTGTATCATGCAATGCAGTTTGATAGCATTTTACTCACAGAGGAATGTCTTTCAAATTTGGAGTCAATGCTCTCAAACTCTGCCACTGCTTTACCAACTATGTTTATTTAATATTCCAAATACTTTGTTGTCATCTCAACCATATTCACAGCATCTTCAAGAGAATTAGATTCCATCTCAAGAAACCAATTTTTTTTTGCTTATCCATAAGAAACAACTCCTCATCCATTAAAGATTTATCATGAGATTTTAGCAATTTAGTCACACCTTCAGGCTCCACTTATAATTCTAGTTATTTTACCATTTCCACCACATCTGGAGTCACTTCCTCCACTGAAGTCTTGAATGACTTAATATCATCTATTATACTTGGAATTGACTTTTTCCAAACTCCTGTTAATGTTGATATGTTGGCTTTTCCCATGAATCACAATTTTTTTTAATGGCATCTAGAATAGTGAATCCTTTCCAGAAGGCTTTTAACTTACTTTGCCCAGATTCATCTGAGGAATCACTATGTTTGGCAGCTATATCCTTAGAAAATGCATTTCTTAAATAATAAGGAAAGTCAAATGACTTGAAATGAGAATAAGCCAAAATGACACATTGCAACATTAATCTCCCTGCACATCTCCATCACAGCTTGTGAGATACCAGGTGTATTTTCAATGAACAGTAATATTTTGAAAGGAATCTTTTTTTCTGACCAGTAGGTCTCAGTGGTGAGCTTAAAATATTCAGTAAACCATATTGTAAACAGATGTGCAGTCATCCAGGCTTTGTTGTTCTGTTTATAGAGCCCATGCAGAGTAGATTTAACATAATTCTTAAGGTTCCTAGGATTTTTGGAATGGTAAATGAGCATTGGCTTCAACTTAAATTCACCAGCTGTGTTACCCTCTCACAAGAGAGTCAGCCTGTCCTTTGAAGGTTTGAGGTCAGACATTGTCTTCTCCTCTCTAGCTATGAAAGTACTAGATGCCATCTTCTTCCAATAGAAAGATCTTGCATCTACATTGAAATCTATCATTTAATGTAGTCACCTTCATTAGTTATCTTAGCTAGATCTTCTGGATAACTTTTTGCAGCTTCTACATCAGCACTTACACTTTGATGTTATCAAGATGGCTTCTTCCCTTAAACCTCATGAACCAACACCTGCTAGCTTTAAACTTTTCTTCTGCATCTTCAGCCTTCTCTTCTTCATTGAAGAGAACCTTGCTCTGGATTAGGATGTGGCATAAAGGAATGCTGTGGTTGGTTTCATCTTTTATCCAGACCACTCAAACCTTATCCATATCAGCAATAAGGCAGTTTCACTCTCTTATCATTGTGTGTTCACTGGAATAGTACTTTTAAATTCATTTATGAAGTCTTCCTTTGCATTCACAATTTGGCTGTGCATTCACAACTTGTCCATTTGGTACAAGAGGCCTAGCTTTCAGCCTATCTCTACTTTTGACATGCCATCCTCACTAAGCTTAATCGTTTCTATAGTTTGATTTAAAGTGAGAGTCTTGCAACTCTTCCTTTAACTTGAACACTTAAGGGTCATTGTAAGATTATTAATTGGCCTAATTTCAATATTATGGTGTCTCAAGGAATAGGGAGGGAGAGAGATGGGGGACTGGTTGGTTGGTGGAGCAGCCAGAACTCACACCACATTTAAGTTCACTGTCTTGTATGAGCACAGTTTGTGGTGGCCCAAAATAATTACAATAGTAACATCAAAGATCACTGATCACAAATCATCGTAAATATAATAATAAAAAAAGTTTAAAATATTGTGAGAATTACCAAAATTTCACACAGAGACATGAAGTAAGCAAATGTTGCTGGGAAAATCGTGGTGATAAATTTTCTTGATGCAGGGTTGCCACAGACCTTCTATTTGTAAAAAACACAGTATCCCCTAAGAACAATAATACAAAGCACAGACAAACAAGATATGCCTTTATAGTTTTGCTCAATGCTATATTTTCTCACTGATCTTTTATCTGGTCGTTCTACCCATTATTGAAATTGGAGTACTGAAATTCCTAATTCTTAATGTAGAACAGTCTATTTCTCTCTTCAGCTCTGTCAATGTTTGCTTCATAAATTTTGGAGTTCTGATGTTGTTGCATATATATTTTAATTGATTAATGCTCTTGGTTAGTTACCCCTCTTATTAATATACTTGTTCTTTGCTTCTTGTAACAATTTTTGACTTAATGCCTATTTTCTATGATTTAGTATAGGCACTACCATTCTATTTTTCTTTCTGCTTGCATTGATTTTTTTTTCTACCTTCAATTTAAAACTATATGTGTCTTAAGATCTAAAGTGAATCTCTGGTATATAACATAGGCAGATCATTTTTTTAATCCATTCTGCCTATATGCTTTTGATTGGGGAGTTTATATTATATCTACTTTTAATGTATTGACTGATAAAACTTATTTTTGCATTTTGCTATTTATTTTCCACAAGTCTTATAGCTTTTTAGTCTCCCATTTTCTCCATTACTTCTTTCATTTATGTGTAGCTGAATTTTATAGTGACACATTTTAATTTCCTTATTATTTCCTTTCGTTTTGTGCATATTCTACTGATATTTTTTGTGTGGTTTCCATGAGCATTACATATGACATTCTAAAAGTATAATATAATTTAAATTGATATAAAATTAACTCTAATTACATTCACAATATCTTCTCCTATATAGCTCTGATGATATTTATGTCATGTTAATTACATTTTTATACATAATGTACCCTTAACTTAAAATTAATTTTATGCTTCATGTTTTAAATCATGTAGAAAATAAAAAGTGGAGTTACAAGCCAAAATAACAATAAAGATTATTTAAAATTTACCATGTATGTAACTTTATTGGAGATATTTCTATTTTCATGTGTTTTCAAGTTAGTGTCTAGAGTCCTTTCACCTCAATCTGAAGGACTTTCATTAGCAACTCTTGTATTGCACATCTAGTTATATTGGACTCCCTCTGGTTTATCTGGGAATGTATTAATTTTCTACTCATTTTTGAAGGACAATTTTCCTGCTATAGAATCCTATAGATACAGGGTTTGTATTTCCTGCTTTCAGCGGTTTAAATTTATCATCTCACTGTTTTCTGAGGTCCAAGGTTTTTGCTGATATTTCAGCTGATAGTTTCATTGAGACTCTTTTATACATCATGAGTCACTTTTCTCTTGCTGCTTTCAATATTCTTTCTTAAATTTTTTTTGACTTTTTGAATATTATATGTCTCAGTCTGAATCTCTTTGAGTTTATCCTGTCTGAACGTTCATTGAGCTGCCTGAATTTTTAGATTCACAACTTACATCAAATTAGGGATGATTTAGGCCATTATTTCTTCAAATAATCTCTACAGCTTTCTCTCTCTATTCTCTTTGTGAGACTTCTTTCATGCAAATATTGGTCTGCATGATGGTTTCCCAAAATTCTATGAGACTCTGCTAATTTTTTCCATTGTTTTATTTTTTGTGTGTTCCTCAGATTTGATAAATTCAATGGTTTTGTCTTCAAACTATTTCTTCTGCCTGTTCAAATCTGTTTTGAACCATTTTAGTGAATTTTTCAATTCAGCATTTTTTCAACTCCAGAGTTTATTTCTTTTTATAATTTCTCTTTGTTGATATTATTATTTTGGATATACATTGTTGTCCTGATTTTATTTAGTTATTTGTCATGTTTTCCATTACCTCTTTGGGGATTTAAAGAGAGTTTTTTGTTTGTTTGTTTGTTTTTTTGTGATACATGGGTCTCTCACTGTTGTGGCCTCTCCCATTGCAGAGCACAGGCTCCAGACTCACAGGCTCAGTGGCCATGTCTCACAGTTCCAGCCGCTCCGCGGCATGTGGTATCCTCCCAGACCAGGGCATGAACCCATGTCCCCTGCAATGGCAGACGGACTCTCAACCACTGCATCACCAGGGAAGCCCTAAAGAGAGTTTGTTTAACATCTTTGTCTAGCAATTCCAGTGTTTGTGCATCCTCTGGGACTAGTTTCTTCCAATTTATTTTTTCTGTTTTTTTTCCTTCATGAGTTTTTGTTTCTTTGTATGCCTTGTGATGTTTTGTTGTTGTTGATAATTGGGTTTTTTTTTGTTTGTTTTAAATGGCCAAATCTCCCAGGTTTTTGCAGACTTGCTCTGTTCTTTGTTTATCTGTTGCCAATTAGCTGGAAAATCTCTGAGCCTAGAAAGCAGCCCAAAATGAATGCTTAAGGTCTTTTCAACTCTTCTGAGTATGTCTATTGCCTGAACCTGCATATGGCTTCCTCAGTTATTCTGTATTCATAATCACATTTGAATGTCTTAATTTTCCAAATATTCTCAGCCCAGATTCCCCTCAGGGCTTTAGATGGTCTCTTTTATGGCCCTACCTGTAATTTTTTGACCCAGGTGTCTATCGCCCCCTTCTGCTTTCACCAGCCATGGCTCCAACTTTCCCCACCTGATAGCCAAATTAAGGGAAACAGAAACCAGTCAATCAGACAGTTCAAAGACTAGTTAGTCTTTAGCAAATAAGAGTGGCTTTACTTCTTTGTGTTCTGTAGAAAGAATTGAAATCTGGACTGCCACTGTCTCCAGAATAAGACCTCACCATGCCAGGGAGAATGGGGAACAAAAGCAAATAAAACCACTACAAAATTTCCAATTGTTTAGAATATAACATTTTTTTGATTTGGTGTTTGCGTGGTTGCTGTAGTATTTAGTATATATACACATATACCTAAAAATACAGTATTGGTATTATTATTTTACACAATTAAAGGAAGAAAGAGAAAATAAAACCACAGTGTCATTTATATTTATGCATATGTTTATTAGTCCTAGTGTAATTTATTCCTGTGGATTTGAATAAGCATCTATAATCACTTTCTTTGTAGATTAAGTACTTCCATTAACATATTTTGTATGGATATATATATATATATTTATTTATTTATTTATTTTTTGCGGTATGCGGGCCTCTCACTGTTGTGGCCTCTCCCGTTGTGGAGCAACAGGCTCCGGACGCGCAGGCTCAGTGGCCATAGCTCATGGGGGCAGCCGCTCCATGGCATGTGGGATCTTCCCAGACTGGGGCACGAACCTGTGTCCCCTGCATCGGCAGGTGGACTCTCAAACGCTGCGCCACCAGGGAAGCCCTGGATATATTTTTAAGTTAATTTTTATTGGATTACAGAGGATTTACAATCTTGTGTTAGCTTCTGCTGTACAGCAAAGTGAATCAGTTACATACACATATATATATATATACATATATCCACTCTTTTTTAGATTATTTTCCCATATATGTCATTAAAGAGTATTGAGTAGAGTTCCCTGTGCTATACAGTAGGTTCTTAACAGTTATCTATTTTATATGTAGTAGAGTGTATATGTCAATCCCAATCTCCCAATTTATCCCTCACTCCCTTTCTCCTTGGTAACCATAAGTTTGTTTTCTACATCTGTGACTCTATTTCTGTTTTGTAAATAGTTAATATCTATCATTATTTTAAATTCAACATAAAAGCAATATGATATGATATTTATCTTTCTCTGTCTCACTTACTTCACTCAGCATGACAATCTCTAGATACATCCATGTCATGGAAAATGACATTATTTCATTCGCTTTTGTTGGCTGAGTAATAGTTCATTGTATACATGTACCACATCTTCTTTATCCATTCCTCTCTTGATGGACATTTAGGTTGCTTCTGTGTCCTGGCTATTATAACAGTGCTGCAATGAATATTGGGGTGCATGTATCTTTCAAACTCTGGTTTTCTTCAGATATATGCCCAGGAGTGGTAATGTTGGATCACATGGTAGCTTTATTTTTTGTTTTTTAAGGAACCTCCATACTGTTCTCCATAGTGACTGTACCAATTTACATTCCCACCAACAGTGTAGGAGGGTTCCCTTTCCTCTACACCCTCTCCAGCATTGAAAATTTGTAGATTATTTTTCTGCCCAAAGAAGAACTTTATTGACATTAATTATTACACAATAATACAAACATTAAAAACCAGTTAATAAGAATTTTTAAACAAATATTTTATCCTAACAAATAGAATCTACTTAAGTAATTATTAAAAAATATATTCATGAAAAATATATTCTTAAATAAAATCATGAGAATTCTTCATATTCCAGAATACACCCTTATTACTCTTTTATTTTTATGATCTTTCATCTCTTCCTTTATCTACACCTCAAAACCTAGCTGTCATAGCAAGAGATGGAGTAAGAAAACAAAACATTATTTAAAACACTGTTAGGCAGCAAATATATTTTTAATTAATTTTTATTGGAGTATAGTTTCTTTACAAGGTTGTGTTACATTCTGCTGTACAGCAAAGTTAATCAGTTATACTTATAGATATATCCCCTCTTTTTTAGATTTCTTTCCCACTTAGGTCACCACAGAGCACTGAATAGAGTTCCCTGTGCTATACAGTAGGTTCCCATTAGTTATCAATTTTATACATAGTATCAATAGTGTATATATGTCAACCCTAACCTCCCAATTTATCCCACATCCGTTTCCCCCTTGATGTCCATACATTTCTTCTCTACGTTTGTGTCTCTATTTTTGCTTTGCAAATAAGATCATCTGTACCATTTTTTCTGGGTTCCATATATATGAGTTAATATAGGATATTTGTCTTCCTCTTTCTGACTTACTTCACTAGGTATGACAGTTTCTAACTCTATCCACGTCTCTACAAATGAACCAATTTTGTTTCTTTTTATGGCTGAGTAATATTCCATTGTATATATGTACAACATTGTGCTACATTTTCTTTATCCATTCCTTCCTTGATGGACTTTTAGGTTGCTTCCATGTCCTGGCTGTTGAAAATAGTGCTGCAGAAGAGACCTTCAAGATGGTGAAGGAGTAAGATGTGGAGATCATCTACCTCCCCACAAATACATCAGAAATACATCTACATGAGGAACCACTCCTATAAAACACCTACTGAATGCTGGCAGAAGACTGCAGACTTCCCAAAAGGCAAGAAAATCCCCACGTACTTGGGTGGGACAAAAGAAAAAGAGAAAACAGAGACAAAAGAATAGGGATGGTACCTGCCCCTCTGGGAGGGAGCACTGAAGCAGGAAAAGTTTCCACACACTAGGATGCCCCTTCACTGGCAGAGATGGGGGGTGGGGTGGGGGTAAGCTTTGGAGAAATGAAGGACAGCACAGCAACGGGGGTGCAGAGGGCAAAGAGGAGAGATTCCCACACAGAAGATCCATGCCGACAAGCACTCACCAGGCTGAGAGGCTTCTCTGCTCACCCACTGGGGCCAGTGGGGGCTCAGAGCTGAGGCTCGGGCTTCAGAGGTCAGATCCCAGGGAGAGGACTGAGGTTGGCTGGTGAACACAGCCTGAAGGGGGCTAGTGTGCCACAGCAAGCCGGGATGCAGTCCAGGAAAAAGTTTGGACCTGCCTAAGAGGCAAGAGACCATTGTTTTGGGGTGTGCAAGGAGAGGCGATTCAGAGCACTGCCTAAACGAGCTCCAGAGATGAGCATGAGCTGCAGCTATCAGTGCAAACACCTGAGATGGGCATGAAATGCTAAGGCTGCTGCTGCAGCCACCAAGAACCCTGTGTGCAAACACAGGTCACTATCCACACCACCCCTCCTGAGAGACTGTGCAGTGCACCACTGTCACGGTCCCACGACCCAGGGACAACTTCACCAGGAGAACACACTGTGCACCTCACACTGTTGCAATGTCATGCAGGAGTCTGCCACGGGAGGCTCGCCACACATTCCATACCCCTCCCTCCAACCCTCCCAGCCTGAGTTAGCCAGAGCCCCCTAATCAACTGCTAACTTAACCCCGTCCTGTCTGAGTGAAGAAAAGATGCCCTCAAGCAACCTAAATGCAGCAGAGGGGCCAAGTCCAAAGCTGAACACCAGGAGCTGTGCAAACAAAGAGAGAAAGGGAAATTTCTCCCATCAGCCTCAGAAACAGTGGATTAAATCGTCACAATCAACTTGACGTACCCTGCATCTGTGGAATGCCTGAATAGACAACAACTCATCCCAAAATTCAGGCAGCGGATTTTTGGAGCAACTGTAGACTTGGGCTTTGCTTTCTGAAAATAATTCGTTACTGGTTTTATGTTTACCTTAGTTTAGAATTTAGAGTTTATTTTCGTTGGTAGATTTGTTTATAGATTTGGTTGCTCTCCTCCTTTATATATATATATATATTTTTCCTTTTTCTCTTTTTGTGAGTGTGTATGTGTATGCTTCTTTGTGTGAGTTTGTCTGTACAGCTTTGCTTTTACCATTTGTCCTAGGATTCTCTCTGTGCGTTTATTTTGTTTGTTTGTTTGTTTGTTTTTGTGTGTGTGTGTGTGTAGATTTTAGCACGTGTTATCATTGGTGGATTTTTTTTTTTGGTTTGGTTTTTCTCTTTATTTTTTAATTTTTTAATTACTTATCAACATTTTTATTTTTAATAATTTTTCTTCATTTTTTATTTTATTAAATTTTATTTTATTTTATTTTTCTTTATTTATTTTTTTCTCCCTTTTCTTCTGAGCTGTGTGGCTGACAGGGTTTTGGTGCTCCAGCCAGGTGTCAGGCCTGTGCATCTGAGATGGAAGAGCTAAGTTGGGGACATTGTTCCACCAGAGATCTCCCAGCTCCATGTGATATCAAATGGGGAAAGCTTTCCCAGAGATCTCTATCTACCAGATTGACTCAACAAACAGCAGGCTACAGTGCTAGACAACCTATGTCAAACAACTAGCAAGACAGGAACACCACCCCACCCATTAGAAGAGAGGATGCCTAAAATCATAATAAGTTCACAGACACCCGAAAACACACGACAGTATGTGGTCCTGCCCACCAGAAAGAAAAGATCCAGCCTCATCCACCAGAACACAGGCACTAACCCCCTCCACCAGGAACCTACACAACCCACTGAGCCAACCTTAGCCACTGGGGGAAGACACCAAAAACAACAGAATCTATGAACCTGCAGGCTGAAAAAAATGAGACCCCAAACAGTAAGTTAACCAAAACGAGAAGACAGAGAGACACAAAGCAGATAAAGGAGCAAAGCAAAAACCCACCAGAACAAACAAAAGATCAACAAATAGGCAGTCTACATGAAAAAGAATTAAAGGAAATGACAGCAGAGATGATCCAAAATCTTGGAAATAGAATGGAGAAAATACAGGAAATATATATATATATTTTTTGTGGTATGCGGGCCTCTCACTGTTGTGGCCTCTCCCATTGTGGAGCACAGGCTCCAGACTCACAGGCTCAGCAGCCATGGCTCATGGGTCTAGCCGCTCCACGGCATGTTGGATCTTACCAGACCGGAGCACGAACTCGAGTCCCCTGCTTCGGCAGGCAGACTCTCAACCACTGAGCCACCAGGGAAGACCCAAGAAACTTTTAACAAGTACCTAGAAATAAAGAGCAAACAAACAAGGATGAACAACACAATAAATGAAATTAAATATTCTCTAGAAGGAATCAATAGCAGAATAACTGAGGCAGAAGAACGGATAAGTGACCTGGAAGATAAAATAGTGGAAATAACTACTGCAGAGCAGAATAAAGAAAAAAGAATGAAAAGAATTGAGGACAGGGCTTCCCTGGTGGTGCAGTGGTTGAGAGTCCACCTGCCGATGCAGGGGACATGGGTTCGTGTCCCGGTCGAGGAAGATCCCACATGCCATGGAGCAGCTGGACCCGTGAGCCATGGCCACTGAGCCTGCGTGTCCAGAGCCTGTGCTCCACAATGGGAGAGGACACAACAGTGAGAGGCCTGCATACTGCAAAGAAAAAACAAAACAAAACAAAACAAAAGAATTAAGAACAGTCTCAGAGACCTCTGGGACAACATTAAACTAACCAACATTCAAATTGTAGGGGTCCCAGAAGAAGAAGATAAAAAGAAAGGGACTGAGAAAATATTTGAAGAGATTATAGATGAAAATTTCCCTAACATGGGAAAGGAAATAGTCAGTCAAGTCCAGGAAGCACAGAGACTCCCATACAAGATAAATCCAAAGAGAAACATGTCAAGATATATTAATCAAACTATAAAAAATTACATACAAAGAAAAATATATTAAAAGGAGCAAGGGAAAAACAACAAATAACACACAAGGGAATCCCCCTGAGGATAACGGCTGATCTTTCAGCAAAAACTCTGCAAGCCAGAAGGGAGTGGCAGGACATATTTAAAGTGATGAAAGGGAAAAATTCTACAACCAAGATTATTCTACCCAACAAAGATCTCATTACATTTGATGGAGAAATTAAAACTTTACAGACAAGCAAAAGTTAAGAGAATTCAGCACCACCAAACCAGCGTTACAAAAAGTGCTAAAGAAATTTCTCTATGCAGGACACACAAGTGAAAGAAAAGACTTACAATCACAAACACAAAACAGTTAAGAAAATGGTAATAGGAACATATATATCGATAACTACCTTAAATGTAAATGGAAAAAAATGCCCAAACCAAGAGATATACACTGGTTGAATAGATACAAAAACAAGACCGTTATATATGCTGTCTACAAGAGACCCAGTTCAGACCTAGGGACACATACAGACTGAGTGAGGGGATGGAAAAAGATATTTCATGCAAATGGAAATCAAAAGAAGCTGGAGTAGCAATTCCCATATCAGATAAAGAGTCTTTAAAGACTATTAAAAGAGACAAAGAAGAACACTACATAATGATGAATGGATCACACCAAGAAGAAGACATAACAAGTGTAAATATTTATGCACCCAACTTAGGAGCAACTCAATACAAAAGGCAAATGCTAACAACCATAAAAGGGGAAATTGACAGTAAGAAAGCCATAGTAGGGTAACACCCCACTGTAACCAATGGACAGGTCATCCAAAATGAAAACAAATAAGGAAACACAAGCTTTAAAAGATACATTAAATGAGATGACTTAATTGATATTTATAGGACATTCCATCTCAAAACAACAAAATACACTCTCTTTTCAAGTGCTCATGGAACATTCCCCAGGATAGATCACAGTTTGGGTCACAAATCAAGCCTTGGCAATTTTAAGAAAATTGAAATCAAATCAACTACCTTTTCCGACAACAAGGCTATGAGACTAGATATCAATTATAGGAAAAATTCTGTGGAAAATATAAACACATGGAGGCTAAACAATACACTACTAAACAACCAAGAGATCATGGAAGAAACCAAAGAGGTAATTAAAAAATACCTAGAAACAAATGACATGAAAACACGATGACCAAAATCCTATGGGATGCAGCAAAAGCAGTTCTAAGAAGGAAGTTTATAACAGTAAAATCCTACCTCAAGAAACAAGAAACACTTAAAATAATCAACCTAACTTTACACCTAAAGCAATTAGAGAAATACAAACAAAAAACCACCAAAATTAGCAGAGGGAAGGAAATCATAAAGATCAGAGCAGAAATAAATGAAAAAGAAGTGGAGGAAACAATAGCAAAGATCAATAAAACTAAAAGCCATTCTTGGAGAAAATAAAAAAATTGATAAAGCATTAGCCAGACACATCAAGAAAAAAAGGGAGAAGTCTCAAATCAATAGAATTAGAAATGAAAAAGAAATAACAACTAACACTGCAGAAATACAAAGGATCATGAGAGATTGCTACCAGCAACTATATGATAATAAAATGGACAACCTGGAAGAAATGGGAAAATTCTTAGAAAAGCACAACCTTCTGAGACTGAACCAGGAAGAAATAGAAAATATAAACAGACATATCACAAGCACTGAAATTGAGACTGTGATTAAAAATCTTCCAACAAACAAAAGCCCAGGACCAGATGGCTTCACAGGTAAATTCTATCAAACATTTAGAGAAGAGCTAATATTTATCCTTCTCAAACTTTTCCAAAATATAGCAGAGGGAGGAACATGGCCCAACTCATTCTACGAGGCAAATATCACCCTGATACCAAAACCAGACAAAGATGTCACAAGAAAGAAAACTGCAGGCCAATATCACTGATAAACATAGATTCAAAAACCCTCAACAAAATACTAGCAAACAGAATCCAACAGCACATTAAAAGGATCATATACTATGATGAAGTGGGGTTTAACTCAGTAATGCAAGGATTCTTCAATATATGTAAATCAATCAATGTGATACACCATATAAGCAAATTGAAGGATAAAAAACATATGAATATCTCGATAGATGCAGAAAAAGCTTTCAACAAAATTCACCACCCATTTAAGTTAAAAACCCTCCAGAAAGTAGACATAGAGGAACTTACCGCAACATAATAAAGGCCATATATGACAAACCCACAGCCAACATCGTTCTCAATGGTGAAAAATTGAAACCATTTCTTCTAAGATAAAAAAAAGGCAAGGTTGCCCACTCTCACCACTATTATTCAACATCGTTTTAGAAGTTTTAGCCACAGCCATCAGAGAAGAAAAAGAAAGAAAAGGAATCCAAACTGGAAAAGAAGTAAAGCTGTCACTGTTTACAGATGACATGATATTATACATAGAGAATCCTAAAGATGCTACCAGGAAGCTACTGGAGCTAATCAATGAATTTGGTAACATAGCAGGATACAAAATTAGTGCACAGAAATACCTTGCATTCCTATACACTAGTGATGAACAATCTGAAAGAGAAATTAAGGAAACACATTTACCATTGCAACAAAAAGAATAAAATACCTAGGAATAAACCTACCTAAGGAGGCAAAAGACCTGTATGCAGCAAGCTATAAGACACTGATGAAAGAAATTAAAGATGATACAAACAGATGGAGAGATATACTATGTTATTGGATTGGAAGAGTCAGCATTGTGAAAATGGGTATACCAGCCAATCTATATATTGAATGCAATCCCTATCAAACTAGCAATGGCGTTTTTCACAAAACTAGAACAAAAATTTTCACAAGTTGTATGGAAACAAAAAAGACCCTGAATAGCCAAAGCAATCTTGAGAAAGAAAAACGGAGCTGGAGGCATCAGGCTCCCACACTTCAGACTATGCTACAAAGCTACAGTAATCAAGACAGTATGGTACTGGCACAAAAAAACAGAAATATAGATCAATGGAACAGGATAGAAAGCCTAGAGATACTCCCATGCACATATGGTCACCTTATTTTTGATAATTGAGGCAAGAATATACAATGGAGAACAGACAGCCTATTCAATAAATGGTGCTGGGAAAACTGGACAACTACATGCAAAAGAATGGAATTAGAGCACTCCTTAATACCATACACAAAAATAAACTAAAAATGGATTAAAGACCTAAATGTAAGGCCAGACACTATAAAAATCTTAGAGGAAAACATAGGCAGAACACTCTATTACATAAATCACTGCAAGATCCTTTTTGACCTACCTCCTAGAGAAATGGAAATAAAAACAAAAATAAACCAATGGGACCTAATGAAACTTAAAAAGCTTTTGCACAGCAAAGGAAACCATAAACAAGATGAAAAGACAACCCTCACAATGGGAGAAAATATTTGCAGATGAAGCAACTGACAAAGGGTTGACCTCCAAAATTTACAAGCAGCTCATGCAGCTCAATGTCAAAAGCAGAAACAACCCAATACACAAATGGGCAGAAGACCTAAATAGACATTTCTGCAAAGAAGATATACAGGTTTCCCACAAGCACATGAAAGGATGCTCAACATCACTAATCATTAGAGAAATGCAAATCCATACTACAATGAGGTATCACCTTACAGGTGTCAGAATGGCCATCATCAAAAAACCTACAAACAATAAATGCTGGAGAGGGTGTGGAGAAAAGTGAACCCTCTTGCACTGTTGGTGGGAGTGTAAATTAATACAGCCACTATGGAGAACAGTATGGAGGTTCCTTAAGAAACTAAAAATAGAACTACCATTTGACCTAGCAATCCCATTACTGGACATATACTCTGAGTAAACCATAATTCAAGGAGTCATGTACCAGAATGTTCATTGCAGCACTATTTCCAATAACCAGGACATGGAAGCAACCTAAGTGTCCATCGACAGATGAATGTGTAAGGAAGCTGTGGCACATATATACAATGGAATATTACTCAGCCAAAAAGGAAATGAAATTGAGTTATTTTTATTGAGATGGATGGACGTATAGTCTGTCATACAGTTTGAAGTAAGTCAGAAAGAGAAAAACAAATATCATATGCTAACACATATATATGGATTCTTAAAAAAAAAAAAAAGAAAGGTTCTGATGAACCTAGTGGCAGGATGGGAATGAAGATGCAGGCATAGAGAGTGGACTTGGGGACACAGGGAGGGGGAAGTGTCAGGTTGGACGAAGTGAGAAAGTGGCATTGACATATATACACTGCCAAATGTAAAATTATCACTAGGGAGAAGCAGCTGCATAGTACAGGGAGAGCCACTGCATGCTTTTTGACCACCTAGAAGGGTGGGAGGGAGACGCAAGAGGGAGGTGATATGGCGATATATGTATACATATATCTGATTCACTTTGTTTTACAGCAGAAACTAACACATTGTAAAGCAATTATGCTCCAATAAAGTTGTTAAAGAAAAGAAGTGTTCTGCCTATGTTTTCTTCTAAGGGTTTTATAGAATCCAGTATTACATTTAGGTCTTTAATCCATTTTGAGTTTCTTTTTGTGTATGGTGTTAGAGAATTTTCTAATTTTGTTGTTTTACATGTAGCTGTCCAGTTATCCTGGCACAATTTATTGAAGAGAGTGTCTTTTCTCCATTGTATATTCTTGCATCATTTGTCATATATTAGGTGACCATAGGTGGATGGGTTTATCTTTGGACTTTCTATTCTGTTCCATTGATCTGTATTTGTTTTTTCTGTGCCACTACCATACTATTTTGATGGCTGTAGCTTTGTAGTATAGTCTGAAGGTAGGGATCTTGAATCCTCCAGCTCCGTTTTTCTTTGTCAAGATTGTTTGGCTATTCAGTGTTTTCTGTGTTTCCTTACAAATTGTAAAATTTTTTGTTCTAATTTTGTGAAAAATGCTATTGTTAATTTGTTTGGGATTTCATTGAATCTGTAGATTACTTTGGGTAGTATAGTCATTTTGACAATACTGATGCTTCCAATCCAAGAACATGATATATCTCTCCATCTGTTTGTGTCACCTTTCTTTTTTTCATCAGTATCTTATAATTTTGTGAGTACAGGTCTTTTGCCTCCATAGGTAGATTTGTTGCTACGTATTTTATTCTTTTTGATGCAGTGGTAATAGTGATTGTTTCCTTGATTTCTCTTTCTGATCTTTCATTTTTAGTGTATAAGAATGCAAGAGATTTCTGTGTATTAATTTTGTATCTTGAAACTTTACCAAATTCATTGGTGAGCTCTAGCAGTTTTCTGGTGCCATCTTTAGGGTTTTCTATGTATAGTGTCATGTCATGTGCAAGCAGTGATGGCTTAACTTCTTTTCTAATTTGAATCCTTTTATTTCTTTTTCTGTGGCTAGAACTTCCAAAACTATGTTGAATAAAAGTGGCAGGAGTGGACATCCTCGTCTTGTTCCTGATCTTATAGGAAATGTTTTCAGTTTTTCACTGTTGAGAATGATGTTTGCTGTGAGGTTGTTGTATATGGCCTTTATTATATTGAGGTAGGTTCCCTCTATGCCCACTTTCTGGAGAGCTTTTTTCATAAATGGCTATTGAATTTGGTCTAAAGCTTTTTTTTCTGCATCTATTGAGATGATCATAAGGTTTTTATTCTTCAATTTTTTGATGTCATATATCACACTGATTGCTTTGTGTATATTGAAAAATCCTTGCATCCCTGTGAGAAATCCCACTTGATCATGGTTTATGATGCTTTTAATGTGTTGTTGGATTCAGTTAACTATTTTTTTTTTTTGAGGATTTTTGTGGCTATGTTCATCAGTGTTATTGGGCTGTAAATTTATTTTTTTTTCGGTATGTGGGCCTCTCACTGTTGCGGCCTCTCCCGTTGTGGAGCATAGGCTCCGGACGCGCAGGCTCAGCGGCCATGGCTCACGGGCCCACCCGCTCCTTGGCCTGTGGGATCTTCCTGGACCGGGGCACGAACCCGTGTCCCCTGCATCGGCAGGCAGACTCTCAACCACTGCGCCACCAGGGAAGCTCTAGACTTTATTTTTAAAGTACTTTTAGGTTCACCACAAAATTGAGTGGAAGGTACCGAGATTTCCCATATGCCTCCTGTCCCCATATATACACAGCATATCAGACTATCAACATCCTGCACCACAGTGGTACATTTATTACAATTGATGAATCTACACTGACATTATTATCACCCAAATTCTATAATTTACATTGAGATTTACTCTTGGTGTTGTGCAGTCTATAGTTTCAACAAACATATAGTGACATATATCCACTGATGTTGTGGTGATTAGAGCATGCACTGGATATTGAGAGGGGCCTCCCCTTTGCTCTGTGGTTGTCACGGCCCTGTCAGAGGTGGAGTCTGCTCCCACATTTTTGGAGTAAAGTTCCCCAGATCTGTTTTGTAGCTGTGTTTCTGATCTGCAGTGTGCAGTAGGTGGGATTGGAGCACTCCCACTGAGAGGGAAGCCACTGAGTAATCCTCCTCTGGAGTTGTTCACCTGTGGGTGTGTTCTGTTCTTTCAGCTATTTTGGGAGCTCTCAGATTACATTGTTGTTGGCACTGATCTCAGCCCCACCTTAACTGTGGTTATGCTGGCAATTGGCCCTGATGTCTCTCAGACATTGTTTTCACCAGGCCACAGCATAGATCCACTGAAATCAGGTCCCAGGATTGCAGTAATCATGGATCTGGACCCTCTGTGGGCACTATGAGGGCAGCTCAGTCTCTGGCCTCACCCAACCCCCACGTATATGTGCCCACAAAATCTACAGCTGCTAAAGTTAGACCCGTCTTGGCTGCAGGAGCACTTATTGTCTGTTCAGATGTTCTGTAGGTGCTGAGTTTACAAAGCCAGCCACGGTGGTGTCAATTCATGGTTTGTGCAGCTGTGAGGAGAGATTTCAACTCTTCTTCCTTAGTTACATGGCCCCTGGGGTTCAGCTGTGATTTGAGCCCCACCTCTGCATGAGGGCCACCCACAGGGTTCTGCTCCCAAGGCTGCCCCAGAGCACACGAGTCCACCTTGGCAAGGACAGGGCAGGGAGGAGGATTCCACAGCCACCAGGGTTGTGGGATCCCCAGTGTAAATGGGGTGCATGGGGAAGCCGGTGGCCATGGGTGTGAGAGAGCTGGCCATAGTGCAGATTTCCTTTTGTTATTTGAATATATTTATAGTAGTTTCTTTGAAATAGTCATCTGCTAAATCCAACTTCTTGGCCAACGCAGACACAGTTTTTTTGTTTGTTTGTTTGTTTTCTTGCTGTACACGGGCCTCTCACTGCTGTGGCCTCTACCATTGCGGAGCACAGGCTCTGGACGCGCAGGCTCAGTGGCCATGGCTCACGGGCCCAGCCGCTCCGCGGCATGTGGGATCCTCCCAGACAGGGGCACAAACCCATGTCCCCTGCTTCGGCAGGCAGACTCTCAACCACTGCGCCACCAGGGAAGCCCCAGACACAGTTTTTACTGCTTATTTTCTAGAATATGGGTCACACTTTTCTGCCTTTTTGGCATTTCTTGTGAGTAAAAAAAAAAAAACTGGACATATAATTTATTATAGCAACTCTGATTTCTTATTTTCTTTGTTTATCTTCTAGAGGTTTTTGTTTTTGTTCGATTGATTTTATTTTTTAAGTAACCTACCTGGAATTAATCTGCAGAATCTATCACACCTGCATTGTGTGTCTGCTAATGTATCTGATTGGTTTAAAATTTTAATTCTAACTTTTTAGCCTGTCTTTTTAGGGGTCTCCTCTGTATCAATCAATCTGTATTGATCATTGATCAATTAATAATCGGCCAGACTTTGTGCTCAAACATCTTGTCTTTAAAGCTTCCATTCACTACTGGTAGATCTATGTTTGCTTTGGGTATTTTATTCAAATCAGGCAAGTTTCAATATTCTGTGGTTTTTATTTTCCACCAAGTTCTCTCAGATCTCCATGGCAATTGCTGTAAAGGTCTCAGACAACCAGAGATATGGGAATGCTAATAAAGCCACTAAGTGAGTATCTAATTTTCAGACTCTGCATATTAAATTTTGGCTAGAATTCAGGTTCCTATTGCTCTAACTAGGATCACAGCCTCAGGCTAGGAGCACTGCTGGGTTTTTCCATACACTACTGAAAAGGAGTTTCCTGTTCTCTGTTCCAAAGTAGTCAGTTCCTATGGCAGCAAACTGCTGGTTTTCACAGCCACTTTTTCACTTGTAAGTGGGGATTGGGAACTCCCCATGCAAGAATGAACTGACTCCCATTGTTCTTACCTAAAGTTCATCTTTTGTTTGTTTTTTTTTTTAGTTATCACTTCTCAATTTGTTATTTGCCTTTGTTCAATATTCAGAACCCATAATTGCTTTTGACTATTTTATTCAGTTTTATAGTTGTTTTTATGGAAAGGATATGCCAACCTTTTCATTCTTCCTTAGCTGTATGTCCTACTACTTCCCATCATTTACTTTTCATTTATAATAAACAAAATATGACATAGCTTTCTATATGCATTATAAGTGAGATAAAGTATTTACAATTTATTTATTTTCTAAATTCTTAATTCATAATGGTTATAGCAACTGAAACCAACAAATCAGTTTTAAAATGACTGATTCATAGATCCAAGTGAATAAAATCTTTATATGAAATCACTGTTCCCTTGGGAATGACAATCCATGGGCTTACCTTTCTTTTAAAATTACTTTTATTTGCTGCCCGATTCAGTGTATCTTATATATCAGATTCATTCTTTATTCCTTTTATACTGTGCTTTTTGGAATCCTGGGACCCACAAAGAATGCCTCAGAGGTGGTCATTGGGCAGTAACTACTCTGCAATGCTAAGCATTTAGATTACTGGTCCTCACTCCTTCAAATCAGAATAACTTAATCTCAGTAGATTTTATATGCTAGGTTTTCACATAAAATTTTGTATGAAGAAAGAGTACCATGCATTTAAAAACACTGCCTTAAATAAATATACTGAAGATTTATTTAGTTGTGAGATGTGAGCATTCAAAATCACTTAAGTGGAATATACATATTACTCTTGTTAATGCTTCTGAGCTTAAATACCTGTTCTTAGTGAATTCAAGCAACATTCCGAAAAGCAAAAGTAAAGGCAGCATAGCCCACCACACTCACTAAATAAAATTTGGCATACAGATAAACAGGCTTTGGGCTTACTAAGTCCTTAAGAAAAAACAGGATGCTTTACAAGTTATCCTTTTTAAAATTGACTCCCCATTACTCTAAATGAAATTATAACTACTTCAGAATATTTAACAACATCCCTTTCGTAATTTAGTTACTATTCCCTTGTGAATTTTTATAAAAATGACTTAAGCATGTATTAGTAAGTTATATAACATGGTTTAAACAAGATGAGAAAATGATTATGACAATACCTTTAGATAAAGAATAGAATGTGGAAAAGTTATCATTTTTACTTCACTAAATAACTTTTATGTTAAGAGTAAAACCATAAAAAATCTGTTATGGAAATTTATCTAAGGTCTTTAATAAACTGTATATACTAAAGTTATAATTTAGCTATTTTGAAGTCAAATTATTTTTATTTATGCTTTCACCTGGGGGCTGTGAGTTAGCTTGCATAGAGAGAAAAAAATAGTTACAATTAAACTTGGATTAATTTAAATTATGATTGAATTGAGGGTTCTTAAAGTTAAAACATGGTTTATTGAAGATTATGGGGAAAAGAAATTTTGCTTTACCTTTTTCAAATCTTGGACGTGAGAATGCACTTAACATCTTTTGAAGAAAAAAATTTAAAATACCCCAACTTGTGAAGATAGAATCTTTCAAGAATGTGTTTTCATCCTAAGAATTACTTTGAATTTTTCAGCACTAGATGTATGTATGTGCTTGTTATGTTTTTTTTTTTTTTTTAAGTTTCAGGTTATCACAGGAAATGATTGAGCTTTTTTGGTAAGGAAACTGTTATTTAAGGAAAATAGAGATGACCGAACATGCAATGGCAGCTCACTTCTAGATTAAAGAAGTTATATTCAAACTTAGTACATTAGAGAATTATATGGCACACTTGTTCAAAATGCAGTTTTCTGGGGTCTTCTGTTACAGATTTCTAACAAATACTATTGAGGCTAAGAAACTTGTATTTTTGACAGAAACCACAGAAATTTTCATATGCATAGTCCCCTAACTCTCTTTAGAGAATCACTGGTTTAAGGCTTAGAATTTTGAGTTCTAATTTATTAATCTATCTAATTTATTGAAAGGATTCTCAAAAATACTAATAAAAACTTATATTGTCTTTTATTACGTATTAGTGGGAGAAACGATTCATTCCAGTGTGACTGAACACTGACTTGGGTCAATCATTACTTCCTTTATATATACTTATGGAGTGCATGCCATGTGTCAGGCAAAGTTCTAAGACTGAGTATATAGCAATGAATAAAAAAGACAAAAATCCTTACCATTTTAGAATTTCATTTTAGTAAGAGTAGTTAACAAACAATAATAATATAATAAATATTCATATTTTATAATACCTTAGAAGGTATTAAGGACTCTGAAAATAATAACAAGGAAGAGGGATAGGGAGTGTTGGGGTAGAAGTAAACATGGAAAGAGAATGGTCTCTTACCACTTATTAAGTTCTCCTTAAGAAGGTGAATTTTAAATATAGACTGGAAAGAGATGAGGGAGTAAGCCTTGTCAATACCTTAAAGAAAATTAATCCAGGCACAGAGACTAGGAAGAGCAATGACTGTGAGTCAACACGTGCCTTGGCGTATTCCAAGAATAGGAAAGAAGCATGTGTGGCTACAGCAGTGAACTGGGGGCAGAGGGTTGGAGATGAGGTCAGAGAACTAATGGTTTGAGGAAGATGGAAGGTCATGTGAGGCTTGTAGGTCACTGTGAGGACTTTGGCTTTTACTTGGAGCAAAATGTGACACCACTGAATAATTTTCAGCATGGAACTGATGTGACATGGTCTGTCATATTTTAACAAGTTCCCTCTAGCTTCTGCTTTGAGAATACATTGAAGGTGTGGGTAGAAGCAAGAAGTTAAGTAACACTATGGTAAAACCTCCTCATCTTGCAAGACTACAGTGACATTAGTATGAATATCATAAATCCCAATTCATCCTGTAGTTGCAGCTCAAATTAATTGGCCAAAGTGAAATTTACGGTAAGAAAGTTCTGAGACTCAGTATGTCAGAGAATATAAAATTCTGTCTTTAGTTAGAAGCTTAAAATAACCCCACCAATTACTCTAATTCTAAAGTAGCTAACCACTGGCATATTGCAGTGTTATGCATGGTAAATACATACTGATAGACAATCTTGCAAAACACCACTGAAAAATATCTTCAGGCTATAGGAGTATGATCTCAACCTAAATCTGACAGGCTTATGCGACACAACACAGGTATTATCATCAAAAGTTTAATAGCATTTTAGTAACATTGTTAATTCTCAGGATTCTGTGGTTCAGCATCTGGGCCTGCAAAGATGAAGGCAGCCTCAAAATCACTACATCCCCAAAATGACTTCACTGAGCTGCAATGCAGATGGATTAATTCCAGTATTGTAAAGTCAACATAATTGAATATTGGCTACATCACAATATTCATTACTGTGATCTGGATCAAGTTGTGATGAAGTAATTTCCCCTGAGTTTAGTACTTAGATAGCCTATAGGGGGATCTCCTTGGACTTGACTTGAGAGAAGCCTTCCATTCCCTATCACCAAATAAATTGGCTTTTATCAGTTGCACATGGATATCTATGATTTAGAAGAGTTTCAAGAGATCCATATGGTTTGTGGCACTCTATAGTCAAACAATTGAATGCATGAGATTCAATTGGATGCATTCAATTGGATGCATGAGTCAAACAATTGAATGCATGAGATGAGATTCCTTTTTGGGGGAGGCAGGTGACGGAATTAATGATACATTATATAAAAAAAGAGACTCAACATGAAGACCTACAAATACAGAAAGCATTAGGTGGTTGTAATTTTAATAATGCTTCTTGCCACTTTGCAGGGGAGCTACACCTTTGCTATATCATTTCTATTACTCAGATTTCAAATTCTCAAAAAAAGGTGGTATAGGGTCCATGCTTAAAATTCCACACCAACCAGTTATAAGCATAATTTTGACTTATAGGTGACATATTTTACGCTCTTAGAAGAGTTGTAATTTTACAATATCAAGCCTAAATTAAAGCACATAAACCTCAGTTGCACAGACCGATTTTTCAAATATATTTATTTAGTAATATTCATAAACAGCAACAGTCTCAGGTACCTCCTATAGTATTTTTTATATCAGAGGAAAAATTCAAATGGTCAATAAACAAAGTCAATAAATAAACATTTTGAATGCTTTTCTATTTAAAATTATCATATTACCTTAAACATAAAAAGAAAACAATATGCATGTTTTTTACCAACATGGAAAGTTGAGAGAAAAAGGTTGTATGGTGTGATACACCATACAGGCTTGGTGTATTAAAAACCTTGACATTGAACATTAATTGTAAGAATGCAGGCATTCTCACAACTATTCACTTTACATAGCTGTTTTGGAGTGCACAAGCACAGAATTGTATGTAATCTAACTTACTGAATTCTGAAACATATTTATTTTTTGTTCCTAGTGGAAAAATTTATAGCATTTTTAGTTTGCTCCTACGAAAACAGTGTGAGTTAGTTACTACTAGTCTTATTCTATCAATGAGAAAACTAAAATTTAGAAGCTACTGAACATGTGCAAGTTTAAATAGCTGGTAAATGGTCAGGATACAAAACAAGCCTGTTTTACTTAACCACTATGTTAGAGAAATTATTCATACATTTGTTCATTATATACCTTTCCAACATCTTTCATGCAATTATCACCCTGGCAAATCGATTCTTTCATTTTCAATCATAGTAAACCTGCTTTGTTTTTTTTAAACAACTTTACTGGAGTATAACTGCTTTAAACTGGTGTGTTAGTTTCTGCTTTATTACAAAGTGAATCAGCTATACATATACATATACCCCCATATCTCCTCCCTTTTGCGTCTCCCTCCCACCCTCCCTATCCGACCCGTCTAGGTGGTCACAAAGCACCGGGCTGATCTCCCTGTGCTATGCGGCTGCTTCCAACTAGTTATCTCTTTTACATTCGGTAGTATATATTAGTCCGTGCCACTCTCTCACTTCGTCCCAGCTTACCTTTCCCCCTCCCCGTGTCCTCAAGTCCATTCTCTACATCTGCGTCTTTTTCCTGTCCTGCCCCTGGGTTCTTCATAACCTTTTATTTTTAGATTCCATATATATGTGTTAGCACACAGTATTTCTTTTTCTCTTTCTCACTTACTTCACTCTTTGTGGTAGACTCTAGTTCCACCCACCTCACTACAAATAACTCAATTTCGTTTCTTTTCACGGCTGAGTAATATTCCATTGTATATATGTGCCACATCTTCTTTATCCATTCATCTGAAGATGGACACTTAGGTTGCTTCCATGTCCTGGCTATTGTAGATAGAGCAGCAATGAACATTGTGGTACATGACTGTTTTTGAATTATGGTTTTCTCAGGGGATATGCACAGTAGTAGGATTGCTCAGTCGTATGGTAGTTCTATTTTAAGTTATTTAAGGAACCTCCATACTGTTCTCCATAGGGGCTGTCAATTTACATTCCCAACAACAGTGCAAGAGGGTTCCCTTTTCTCCACACCCTCTCCAGCATTTATTGTTTGTAGATTCTTTGATGATGGCCATTCTGACTGGTGTGAGGTGATACCTCACTGTAGTTTTTGATTTGCATTTCTCTAATGATTAGTGATGTTGAGCATTCTTTCATGTGTTTGTTGGCAATCTGTATATCTTCTTTGGAGAAATGTCTATTTAGGTATTCTGCCCAGTTTTGGTTTGGATTTTTTGTTTTTTTGACATTGAGCTGCATGTGCTGCTTGTAAATTTTGGAGATTAATCCTTTGTCAGTTGCTTCATTTGCAAATATTTTCTCCCATTCTGAGGGTTGTCTTTTCATCTTTATAGTTTCCTTTGCTGTGCAAAAGCTTTTAAGTTTCATTAGGTCCCATTTGTTTATTTTTGTTTTTATTTCCATTTCTCTAGGAGGGGGTCAAAAGGATCTTGCTGTGATTTATGTCATAGAGTGTTCTGCCTATGTTTTCCTCTAAGATTTTTATAGTGTCTGGCCTTACATTTAGGTCTTTAATACAATTTGAGTTTATTTTTGTGTACGTTGTTAGGGAGTGTTCTAATTTCATTTTACATGTAGCTGTCCAGTTTTCCCAGCACCACTTATTGAAGAGGCTGTATTTTCTCCTTTGTATATTCTTGCCTCCTTTATTAAAACTACGGTGACCATATGTGTGTGGGTTTATCTCTGGGGTTTCTATCCTTTTCCATTTATCTATATTTCTGTTTTTGTGCCAGTACCATACTATCTTGATTACTGTAGCTTTGTAGTATAGCCTGAAGTCAGGGAGCCTGATTCCTCCAGCTCTGTTTTTCTTTCTCAAGATTGCTTTGGTTATTCGGGGTCTTTTGTGTTTCCATACAAATTGTGGAATTTTTTGTATTAGTTCTGTGAAAAATGCCATTGGTAGTTTGATAGGGATTGCATTGAATCTGTAGATTGCTTTGGCTAGTATAGTCATTTTCAGAATGTTGATTCTTCCAATCCAAGTACATGGTATATCTCTCCATCTGTTTGTGTCATCTTTAATTTCTTCCATCAGTGTCTTATAGTTTTCTGCATACAGGTCTTTTTTCTCCTTAGGTAGGTTTATTTCTAGGTATTTTATTCTTTTTTATAATGGTAAATAGTAGTGTTTCCTTAATTTCCCTTTCAGATTTTTCATCATTAGTGTATAGGAATGCAAGAGATTTCTGTGCATTAATTTTGTATCCTGCTACTTTACCAAATTCATTGATTAACTATAGTAGTTTTCTGGTAGCATCTTTAGGATTCTCTATGTATAGTATCACAATCATAGTAAATCTTAACTTATTGTATAGTTGGAAGGAGCATATACAAGAAACTATGACTATGATTCATTTGCATAATGTTTTCATTATGCTAAAATTATTTGCAAATCTCTAAATATTTGCAGTCAACTAATTTCTATGTGCTATAGTTTGACTTCTTAATGACAGTATTGAGGCTTACTGATTCCACATTTATGTTGCTAGATGTAACTCAATTCTTTTTTTTTTTTTTGACTAGTCTACCAACTCCACACATTGATTAATTTTCTCATTGCTTAGAAGTTATTTTGACAAACAATAAACATTTAGTAAGTACCTAATATAGGCAATACATTTTCTAGTTATATTGTATAATACAATGAAAAAGATGGAATCACATTCCTGAAGAAACTGAGTGTCTGGAGAGATTATATTTCTATGAAAACATTTCTGTGGTAGGAAGAAATGTATTAAGAAGTGCTAAAACAAGGGCACAAAATGTTGCTTGAGTCCAGAAAATAAAGATTAGTTTTAGATGGGATCAAAGAAGAGTTCATGGAAGAGGTGGTATTTGAGCAGAAACTTGAAGTATTCCTAGGATTGAGAGGCAAAGCTAGGGATAATTACAATTCCTTTTAGGTAGAGCAACGTGAACAAAGTTATAATGCAAAAGTAATACAGGCTGTGTAGAAATGGAGGTAATATGATCTAGTTGGAACATATGTGAGAAATCTATGAGAGGAAGGGCAAGGGAGGAATTACATTTGAAAGGTAGTTTGGGCCTTGAATTCCATCCTAGTGTGTTTGGACTTTATCTTTTAATCACTAAAGTATTATTAAAGGACTTTGAGTAGAGAAGTGATATTATTTAAGCTGTGCTTTAAGAATTAGGCATCTCCATGTTTATCACAGTGACTGAAATAGCTGAACCACAAGTGGTTTTTGTTTTTTTTTTAAGATGAATAATATTCTAATGTAACATTAATAAAACCTTAACCAATCCAACCCATTATGCTCATGTAGACACGGCCCTGAGTGGACAGTAGGGAACACAGACTTCCCTTGGGCTGCCCTGAGTGGAACTTCTCCTTATTTTATTTATTTATTTATTTTTAACATCTTTATTGGAGTATATGAGTGGATGGGATTCACCAATCTGCAACTGAGCCATTGCTTGTTACTAAACTGTAATAACAGAAGCATTCAGATCAATGCAGTAAAACTAGCAGTGGAAGTTTGAAACTTATGTCTTTGAAACACAAAAATTGAAGCACAGCTGGAATCACTTTAGCAATAAAATCTACTTTCACAGTTTCTTTTAACTTATGTTTGTCCACTCAGAACTTACAACCTAGTGTATTTACCTGTGCACTTTTCTCACATAGTAGCCTATATTAGTATGGTTCTAAACATAAACATGAGAATCCCTTGCATTTAAACCTCACTTTTAACTTTTCTAAGTTGTTTGTATTTAGAGTCAATTTTGATAACCACAATATCCCTAATGAGGTAAGTAGGCAGGTAGAATCAAATAAATGGAGACTAGAAGAGGTTAAGGAGTTTGTCAAAAGTTAGTCGATTTATTACTGTCACGTCTAGGGTAAAAGCTGTATCTCTTTGCTTTGAGTCCAATGTTTTTTCTATTGCACAGAAATGCTACTTCTCCCAATAGAAAAGCATACAATCTTCAGCATGTTTACAAATATGGAAAGCCCAAATAAAAAACCAATTTCCAAATATCTAATGTAGCACAAAAAAAACCAGTTGAATAAAATTTTCCCTCTTAAGCTGGATGTTTAGATAGTGTGTTGACATAACTAGTACTTTCCATAGTTAGTTTCAGAGCATCAATTGAATGTGACTGTCTATTGAAAACACCATAGCAAATTAGCCATGACAGTTTAGGATGAATCAACACCATGCCTAATGATGTGGATATTGATCAATTTTACAGTTATCTTGGTTGGACTAAATAACTCTTTTCATGTGGTTTATCTAAATTATCTAGATTAGCTGTCTTCATTTATTGGGGCTATCTATAATTTTAAAATCTTCAGCTCACTTTGTACTATATAGACAAACTCAAAGTTGTAGTTTATGCTCTGCATGTAGTAAAAAATGTGTCTTGCAATGAGAGAACTAGCAAAACTGTATGGAATTGGTATAAAAAATTAAATAATGGTAACATTCTTTCTTTTAGGAGGCTGTGTCCATATGTTGATAAGAAAATATTCATTAACCTCTTTTTCTGGCAGCGGCTTCAAAGCAACTCTTTTGACTATAGAGTGATAACTAGGACCAGCCATCAAAATTGTAAAGGAGTTAAAGTTTATCTTTGGCATTTCTGCCTTCTTTTCTATAACCTCTGCCTGTTTTTTTGTTTGTTTGTTTTCTTTTCAGAGTCTCTTTCTCCCAGAGACCCATGAGTCTCAAGCTATTTCAATCCAAACCTGCCTTAGCAATTCGTTTTCTGTCAATTAAGAACTGATGGTTTTTCCTCTCATAAACATATAGTTTAAGACTAAAAGCTAGAATTTCAAGGATCAGTAGAAATTATACTTTTGAGTATGGGGTGGATTATTTTCTGCTACATTTCAGTTATCACAATGCACAGATATTCCACCAATTAATTGGCACAACTGATGTTAAGTGTATAATTGGAACTAATGACTGCAAAATCAAAGTAAAAAATACCCTGGGTATTGCAAGAATTTTTATCACCCTGGTGTAATCTGAGTGTGCCTGCATCTTGGAATCATCTTGCATATATCTGCTCTCTGGTTTCTATGACCTATGGTGAAAGCAACTGGCCCAATAAAAGCCATCAATTCATCAAATAACCCATTAAACAGAATTCACAAGAACCTGGACTCTTGCCCTTTGTAGTTATACATCACCACCATATCTCATTCCCAGTTCGCCTTCACTCCCTAGACTTATGATTTCTGCTCCTCTTCCTATTTGACACCTATTAATTTGAGGACCCATTACTGATCTGGATGCCCAGTCAAAACAATGTCTACTGAACTATATAAAATCTCACACCCAGTTGTTTTTCTCATTACCCATTTGGCCTATACTCTGATTCTGCTTCTGCCAAGATGTGGAACACCTGGAGCAAATCTGTCTTCAGTCACCCCTTTGGTGGAATTCAGGAAGTTGCTCTTGTATCTGCAAAATGGGTAGCATAGAACATAGTAAGAAAATGTGTGGTCTTTTAAAAATTATATTTTGAATGGTGGTACTAAATCACTGTGCTGCTTCAAGGATCCCAATTACTCCTGTGATTTTGATCTATTTAAAAAATAACCTTAGTAAGACAATAGCTTGGGCCATTCTGTGCCTTGATTTTAGGAAGGTGCAAGCCCTGCTTGCAGCTTAACCATGGTCAAAACCTTTGATATCCACCCAACAATAATCCGTTTTGACTACTTATTGCTCAAGAAACACTTACTCTTCTCTCAGATTTGCCCTACCTGAGCCAGGAAATCTATGAAAGAACTTGGGTAGACAAGGGCAAAAGCTATAGTATTAGAGTATTCACCATGTTTGAGTAGTCCATGCTTCAGGCAGTGGAGTTATGGGAGTCAAGCTTGCTTCATGGACACAATGAGATTTATTCAGGATTTTGAATAATTTAAGCAAGTCAGTAACATAGTAAAATGCAAAAGGATAGCATGATTGTAGTATAAAACAGTTCTATGCTTTGTGACCACCTAGAGAGGTGGGATAGGGAGGGTGGGAGGGAGGGAGTTGCAAGAGGGTAGAGATATGGGGACATATGTATATGTACAACTGATTCACTTTGTTATAAAGCAGAGGCTGACACACCATTGTAAAGCAATTATACTCTAATAAAAATGTTTAAAAAACAGTTCTATATTAATACAATACATCTTTTGGTTGTGTCAACTCAAATTTTCTGTAATTTTCTTTCCTTAAAAGAAAGCTGATACACAGTCTTTACCCTTTTTCTCTTTTGTCCCTTTATCTTTCCTGCTGGCTTGAATGTAGATATGATGGCTTGAGGATGGAGATCATACACAGTGAAACATTAGGATAAAAAACCCTGAGTCCTTAAAGACTTCAGGAATCAAATCTGTCATACCAGCTTTGGACTGCCTATAGTCACACTTTCAAATAAGAGAAAAATAAACCTCTAACTTAATTAAGCCATTTTTTACGTCTTTATTACTCAGTCAACTTAATCCTAATTGAACATAAGAATTCTTGGGCTGTATTTCATATAGGGGTAGAACTATCCAACTGTTTTCATCATAACATTGGGAAGTATACTATTTGATAGTTAAGGTATTGAAGGTAAACAAGCTGAGGTCAAATAGTAGCTGTGGCTTTGTTAGGAAGTTATTTACTTTTTCTGAACCTCAGTTTCCTCATCTATAAAAAGTCATTTGAATAGCCCTTCTGAGCTCATTGTGGGAAATAAATGAGAAAATTAATATATAGGAATTTTACATAGTAAGCATGATAAATACTATGTATTAATTAGTATTATTGGCTTCTACACTGCTGCTTGATCTATACATTTAATACTTCTGGCACTCTCAGTTTCATACAGAAGAATCACTGTAATTGCTTTGCCTGAAAGTTATAGTTAAAATACATTAGAAATATTCTAGTATTTATGCCTCATGACACACACTCATGTGTGTGAGCATTTTTTATTAACGCCTTTGTCAAACCATTTAAGTTATCCAAGTGTTTTTCATTTTTCAATGAAAAATGTTTTAATAAACACTATAGAAATTACCCCAATTCTGAATTTTAATTCAGAGTTGTTCTGATATTATTTTCCTGATCTCATCCTGTTAAATGCCTATTTTGTTATGACACAATTTTTAATGCAATAGAAATAATTTCTTAATTCAATTGCCATTGAGTGTCACTATATATCATTTAGTAGTTGCTGTGCCACCAAACCTCAGCAGGGTGAGATAACAAGTTCCTTTCAGCTATCATTCTGAAATTTTCTTGATGTTAGGGTCAGTACTACTTTAATAGTTTTTTTCAGTTTCTACAAAAGAAGTGTAGGATCAGAAATGATGGAAAGATCATGGAGAAAACCAAACATTAGAACAAGAAACTGTTCCCAAATAACTTTATTGAGTTAATTATGTAAAAGTGTGTAATTACTTGTTGCTTACAACTGCTCTATTCATTGTATTTGTGTGTATGTATTTTTTTTCTTCCAGAAACTATTTACATAAGTTTTTGGACCTAGTGCATAAAGGAAAATAGTGTTTTAAGAAAATAAAGTTATTTTACTACTCTTACTATATAGATGCCAGGCTTGATTATTACCTATGCTATAGAACCTAACTTTATATAGTGGTTTTATATCTCACTAGGTAAGAACACAGACTTTGGAATTAGGCATATCTCTTTTCCAATTAGAGGTACATCACTTACTATTTATGTGACATTTATAAGGAGTACCCTAAGGCTCAGTTCTTGGTTCTCTTTTCTTCTGTTTCTGTACTCCCCTTACTTGGCGATCTCATTTTGTCTCATGATTTTAAATATTGTATCTATGCTGATTACTAAAAAATTATATATTCAGCCCAAAACTTTCCCCAAAGTACACACATATATATACATATATATATGAATGTCTAATACTCATGTCAAACTTAACACATCTAAAAATAAATATCTGATTTCTCCCTTGCCCCCTAAATTGCTCTGCAATCTTTTTTGCCTTGGTTAATGGCAATTTCATCCTTCCAGTTGCTCATATCTCAAACCTTACATTCATCCTTGATTCCTCTCTTATATTCATGTCCCACATTAGTTCATCTTCAAAATATATCTAGTCTGACCACTTCTCACTATCTCCTTTGTTCATGTTAGCATCATCTCTCACTTGAATTATTGTAGCAGCCTGCTAACTGGTTTCCTTGCCTATGTCATTGCACATCTGAAGTCTCTTCTCCAATCAGCAGCCAGAGTAATCCTTGCAAAATAAAAGCAAAGAATATTACTTTATTGTTCAAAACTGTGCAATTGTTCCTCATTTTACCAAAAGTAAAAGCCAAAATCTTTATAATAGCCCATAAGGTTTTACATTGTGGATGTACCACACCTTCGCTGTACCTCTCTGATTTCATCTCCTATTACTTTTCCTCTCATTCATTAGTCTCTTGCCACAATGACCTCCTTAATCTTCCTTGAACATATTAGGCCTGCTCCCACCTCAAGTCCTTTGCACTGGTTGTGTCTTCTGCTTGGACAAGTCTTTCCCAATATATCTGCATAAATTACTACCTCATCTCCATCAAGTTTATGTTTAACTGTTACCTTTCAAGTTAGGTCTTCCTTCATTATACTATTAAAAATTGCAATTCCTTCTCTACTTTTTATTATTTCTGAATTTTTTTCTTTTTTGAGATGTGATGACATATAACATTGTATAAGTTTAACATTTACAGTGTGTTGATTTGTTGTATTTATATATGGCAATGTGATTACCATAACAGCATTAGCTAACATCTCTATAATTTCACATAATTATTACTTCTGATTTATGGTGAGAACAATTAAGATCTTGTCTCTTAGCAACTTCGAATTTTATAATATAGTATTATTATATATAATCACTATGCTGTGCATTAGATCTCCAGGACTTATTTATCTACTAGCTACAACATCTCCCCAGTTATCTCACTGCCAGCTCCACCATTCTCTCTGTTTTATTCCACATATAATTGATATCATACAGTATTTGTCTTTCTCTGTCTGACTTACCTCTCTTATCATACTGCCCTTATCTGGCCTAGTTGTTGTAAATGGAAGAATTTCTTTCTGTTGGTGAAAAGTATTCAATTGTATAGCTATAGCTATAGGTATATATATATATATATATATATATATATATATATATAGTCACATCTTCTTTATCCATTCATTCATTTGTTTACAGATATTTGGGCTGTTTCTATATCCTGGCTATTGTGAATAATGTTGCAATAAATATGGGAGTGCAGGTATCTCTTCAATATCCTGCTTTTGTTCCCTTTGGATATATACCCAGTAGTGGCATTTCTAGATTATGTGGTAGTTCTATTTTTAATTTTTGTGAACCCTCCATACTGTTTTCTATAGTGGTTGGACCAATTTCCATTCCCACAGTGTACTAGGTTTCCCTTTTCTCCACATCCTTACCATACTTGTTATCTATTGTCTTTTTGATGAAAGCCATTTTATCAGGTGTGTGGTTTTGATTTGCATTTCATTGACGATAAGTAATACGAGCATCTTTTCATGTACATTTTGGCTATTTGGATGTCTTCTTTGGAAGAATATCTGCTCAATTTCTCTACCCATTTTTAAATCAGATTGTCTCTTCTTTTGTTATTGAATTGTGTGAGTTCTTTATATATTTTGGATATAATAACCCCTTATGTGATACATGGTTTTCAAATATTTTCTCCAATTATGGAGGTTGCCTTTTTATTGTTTTGAAAGTCTCTTTTCTTGTGCAGAAGCTTTTAGTTTGATGTAGTTGCAGTTTGATTTTTGCTTTTGTTGCTTATGTTTTTGAAGTCATCTCTAAAAATATCATTGGCAAGATCAACGTCAAAAAACTTCTTGTGTATGTTTTTCTTCTATGAATTTTATGTTATCAGGTCTTATGTTTAAGGCTTTAATCCATTTCAAGCTAATTTTTGTGAATGGTATAATATAAGGACCTAATCTCATTTTTCTGCATGTCATTATCCAGTTTTTTCAGCACCATTTTTTGAAGAGACTATCCTTTCCCAATGAGTGTTGTTTACTTCCTTGTCAAATGTTAGTTGACTGTATATCTTGGGATTTACTTCTGGGCTCTCTATTCTGTTCAATTGGTTTTTGTGTCTACTTTTATGCCAGTACCATACTGTTTTAATTACTATAGCTTTATAACATAGTTTGAAATCAGGACGTGTGAATTGTCCAGTTTTGTTCTTGTCAGGATTGCTTTGGCTATTCATGGTCTTTTGTGGTTCCATACACATATTATAATTGTTTTTTTTCTATTTATGTGAAAAATTCCTTTGGAATTTTGATAGCAATTTCATTGAATTTATATATGGTTTTGGATAGCATGAACATTTTAACAATATTAATTCTTCTGATCCATGATAATGTGATGTCTTACCATTTATTTCATTCAACAAGGTCTTGTAATTTTTATCATACAGATCTTTAACTTCCTTGGATAAATTTATCCCTAAGAACTTTACTGTTTTTGATGCGATTGTTTTTTTAAAAATATTTATTTAGGCTGCACTGGGTCTTAGTTGAGGCACATGGACTCTTAGTTGTGGCCTGTGGGCTTCTTAGTTACAGCATGCAGACTTCTCAGTTGCAGCATGCGGACTCTTAATTGTGGCATGCATGTGAGATTTAGTTCCCTGCCCAGGGATCAAACTTGGGCTCCCTACATTGGGAGCATGGATTCTTACCTACTGGACCACCAGGAAAGTCCCTTGATGCTATTGTTAATGGAAGAGTTTTATTTCTTTTTCAAATGTTTCATTATTAGTACATAAAAATGCAACTGATATCTGCATGTTGAATTTATATCCTGCAATTACACTGAATTTGTTGATTAGTTTCAACAGCTTTTGGCTTAGTCTTTAGGGTTTTCTATGTTTAAGATCATATCATCTGCAAATAATGACAATTTTACTTCTTTATTTTTTATTTGGGTACATATTAGTTCTTAGTCTTACCTGATTGTTCTAGGTAGGGCTTCCAGTACTATATCGAGTGTGAGAGTGGGCACACTTGTCTTGTTCCTGATCTTAAAATAAAAGCTTTCACACTTTCACCATTGGATATGATGTTAGCTGTGTGTTTTCCATATATGACCTTTATTATGTTGAGGTATGTTTCTTTTATACCCATTTTGTTGCAAGTTTTTTTTTCCTCATGAAAGAATGTTGTATTTTGTCAAATGCTTTTTATGCATCTACTGAGAGGATGCTATAATTTTTATCTTTCATTCTATTAATGTGTTATATAATACTTATTGATTTGTGTATGTTTTGAAACATTTTTGTATCCCAGGAATAAATCTCACTTGGTCATGGTGTATAATTATCTTAATGTGTCATTAAATTTAGTTTAAGATTATTTCATTGAGAATATTTACAACTATTCATCAGGGATATCGGTCTATAGTTTTTTCTTATAGTGTCCTCATATGGCTTTGGTATTAGGGTAATACTGGCCTCAAAGAATTAGTTTGGAAGTGTTACTTCCTCTTCTATTTGTTGAAAGTGTTTTAAATGAATTGGAATAAGTTATTTTTAAATGTTGCAGAATTCAGTGGAGATATCTAGTCCTGAGCTTTACTATGTTGGGGAGTATTTGATTACTGATTCAACCTCCTTACCCATTATGAGTTGTTCAGATTTTCTATGTATTTTTGATTCAGTATTCGTAGGTTGTATGTTTCTAGGAATTTATCCATTTCTTGTAAGTTATACAATTTGTCAGCACATAAATCTTCATAGTAGTCTTTATAATCCTATATATTTCTGTAGTATTAGTTGTAATGTCTACTTTTTCATTTATGATTTTATTTATTGACTCTCCTTTTTCTTAGTTTATCAAAAGTATTTTTTTCAATTTCATTCAAAAGCAGTTCTTAGTTTTGTTGATGTTCTCTATTGTTTTCCTGTTCCCAAATTCATTTACTTCTGGTTCTATCTGTGTTATTTCCTTTATTCTGCTAACTTGGGGCTTAGTTTGGTTTTCAGTTTTTATTTCTCTGAGGTGTCAAGTTAGATTGTTTATTTGAGATTTTTTCTAACTATAGGCATTTATTACTATAAACTTCCATTTCAGAACTGTTTTTGTAGCATCTGATGGGTTTTGGTATATTGTGTTTCCATTTTTATTTGTTTCAATGTTTTTTAAATTTCCCTTTTATGCCTTCTTTGACCTGGTGGCTGTTCAACAGTGTGTTGTTCATTTTCCTGTTTATTTTCCATATCCTTGTAAAATTTCCACATTCTTCTTGTTATTTATTCCTAGTTTCCTACCACTGTAGTCAGAAAAAAAATGCTTAGCATGATTTCAATTTCTTCAATTTGCTAAGACTTATTTTGTGTCCTATCATAAGATCTAACCTGGAGAATGTTTAATATGCACTTGAGAAGAGTGTGCATTTTACTACTTTGGGTAAAATTTTCCTTAAATGTCTGTTATGTTCATTTGGTCTAATGTATCGTTGAAGTCCAATGTTTCATTGTTGATTTTCTGTCTAAATGATCTATCTATTGCTGAAAGTAGGGTATTTAAGTCCCCTACTAATACTGTATTTTTGTCCATCCCTCCCTTCAGATCTGTTAGTATTTATTGATATATTTAGGTTCTCCTATGTTGTGTGTGTGCATTTTTATGATTGTTATAACTTCTTGATGAATTGATACATTTATCATTATATAATGACCTTCTTTATCTCTCATTACCATTTTAGGCTTAAAGTCTGTTTTGTTTGATAGAAGTATAGCTATCCTTGGCTGTCTTTTGGTTTCCACTTGTATAAGTTATTGGTTTCCATTCCTTCATATTCAGTCTATGTGTGTTCTTAAAACTGAAGTGGGTCTCCTGTAGGCAGCATATAGTTGACTCTTTCTTCTTTTTTTAACCATCCAGTCACTCCATTCTCTTTCATTGATGAATTTGATTCATTACATTTAGAGTAATTGTAGATATGTAATATAATGCCATCTTATTAATTGCTTTCTGCGTGTTTTGCATTTCCATTGTTTCTTTTTTCCTATGTCACTGTCTATGTATTTTTTTACATATTTATTGGAATATAATTGCTTTACAATGGTGTGTTAGTTTCCACAATATAACAAAGTGAATCAGTTATACATATATATATGTTCCCATATCTCTTCCCTCTTGCCTCTCCCTCCCTCCCAACCTCCCTATATCACCACTCTTGGTGGTCACAAAGCACCGAGCTGATCTCGCTGTGCTATGTGGCTGCTTCCTATTAGCTATCTATTTTATGTTTGGTAGTGTATATATGTCCATGCCGCTCTCTCACTTTGTCGCAGCTTACCCTTCCCCCTCCCCATATCCTCAAGTCCATTCTCTAGTAGGTCTGTGTCTTTATTCCTGTCTTACCCCTATGTTCTTCATGACATTTTTTTTCTTAAATTCCATATATATGTGTTAGCATACGGTATTTGTCTTTCTCTTTCTGACTTACTTCACTGTGTATGACAGGCTCTAGGTCTATCCACCTCATTACAAATAGCTCAATTTTGCTCCTTATTATGGCTGAGTAATATTCCATTGTATATATGTGTCACATCTTCTTTATCCATTCATCCGATGATGGACACTTAGGTTGTTTCCATCTCTGGGCTATTGTAAATAGAGCTGAAATGAACATTTTGGTACATGACTCTTTTTGAATTATGGTTTTCTCAGAGTATATGTCCAGTAGTGGTATTGCTGGGTCATATGGTAGTTATATTTGTAGTTTTTTAAGGAACCTCCATACTGTTCTCCATAGTGGCTATACCAATTCACATTCCCATCAGCAGTGCAAGAGTGTTCCCTTTCCTCCACACCCTCTCCAACATTTATTGCTTCTAGATTTTTTGATGATGGCCATTCTGACTGGTGTGAGATGATATCTCATTGTAGTTTTGATTTGCATTTCTCTAATGATTAATGATGTTGAGCACTCTTTCATGTGTTTGTTGGCAGTCTGTATATCTTCTGTGGAGAAATATCTATTTAGGTCTTCTGCCCATTTTTGGATTGGGTTGTTTGTTTTTTTGTCATTGAGCTGCATGAGGTGCTTGTAAATTTTGGAGTTTAATCCTTTGTCAGTTGCTTCATTGGCAAATATTTTCTCCCATTCTGAGAGCTGTCTTTTGCTCTTATTTATGGTTTCCTTTGCTGTGCAAAAGCTTTGAAGTTTCCTTAGGACCCATTTGTTTATTTTTGTTTTTATTTCCATTTCTCTAGGAGGTGGGTCAAATAGGATCTTGCTGTGATTTATGTCATAGAGTGTTCTGCCTATGTTTTCCTCTAAGAGTTTGATAGTTTCTGGCCTTACATTTAGGTCTTTAATCCATTTTGAGCTTATTTTTGTGTATGGTGTTAGGGAGTGATCTAATCTCATACTTTTACATGTATCTGTCCAGTTTTCCCAGCACCACTTATTGAAGAGTCTGTCCTTTCTCCACTGTACATTCTAGCCTCCGTTATCAAAGATAAGGTGACCATATGTGTGTGGGTTTATCTCTGGGCTTTCTATCCTGTTCCATTGATCTATATTTCTGCTTTTGTGCCAGTACCATACTGTCTTGATTACTGTCACTTTGTAATATAGTCTGAAGGCAAGGAGCCTGATTCCTCCAGCTCCATTTTTCGTTCTCAAGATTGCTTTGGCAATCTGTGGGGTCTTATGTGTTTCCATACAAATTGTGCAATTTTTTGTTCTAGTTCTGTGAAAAATGCCAGTGGTAGTTGAATAGGGATTGCATTGAATCTGTAGATTGCTTTGTGTAGCAGAGTCATTTTCACAATATTGATTCTTCTAATCCAGGAACATGGTATATGTCGCTTATATTTATACCATCTTTAATTTCTTTCATCAGCGTCTTATAATTTTCTGCATACAGGTCTTTTGTCTCCTTAGGTAGGTTTAATTCTAGATAGTTTATTCTTTTTGTTGCAATGGTAAATGGGAGTGTTTTCTTTATTTCACTTTCAGATTTTTCATCAATAGTGTATGAGAATGCCAAAGATTTCTGTGCATTAATTTTGTATCCTGCTACTTTACCAAATTCATTGATTAGCTCTAGTAGTTTTCTGGTAGCATCTTTAGGATTCTCTATGTATACTATCATGTCATTTGCAAACAGTGAGCTTTACTTCTTCTTTTCCAATTTGGATTCCATTTATTTCCATTTGTTGTCTGATTTTTGTGGCTAAAACTTCCAAAACTATGTTGAATAACAGTGGTGAGAGTGGGCAACCTTGTCTTGTTCCTGATCTTAGTGGAAATGCTTTCCTTTTTTCACCATTGAGGACGATATTGGCTGTGCGTTTGTCATATATGGCCTTTATTATGTTGGGGAAAGTTCCCTCTATGCCTACTTTCTGCAGGGTTTTTATCATAAATGGGTGTTGAATTTTGTCGAAAGCTTTCTCTGCCTCTACTGAGATGATCACATGTTTTTTCTCCTTCAATTTGTTAATATGGTTTATCACATTGATAGATTTGCGTATATTGAAGAATCCTTGCATTCCTGGAATAAACCCCACTTGATCATGGTGTATGATGCTTTTAATGTGCTGTTGGATTCTGTTTGCTAATATTTTGTTGAGGATTTTTGCATCTATGCTCATCAGAGATATTGGCCTGTAGTTTTCTTTCTTTGTGACATCCTTGTCTGGTTTTGGTATCAGGGTGATGGTGGCCTGGTAGAATGAGTTTGGGAGTGTTTCTCCCTCTGCTATATTTTGGAAGAGTTTGAGAAAGATAGGTGCTTGCTCTTCTCTAAACGTTTGAAAGAATTCGCCTGTGAATCCATCTGGTCCTGGGCTTTTGTTTGTTGGGGGATTGTTAATCACAGTTTCAATTTCAGTGCTTGTGATTGGTCTGTTCATATTTTGTGTTTCTTCCTGGTTCAGTCTTGGCAGGTTGTGCATTTCTAAGAATTTGTCCATTTCTTCCAGGTTGTCCATTTTATTGGCATAGAGTTGCTTGTATTAAGCTCTCATGAACTTTTGTATTTCTGCAGTGTCAGTTGTTACTTCTCCTTTTTCATTTCTAATTCTATTGATTTGAGTCTTCTCCCTTTTTTTCTTGATGAGTCTGGCTAATGGTTTATCAATTGTGTTTATCTTCTCAAAGAACCAGCTTTTAGTTTTATGGAGCTTTGCTATCGTTTCCTTCATTTCATTTTCATTGATTTCTGATCTGATCTTTATGATTTCTTTCCTTCTGTTAACTTTGGGTTTTTTTTTTGTTCTTCTTTCTCTAATTGCTTTAGCTACAAGGTTTGGTTGTTTATTTGAGATGTTTCTTATTTCTTAAGGTAGGATTGTATTGCTAAAAACTTCCCTCTAAGAACTGTTTTTGTTGCATCCCATAGGTTTTGGGTCATCGTATCTCCATTGTCATTTGTGTCTAGGCATTTTTTGATTTCCTCTTTGACTTCTTCAGTGATCACTTCATTATTAAATAGCGTATTGTTTAGCCTCCAAGTGTTTTTATTTTTTACAGATCTTTTCCTGTAATTGATATCTAGTCTCATAGTGTTGTGGTTATAAAAGATACTTGTCACAATTTCAATTTTCTTAAATTACCAAGGCTTGATTTGTGACCCAAGATATGATCTATCCTGGAGAATGTTCCATGAGCACTTCAGAAAAATGTGAATTCTGTTGTTTTTTGATGGAATGTCCTATAAATATCAATTAAGTCCACCTTGTTTAATGTATCATTTAAATCTTGTGTTTCCTTATTTATTTTCATTTTGGATGACCTGTCCTTTGGGGAAAGTGGGGTGTTAAAATCTCCCACTATGAATGTGCTATGGTCGATTTCCCCTTTTATGGCTGTTAGTATTTGACTTATGTATTGAGGTGCTCCTATGTTGGGTCCATAAATATTTACAAATGTTGTATCTTCTTCTTGGATAGATCCCTTGATCATTATATAGTGTCCTTCTTTGTCTCTTCTAGTTGTCTTTATTTTAAAGTCTATTTTGTTTGATATGAGAATTGCTACTCCAGCTTTCTTTTGGTTTCCATTTTCATGAAATATCTTTTTCCATCCCCTCACTTTCAGTCTGTATGTGTCTCTAGGCCTGAAGTGGGTCTCTTGTAGACTGCATATATATGGGTCTTGTTTTTGTATCCATTCAGCCAGTCTGTGTCTTTTGGTGGGAGCCTTTAAACCATTTACATTTAAGGTAATTATCGATATATATGTTCCTATTCCCATGTTCTTCAATGTTTTTTGTTTGTTATTGTAGGTCTTTTCCTTCTCTTGTGTTTCTTGTCTGGAGAAGGTTCTTTCACTTTTGATTTAAAGCTTGTTTGGTGGTGCTGAACTCTATCAGCTCTTGCTTGTCTGTAAATGTATTAATTTCTCCATCAAAACTGAATGTGATCCTTGCTGGGTAGCGTAATCTTGGTTTTTGGTTTTTCTCCTTCATCACTTTAAATATGTCCTGCCAGTCCCTTCTGGCTTGCAGAGTTTCTGCTAAACGATCAGCTGTTAACCTTATGGGGATTCCCTTGTGTGTTATTCTTCCCTTGCTGCTTTTAATATGTTTTTTTCTATTTAAGTTTTGACAGTTTGATGAATATGTTTCTTGGCATGTTTCACCTTGGATTTATCCTGTACGGAACTCTCTGTGCTTCCTGGTCTTGATTAACTATTTCCTTTCCTATATTAGGTATGTTTTCAACTATATTCTCTTCAAATATTTTCTCAGTCCCTTTATTTTTCTCTTCTTCTTCTGTAACCCCTATAATTTGAATGTTGGTGCATTTAATGTTGTCCCAGAGGTCTCTGAGACTGTCCTCAGGTCTTTTCATTCTTTTTCTTTATTCTGCTCTGCAGTAGTTATTTCCACTACTTTATCTTCCAGTTCACTTATCTGTTCTTCTGCCTCAGTTATTGTGCTATTGATCCCTTCTAGAGTATTTTTAATTTCATTTATTGTGTTGTTCATCATTGCTTATTTCATCTTTAGTTCTTCTAAGTCCTTGTTAAATGTTTCTTGCATTTTGTCTATTCTATTTCCAAGATTTTGGATCATCTTTACTATCATTATTCTGAATTCTTTTTCCGGTAGACTACCTGTTTCCTTTTCATTTGTTAGGTCTGGTGTGTTTTTATCTTGCTCCTTCATCTGCTGTGTGTTTTTCTGTCTTCCCATTTTGCTTATCTTACTGTGTTTGGGGTCTCCTTTTTGCAGTCTGCTCGTTCGTAGTTCCCAATGTTTTTGATGTCTGTCCCAAGTGGCTAAAGTTGGTTCAGTGGGTTGTGTAGGCCTCCTGATTTAGGGGACTAGTGCCTGTGTTCTGGTGGAGGAGGCTGGATCTTGTCTTTCTGGTGGGCAGGTCCACGTCTGGTGGTTTTTTTGAGTTGTGTATGGACTTATTATGATTTTAGGCAGCCTCTCTGCTAATGGGTGGGGTTGTGTTCCTGTCTTGCTAGTTGTTTGGCATAGGGTGTCCAGCACTGTAGCTTGCTGGTCTTTGAGTGAAGCTGGGTGTTGGTGTTCAGTTGGAGATCTCTGGGAGATTTTCACTGTTTGATATTTTGTGGAGCTGGGAGGTCTCTTGTGGACAAGTGTCCTGAAGTTGGCTCTCCCACCTCAGAAGCACAGCACTGAGTGCTGGCTGCAGCACTAAGAGCCTTTCATACACACGGCTCAGAAAAAAAGGGAGAAAAAGTAGAAAGAAATAAAGAAAGAAAGAGAGAGGATAAAAGAAAAAAATAAAGTAAGGTAAAATAAAATAAATTTATTAATATAAAAATAATTATTAAGAAAATATTTTTTTAAAAAGTAAAAAAAAATACAAAAAAAAAAAAACCCAAAGTAAAATGGACGGATATAACCCTAGGACAAATGGTGAAAGCAAATCTATACAGACAAAATCTCACACAGAAGCATACACATACACACTCACTAAAAGAGGAAAAGGGGAAAAAGTAATAAATCTTGCTCTCAAAGTCCACCTCCTCAATTTAGGATGATTCACTGTCTATTCCGGTATTCCACAGAGGCAGGGTATATCAAGTTATTGTGGAGATTTAATACGCTGCTCCTGAGGCTGCTGGGAGTGATTTCCCTTTCTTTTCTTTGTTTGCACAACTCTCGGTGCTCAACTTTGGATTTGACCCTGCGTAGGCGTGTAGCTCGCCGGAGGGCGTCTGTTCTTCGCTCAGACAGGACTGGTTTAAAGGAGCAGCTGACTCGGGGGCTCTGGCTCACTCAGGCGGGGGAAGCGAGGGGTACAGAGTGCGGGGTGAGCCTGCGGCCGCAGAGGCTGCCGTGACGTTGCACCAGTCTGAAGCATGCTGTGCGTTCTCCCAGGGAAGTTGTCCCTGGATCACGGGACCCTGGCAGTGGCGGGCTGCAGAGACTCCCCGGAAGCGAGGTGTGGAGAGAGACCTGTGCTCGCACACAGGCTTCTTGGTGGCAGCAGCAGCAGCCTTAGCGTCTCATGCCCATCTCTGGGATCCGCGCTGTTAGCCACAGCTCGCGTCCGTCTCTGGAGTCTTTTAAGCAGCACATTTAATCCCCTCTCCTCGGGCACCAGGAAACAAAGTGGGAAGAAAACGTCTCTTGCCTCTTCAGCAGGTCCAGACTTTTTCCTGGACTCCCTCCTGGCTAGCCGTGGTGCACTATCCCCTTCAGGCTGTGTTCACGCTGCCAGTCCTTTCCCTGCACTCCGATGGAAGACCGAGCCTCAGCTCCCAGCCCCGCCCCAGCGTGTGAACAGGCTGGTGAGTGCTCTTGGGCTGGTGAGTGCTGGTCAGCTCTGATCCTCTGTGCGGAAATCTCCCCGCTTTGCCTTCTGCACCCCTGTTGCTGCACTCTCCTCTGCAGCACCAAAGCTCCCCGCCTCTGCCACCCGCAGTCTCCACCCACGAAGGGGCTTCTAGTGTGTGGAAGCCTTTCCTCCTTCACGGCTCCCTCCCACTGGTGCAGGTCCCATCCCTATTCTTTTGGCTCTGTTTATTCTTTTTTCTTTTGCCCTACCCAGGTACATGGAGAGTTTTTTGCCTTTTGGGACATCTGAGGTCTTCTGACAGTGTTCAGTAGGTGTTCTGTAGGAGTTGTTCCACGTGTAGATGTATTTCTGATGTATCTGTGGGGAGGAAGGTGATCTCCGTGTCTTACTCTTCCACCATCTTCCCCCTCTTCTGCCTATGTTTTTAAGTTGGTGACTTTATGTGGTTGTTTGCTCTGTCTTACCTTTCTTTATCATCTGTGAATCCAATCTAGGTTTTTGTGTTGTGGTTACCATGAGGCTTACATAAAGTATCTTATAGATAAAACCTTCATTTCAAGCTGATAGCAACTTAACTTCAATTGCTTACAAAACTCCACTCTTCTACTCTGCTCCTTTTATATTTCTGAAGTCACTATTTACCTCCTTTACAGTATGTATTTATTAACGAATTTTAGTATCTATAGTAATTTTTATTAAGCTATTCCTTTATCCTTTATACTATAGTTAAGCTGTTAACACATCCTCCTATTACACTATTAGAGCTTTCTAAATCTGACTGTATATTTACCTTTACCCATGGTAGGTATACTCTCATATGCATTCATGTTACTAATTATCTTCTTTTCATTTCATGTTGAATAACTCATTTCAGCATTTATTGCAAGGCAGGTGTAGTGGTGATGAACTAGGAGGGTGTTTATTTCTCCTTTATATCTGAAGAAGAGCTTCCATATATATATTGCCAGTATTTTGGCCCAGTGATTTTTTTCTTTCAAAACTTTGAATATGTCATTCCACTCTCTCTTGGCCTGTAAGGGTTCTGCTCAAAAATCTATGGATACTCTAACGGGAATTCCATTGTAGGCTACAAATTCTTTTCCTCTGGCCACTTTTAAAATTCCCTCTTTATCTTTGATTTTTGACAGTTTCAGTATGTCTTGGAGAAGGTGTTCTTTTGTTGAGATAATAAGGTGACTATTTCTTTGTGAACTTGGATTTCCATATTTCTCCCTAGGTTTTGGGAGATCTTAGCAATTTTTCTTTAAATAAACTTTCTGGCCCCCTATTTTCCTCTCTTCTACTTTTGGAACCCTGATTACTCTGTTATTATTTTCAGGAATTCTCATTAATTACATAGCTTTCTTTATCCTTTTTTGTTTATTTTTGGTTGTTTTTGTTCTTCTCTGCTTGGGTCACTTTTAAATCCCTGTCCTCTAGTTAATTTATTCTGTCTTCCATTTATTCTACTCTATTGCAGATGCTCTCTATTGCATTTTTCATTTGATTCATTGAGTTATTTCACTCTAGAACTTTTGCTTGGTTCTTTTTTATGATTTCTATCTCTTTGTAAACATCTCTTTTTGAAACTGTATTTTTTTTCATGATTTAGTTAATTGCCTTTCTGAGTTTTCTTGTAGCTCATTGACTTTCTTCAAAACAGATGTTTTGATTTTTTTTATTACCTAGATTATAAAATTCTATGCTTTTGACTCAGTTATTAGAGAATTTTTGTTATCTTTTGGAGATAATATTTTTACTTGATTTTCATGTCCTTTGTAGTTTTGTGTTGCTACCTTTACATTTGAAGTAGCACACACCTCCTTAAATCTTTACTAACTGCCATCAGATGAAGCATCCTGTTCATTGGTGGTATTATATCTGTGATTTTCTGTGTCTTTGTATGGGTCCACTTTTCTTGCTTCCTCTTGTGGCAGAATTCTTTAAGGTTTTCTGTCTTTAGTTCTTAGCACTCTCCAGACTATTTGCTGGAAACCTCTCTTTTGCTTCCCAGAAGGTGGCACTATAACTCATTTATGTGGTTTCTCCCTTGCCCACAGATTCTGGTTTGTTTTTTGGATAGCATTCTGTTATAGTGGACTTGCTCTTGTGTAGCACTCAGGAACATGCACAATGAGCCAGCTGCAGTGTGAGGGAAAGTGTGTTTTTAGTATTTGGGGCATTGGTGTTACCCACAGGCCCAGTGGTGTGATCCTTAGGGAGATTCTCATAGAAGTTTGTGGGTAAACTTCTTGCTGAAATCCTGAGTTTTGTTAGCAAAAAAATATATTTTTAATGCCTTTTGATAGTCTTCTCTGCCTTTTTCCTGGTATCCCACCTAACCCCAGTTGTGGAGATCCTAACTTAGTACTCTGGGTGGTGTTAGAGAGAAACAATTTTCTCCAGCAGTATTTCACACAGCTGGGATAGCTGGGCATTCATGCACTGCTATTCTTTTCCCCCACAGAAGGTCACTGCTAATTAGTTAAGTCCCACACTGTGTTCTCATGGAGCATGGATAGTGTTGTCAAATTTCCTCTTCCCCCCTCCACTGTGTCCAAACTGATATTTCTTTTAGCTACAATGTCATGTTGAAATCTCCCCTTGAGAAGGCTGAATTTCTTCAAATTCTCTCTCATCCATGGTTATCTGCCCAGGTCACCCCTGACTGTGGCTGGGAGAGGTTAGGGCAAGTTTGCTGGCTCCACTGGTTCGACATCTCATACTGAGGTCTGTATACCTACCACAAGATGCACAGGTGAGGCTCCCCTGTTGGTGCAGTGGTTGAGAGTTCGCCTGCTGATGCAGGGGATGCGGGTTCTTGCCCCGGTCCGGGAAGATCCCATATGCCATGGAGCGGCTGGGCCCGTGAGCCATGGCCGCTGAGCCTGCGCCTCTGGAGCCTGTGCTCTGCAACAGGAGAGGCCACAACAGTGAGAGGCCCGTGTACCACAAAAAAAAAAATGCACAGGTGGATAAGACTCTATTCAGGTCCCCTGGTGTATGGTGCTGGGACTTGCAACCTCCACAGAGACACTTTTGTTTGTGTATGGATCTTTAGTTAGTTGTTAAAAGGGGGAACAAAAAGGAGGGATATCTAATGCCACCATGATGCTGATATCATTCCCCCCTCCTTATTTCTGATACCCTTTATCTTGTTCTACTTGTCCATATTATATATTGCCATATACAAGGACCTGGTAAAAGCCTGTCCAGGGACATGGCATGATACATACCTGTCTGCATCCCTGGTAACAGACCTGCTGCCTGTCAACTTAACTGCAGACCCAGAATTGGCACTGAAACCAATTCTGGGGCTACAGCCCCACTAGACCACAGCCCAAGAGGCAGTTCCATCTGCCAGGAAACCTGGCAGAAATTATGCCCTTGGTAACACGTCCATCAATCACAGACGAAATTGTGTACCCAGCAGCAGAACTGTGACCTGGCTCCAGCCTCAACCAACTGATCCTGGAAGTAGTCTCATTACTTTAGGGACCCAGCAGGAGATCTTTACATGTAAAATGCAGTATTTAAAGACTGAAAGAGGTGTTTACACCTTCCAATGTATTGACATCAAAGCAAGATTACACAGATCATAAAGAGTCAGACAAACATGACACCATCAAAGATAGTGAATAAAGGTCCAGTAACTGACCTTAAAGAAGTGGAGATGCATGAACTGCTTGACAATGGATTCAAAACAGTTGCCTTAAGGAAGCTCAATGAACTACAACAAGACAGAGGTAGATTAAATAAAATCAAGAAGACAATACATGAACAAAATGAGAAATTTAATAAAGAAATAGAAACCACTAAAAAAACCACAAATTCTAAAATGGAAGAATATAATGACTCAACTGAAAAATGAAAGAGAGACCTCAATAGCAGACTCAATCATGCAAAAGTAAGAATCAGCAAACTCAAAGACAGGTCATTTCAAATTATCCAGTCAGAGAAGCAAAAATAATTTTTAAAAAGAGAGTGAAAAAAAGTGAAGAATATATACAGAATTCATGCAGCATCATCGAGTATAGTAATATGTGCATAAAGGGAGTCCCAGAATGAGAAGAAAGAGACAGTGGGCCTGAAAGCTTATTTAAAAAATAATGTCTGAAGACTTCACAATTCTAGGCAGGGAAATGGCCATGTTGATTAATGAAATACAAAAGTCTCTAAATACATGAACTTGAAGAGGTCTACACCAAGACACATTATAATTCAATTATCAGAAGTCAAAGACAAAGAAAGAATTTTGAAAACAGCACAAGAAAATTGACTTGTTATATACAAAGGAACCCCCCCAAAAGAATATCAGTGGATTTCTCAGCAAAAACATTGCAGGACAGGAGAGAGTGAGATGTATTCAAAGTACTGAAAGAAAATGACTGCCACCAAGAATACATTACCTGACAAAACTGTCCTTTATGAATAAAAGACAGGTTAAGACTTTCACAGAGAGAAAAAAACTAAGGGGGGTTATCACCATTAGACTTGCCTTGCAATAATTGAGCAAGGGAGTTCAACTTGAAACCAAAAAGATGCTAGACAACAACATATGAAAGTATAAATATCACTGATAAAAGTAAACATAAAGACAAATACACATACGTATATGTATAACTGATTCACTTTGTTATAAATCAGAAACTAACACATCATTGTAAAGCAATTATACTCCAATAAAGATGTTAAAAAAAGAGAAATACAGACTATTTTAATGCTCCAATGGTAGCATAATCATTGTTAAAACCAGTATTTAATTTAAAAGACAAAAGCAGTAAGAATCATGATAACCAAAGAAATTTGTTAGTAGAAACACAATATGTATAAAAAAGTAAACTCTAATATAAATTACATAAAGTTTGTGAGGGGAAGTAAAGTGTTTCTATATATAATCTAAGTTAGTTATTATTTGCTTAAAACAGACTACTATAACTAAAATATTTGATGTGAAACCCATAGTAACAAAAAATACAGTAGATATGCAAAGATAGAAAGAAAAGAATAAAAACACACCAGTACAAATACATCATCAAACCACAAAGAAAGACAACAGGAGAAGAGAGGAATGAGAGAACTACAAAACAGACAAAAAATTAACAAAATAGCAATGCAAAGTCTTTACTTATCAATAATTACTTTTTTTGTTTTCCTAATATATATTATTTCTTAATTGAAGATAGTTGGTTTACAATGTTGTGTTCATTTCTGATGTACAGCAAAGTGATTCAGTTTTACATATGTGTGTGTGTGTGTATATATATATATATATTCAGATTATTTTGCATTATCGGTTATTACAAGATATTGAATATAGTTCCCTGTTCTATACAGTAGTACCTTGTTTTTACCTAGTAATTACTTTAAATGTGGATGGACTAAACTCCTCAATCAAAAGACAGTGGCTGAACGCATTAACTACATGCTATCTACAAAAGACTTACTTTATATTTAAGGAGACAGATATGCTGAAAGTGAAGGGCTAGAGGATGATATTCCATGCAAATTGTAGATAAAAGATAGCAGGGTGGTTATACTTCTATAAGACAAAATAGACTAAGTTAAAAACCATCACAAGAGACATAGAAAGTCATTATACAATAATAAAAGGGTCAAATTAAAAGGAAGACATGGCAATTATAAATATATATGTACCCAATAAGAAAGCACCTAAATACATAAAGCAAACATTGATGTATCTGATGGGCTAAATAGACAGAAATACAATAATTGTAGGAGACTTTAATACCCTACTCTATAATGGGTAGATCATCAAAGCAGAAGATTTATCTAGTTTGCATTAAACTAAAAAGCATCTGAAAACAAGGGAAACAATCAACAGAGTGAAAAGGCAATCTTTGGAATGGGAAAAAATATTTGTAAACCACATGTCTGACAAGGGGTTAACATCTGAAATACATAAGAAACTCATACAACTCAATACAAAAAAATGATTAAAATTAACAAAGGACTTGAGTAGATACTTCTCAAAAGAAAACATACAAAAGGCTAACAAATATATGAAAAAGTCCTCAACATTACTAATCATCAGTGAAAAGCAAATCAAAACCACAATTATTTTTCAATTCACACCTCTTAAGATGGTTATCATCAAAAGAAAAAAAAGGTAATAAGTGGTAGTAAGGATGTGGAGAAAAGGGAACACTTGTCCACTGTTGGTGGGACTGTATATTGGTACAGCCACTATGGAAAACAGTACAGAGGTTCTTCAAAAATTTTAAAATAGGACTACCAAATGATCCAGAAATCCCACATCTGGCCATATAAACAAAGGAAGTGAAATCAGCATTTCAAAGAGATATTTGCACTCTCATTTCATTGCAGCATTAATCACCATAGCCAAGATATGAAAACTACCTAAAGTATGTCAACAGATGAATGGATAAATAAAATGTAATATATGATATTTTCCCTTTATGTATACACACACTCACACACAATGGAACTATTTTTCAGCCTTAAAATAAAGGCAAATTCTGCCATTTACCATGATATGGGTGAACCTGGAGGATATTATGCTTAGTAAAATAAGCCAGACACAGAAAGACAAGTATTGCATAATCTCACTTATAAGCAGAAACTAAAATAGTTGAACTCAGAAGCACAGAGTAAAATGGTGGTTACCAGGGTTTGGGAGTTGGGGAAAATGGGGAGATATTTGTCAAATGGCACAAAGTTTCAATTGTGCAAGGTGAATAAGTTCTGGAGATTTAATGTACAGCACAGTGACTATGGATAACAGTGCTGTATTGAATACTTGAAATTTGCTAGGAATATAAATCTTAATTCTTTTCACCACAAAAAGATGATTATGTGAGGTGAAGAATATGTTAATTAGATTGGTTGTGGTGATTATTTCACAATGTATACATATGTGAAAATATCAAGTTTTCCACTTTAAATATGTACATTTTTGTCATTTATACCTCAGTAAAGCCAAAAAAGCCTCAAAGACAAAGATAAAATCTTGATTTAACAAGAGAATATGATTTCTTAAGTGAAAGATATATTCAATAAGATTTAAAGCTTATTTCTCATCTGGAATCCAGAAGGTCAGAAGACAGTGAGATAACATCCTCAAGGTACTATTTTTCTAATATTTTCAACCAAGAATTCTATAATTAGCAAAACACACCTTTAAAAATGGAGAATTTTACAGTGTCTCAAACTGTACTCTGTACTCTCCAACATTTACTTCCACCATCAAACTTCAGGTGTTTTTCATGATTTTTTTAAATATACACAAATATTTCTTAGTTAATAAATATTGAAAAACATCTACCTGTAACTTCTAATGTAATAAAACTACCAATTCTACTCCTGGGTATATATCTAAAAAAAAAATAAAAACACTAATTTGAAAAGATACATGCACCCCAATGTTCCTAGCAGCACTATTTACAATAGTCAAGACATGGTAGCAACCCAAGGGCTTATCAACAGATGACTGGATTAAGAAGATAGATAGATAGATAGATAGATAGATAGATAGATAGATAGATAGATAGATAGATAGATAGATGGTAGGTAGTATAGATATATAGATATAGATAGATATAGATACAATGGAATATTACTCAGTGACAATAAAAACTGTGAAATACTGCCATTTGCCGCATTGTGTATGAATCCAGGGAATATTATGCTTAGTAAAATAAGTCAGACAGAGAAAGATAAATACTGTGTGATATCACTTATATGTAGATCTGAAATAAAATACAAATGACTGTATATGCAAAACAGAAATATTCACAGATATAGAAAACAAACTGTGGTTATCAAAGGGGAGAATAAAGAGAGGAGGGACAAATTAGGAGTATGGTACTAACAGATACAAACTATATATATAAAATTGATCAGCAACAAGGATATACTGTATAGCACAGGGGATTATACCCATTGTCTTGTAATAACCTGTAATGGAGTATAATCTATAAAAAATATTAAATCACTATGCTTAAACCTGAAACTAACATAATATTGTAAATCAACTATACTTCAACTAAAAATTTAGTTCATATAATATAAAAATTAGTTTAAATTCATTAATTTCCTCAATCAAAAGACATTAAGTAGATGAGTGTATAAAACAGAAAGAGATAAAACAAGAAGGGCAAGATGGCATTGTAGAAAGACCCTGAGCTTACCTCCTCCCATTGGACACATCAAATCTACACCTACATATAGAGCAATTTCTCCTGAAGAAGACTTGAGAACTGATTGAACAGTTACTATACATAGAAGGATGACATAATAATGGAAAAGAAGCATGGAGACAATATCCATGAGAACCCCACCCCCACAGTGGTGACATGCACTAAGAATGAATATAGCTGGGGGACGCAAGCACAGATTTGCCCACCATGACACACAACAAAATACAGCAGTGTAAAGGGCACCTACACTGTACAGGAATAATATCCATTTCCTAACCCTAGAGCTTCTGCCAAATAAGCAGGGAATAACTGGAGCCCTCTTCAATCTCTTCAGGATTGAAGGTGTCAGGGAGCACCATTATTTGAGCCCTCCAGAACTCCCTCCAGCCCATGTGTATTTCAGGATTCCTCAGAAACTTCTCCAGCCTCAGCCGTAACACCAAAGCTGCCTTCATTGCAGTGCTTCCCAGGAACTACCTCTGGCCTGGACCACTCCAGCACTAGTCCTACCTCCAAGGATGCCTTGCATGAAGCACTCCCCAGGGACTATCCTTAGCCCTGTCCAATCTAGCCCCAGCCAGCTTGCCAAAGCTGCCACACACAAGCAGTCTACACAGGAGACTCTCCCACAGAAGGGCACTACTTCAGGACCAGGAGAGGTAGCTGTTTCACTTAATTCATACAAACAAACCAACAAACAAAAAACAAAAGTCAAACAAAATAAGAAAACAAGGGAATATGTTCCAAATGAAATAACAAAATAAAACTCCAGAAAAATATCCTAATAAAATGGAGATAAGTAAATTGCCTGATAAAGAGTTTAAAGAAACAGTCATAAAGATGTTCACTGAATTCAAGAGAAGAATGAAGGAAAACTTCAACAGAGATTTAGAAAGAACCAATATAAGAAAGAACCAATCAAAAATGAAAATTACAATAAGTGAAATTTAAAAAAAAACTACACTAGAGGGAATCAGCAGCAGATTAGATGATACAGAAGAATGGATACGAGATTTGGAGGATAGAATAGTGGATATCACCCAATAGAGCAACAAAAAAGAATAAAGATTTTTTTTTTAATGAGGAGAGCTTAAGGTACTTCTGGAACAACATTAAGCATAATAACATTCACATTATGAGGGTCCCAGAGGAGGAGGAGAGGGAGAGAGAGAGAGAGAGACAGAGACAGAGACAGACAGACAGACAGAGAGAGAGAGAGAGAGAGAGAATGTATTTAACGAAATAATGGCTGAAAACTTCCCTAGTCTGAAGAAGGAAACAGACATCTAGGTCCAGGAAGCACAGAAAATTCCAAACAAAATGAACTAAAAAAGATCCACACCAAAACATTATAATAAAAACGGAAAAAGTTGATAAAGAGAGAATCTTAAAGGCAGCAAGAGAAAAAAATACTAATCACATATAAGGGAAACCCCATAAGACTATCAGCTGATTTCTAAGCAAAAACTTTATAAGCCAGAAGGTAATGGCAGGATATATTTAAAGTGCTGAAAGGAAAAGAAAAAACAGCCTTACAACATAGAATACTCTATGCAGCAAAGTTATTATCCAATATTAAAAGACACATAGTTTCCCAGCCGAGCAAAAAACAAAGAAGTTAATCACCACTAAACCAGCCTTAAAAGAAATATCAAAGAGTCTTCTTTAAGAAGAAAAGAAAAGGGCTGAACAAGAAATAAGAAAAGATATGAACAACAACAAAAATCTCACTGGTAAGGGCAAAATATAGTAAAGGCAATGAATAGACCAGTAAAAAAGCTAGTATGCCATGTTTGTTTTCTATGTCTGTGTATTTCTTTTTGTAAATAAGTTCATTTGTATCAAATAAGTTCATTTGTATCATTCTTTTTTAAGATTTCCCATATAAGTGATATCGTATGATATTTGTCTTTGCCTGACTTACTTCACTTAGTATGATAATCTCTAGGTCCAACCATGTTGCTGCAAATGACATTATTTCATTTTTTTTTTATGGCTGAGTAATTATGGTTACCAAAGGGGAAAGGGGGGAGGGATAAGTTGAGAATTTGGGATTAACAGATATACACTACTATATATAAAATAGATAAACAACAATGACCTGTATGTGTGTGTGTGTGTGTGTGTGTAACTGAATCACTTTACTGTACACCTGAAACATTGTAAACTACTATATTTCAATTCCAAAAAAAAGAGGAGAAAATTTTAAATAAAATAGCCAAAAAACAAAACAAGCAAGAAAAGAATTGTTTGTTGCAATAAGTAGCTGACTCATTGCTTATTTTCCTTTCTACCCACAATAATACTACTTTTTAAATGTCATTTTATGACTAATCATTACATTCGTCAATGAATAATCTATGGGGAAATAGAAATTTCACGATAATGGCAAGCAGTCGATTCTTAATACACTTTGCAAATATTTTATTCTAAAATAAAAAATAAAAATCCAACAATTAAAAACTAGAGTTTATCTGCACGTGCAGAATTAAAATTTGTATGCAATTTCTATAACAAATCACGTAAAACAAAATAATCTAAAATACTATTGAGAAGATATTTTTTATTATACTGTGAATGTATGAAAGTCCACTAATGGTATTGGTTCATAATTTGGCCATAAATATGTTATTTTCAATATAAAATATAAAAAGTAAGGGACAGTAGAAACTATTTGATCTCATAGTTATTAATCAAAATGTGAGAAGATGGAGATTTTTCAAGACACGCCTGTCAAGATACTGTCCCCTCACTTCTGATTCACATGGTAGGGATTGGGATAGAGTGCATGCATGAATATTTCTGTTGTATGTTCCTGGTGCACATCCACCATCAAGTCAGCTTCTTCCATTTATAGTCAGAGGAACTGAGTACTAGAGAGATTAAATATTTTACAATATTAGAGTATTAATATAAAAAGTTACAAAACAGTGGAGTCATTTGTATTAGAATAGTGTTTAATTACTTTATTGAAAATATGAAATATATATTAGTGGCTTTAAATCCCCACATCCTATTGAAAATACATAACTTTCTTGAAGGTATAACTTCAGGGGATGAGAAAATAAGTATGCTCATAGAAACAGTTATTAAATGCTCTATAAATTTTCCAAATTTTATTATAATTGTTTCTTCTGTATGAGTGATATTTTTCCCCTTTTGAATAGCCAATTTACTTTACATCTTACTGACTAGAAGGGCTACTTTAAAAAAAGTAAAAACAATTTAATTGAGGTAAAATTCACATAATATAAAATTAACCATTTTAAAGTGAAAAATCCAGTGATATTTAGGATGTTTACAATGTTGTATAATCAGCACCTCTATCCAGTTCCAGAATATTTTCATCACCCCAAGGGGAAAGCCTATACCCATTAAGAAGTCGCTCCCCATTTCCATTATTTTCTACCCCTGGCAACCACCAATCTGCATTTTGTCCCCAAGGATTTATCTCTTTTGGATATTTTATATAAATAAAATCATATAATGTGTTTTTTCAAAGCTAGTATGAAGGTTAAAAGGCAAAAGTAGTACGTTCAACTATAACTACAATAAGTAGTTAAGGGATACACAAATAAAAAGATGTCAATTATGATACCAAAAATATAAAACATGGTGGGGGTAGTAAAAATGCAATATTTATAAAATGGCTTTGAACTTAAGCAATGATCAGCTTAAATAGACAGCTATATATATATAGGTTGATATATATGAACCTTACGTTAACCACAAACCAAAAACATACAATGGCTATACAAAAAATACTAATAAAGGAATCTAAACATAACACTAAAGGAATCCATGAAGCCAAAAGGAAGGAAACGATGAGAAGACAGAAACAGAGAACTGAAAACCATCAGAAAACAAACAACAAATTGGCAATTATTACATACCAATAATTACTTTAAATGCAAATGGACTAAGTGCTTCAATCAAAAGAAATAAGGTAGCTGAATGGATACAAAATAAGACCTATGTGCATTCTACCTACAAGAGGCCCACCTCAGATCT